>NC_091752.1:39566665-40166665 GCF_043380555.1 Nothobranchius furzeri
AAAAAAAGAACTTTTTTTGAATTACTGTCAGATATTTGATAATGATCCATCCCTGGTTCTCACATCTGTCTGCTTACGTCATGATTGAGTTGTACCAGCTGACACTTTTATTGTCAAAAAGAAATGAGAGGAAATTTCTTCCTGACCTGATTTTTTCACCAGTTAAATTCATATCACAAAACAAGACGAGGAGGTGAAGCAGATCAGTTTTCATCTTCCTCACACTGACAATTTTATAATTGGAGTAATTTAGTAAAATAACTTAAGTCATTTTTAATTACTAGGTGATTTATTAATTAAAAGCATGCTTAAAGGATCAAACACCTTGCAGTGATTTGCAAACCTCAGTTTCTTCAGCAAATGTAGACCCATGTATTTAGAAAAAAACATTCACACAAAGGCATGCTGCTTACGCTCACAGAAGATGAAATCTGAAATTGAGACTGAGTAGTTCGGAGCCAACAGAGGAATATTGATAAGACTTGACAAAGAGGTGGGAGGTGAGCAAATGGAGCATAAGTAGGGTAGAAGGAATTATATGGAGAAAGATCCAGAAGGGAAGAGAAACAGAGACACCCAATGGTTGAAGAGAAACTCTAATCTCAGCAGCAGCTATTATGTTGCTACTTTCCCACCTGACAAAACCTTTAAGGGCAGGCAAGTGGCTGGAAAATAGGTCACACTCAGCTGAGGTGTCAGTGGAAATAAAACGTGACTAAATTAACTCTCTGTCTGTCTGTCTGTCTGTCTGTCTGTCTGTCTGTCTGTCTGTCAGAACATGAATTGCCCAACAAGACAAATGCTTGTGGATGAAGGAGCTCTCGGGGGATGTTCTACTATTCTGACCTAAAGCAGTGTGAATCTCAGGATTTTTCCTGTTTTTATTAAAAACACTCACTAAAGGCACACGGCTTTTGTTTCATCATTTCTACTTCTTTTAATTTGTTTTTGAATAAATACCAAGCAGCTGCCAGTGGTTTTCTGCTAACTCCTCATCCAAAGTGAGGACAACGAGAGGCTTCTCTGCATCTTTATTAAATCTGACTTCATCGTATTCATTCGTGCACACACTTTTCTCTTTTAATCAAGCAAATATATTATGAGATTAAAGCCAACACAGAGACACACATCTTTTAAACTGTCATAAAAGTGGAGCTGCTCTGAAAGATTAAAGGGGTCAGCATAAGAATACTAGAGCTGATCTGAAAACTTGAAAAATCGAGTTTCTGTGTAAATTTAATTAGAATCTAACTCATTACTAATGGCGCTTTCACATCAGCTGTGTCTCTCCTCACTGCTGTGAGGAGCACACACACACACACACACACACACACACACACACACACACACACACACACACACACACACACACACACACACACACACACACACACACACACACACACACACACAAAAACACACACATTGCTGTACCTTGAGCTGCGCAGCTATCATTTAAAGGAGACATCACAGACTTTTCCACACCTCTTTTGCCCCGCCCACATGCTTCAAGATTTCCCCGTTCCTGAGAAGTGTGTGTGAACAAAGCCTACCAGTGCAGGACCCTAACTGACACCACCCAGCTCGGTCCGTACTGGCCCAGATGTGAAACTGCCATAATAGTAACCTGAACAGCCTCTGTTCTGAGAAAAGGCTTTCATATCTTTAATGACTGAAATTACAGTAAAGACCATCATCTGTTGCTGGTGTCTTTAAAACAATTCAACTTCCTTAAATGCCACAGCTATTCATGCAACATTTTTATTACAAACTGTATTGCTCCCTTACGTTTTGCACCAGTGTTTCCCAACCCTGGTCCTCATGGCACACTGTCCTGCATGTTTTCCATGTTGCCCTTTTAAACACCAGGGGGTCCCTGGTGTCACACACTTGACTCAAATGAGTGAGTGATTAACAAGCATCTGCAGCACTTAAAGTCCTCCTGAGGAGGCAATGTAAATCAGGTGTGCTGAAGCAGAGACATGGACAATATGCAGGTCAGTGTGCCCTGAGGACCAGGGTTGGGAAACAGTTTTACACCACATATAGGTAGCACATGCAGCACATGAACCCTGAATGCATCAGAAAGCTATCCTGGCAATCTAGACAGACAGTAGCTGGTTGGTCTAGCCACACTTTGTTGGAGTCTCAGCAAGTCTACCATTGGCCCAATCAGTCTTGTGTCTTGCCAATCACAGCACTTGGTTTAGGGGGCGGGATAATATAATGGAGAGGAACAACTACGATGGCGTTGACTCATTTGAAATGGCTTTTAGCATCAACCTTGGACTATGTAGACTTGGACTTTCTATGAGTCAAGAGCAGAGTCTATAATTTAGAAAAAAAATTGTATTTGAGTCTTCTTCAACAGTGTATGCCAGACTTCCTCATTGACTGACAACTGTATCGGTGAGTATGTCACATTGTTACTTGTCCAATAGCATGCAGAGACAGTTTGAAAGACAACTGTAAATTCTACTCCATAACTGAGCTCTGTCTATGGGTTGTGGCCAGACTACATATTCACGTATATAGGATAGCTCTCCAGGCTTCCAGAAGGCTACATTCTGCTGTTGCTGCAATATTTTCTTCTAGTAAATAGTCAGAGTATTCCATTATAACAAGCATGTGGTGTAAACGTGACAGCGGTGGAAAGGTTTATGCAACAGCTCTACTGTACATACAGGTGTTAACACAGCAGCAAAACACCTGATTGAGCTCAGACTAGCCATTAGCTTATCAGTCATACTGGATGTAAAGACTAATTTCTTGAACTGAGGTTATTCAGGATGCATCCCACAGACGTATGGGCTGTCAATAGAACTACATGGTTATCGTTAGTAAATCATCACTCGTAATAGAAATAGTTTCCATTTTCTTGGTAACGATTGCTTAAATAATTCACATAGACTACAAACTGCATTTTTTACTAAGAAAAAGGGGAACAGAAAGATTATTTTACAGCTTTTTCTGAAAGCAACTCCCTTAAAACATTGTGAACAAACTAATGAAACAGCAGTTTGTGGAAACGTCTTCCATTGACACAGTGTCAGATATAATTCAGATTCAGAAGTAAATCTGCTGTCTCCAAACTGACTAATTACCTATGTAATGTGGTTTCTCCCTGTAACCTAATTACTGAGTGTCTGTTCACACAGAGAACCCAGTGGGGAGGTACAGTTTTTCCCTTTGAACCTTTAATAAAAATGTCATCAGCTTGGAGAGTTGTTAGGGGGTTGATATTGTTTTGTTGCTTTAAGGCCTCGAAACTGCACTTTTATCGATACCTTTGCACACGAGGGGCCTCATTTATCAAGCTTGCTTACGCACAAAACTTGGATTTACGAAAGAAAACTTAGCGAAAAAAGGTGCGCAACTTTAAGTTAACTAAGGACCTGGCTTACGCACATTTTGGACATGGAAAGCACCTGCAGTGCTGCTGCTGAGAAGGACACAATTATGAATTCCAGCAGCATTGTCACTTGTACTGCTTTGTGCGCGCACAGAACAAGCATCTTCGGTCGTCGCCTGGGATGCCTAGTTGGACCCTTCG
Organism: Nothobranchius furzeri; assembly: GCF_043380555.1. NCBI lineage: Eukaryota > Metazoa > Chordata > Actinopteri > Cyprinodontiformes > Nothobranchiidae > Nothobranchius > Nothobranchius furzeri. Next base: position 39,570,219 of record NC_091752.1, read on the forward strand.
TCCAGAGTCACTGGAGGGAACAATGATATTTGGTTTTGTTTTATATTTTAATGATGGACACATTTGATCTGTATTAATAAAAGGCTTCACCCACAAGTACCTCAATTTCTGCTTCTGTGAAATTGCGCTTCCTTGATCTGCCTTGATCTATGGTCGCCATCGTCATTGGCGTAGCACTGCAACAGCCAGCTTATGTATATGTATGAGATCCACAAGGCACTTTGCATTGACCATTTATGGCAGTAAGTGGAGGGTGGGATTTGACTAAATTGCAGCTGAGAACCATTCTCGTTAGTCTCTGATTTATGCAGGGGAGATTGCGTGCAGCTGTGCGAACCCTGTTTGATAGATCACAAACCTACTTGGCATAAGTACATTTCTTTTGGTGAGCTTAAAGAGCAAGTAACGTCTAAATTAACTTTTTTTTGCTGATGAACTGTATAAATGAGTGTCTAATAGTGTTTTAAATGTGTGTATTCATTATTTTAGCATTTTGGTGCATTTTCTTTAAAAATTAAAAATTCTGCCTAAATACTACAGTATAGCTCCACCTTCAGCTTAAAACATAGAATTTGACTCATTTTGAATAAATTTTAGCCAATGGCTAAAGAGTAAGATACTACGTAAACCAGTAGAGTACTACGTAGCAGCTCTGTGTCAAAGTTATAAAAGCATCGAGCGTCTCGGCCACGCCTTGTGGCGAGTTGGGAGTTGGATTTGCAAGCGAGTGTAGGATGAAGACGATGGCTAACTAGACGATGCTAGCTCCCTTCACTCTGAGCAGTTATTAGAAGTGGAGGACGTTTCTCCGCCTCCTTACCCAGACACTCGAGAAGAAAGGGACCAAGTCTATTTGGAGGAGACAAGCGGACCTGAGCCTTATTGTTTTGAGCTTGTGAGTTGCCTGAAGCTAGCGGAACCGACCCAACAGAACCAGCTCTGAACGGTAAGTAGCCATTAGCCATAGCATCGGATTAGCTCCACGGCCCTAGAGAGCTAGTATTCGACATGTTTTAGAGGTTTATCTGCTTCAACACACCTGGTTTTAATCAGCAACAAATAGATGAGCTGCTTAACAGCTAATCTAACCTGTTAAAGCAGGAAAATCACTGAAACGTGCTGGATAGCAGATCGCCAGGAGCCCTGGGCTCAAGTTAGTCTGCTGCATAGAAAGTTGTCACTAAACTGAAGTTCAATCATCTTGGTCTGGAAGTTGGTCGGTGCGCTTTCTATGTCAGCAGCAAACATTACTGAGCTGTTAAAATCCATTTCTGGGCTTCAAAGTCAGCCAAATACTGAGTAAATGTGGCGCTGAAGAGGAGTGTTTTCAGTTTGTCCATGGCAGAGGAGGTAACACTGCAGACGCTGATGCTAGTAGCATGGACGCTAATGGCTGTAAAGACATACAGGTTTTTCTCCTTGAAGCATCCAACATGCTCCATCTTTGTTGAAACTCCTTCCTTCTGCATCAATCATTTTCTTCCTGGACATTTTGGGATGATGTGTGGACAGTTATTTTCACTTGTTGCATTAAACATAGAAGTGGATACACTGCGACCGAGTGGCGAGTCATTGCACTGGGAACACAATTGTCATGCATTATGAGAAATGTAGTTTATAATCAATGTGCGCTTTGAAGCAGCATAGACCTATTTTAAGACACTTGAATCTCTTGCGGGCCACATCTGGCCTACGGGCCTTGTGTCTGACACATGTGGCTTAGCAGGTTTCCATGATAATGTTATCAGATGTCCAGGCCCATCTGAAGTTTGTCAGTGACCATCTGGATGAGAAAGTCATGTGGTCAGATGAGACCAAAAGAAAAGCTTTTGGTCTAAACTCCACTTGTCATGTTTGGGGGAATAAGAAAGGCGAGTTGCAGCCCAAGAACACCATCCCTACTCTGAAGCATGGAGGTGGAAACGTTGTGCTTTGGGGTGATTTTCTGCCAAAGCGACAGGGCGACTGCACTGTAAATAATAAGAGGATTAATGGGGCCGTGAGCAACAACCTCCTTTTCTCAGTAAGAGCATTGAAGATGGATCATGGATGGGTCTTCCAACATGAAAATGGCCTGAAGCACAGTCAAGGAGTGGCTCCGTAAGAAGCACATCAAGGTTCTGGGGCGGCCAGACCTAGATGGTAAATGGCCTGTATGTATAAGGCTTTCTTAGGGTTCTACAAAGTGTTTTGTGTCTGAGTTTGTTTTGGGCCATAATGTTCCGTTTGTACTATTGTTAAACTTTGAGTTTTCTTTTGCAGAAAAGCTCTTTTTTGTGTAAAGAAATGCTGAAAACTGAAATATGAAATGTATTTAGGCCAACATAGAGGTCAAGAGTATCACTGTCTTGGTTTTAGTGTTGATGGACACAATGCATAATTATTTATTGACTGTGACTCCACCACAGCTGGAGCTGATGACCTCTAAACCTCAGGTGGGTGACTTGCCTACCAAAGGGGGGGTCGGATGTCGCCCTATACCTCTACTGGCTGACCCTGATCTCTCTGATCGCACCCGTGTGTCGACCGGGGGCCCTCCAGAGAGTACACCTTCTCTGGACCCTCGTAAGACTGAGCCTACACCTGTCTATAGCCTAAATCATCCTTGGTTTCAGTCATCAGGACAGACAATGTGTCTCTTGCTAGTCACATGCTTCTGTCTGATCCTAAACATGGCTGTGCTTCCCTCACAGCCTCCTCTAATACGACCGTATGAACCTGGGTCCTCTTCAGGGGTCTCTCTCCGAGGACCCCCAGATCTCTTGATATTTAACCATCACCTGCTGTACCAGCCAGTTCAGTCTGAGCCCAACCCGGCTTACACGAGTGAACAATATTTGCAGGGCCTGAAGAACCATCTGCCTGCAGCGTTTTCGTTTGCACAGACACATCTGGAGAAATCAGCTGAGGGCAGGAAGGCTTATTATGATCAGAAGACCTCACATTCTGAACTCAATATAGGTGATGAGGCCTGGTTCTACACTTTCGCTCCTAAAACTTGTAACACCAAGAACACTTCTGGGAAGCTGGCTAAGAAACTTTTACCGAAGTGGTCAGGCCCATACCTGATAACTGATAAGCTCTCTCCAGTCATGTATCAGATCAAGATTACCCAAACAAACAAGGAGCCCGTCTACAAATTAGGGTTTGTATGAACTAGTCGACTAGTCGACTAGTCGACTTCACTGCTCTGTAGTGACTTTTTATGCCTTTCAGCGACTAGTCGCTGTCACGTGATAATGACAAAATGGAGTCTGCGGAAAACACAGCAGGTGACAAGCCGGGTGGGTCATTGCAGCAAACTAGCAGAAATGTTTCAGTTGTGTGGAAATACTTCACTAAAGATGAATCTTCTAATTCTGTAACATGTAACATCTGCAAGTCCGTTCTAAAATTCAACAAAAATACAAGTGCTATGCACATGCATTTGAAAAGGCATCCGCTAATGCTAGCTGAGGAGGGACAACCCAAGTCGCATGTTCAGCAGTCAATCAGCGCTTTCACCAAACGTCCAGCTGTAACAGAAAGACGACGGCAGCAAATCACCAATTTGTTGGTGAATTTTATCGTCAAAGACATCAGACCATTAGCTGCAGTCCACGGAGACGGCTTCAGAGACCTACTGAATTTTTTCGAACCAGGTTACAACGTCCCATCCTACAACACACTGTGGAACACCATTGCACACCAGTATGATAACCTGAGTGAAAATATTTGTGAAGATATGAAACGCCAGAGTGTTTAGCTAACAACTGATCTGTGGACATCTTCCACCATGGAGCCGTATATTACGGTAACTGCTCACTACGTTACCGATTCATGGTAGCTGAAGGCCCGGGTGCTCTGTACCGCTGTGATGCCAGAGAGGCACACGGCTGTAAACATTGCTGATCGGCTGTCTAAAATAATCAGTGAATGGGGAAAACAGGTGTTTTGCACAGTCCATGATAATGCCAGTAACATGAATCTAGCCATGGAGCTATGCGAGATGTTTCCACATGATCTGGGCTGCACCGGACACACACTGCAGCTGGCAGTTAAAGTTGGATTAGTTTTACCTGAGGTGGTGAAAGCTGTCGACGCAGCAAGAAGAGTTGTCAGCCACTTTCGCCACTCTTCACTTGCATCTTGCGCTCTGAAGCAGCGTCAGGAACAGCTTGGCGTAAAATCCAACAAACTCCAGACTGACTGTCCTGTTCGGTGGAATTCTACTTTTGTCATGCTCCAGTGGCTGTTCGAGCAGAGGATCGCGGTCCAGTCCGTACTTTCAGATGAAGCGGTCACAAAGTCAAGCGTCCAGAAGTCACTTGCCATGAAAGCCTCCCAGTGGGAGCTTGTGGAACAGCTGATTCCTGTGCTGCAACCTCTGGCAAAGGCTACTGAAATAATGTGTGGTGAGTTGCACGTTGGGCTCTCTTTCATTTATCCTGTGATTTTCAACATGATCAGCAGCACTCTGTGTGTTGAAGATGTTACGGACCCTGAGTTCTCCAGCACTCAGCTTCTACTCCGCACCCTTATTCCTGCACCATTTTCAGGACCTTGGAGAGCGCCCAGCTCCCTGGCTTCACTCTATGCAGCTGACTCCCATCAGGAATCACCCAGCTGGAGCAGATAAAGATCAGCGCTGCTCAGAGAGGACAGCGAGGATATGTTACGACCTCAGCCTGGTCTAGGTTCAGGGAGGCCTAACACAGGAACGTGAGAAAAGAATAGAACCAATCTGACACCAAGTCACAATCAAAAGAAAGTCCTTTTATTAACTAAATGTGTCCCTAAGGGAGAAAAAACCTGTTTAATGAAAATAGGAGTTTAATTTAGGCTGCAGGAACAAATGCTGAGGGCTTAAAGTAACTAAAGGAGCAAATAACAATGGGAACGGAAACTCACTGGTTCTGAAAATAAACCAGGAACAACGGAGCTTGCCCGGAGGCCTTACCAAAAGGTCCACTGGTGAACCAACTCACCCACGCAACAGTCAACTCTGTTAAGAGCAAAGAAAACCGGAGCTCAACCGGTTTTCTTATGCGGGTGGAAATTAAACCAGCCAGGGGCAACCGTCCACAAGTTCTCCAACACAAACAATCTTTCACTCCAATCCTCTCTCCAGTCCTCTCTCTGTCAGCCTCAATCCTCTCTCTCTCTCTCTCTCTCTCTCCTCTCTGAGCAGCGCTGATCTTTATCTGCTCCAGCTGGGTGATTCCTGATGGGAGTCAGCTGCATAGAGTGAAGCCAGGGAGCTGGGCGCTCTCCAAGGTCCTGAAAATGGTGCAGGAATAAGGGTGCGGAGTAGAAGCTGAGTGCTGGAGAACTCAGGGTCCGTAACACCCCCATACCTAAAGTAAAGAAAAATGGTGGAAGTGAAAACAGAATAAAAACACCATTTTTCTCATAATGTGTCTCCCCTTTTTTTTTTCTTCCAGAAACACCAAACGCCCACACAGAGACCGAGTCCCCGCCATCTGCCTAACCAAAAACTAACTAAAAATAAGCCTAGCTCTTCATGTGGATTTGGGCGGGCAGATTAAGCACGGTGCAAAAGACACAAAAAAACATAACCAGCAAAGAGAGGTTCTCTTTCTGGAGTGCTCCCGAGAAGGTGAAATGACTCACCAACACTAACCCATGGGCCACAACACTAACAAAATAACAAATAGATTATCCCCTAAAGAGGAAATAATCTCTCCACCCTAGCCAGGGGATCTCAGCCGTCTGAAAACTGATCGTGGGTGCTGAAGGATCGCGATAAACAATCAGCGATGACATTCTCGGTTCCTTTCCGGTGGCGGCTTCATGTGTTTGCAGCCATCACAGGATGCTTGAGCACCAACATCCAATACAAACGGGACCTTTGGAGACAGTAAAAATGTTAGTGTAGCTACCACAGCAGCAACTTTCTTATAAAAACAATGAGTTGCGAGGTTCGTGGTTAAGCTGGTCGGTTCCAGATGAGTAACAGGATTTTCCAAAGCCAACAGGTCATCCCAGGAGGAAGTGTGAGTAACTATGTTATCCAGATAAATGTTGCACAAAGGAAGTTCTGGCGCCACTAGATGGGTTTGGGTAACCTCATCCAGAACTGGAGTGATGGCAGCGGCTGCGCACACCGTGGCCTCACCGGGTGGTTGTGCAGTAGTCTGAGGAGACAGATATCTTTCCAACATGATAACATTACAAACACAATTTTTCCTGCGACGGTCTGTGATGTTTTTAGCTACTGGTTTACACCAATTTCTCAGCAACACATCATTCTTAATAGCATAACCAGTAGTTCCATTTATTTTCTTTCCCACATGCTCAAAGCAGTCGGTCAGAGATTTATCAGACCGTTGTTCCGCCTCCAAAGAAGCCGGACTTAGCGGAAACATGTTGGACAACACTTCATTTGTGACCAGATGAGTGGAAGAAGTTGTTTCAGCGGGATTAAGAACATCACTCTGCGAATCGTCAAACAAACTGGAGAGATCCAAAATCTCATGCGCTCTCTTAGCTTGAGATCGGGTACACACACAAGCGGGGAGCACTCCTGCGGGAGTCTCCTCACACTCTCCGGGTGCGATGTTCTCTTTCACCACTGGGGGAGGAATGACCGCACCTCCAGCCAAGTCGTTCCCTAAAAGAAGAGCTACTCCTTCCACAGGCAAGGAAGGGCAGACTGCTACTTCACACAACCCAGTAAAAAGTCCACTCCTTAAGTAAATCCTGTGAAGCGGGCGAGAAACAGGCACAGCATTTACTCCAGCCAACAACACGGAAGAGCCGGTAGAGCTCAAGTCATCAAATGGCAACGCTTTCTGTGAAATTAACGTCTGAGAAGCCCCAGTGTCTCTTAAAATCTTAACAGGGGTCAGCTTTTCACAGCTTTCTGTAAGAGACACTTGTCCTTCTGACATGAAAGGACCAAAACCACGGTTATTTTCTCCCGACTTGGAGACAAAACCCACGGGCTGCGCAGCAGACCCTCTTTTTTCATTCCTCCGCTTGAGGATTACACAATCTCTCGCGACATGCCCCACCAGGTGGCAATAATAACAGCGAGGTTTCTGAGGACGAGGAGGAGAAGGAGAGTTTCTAAAAGGTGTTACTGACACCGGGCGAGCAGATTCACCCTGATGAACACCACCAACACGGTGCGTCAACACAAACTCATCCGCCAGTAGGGCGGCTGAGGAGAGAGAAGAGACTTTTCTTTCATTTAAATATAATGCCAACCTCTCTGGCAAACACTTCTTAAATTCCTCCAGGAGAATTAGCTCTTTAAGATCCTGTAGAGTTTCAACCTTTGAGGCAAGGATCCATTTCTCAAACATCAGAGCTTTTTCTCTAGAGAACTCAACATAAGTTTGCGTGGAGAGTTTTACATGCTGTGACCGGAACTTCTGACGATAGGCTTCAGGAACCAACTCATAAGCAACAAGAACAGCAGCTTTTACTTTATTATAATCCATGCTGTCAGATAAAGAAAGAGAAGCAATTACCTCTTGAGCCTTTCCGGTTAACTTACACTGCAGCATAGTGGACCACACCTCTTGGGGCCAGTCTAAAGCAGCAGCCAGACGCTCGAATGTAGCGAAGTAGCTGTCAACCTCGCTCTCCCGGAAAGTCGGCACCAGAACAAGGCACTTGCTGATGTCACACTCGTTTCTCTGTTTGTCCATGGACCTCTCGTGCTCATAGTCTGTAGTAGAAGAAGCACCTCCTCTTGCTTGGTATTCCAACTCCATACATTTCAGTTTTAACTTTGTTTCAGCCTCGATCTCACAGCGGCGGATCTCCAGTTCGATTTGCTGCAATCGGGACTTTTCCTCAGCCTCATATTTCATGCGGGCCAGCCTGAGACGAAGACGTGCATTCTCCATACTAGCAGCAGAGGAAGTGGGGGATAAACTCTCTCCTGTGAGCGGCGTCTGCCGCGAAAGAGCGTCCTGTTCATCTGGGACAGAAGGGCGCTCGGGTGCAGCACCCACAGGAACGGAAGTAGAAGCTTTCACAGTCTGTCCATCCTCCATGTCCTGTTTCAGGGGCAAATCCGAAGAGTCACTGAAAGGAGGTTGTAACAAACCTTCCTTTTCCAACGCGGCCATCACAGAATCCTTTAAGTCCTTTTTCAGCTGGTTCTGGATGCCTTGGAGACCGAGGTGTACAGCCAACTCTGCCAGTTCGGTCCTTTTGAAGCTTTCGACCTGGTCCCGAGAAGGGGCAGCCAGAAACTCCTTTAAATTAAACATGCTCACGTTAGCACAAAAACCAGCAACAAAAACACAGGTACTCAAATCACACCACCAATCACGTTAACGTAACAAATAAATTAATAACAAAATAATATCCCGGACGAGCCCCCAATATGTTACGACCTCAGCCTGGTCTAGGTTCAGGGAGGCCTAACACAGGAACGTGAGAAAAGAAAAGAACCAATCTGACACCAAGTCACAATCAAAAGAAAGTCCTTTTATTAACTAAAGGTGTCCCTAAGGGAGAAAAAACCTGTTTAATGAAAATAGGAGTTTAATTTAGGCTGCAGGAACAAATGCTGAGGGCTTAAAGTAACTAAAGGAGCAAATAACAATGGGAACGGAAACTCACTGGTTCTGAAAATAAACCAGGAACAACGGAGCTTGCCCGGAGGCCTTACCAAAAGGTCCACTGGTGAACCAACTCACCCACGCAATAGTCAACTCTGTTAAGAGCAAAGAAAACCGGAGCTCAACCGGTTTTCTTATGCGGGTGGAAATTAAACCAGCCAGGGGCAACCGTCCACAAGTTCTCCAACACAAACAATCTTTCACTCCAATCCTCTCTCCAGTCCTCTCTCTGTCAGCCTCAATCCTCTCTCTCTCTCTCTCTCTCTCCTCTCTGAGCAGCGCTGATCTTTATCTGCTCCAGCTGGGTGATTCCTGATGGGAGTCAGCTGCATAGAGTGAAGCCAGGGAGCTGGGCGCTCTCCAAGGTCCTGAAAATGGTGCAGGAATAAGGGTGCGGAGTAGAAGCTGAGTGCTGGAGAACTCAGGGTCCGTAACAAAGAGTCTGACCTGGCAGCTGTACGCACTTTCAAAAACACGGTCCGACAACAGCTGGAAACGCGCTTCAAACTGAGGTCTGAGGATCTCACCGAATCTATCCCGATAGTTGCCTGCATGTTAGACCCTCGCTTCAAACATCTTCAGTTCATCCCGCAGAATAAAAGAGAGGAAGCCCAGAGACACCTGGACGTCCTGCTACAAAACGGAGAGCCGCCTGCAGCAACAGGTAGGTCCACTGAACTATAATACGCTCATATTTTTCAGATGCATGCAGCATAGGTAATTTTAAACTTATCATTTTAGGTGAAGCTCAAGCCGAGGACACATCTGATGCCCAAATTGAGCCGATGACTGGGAAAAAAGCCAGACTCGAGGAAGACTTTGTGCAACTTTTTGGACCGCATTATCAAAGTGACAGGAGATCAACTCACTGCTCCACTGCAGCTGAAGAAATTCGGGATTATTTTTCAACACCACACATTCCCACCATGGACAATCCGCTCCAGTGGTGGTCCCGCAACCAGGATAGATTTCCCCGTTTGGCAAAGCTAAGCAAAAGCTATTTGGCTGTTCCAGCTACCAGCACCCAGAGCGAGAGGATTTTTTCACTTGCCGGGAATACGATCACCCGACAGCGGGCGAGCCTTCATCCTGATCATGTGGATGCACTAATTTTCTTGCACGCAAACGAGGATCAAAAGCAATTGACCAAACAGACTGTCGGCAGCGAGTAAACATAAGTTTTTTGTGGACTTTTTTTTAGGAGTTTTTATTTTGCGCACTTAATTTTACATGTTACACAAGAGTTACATGATTATTGTTACTGATTAGCAGCAATAAGCCTGCTTGTTCTCTTTTATGCTCTGCATTCATGAATGTTTTTGAAGCTGATTGTTGTCAGCATTTGCAATAAGGGTTGCCAATAAAGCCTAAGTGTTCTAAAGCTGTCCTGTCTACTGCGTTTATGCTACACATTCTCACACCCAAGCATCAAAAATGACGCGGTGTGACCAAGCGTTTGTCACCAAAAGAAGGGAGCTCCTGCGCTCTCCGGTCACCAACCGCCGCTTCCGGTGTATGACGTCATCAACGACTAGTCGAAGTCGACTCGACTTTCATTACTTGACTGTCGACTTAAAAAAAAAAAGTCGTGCAGGCCCTACTACAAATGGGTCTACAGGGACCAAATCAAACCGCACAAGGGTTCCACTAATTTGGTCAATGTTACCACCAACTTACCAACTTCGAAAGGGGGATGATTTCACGCCTCATCGGTTCCATTGCTCTCTATCTCAGGTTACACAAGTTTGTCTATATTTGTGTGTGTGTATGGTTGTCTTTCCTGTTTATACATGAAGTGTAGACTTGGGTGATTTGAGATGAACATGCTGTGGGTTCCTGAAGTCAGGTAATCAGGTAGTTAACAGTAGATGGGTTTAGTCCACATATTACTGTTATCCAAATTTATTTTCACTAATCGTAAATCCTTATGGGTACATTCACATGTAGGTTGATTACTAACTTCACTGATTTACATTTTTAGTGCTCTTTGACACTAATATATCTATCTTTTTACAGAACTTTACCACAGTGATACAGTTTTGAAAACTTTATGATTAACTTTGTTAATTTACCATTATGGGCTACAACCATTTTTGCCCTTCATTTTGATTATATTTTTACTTAGTGCAGTGATTTCTCCCATACGCAGTATAGGGTTTTATTGCTTTTATTCTTTTTGCACCACTTTTTCCAGTACACGTAATGTATTGCATCCATTTCTTCACTTAAAATGCTAATTCACATAATTGCTACACATACTACATGCAGGTACTCACAGTGCTAGGTTTCTTTTTGTTTATTAATTTGCATTAGATGCCATTTTGTTGTGTCTACATTGAAGTGCCCTGTGCTATGTTCTCTCTCCTCTTCTGAGTTTCGTCGATGATCCTCGCTTCCTGGGGGTGGACCTTTGATTCGTCATCAGATTCTATTCCTCCTGATGGGTGTTCCGGCTCTTAGGACCTGGACATTCGTGGATTCCGGCATGGCTGCTGGGACACTTCGCTCGCTGGGACTTGACCTGCCTACTGGTCTTTCCTGCACTGGATCACGATAAGTGCAATTACAAAGATCAATATACTATTTTGGAAGTATTCCCTACCCGTGGATATATAAAGTTTTGCTCCTGCTTCAAATTATTACCTCCACGTGGATATCTTAATAATCTGCTGACTTGTGTGCTTCGAAAGGGATCATGCGAGACTGTTGAAACCATGTACTGTTCTTCGGAGTGGGGTTCATACCTCACCACTTTTGGCCTCTTCCTGGGGAACTGCACCTTCCCCTATCGCCGGAGTCCCTTTAGGACTCTGGTTTGTTCAACGCCAGGTGGTCTCTGTATGGACCACCGTACCATTGAAAAGGGGGGATATGTAACGGAATGAAATGACTGTTTTCCACCTAAAAGTCATTTCCCCCTCTCCTCAGCAAGAACTAATCTGCATGAGATATTGCTCAAGGTCATGCATTTGCTTCTAAGCTGTTTTCCTTTCCAGCCCAATAGAAGAATGAAGACAAAGGACTCGTTCTTTTTAATAAATCAAAGAACTCTATTTTTAATAAGCTAATCAAATTGTTAGTCAATAATACAATCCATTACAATATAATAAGTAATATAACTTTAAATGTTTCCACTAGAGACTGATTACACGTAGCGTTGAAATGACACATTGCTTTTACTGATCCTTTCAGAATCTGCCAGATCTGACGGAAGCGTGGTTTTGGTGGTGCTTGGTAAATCTGTCATATTTTCATTCGACCATAAACCAAAACATCCGCAGTATAAAACTATGCCCACGTCATCTTTAACGCCAGTTCAAAGCGTTCTAGAGAAGTTGTCGGACTGGCCAATCCGTAACTTTCCTCTTCAGCCAAAAGAACCAATGACAAGCTGGATAAAATCTGTTGCATTTTACCAACCAAGCAACGGTTCCTTTCAGAATAAAAGCTGAACTCATTGACCCTCCGGGTCCATCTGACGCTGTCAACCAACTGTCGCTTTTTACCTGGAGACAATCCAAAAACTAGTCTGTCGTACAGCTGACGCTGTTTCATCGGCTCCGGTACCGAAAGAGGGGTTCGAGGACCTGGCGATCTGGATCTGTATGGAGGTCTCATTCTAAGGGTATGTGTGGAGCGACAAAAATGGCATCTTATGTGTTTATGAATCTCCAAATCAAAGCTTAGCGCAAAGACATCACCTTCACTCCCATCAGAACTAATTGTTTCTCCGGATTTGCTGGTTCTGAACAACATTCCACATTACACCATTCTACGCCTCATTTCACCTTAGTTACACCATACATTTAGTGTTTAAAGTTAGTTTAGTTTTAATTTGTTTAGTAATAAATATTTAAACTTTTAAAACTTGACTCTCTCTTCTGTTGTCTCTCAGCCAATACGAAGTGTTACATAATCCCTGCAATAAAAAGTTCCAATCTTCTGGTTAAAAGTACCCAAAGATCCATTAGATTGATTCCATATTTTCTATGGAATTTCATGTCTCATGGTTCATTAAATAACATGTAAATTAACCCTTTACATTTTGTTGTTGTCATTGTTCATTTCTAAACTTGATGCATTCATACATGATATGTTTCCATCATTTAAAACCCCCGGTCCCCCTATTTACTGCAGAAAATGACTCTTCTTTCACACTTTTGGGTACTGCGACAATCAATTCAGAAAACTCACATAATTAACACTACACATGGAGGCTTTAACATATAGTACCATTAACATCCATTTAACACATGCATACTTGTTTCATGTTTCCAAAACAAAGACTATTTTCTCTAATTACATATACATGTGCAATGGCTGCACAGCTAAATTGCAGGCTGTTGTGCTATTTCCTGATAAAAACAACAGTTGGTAGTGGATCTATTTCAAATCAAAACTAGAACACACCAACATTCTTTTGCTCCAGTGTATTTATTGAATGCAAATAAAATGTTGTCTAATGAAATGTAAACATTGAAAGTTGGGAGTTTGATTTCTCCTTCTGTAAATCCAGTTCCTGGAGCCTTTAAGTAGCAGCTTCTGTTGAACTGTAGAATTTTATTTACAAACAGGAGCAGCAAAAAGACCAGGGGTCACAAGTAGAGGTGCTTGTGCCAACAAATCCAGATGTGTCAAACTGTGCATCTCATTATATTTCCTTTCTACATCCCAATGGACACAGAATGAGCTCACATGAGTGAGGACTAGGCACCATCCCTTTTTAAATAAGCAAACAGATACAAAAATATTCAGCAGTTGGGATTCTTCTCTGTACACAATCAAAAATCACAATTATAATCTAATTCAATCCAATTTATTTATAAAGCACCAATGAAAAACAACCATGTATCAAACAGCTGCACAATAAAAACATACATAAAAAGAAAGAAATAACACAGTTTGTAGCAACCCTGTAAATTTGCAGTAAAAAAAACAACCAATTCAATGGAAGGCTAAATAAAAAAAGGTGCAAAGTAAATGGCAATTAATGAAGAATGAAGAGACTACAGAGTAAGGCACGTCTGAATGAGCTGCACACAGCTCCTCACTACATCACTCGGCCCAACAGCAGCTTAAAGTAGAGTAGATGTAAAGCAGCTGTCAGTTTCATATCATGTGATCATCTAATCAGACTGAAGTCATCATTGTTAAAGATGTTTCTGCCCCGCTTTAACATTCACTCTGTAACAGTTTGTCAGCATGCCAACTGTGTCCCCAACAAACCAATAACTAGAAATGTGTGTGCACCATCTATGGGGTTGCCATAGTGCTGTCCACATTTACACACTCAGTTTATTATTGTTATTGGGGGCAGCAAGTAGCTCAGGAGGTAGAGCGAGTTGTCAAGGTTGCAGGTTTGATCCCTGCTCTGACCAGAGATTGCTGCTGTTTTGTCCTTGGGCAAGACACTTAAACCACCTTGCCTGCTGGTGGTGGTCGGAGGGACCGGTGGCACCAGCTTTGGCAGGTCTGCTGTAGCAACATCATAGCTCATCCCTACCAGCGTGTGAATGGGTGGATGACTGATTGTGTTGTGAAGTGCCTTGGGGCATTGTATAACCCTAAGAAGGTGCTATACAAATACAGGCCATTTGTTTCATTCTGTGCAAACAAAGGCCAATAAAACAATCAAAAACAACAATGAATATTGTGTGTAAGCAAAAGTACCCCAAACAAGCAAAATAAGAAATCACAATGTCAAGTTTTAAGTTTGTGTACAGAAACATTTCCCACCTGTGTGTGTGTGTGTGTGTGTGTGTGTGTGTGTGTGTGTGTGTGTGTGTGTGTGTGTGTGTAGGTACATAAACAAAAGAGTGTCAGTTCTAGCTACACTTGAACACATCATGAAGCTGGAACGGGGCTGGTAGGCTGTCTTGGAGAACAGATCTTCTGTGGATGGAGACTTCCTCACATCCTTCTGTCTCTTCAGAAAATCCAAAGCACACTCCATGATGCTGAAATCAGGGCTCTGTGGGGGCCAGACCAGCACTTCAGGACTTCCTGTTCTTGTTCACACTAAAGATGGTCAGTGTTGTGCCCGAACGCGTTCATTGAACGATCGTTCGTGAATTCATTAGTTTTTTTCGTGAATGTGAAATGAACTTGTTCGTATTTTGCCTGACGAAAGTAAAAGTGAGTGCGTTCGTCCTGGCATGCGTGAACGGGTTTGTGAACGCATTTTTTTGCTGTTCTAGCTCCAGATCTCCACGGAGCTTTTCTGGAGCTAAAGCCTAGCTAAAACATCGTGTTAACCATAGATATTATAAAAAGTAGAACCCACAAAAGTGGCCAAACATAGGCAGTAGCGGTTGGTGTGGCGTCTACTCTTCTACGTCTATGCTGTGTGCAGGAGTCAAAGTTCATTCAGAAAAATTGAAAAGACACTTAACTGAAAGACTATACATTTTTTAATGTTTTGCACTTTTAATATGTTTAGTTTGCTATCTCAGCCTGCTTCCTAAGACTGTTTAATAATTTCCAATAAAAAATGTATATGTATATATATATATATATATATATATATATGTATATATATATATATATATATATATATATATATATATATATATATACACATATATATTTATATATATATATATATATATATATATATTATATATATATATATATATATATATATACACACACACACACACACACACACACACATATATATATATATATATATATATATATATATGAGAAGAAACAAACTATGAACTAGTTTGTTTTTGGAACAGTGAATTTAGTTCAGATTTTTGTAATTATGAACTAAGAAACAAACTAGTTCATTTTAAAATGTATGAAGTGAACTTTGAACTAGTTTGTTTTTTAAACGAACTTTCCCAACACTGAAGATGGTTCTGAATGACTGGCTGGATGCTTGCGGTCGCTCATTTTCCATTTTGTAAAATGATTAAAACCAATAATTTATTTCTGAAATCGTTTCTTTACATTTTCTCACGCCTGCCTAAAACGTTTGCACAGAGCTATGTAAAAGAAAAAGTCTGAAAAATTATTTTTGTAATCTGCTAATAAATCATTTTTGTTATTATTCTGGCCTTTCAGGGCTTCCATATTATAAAATTCCCTCGTATTTTTTTTTCCACTTGTAGAGAAATAGAGTGATGTAACTATCTAGAGTTGTATTTTAATATACTGTAAGTAGATCACTTGTTATAATCAGAAGATGGGCTGTTTTTATCATCAGGGAGTTTAATTAAACACTCTGTATTGACTTTGAGACAAGAAAGAGAGAGAGTTGGGATCGTTTAAGAATCTTTAATTTCTTAATTATAAATTCTTAACAATCTATCAGGACTAACTCTGTGTTGTTTGGAAATGAATGTGATGTTCGATGTGTGTGTGTGTGTGTGAGTGTGTGTGTGTGTGTGTGTGTGTGTGTGTGTGTGTGTGTGTGTGTGTGTGTGTGTGTGTGTGTGTGTGTGTGTGTGTGTGTGTGTGTGTGTGGTTGGTTCAGACTCCTTAGGCTGACGTCATTGAATCTGGTAGTCTTTGATTGCTATGACTAGATATCACGAGGCTTATAAAGTGATGACATGAGCTGCTATTTTGCCGTGTACGTACCCAGTGGGGCCTCCCAGGTAGATCAGGAAATGCCAGGTCTGAAGACCTCGGATGTGCACTGGAGCTGGTCGAAACAGCGATCGCAGCGTTTCAAAGCCCGTCTGAAGGGTCGACCCAGGTAACAATCGGCAGCGTCAGCAGGAGCTCTTATTTTGAAAGGATGTCGTCTGGTTGTTAAACGACGAAAATCTCCAACTTCACAGTTCTTAGTTTAAAGAAGAAAACACATCTGGCCAGGCTGTGCTTCTCTTTGGGATGACGGTGAATAGAACTGAAGTCAAAATGGAACTGAGCTTGAAATGGCATTGCCTTGTTTTATATCTCTGAATTGTTGATAAGTTTTAGTAAAGCGGATTGGACACTTTAAGTCAACAAGCCAGATTCTCTTGTGGCAGCCGAAAGCTCTGATTGGTTGGAACAATGTGTCATGCGTTTCTATGGAGATGAGGGTCAGTCTGTCTGTGCAGTAGTCCTGTTTTCATTAAACACATAAATCATGACATCTTTATTCCACAGATCATTCACTTGATTATTATTGATCAACATCTGTTTCGACTAGCTTTAATCACAAATTAAGTACTTTGATTATTGAAAAGCGTTCTTCTTCTCCTTCTGGCTCTTCTCCTGGAATGTAAACAGTCTGAGGAACACCCGACCTTGGTGTTTTCTACACGGGTGTTACTGTGTACAGGGGCAGCTGTGTGGAGCTGAAAATAATGAACTCCATAACGTTACACACTCCTACATCTAAATGATGGCTGTTCTGTTTTCCCATACACTCGAACCCAAAGAGAAACTTTAGTGAACAGCTGTCAGAAAGTGAACGTCTTCAACACCAGTCTACTCGGCTGTGGTGTGTTCTTTTTTCCATTTCCTGTTTGTTAGTTTGAGTAAAAAACTGGTTCTGTCTGACAAATCTGTCACTCTAGTTTTGTCTCCCTGATTTCTGCCTCACCAACACTGACAACAGCATCCAAACGTCTCACTGACTTTCCCTACTTTGTCTTTTTTCCCTCCCATCTACAAGACTTTCTAGATAACTGACACTTTTGGCTTTGTAACCTCACTACTCCTCCCCCGTTTCTCCTCCCTGTTTGTTCCCCTCGCTTCTCGTTATTGACAGCTGTCCCAAAGCATCAGCGATGAAACAAACCTCCACCTCCACCAGATCCAACCCTTCTCTCCTCGTCTTCCTGTTGATATTGACAGCTGTCATCAAGCACCGACACCGTTTTCCTAAAACTGATGTTCTCGTTTCTGTTTTGCTATACCTTTGATTGGATCCCCCTGCAGGTTCTGCTGTTCTGGGAAATGAGTCATAAAATTAGTAATGAGTCACTTTTTTTTCCAATTCTCATCCTCTGCACCGCTGTCTGTCTCTTACATCCTGAAAATCCTGCTTCTCTGGAGGATTTGATTTTCTTACATTCATCCCAACTTTAGAAATATTTATGAACATTCTTTTTCCAGTCATACGGGATTCCAAAAATAACTTTTCTGTGCTTTGGTGTTGGTTTAGCTACACTAATGATTAATAACTGCACACACAAATAATGAGCAATAATGTTTTTGCCTTTGTTCATGCTGTAGATCTTATTGTAACGCATCAGAGGACTTCTGGATTCATACCAGATATGGCCCAAGATGGCCAACATAATCAACTAACTTCAGAAAATACACAAATAAAGGCTATAAATGTCAATTTCACCAATCCGGAACTAGAAAATGTTGTCATGGTAGTTCGGAGCCATCCTGACACATCACACAGGTAGACTGTTAAACTGTTAGCTA
Source organism: Nothobranchius furzeri (assembly GCF_043380555.1). NCBI lineage: Eukaryota > Metazoa > Chordata > Actinopteri > Cyprinodontiformes > Nothobranchiidae > Nothobranchius > Nothobranchius furzeri. The sequence continues at coordinate 39,588,182 of NC_091752.1, forward strand.
AATATTTAATCAACAGCTGAGCAGATTTTAGAGAAACTCTTGAAAAATCATTCATCTTATTAACTTTTGTAATCATGACTTTGCTAACAAACCTATTTATGAGTCAGGTTTCTACCTTCCCAGCCATTTTGAGGTCCTTTTACAGGATGATGCTTTGCCACTAACCAATTTCCCCAAATTTCTTTTTGTTTACATAGAAATATTTCCCCATCATCTCAATCTCATTTGACAGATAAAATGAGTTAAAAAAACTTCTTTAGTTTTTTTGCCTGCACACTTGTTGCGTCAGTCGAGCCTCAAAGCCAACTGTGAACAGAGCAAGCATGGCTTGGGAGTTGAGATATTGTGTGTTTGCCTGGGGGGCAGCCCTCTGAACCTCATCTCCTTTCGCCTCCTCTCTCTGAGCATAAAGAATGTAGAGGAGGGTGGGACAGGAGCAAAATCGTCCAGACTGTGAGCTGAATATAAAACTGAGGCCAGATCATGTGACTCGACCAGGTTACTGAAGAAGGAGGTGAAATGTTACAGGATCACATTTACATCCATCTTGTGCATTTTATGGTTTATCTGATGTATAATTAAAGGGGCATTATGGAAGTTTGACAGCCAAAACATGTATAGAAATAATAAATTTCTTCTTCATACATTCTCCTGCAATGCCCTGGTCCTGTAGAATGAACCCTGGCTTTTTACTGTGATTGTCTGTTTTTCTGTAAAATCACAGAAAAAGAGAGCAGCTCGGGTCGAGCAGGCTGCTTCATGCATGTTCACGCTCAGGCATAGCCTGTAGCATTTGCTATCTGTTGCTTTAGCAGCAGAGAGAGAGGCAGTGCCAACTCAGCGACTTTGTCGCTTTTCCTACCGCCTAGTGATGAACCTAGCTACATTTCTGAGGACCCTTAGCTAATTTCTTCTAGATATTTCCTGCAAATTAGCAACAAAATAGCCATTTTTGCTCCAAACTGTTCTTTGGTTTGACGTTGTTTTGGCTGTCATCAAGGATATACAAGTTACAGATACTTAGGTACTGGTGTGTAGCTCACCTTGTAAAATGTCTGACTCTCACGCTGAAGACCTGGGTTTGATTCTGGATGTGACCATAGTGTATTTAGAGGTTTTTTTTACATTAATGGTATACTTTGTTTACAGTAAGATGCCCAAATTTTTATTTGAGACTTGCCAAACAGCATTGAATTCACAGATAAAAAAGACATGGGTTCAACTTTCATTTTGGAAGAATTTTTCAAGCAAGGGAAGGGAATGATCTGAGCATGCAGGAGGACTGACCCATCTTAAACCTTTGTAGGCTGTGCTGAAGAGAAAGGTACAGAATCAAATTATTTAATTAACTAGCTGCGTGTTCTCCTGTCCTCTGTCCTCCGGGCCACACACACACACGCACACACACACACACACACACACACACACACACACACACACACACACACACACACACACACACACACACACACACACACACACACACACACACACACACACACACACAGGACTGTCTCAGCTGTTATTTTCGTTAAGGAGTGTGCACGTACAGCATGCGTGCCTCATGCACGAGCCTACTATTGAAGCTGTCTTTACGCTTTTGGCCTGAGGGGGCAATCGCGAGCATAAGAATTCAAAAGTACGAAAAGTCCCTTTAAAAAGGGGGAGCTAAGTAAATGTACAGCTCTAGAGCTATGTTTGTTATTACCAACGCTCCCTCAATGAAAATTTTTAGCTTACAGTACATTTTGCATTAGTTTCAGGAATAATGATCTGTAAAAACTAATTGCTAGAGGCAGTAATTCATTTATACTGGCTTTCTTTTATCTCGCATTAGATTAGATCCATGGCTACACCTGACCAAAGCCTCTTAAGTGCTCAGTAACCAAATGGATTTTTAGACTATGAACATGAACAGCTTCTTGTTTGAGTGTCTTAATGGCACATTAGATAAGTACCTATAATGCTGCCTTAGCTTACTGAAAGTTAAGTGGATTGTGTAACTTCAGAGAAAAATGTATTAAAAAGGCAAAAAGGACTGAAAAAACTAGACTGTTCTACTTCAGTGGAACATGAAGTTAAAGTTGATAAAAAATAAAGATAAGGAAGCACAACATACCTAAGACATTTACTGAAAGCTTTTCAAACCTTACGCCAGGATCACATCAGCTGCGAAATCCGCGTGCTGCCCACTGCTCCTCTACTGACATCAGGCGAGAATTTTCCACAAGTGTTTCTGCTCATGTGTGTGTGTGTGTGTGTGTGTGTGTGTGTTTGTCTATTTTCTTCTGTCTAGTCTGTTTAGATGCACAAAAATGATCATATTCATCAATCGCGGTGTTTTATTTCGAAAATTTTCTGTATTTTGTTAAATTTACTGGCCTGCCTCTTCTCCTTTGTTTAGACTTCCTGCTCACGAAAAAATTTAGAGCTCAGGCCGAAACGATTGCTGCACGGCGAGAGCCTTTGTAGCACTTTGCAACTGAAAGGTGCTGAATAGAAGCATTCTTCGTTCCACAGCGCTTCGCGGCGCATCGACGTGTTTCCATGTCTGATGCGATCCAGGGGTTTAGGCCCTCTAAAAAGCAATATGTTTTTTTGAGTCAGAATTAACTTCAGACACCAAAATACATGGCAATCACAGAAAATGGAAAAATGTTGCACTTGTATCTCTTTTATTGACTTTCTGGTAAAAAGTTGTGGAGAGTAGAAGAACAGGAAGTGAGATGAATTGATCCAACTTAAAGGAGAATACAGTAAGAATAAGTATGAGAAAGAAAAATGCAGAGGTAAAAGTAATGAGACAATAGAATGAGTGGGATGCTGGCAGTTAAGTAGAAGAGCGAGAGAAGAGGGAAGAAATGCAGAAGTAAGACCAAGAGGTGGGAGGAAACGAGTGGGTAAAAGATGCCCTTAGGTAGCCTATTTTCTCACCCTACGGGGGACAGACGGCAATTAGAATAGGTGTGTTTGTGTTTGAGTGAGAGTGAGCGTCCTTAGCTTGTCATGAAGACAGCAGGATTTTTGAGCATCTCAAAGGCAGCGTGCAATGCATTGCTGCACCCTCCATGTTTCATTATCACTTAACACACACAGACACACAGCAGGCTCTGGCTGCCTGGGCAGGTTGTTGTGTTTGAACAGAGAAGAAAATGCAGCAGTGGTATTATCTGACTCATGCACAGAGGAATAAGTGTACAGGTGTTCTGGTTTTTGTCATGTGTAGATCCATTCTGCACCGTGATGCAGAAAATAAATAGGGAAATATCGTGCAGAAAGATCTGTTTCAGTAATTTGTTAGTAAACATTAAGCCAGGATCTTTCCAGGCTGTAACTGTTGGAAACACAACATTGTGATCCCAACTGAAAATTTGCATATTTTCACGGAAAAGTAAAAACTAATGCATATGTAAAACCTGCAAATACAATGAAATTTTCCCTGTGGAAACTTAGTTAAAGCAACACTAAAGAGTTTTTGTTCACTTTAAGCTACCGCTTTCAAACTGGTTTCAGTGGTTCATGAGCATCTTCACGTTGGACATCTCTCTGCTGCCCTCTGCTGACCAGAAACTGCACTTAGCTGTTTTGTGGTTCAGGTAGCAACATCAGTCTCCATCTCCAGCAGGCTGGACTATTGCAATGGTCTTTTGACTGGTCTTTAAAAAATAGTCTTTAAAAAATAGCTATGAAGCAACTGCAGCTTATTCAGAATGCTGCTGCTAGAGTCTGGATAAGAACCAAGAGAACCAAACACATCACTCCTGTTATGAAATCTCTACACTGGTTACCAGTAAACTACAGAATTCATTTTAAAGTACTACTACTAGTTTATAATTCTCTCATTGGCATGGGGCCAGAATACATGTCAGATCTTATTCAGGTATACACACCCAGCAGGGCTCTGAGATCCTTAGGAAGCAGTCAGCTGGTAGAACCTCAGGTGAGAACCAAACAGGGTGAAGCTGCTTTTAGCTACTCTGCTGCACACAGATGGAATCAGTTTCCTCTTGACCTCAAATGTGCCCCAACTCTAATAAATTTTAAATCAAAATTTAAAACCTTCATGTTTTCATGAGCCTTTGAATAAATGTTTGTATGCTGCACCTTCTGCACTGTAACTGCTCACCCTTTTGACTATGCCTTTTATCGGTTTGTTGAATCTGAAGTTATTATCTACATTTCTTTGATTTATTGTGTTTGCTGTTCTTGCTTCTGTAAATCACATTGAATTGCCTTTGTGTTTGAAATGTGCTATACAAATAAAGCTGCCTTTCCTTGTCTAGTAGGAGGTCTCTGCCTCATTTACAATAGCTGTTTACTGTGCTAGCAGTTAGCCTTTCCAGTTTGCTGACCATCAAAAAGCACAAGAATAATTTAGCTTTTTCGTTGGCTTCATGTCGGAGCCTTGAAGCTAAAGTAAGAGAGTAAAGTCTTTGGAGGCAAAGCAAAACAGTGCTCATTTTAGCAGCTCTGTGTCACTGTCTATAGGTCACCCAGACATGATGCTGATTTTATCACTGAGTTTTCAGAGCTTCTTTCTATCATCCAAACTAAACATAATAAATCTATTGTGACTGGTGATTCTAATCTACATGTTGGCAGTCCATCAGATTTTCTGTCTAGACAGTTTATAGATATTCTTAATTATACAGATTTTATTCAACACGTCAAGCAGTTGACTCTCAGCAGGGGACACACCCATGACCTTGTCGTTACTTATGGCTTGGTTTCTGGTGTGTCCTCTGTTGACTTTGTCACGGTCTGAGGTATTTCCCTGCTGTCACTCCCTGTCTTTTGAGTTTCCCTCTGCAGGTGGGCGTGTCTGGAGGTGACCAAGCTGCAGCAGATCTGCTCATCAGCTGGCCAGGGGTATTTAAGCAGCTGGGAGACTCCTACACTTCGCTGGATGATTACTCTACCTGGGTACCTTCTAACAGCCACTTGTGAAACTTATTCGAGCTCTGTAAACTCTTGAGAATTAGATTTGTTTTTGGATTTTGGATTTTTGAGATTTGATGTGTTTTTGGATTTTGGATTTTTGCCTTTGTGACCTCCTGCTCTTGTTCCCAGACAAACCTACACACTCATCTCTGACTGGCAGAACTCTGGAGCCCACACCATTTGGATCTCCAACTCCGCTCGTCTCTCAGCCTCTCCCCTGGCCAGACCCGCCTCCAGCTGCCCACCTAACCTCCCCGGACCTCCCCAAGCTCAGCTCCCTCCACGTCTCTTTTCTGGATCTCAGTCCCTGCTACCCAGACCGGACCACTCCTCCCTCAAACCAGTTCCCACCTCTCCAGACCGTAAGTCCTCCACATAAGCCTGATACCCTGTGCCATCCGCAAATTGGATCTAACTCCGATCTGTCCACAGCTTCTCCCGCACCAGCTTCCTCGTGCAAGAACTCAGCTACGTTTACGCTGCTTCCTTGGTTTCCCTTTAAAATAAATTCTTTTTAAAAACATTTTACACCGTCTCAGATCTGATTCTGTATGTCGTGGGTTAGATTTCTTCACCACAACATGACAGAATCATCCAGCCATTCCTCTAACCTCAGTACAGAATCAGTTCCCTCTGTCGTTTCCGCCACCCTAGCTCAGCACAGTGATTCACTCCAAGCTCTGTCTGATCAACTCTCCCACACTAACCACACCTTGTTTGAAGTAGGAACGATGGTAAAGGAATTAAGCCACAGACTCACCTCCCCGGAGCAAGCCTCATCCCCCGCTCAGAGTCTGCCCGGACCCGTTCTTCCTGCACCATCCAGTCTGCCCAGCTTCCGGGTCGCTACCTCTCCTCCACCGGAGACGTTTGACGGCAACCGGGAGGTTTGTCGAGGTTTTCTCCTCCAATGCCAGCTGGCTTTCCAGCGATCTCCGGAGTCTTTTTACACCGATGAAATTAAGATCTCCTACATCATCGGTCTTCTACGAGGTAAGGCACTCCGGTGGGCGGAGGCAAAAAGCCGGAACCCGCACTTCCTTAAGAGTCCGTTGGATGAGTTTCTGGCGGATTTTAAAATGACTTTTGACAAACCTGAGTCAGCGGCTGAAGTGGCCAGACAGATTTGGAGCTTACGTCAAGGGAAGCTCTCAATCGAGGATTTTGCCATAGAGTTTCGGACCCTAGCCGCCACTTCCACCCTCGATGAAGCCTCACTTAAGGGGGCGTTCACCCAGGCTCTTAACGAGCAGCTTCAGGATCAACTCGCTTTCTGCCAGGAACCACCTGATCTCGAGAGCCTTATCGCACTGTGCAGTAGGATGGAGAAGAGACATAAGGTACGCCAAAGAGGTAACAACTTCCCCTTACCTTCTCGCCTTAACTGCCCGCAAAATGTGTATCCAGCAGCTCCAGCTCCGCCCCCCAGTGAGCCCATGCAGATTGGTCGAGCTAAATTAACCCAAGAGGAGAGAAACAAGCGCATGAGTTCAGGGGTGTGTTTGTATTGCGGCATGTCTGGACATTTTGTGGCCAACTGCCCCAAGCAGTTAAACTCCAGGTCCCATCAGTAGCCCCGAGAGTACTGGTGGGAGGTTATCGGTCAGATTCAAACTCTCGGTGTTTGCTGGAATGTTCTCTGTCACATAATCACATTACTCTTCCCTCTCTCGCATTAGTTGACTCTGGCTGTGAATTAAATCTTCTTGACCAACAGCTAGTGGAGCAACTCCTGGTTACCACTTTCCCTCTACAAACACCCTACCGTGTATGCTCTCTGGACGGAGGCTCCCTCACCTCTATCACTCACAAGACTGCATCCATTCGCCTTATGACGTCAGGTAACCACAGTGAAGAACTCACCTTTTTTGTATTTCCTTCCCCTCAGTCTCCTGTGGTCCTGGGTCATCCCTGGCTTAAGAACCATAACCCCCGTATTAACTGGGTCACAAACCAAGTGGAGATGTGGAGCAATAACTGTCATTTAACCTGTTTGGGACCAGCCCGTTCCAGTTCCGAGCCTGGAGCCCTGAAGACCACACCACCCGACCTCACCGGGGTTCCGCCTGAATATCACGACCTCCAGCAGGTATTTTCTAAACATAAAGCGTCCTCATTACCACCTCACCGCCCTTACGATTGTGCTATAGATCTTCTCCCTGCTGCACCTCTTCCCTCTAGCCGTCTCTACAGCATCTCCAAGCCTGAACGTGAAAGTATGGAAAAGTACATCTCCGAGTCCCTGGCATCCGGCATAATTCGGCCTTCCACCTCTCCTCTGGGTGCTGGCTTTTTCTTTGTCTCCAAGAAGGACGGCACCCTGAGGCCTTGCATCGACTACCGCGGTTTAAACCAAATCACGGTGAGAAACAAGTATCCATTACCCTTACTGTCATCTACTTTTGAACCCATACAAGATGCGACCATATTCACTAAGCTGGATCTTAGAAATGCTTACCATCTGGTTCGCATCAGAGAGGGAGATGAGTGGAAGACGGCTTTCAAAACACCAATAGGACATTTTGAGTATTTAGTCATGCCTTTTGGCCTCACGAACGCACCTGCCGTTTTTCAGAACCTGGTTAACACTGTTTTGAGTGACTACCTGAACAAGTTTGTCACAGTATATCTGGATGACATTTTGATTTTTTCGAGGACCCCCGAGGAACACACCGGTCATGTCCGAGCCGTTCTCCAACGCCTACTCGAGAATCGGCTCTACGTTAAGGCGGAGAAATGCGAGTTTCATGCCCCATCTGTTAAGTTTCTGGGTTTCGTACTGGAGAGTGGAAGGCTGGGACCTGACCCCGAAAAGGTGCAGGCAGTTAAAGACTGGCCAACTCCTTCCACACGCAAACAGCTACAGAGATTTTTGGGTTTCGCAAATTTCTATCGTCGGTTTATTAAAGGGTACAGCCAGATAGCCGCCCCTTTAACACAACTAACCTCAGTTAAGAGGCCTTTCATTTGGGATGCTGAAGCCTCCAGGAGTTTCTGTGACTTAAAGGAGAGGTTCATTCAGGCCCCTATTCTCACCCGTCCAGACCCTGCAAAGCAGTTTACTCTCGAGGTTGACGCCTCGGACACTGGAGTCGGGGCTGTGCTTTCTCAAACCTCCCCCACAGATCACCGCCTCCATCCCTGCGCCTTCTTCTCACGGCGCCTCTCTCCTGCCGAGAGAAATTACGATGTGGGAGATCGTGAGCTCCTAGCTGTGAAACTCGCCTTGGAGGAGTGGAGGCACTGGCTGGAGGGAGCTGAGCACCCCATTGTGATATGGACGGATCATAAAAATCTCTCCTACCTCAAAGAAGCTAAGAGACTCAACCCACGTCAATCCAGGTGGGCCCTGTTCTTCTCACGTTTTCACTTTATCATTTCCTACAGACCAGGCAACAAGAACATCAAGCCCGACGCTCTCTCACGACAGTTCTCGGTGAATTCGGATCCCGAGCCCACTACCATCATACCACCGGATTGTGTCCTGGGAGCCGTTACCTGGGAGATACGGGATCAGGTGCTCGAGGCTCAAAGGAACTACCCCTGTCCCAATCAGGTACCCAACCGCACCCTGTTTGTTCCGCCTTCCGTCAGGCATAAGGTGATTAACTGGGCCCACACCGCCAAGTTTTCTGTCCACCCTGGTATCAGTCTTACCGTAGCCTTAATCCGGAGGTCCTTCTGGTGGCCAACAATGTTTAAGGATGTCAAGGAGTACGTTTCTGCCTGCCAAACCTGTGCCCGCAACAAGGGAAGTAACCAACCCCCTTTTGGACTATTACATCCGCTACCCATTCCCTCCAGGCCCTGGTCCCATATTGCACTAGACTTTGTCACCGGTCTTCCCCCTTCTCGAGGCTTTACGGTTATTTTGACCATTATCGACCGTTTCTCCAAGGCTTGTCACCTAGTGCCGCTAAAGGCTCTACCTTCTGCCGCTGACACTGCCACTTTGCTTGTTAAGCATGTTTTTAGGCTCCATGGCATTCCTGCGGAGATACTTTCTGACCGCGGCCCTCAGTTTATCTCAAGGGTGTGGAGGGACTTCGCCACCTGCTTAGGGGCTAAGGTGGCGCTAACATCTGGTTTTCATCCGCAGTCAAATGGCCAATGCGAGAGACTAAATCAGGAGGTAGAAGCCATGCTCCGCTGTCTGTGTTCTTCTAGCCCTTCCAGTTGGAGTACCCACCTTCCTTGGATCGAGTACGCCCATAACGCCCATGTCTCCTCCGCCACTGGACTATCCCCCTTCGAGGCCTCGACAGGTATTCAACCCAGTTTGTTCCCTTCTGTATTTCCCACCACAGTTTCCTCCATTCCTCAGTTCCTGAAGGGGGCCCGACGGGTTTGGGCGGCCACGCAACAGGCCCTACAGAGGACTGCAGAACGCAACCGGCGTCTGGCCGACCGGCACCGGCGTCCTGCCCCAGACTATGCGCCTGGACAGCGCGTCTGGCTCTCCACCAGGGACATCAGATTAAAGGACCACTGCAGAAAACTTTCCCCCACATTCATCGGTCCCTACACGATTTCTGCTGTCGTCAACCCGTCCTCCGTCCGCTTGGATCTGCCGTCCCACATGAAGATCCACCCCGTTTTTCATGTCTCCCTCCTTAAGCCTGTCATCTCCAGTTCCCTGTGCCCTCCTGTCGACCCTCCGCCTCCTGTGCGTCTCGCTGACGGGGGCCTCGGTTACCGTGTCCAGCGCCTTCTGGATGTGCGACCTCGTGGCCGAGGTTTCCAGTACCTGGTCGAGTGGGAGGGTTATGGCCCGGAACATCGGCAGTGGGTCCCGAGGTCATGGATCGATGACCCCTCTCTCATTCGGGATTTCGAGTTGGCCCGCTCCTCCTCCTCCTCCTCCTCTGCTCGGCCGCCGGGTGGCGTCCCTTGAGGGGGGGGTACTGTCACGGTCTGAGGTATTTCCCTGCTGTCACTCCCTGTCTTTTGAGTTTCCCTCTGCAGGTGGGCGTGTCTGGAGGTGACCAAGCTGCAGCAGATCTGCTCATCAGCTGGCCAGGGGTATTTAAGCAGCTGGGAGACTCCTACACTTCGCTGGATGATTACTCTACCTGGGTACCTTCTAACAGCCACTTGTGAAACTTATTCGAGCTCTGTAAACTCTTGAGAATTAGATTTGTTTTTGGATTTTGGATTTTTGCCTTTGTGACCTCCTGCTCTTGTTCCCAGACAAACCTACACACTCATCTCTGACTGGCAGAACTCTGGAGCCCACACCATTTGGATCTCCAACTCCGCTCGTCTCTCAGCCTCTCCCCTGGCCAGACCCGCCTCCAGCTGCCCACCTAACCTCCCCGGACCTCCCCAAGCTCAGCTCCCTCCACGTCTCTTTTCTGGATCTCAGTCCCTGCTACCCAGACCGGACCACTCCTCCCTCAAACCAGTTCCCACCTCTCCAGACCGTAAGTCCTCCACATAAGCCTGATACCCTGTGCCATCCGCAAATTGGATCTAACTCCGATCTGTCCACAGCTTCTCCCGCACCAGCTTCCTCGTGCAAGAACTCAGCTACGTTTACGCTGCTTCCTTGGTTTCCCTTTAAAATAAATTCTTTTTAAAAACATTTTACACCGTCTCAGATCTGATTCTGTATGTCGTGGGTTAGATTTCTTCACCACAACATGACAGACTTGGCTGTGTCAGACCACTACTGTGTTTTTTTATTTTCACTGATTTAATTCAACAGGAGGCTGCAGTGCAAACTGTTAGGAGGTGTCCTCCTACTTCTTAATAATAATAATAATAATAATAATGCATTGTATTTAAAAGCGCCTTTCAAGGGACACAAGGACAGTTTACAACAATAAAACAACAAAGAAACCAAGTTAAAAACAGCAAAAGTCACACACAGAAGCCTAAAAATACAAACTAGGTAATAAAATAAATGAAGATGGAAAAGGTGACACTAGCAGTATGCAACAGGTGGGTTTTGAGTCTAGATTTAAAGGAGGAGAGCAAGTCAGAGTTACGGATGGCTTGAGGGAGAGAATTCCAGAGACGGGGAGCAGAGCTGCTGAAGGCTCTGCTCCCCATAGTGCTAAGACGGAACGGTGGGACAGAGAGAGTGATAGAGGATGATCTGAGGGAACGGATAGGAGAGATAATGTGAATGAGGTCAGACAGGTATGGGGAGAAAGGTTATGGATAGCTTTAAATGTGAGGAGAAGGATTTTGAAATCTGTGTAGCTTAACAGGAAGCCAGTGAAGCTGTTGCAGGACAGGGCTGATGTGGTGGCTCACAGGGGTTTTAGAAATGATGCGTGCAGCAGAATTCTAGACCAGTTGGAGCTTATGGAGGGACTTTTGTGGTAAACCAAATAGAAGTGAATTGCAGTAGTCGATTCTTGAGGTGACAAGACTGTGAACAAGTATGGAAGCAGAGTGGGGGGTGAGAGAGGGGCAAAGGTGATTAATATTGCGCAGGTGAAAGTAGCAGACCGAGTGATGTTACTGATGTGGGATTGAAATGAAAGAGTGGTGTCAAGGGTGACACCCAGAATCTTAACCTGCAGAGAAGGAGAAACAGGGGAGGAAGCAACAGTAAGGGAAAAACTTGGAGTTTTGGATAAGGTGGATTTAGTGCCAACTAAAAGGATTTCTGTTTTGTCACTGTTAAGTTTGAGAAAATTTGTGGTGAACCAAGATTTAGTTTCAGTTAGACAGGAAGAGGGGGAGGGGGGTGGAAGTGGAAGTGGAGATTGTTGCGGGTAGTGGACCAGAAGGATTTTATGGTTTTGGATGTGTCGAAGGAGAAAATCAGGATTTCTTTAAAAATATCTACATAACACGCTCTAAATGAAAGTAGGGCTGTCACGGTTGAGGAATTCCTCCTGCGGTGATTCAGGGTGGCTTAATATTGCGGTGTGCGATATTATTGCAGTCCTTTTTTTATTGCAGTACTATCTAAACATAATGTTTACACATTTAAAAAAGGTTAAAAATTGCCATGCCTTCTTTTATAACACTTTACTGAATGCAGATCAAAGGGCAGTAACAACACGGATCGCAGTAACGTTTGTTTGTCCGACAGTCGGAGTCCGACTGAACTTAAAAACAACAAAATTCAGGAGAAGGTTAAACTTTTAAATGCAAATTTGGCTGCAGCATCTAACAAATAAGAAACAAGTCCCCATTTTGTTTAGTTGTTTAAAATCAAGCATAGAAAATTACATGTACCGGGCGGGGGGGGGGGGGGGGGGGGCACTATAATTTCACTTTCACACACACGAATGACGGTGATTTATAGCTCGGTCACGTCCTTGTTACCTACAAGGAAAACCAGCATGTTAACCATGTACGGTTTGAGAGAGGATCTGAGAGGGGTGCCAACATTTCCAGCAACATTGAAAACCCTCTCAGATGGAGCGCTCGTTGCACTAACGCACACGTACCTGCGTGCGACTGGCGAGCAAAGGGAATCTCTCCCGGTTGTTGCTCCACCATGTCAGGGGGGTTTCTTTAGGGTGGATGCATTCCTCCTGCAGGTAGCGAGTGAGCTCCAGCTCGGCTCAAACTCTCCTCAGGACGGTTGCAGAAGCAGTGCTTGTCCGAGACTTCAGCAGGTCTCCGAGCGTATATTATTATTTTTTGCCGCTGGTGGCAGCTCTGTCTCGGCCAAGGACTCTGGCTGCGCAGAAGCTGACGTACTGAAAACCAAAGTGCTCCCAAAGGAGCGAAGTAACGTTTAGTTTTGATACCAGTGCAGCCATCCTTCTCAACATGCATCATTGAGTTGAACCAAGTTCAGTAATCGTGGTGGCCCATGATGCAGCGCGGTGGGCTTCTTCATATTGCGATATTTCATTTTTGCGGTTACCGCGACAGCCCTAAATGAAAGCAGCTAGAAAAATATGATGCTTCAGTATTTCACTCTTCTTGTTCTGTCATCATTTGTTAAGTCTCCATTTAATCACTATGAACCAACACACTTTTTCTAGGAAAGTTTGATTCATAGCCATAACCAGTTGTCAGAGCGCATATCCATCAAAGTGAATTAAAACATTTAAAGTATTTTGGAAGCCATATGCAAGTCTGTCATTCAATTGAATAAAAGTTTAAATGGGATATTTTTAGATTTAAAATGACAATTATGACAGGAAAGGTGGCACGGTAGCTATTTATGCTAGATCAAGATTTGATGCATTTGATGTGTGTGTTTGGTTGTGCGGACTCCTGCTCCCTGCACCCACCCCGATGCACTGTACTGGGTTTCGGACCTTTCTGTCGGAGCTGGACGTGAGTACCGAGAAGGTGAAGGGGTTGTGTTTGTTGCTCAGGCTATTTTCTCTCTCTCTCTCTCTCTCTCTCTCTCTCTCTCTCTCTCTCTCTCTCTCTCTCTCTCTCTCTCTCTCTCTCTCTCTCTCTCTCTCTCTCTCTCTCTCTCTCTCTCTCTCTCTCTCTCTCTCTCTCTCTCTCTCTCTCTCTCTCTCTCTCTCTCTCTCTCTCTCTCTCTCTCTCTCTCTCTCTCTCTCTCTCTCTCTCTCTCTCTCTCTCTCTCTCTCTCTCTCTCTCTCTCTCTCTCTCTCTCTCTCTCTCTCTCTCTCTCTCTCTCTCTCTCTCTCTCTCTCTCTCTCTCTCTCTCTCTGGGGTTGGGCTCTGAGCTGAGGAAGGAGTTCATCAGTGAGAATCCTGTGTTGTTTTGTCCATCTTCATCACAGACAACAGTTGCTCACATAGATATGTGCTGCTGAACATGGAGAGCATCTGAGCAGCTAAGGCCCAAGTTGGGTTGGTGTGTCGGGGAGGAGAAATAAAAACTGAAGCAGCCATAGAGTCATACTTTGACTTAAGTGTTTAGCTATACTGGAGTTCAATCAGCTCCATCTGGAAGTTGGTTGGTGAGCTTTTCGTGTCACTTGGAGTCAGACTACTTGAAATCTAAATTTGTGGTCTTCAAAGTCGGCAAATTGTTGAGTAAACTTGGTGCTTAGGAGTTTTTGAGACTGAGGAGGGTATCGCTGCAGAGGATGATTGTAGTAGCATGGATGCTAATAACTAAACAGAAAGGAGGGGGCACTTCGACTGATGCGCCAATGCCGCAAAGCACTGTGGGATTTTTAGTCTTTGCTGCAAAATGGGCCGGCAGGCCAGTTTTTATATATATTTGATCTCGCGGGCCAAATTTAGCCAGAGGGTCTGAGTTTGACTCTTGTGCTCTGGAGGTTTCTTCCTGTTAAAAGGGAGTTTTCCTCTCCAATGTTGCTGCATGCTTGCTTAGTATGAGGATTGTTGTAAAGACTCTGACACTAGTCAGTGACTTGATGCAATTTGCTGGGTTCCTTATATAGGAAACATTTTACTGACTGGCTTAATGAAATGAACTGTATTGGAATGTTTACAATGTGAAGTCCCTTGAGACGACTCTTGTCATGATTTGGCGCTATATAAATAAACTGAATTGTCTGAGACAGGAATGCATCATGTCAGTGCAGTTGGGGGTTAAATTGTTGTGTGTGTGTGTGTGTTTCATAGATAAGGTGGGAAAATAGGGTTTGAGGGTGGAAGGAGGTGATGTCACAGCCACCTTTACACTGAAAAAGTTAGGGAGAGAAGTGATTGTATTGTAAGAATAAAAAAAAGAAGTCTGCCAGGAGATAGAAGCTGAGAGGCAAAGCCAAGACAGGAGAGAAAACAAAGGGAGGAAATGAGAGGAGAGGGAGACGCTGTTAGTCCAGTCAGATGTTTTGGTTACCATACATAATCCCCTGTTTATTATTTATACTCTTCATGTACACAGCAGGGTGGCTGCTTCAACCTTCCTCACAAGGACAGTGTGCATCATGGGGTTTGAGGCATCTTTACATGACTCAGACAAAACAGGAACATTTAGTTGCAAACATTTGGTTTTCTTTGCAAGTGAGCTCCTCCGTGTGCAACCTGAAGAGTGTGTTGTGTTGGACAAAAATATTTTATTTTTTTACTTTTTGAAAAGTTTCAAGCTGCAAAGCTAGATTTCAAGAATACAAAGTGATCAAATACGATCATGTGCAGTAAAAAGAAATAAGGGAATTTTGTTAACGACACTGGGTTAAAATGATGTGACTACATAAACACACATTTTAAGGAGAAGCAAACAGAAGAAGAGGTTGTTGAAGAGAAAGTCTAGCCCAGTAGATGTTATTATAACATGTCCTTGAAAACTGACACCAGCTTTCTGATATGAACTTCTGTTTTTACCAGTCAGATGTGAAGACAACGATGTGGAGATAAACCTGCTTTGTTTATGTCATGGTCCTTGTTTACCTTTCCCGCTCCATTGCTTATTATTTGGCATTTTCTCTCTCTTTATCTCTGTCACTCTCATTTGCGCGTGTCCGTTCTTAAACTTTGGAGCAACTTGGGCCTGAATGAGCTCCAAATCAGGTTCAAGTGCAGCTTCCAGACAGCCGTTCTGCTTGGCAAATTTTCATCTGCACACACTCGCTGATGCACACTGCTCTGTCTGGCAGGCTATCAAGAGCCTTTGGTATTTCTGCTGCTCTTCTCTCATTATTCTGCAGCGAATAATCTCTTAGTCATTTCCTTCTACAGTGCAGAGTAATTGAGCGGTAGAGAGTGGCATAAGGACTCGAACAAAGCTTGTAATTTCAGACTGAGCGTCCAACAAGTCTGTCTAGGATGTCTGAGGGCCCGACTGCTAGATGCCAGTAGATAGTTAAACTAAAAGAGAAAAAGTTTTTACAGACAAGTGAGTTAAACTCATTTAATTTTATTGAAAAGAAATTAGGCAGGCAGCATGAGTATGAAGGAATGTATTTTTCTGAGGGATGGTAGGTATTTCCTCCCTAAGTGAGACTGTGGAGATCCCTGATAGCCATCTCTATATTATCCACTGCAGCTGGTTGGTTTCTAGCAGGTCTAACTGGTTTTAGTGGACATCCTACTGTGAATGGGATTAAGCGTGAAGAAGCAGCAGAGCACAGGGACATTCATCCTCAGTAGTCAGTGATAAACAACAGATTTAGGAAATTGATTTGACACGGACTTTGGGTGCCATTCGATGGACAGCCGGTGGGGATTCTACAGCCATGAAGCATACGGTCTTAAGGTGGATTAATGGCTCACACAGTTATTTTACTGACCTGAGAATATTAGAGGCTCAGGATACTTTTGCAGGTGTTTGATTAACTGATTGTGATACTATTAGTTTCCAATTTTTTTTTCCACACTGTTCAATTTTTCTGAGGCTTTCCATTTTGTTTTTTAATTTGTGGGCCATAATAAAAAATGTTACTTTAAAAAATAATATTACAAGTTGTCTTTAGACATAACTGTTAATGGGTTATTAAATACCAGTTCCAATTTATTTTAGTTGAAATTTGTAAGTATTCAATTTTAATCAGTTCGTGTCTCTAGGGAAATATCTGGGGTTTTTTCTGTATAAAAACACATTTTTACCCACGTGTCAATATGTGTGAATGGGTGAATGACTGGTGTTGTAAAGCACTTTGGACAGCGCCTTGGGGAGGTGCGTGTCTGGGACTCACTGGAGTAGATTGGCTATTGACATTGGTGGTGACTTTTAAATCTACTTGACTGCTGTAATGTGAAGTGACAGAGGTGTTGATAAAAGAGCCTCTCGAGTTCATGGCCGTCGTCCTCTCTTCATGTGCAGCTAGCGTCATCCTCTCAGGACCCTCAGTTACACTTACTCACTTTTGGCCCCATGTGTCAGTCACATCGCGTTGCAAACACAGGAGTCTTACACACGACTGGAACGTTTACCTTCGAGCTTTGGTGCTGCTAACAACCAGAATGGTTTGTCTCACATGTGTCTCCCATGACAGCATGGACAGCCAATCACACTGGCCATATGCATTATGGAGGTTGGACTCGAGAAGAGAATGTCAGAACTCCCAGAGAGCAGTCACTTGACTGGATCCATCCAGTATTGCCAATTGTTTTTGACTGAAAGTATCTGAAGTTTCCCCCAGAAGTCGCTAGATGTTGCCAGATGACGTCACATGCTAATTTGCATACAGCGCGATGACGTCATCTGGTTTGCGTGATGACATCACCATGTTTGCGTCATGACGTCACCGGTCTTGTAGAGTAAGTCAAATAAAACCCGTGTGATTTTATTTAAAAAAATTTATTTTTTTTTCAATATTTTAAACCCCCATAGAATACAAAACAGCACCTTTAAAACATCAAGGAAAGATGGCACAAAAAATGGAAGGAATATTTTTATTTTGTCTGAAGAGAATGGAACTCTTTTTTTTTTTTTTTACCGTGTCCTGTCTGGCTGTGAAGCAAGCAGAATTGATGTCTGAATGCTGGTGACAAGCCCTCTCAGGTGGAGCATCAAAGTGTTTGCTTTTAATGTCACGCCTGATACTTAAAACTTTATTGTTATTGTTTTTGAATGCTTTGTAATTCTGACCAGACACGGAGACAGAGGTGAAAGAGAAAGGAAAAGAAAAGGTGGGGAGAGAGGGGGGGGGGGGGGGGGCACAAAAATAAACAATGAACAAGAGTCTGCTTCTAGACCTGCAGAAAAAGACAAAAAAAAAGCAAAAAGACAAAAAAAAAGGGACACAACAACAATACAACAAGATCTAGCTATCACTGCGTCAACTTGATGAAAAAATATATAATCAACATTGCTTAACTGAAGAATCACGATAATAAATCACAGTGCATTAAGTGCCCACCATAGTCTTAAGACCTGTGTTTAACGTGCCCAAGCCCATACTTTTGAGAGCACCATGTGAGCACCTGTGTGTGTACACGCGCTTGTTTATTTAAGGTTTCTCTATAGGAGCGTCCAACAGAGAGTGTGAGGGACCACAGATCCGCCCCCCAAAGATGCGCAGGAGACGGGGGGAGCTCCAAGTCCCAGAGATCCAGGCACTGCCCCAGAACACAGGAACCCCAAGGAGACTGCAACCAGAAAGGCCCCCGCCCCCCTCGAGAGGCACAGAGGATCGCCCCGTGGGGCCACAACCAGCAGCCGGCAGAGTCCCGGGAGATATCAGCGGCAAGCCCACAGGCCCGCCCGCAGCCTCCCACCCCCTAGCCGGCCGAGCCCGGGACCCAGCGACCCGGGACCCAGGGGCGACCACCCCTGCCGGGGACCCAGCAGAGCCCAGGGACCCAGACCCCACCAGGCAGCCACCGGGATCTATCAGGCAGATGCCAAAATCTTGAACCCCCAGACCCAGTTGCCACGAACACTCAGGCAAACCACGGCACAACCCCTCACACCAGGTGTGGCAGGGGGAGGGGGGACAAAGATCTATATCATCAAGAGAAGTTCCAGGAGAGGGGAGGAGTCAAAGGCCCCACCTGACATATACAGCCATACACAAACACAGTCACACACTCCCTCCCTCATGCTCACACATGCTCATACAACCCAAGACTTAAAAAAATGCACGCCGGACACCCACTCATGCTCCCCATACACACCCTATTCACTCTGGTCCCGGTACTGCTGCACATTGGGTACAAACATCACCGGTAACCAGAGTTTGACCCTTTCTGCTGGGGTGCTGATGAGCAGGCTCCCCCACCCAACGCTGAGCACAGCAGCCCACCACCCCAGACCCCAACCAGACGGCCAGATCCCCCTCCTAGCCTCCAGCCCCAGGAAGCCTAGCAACAACAGAGGTGGCAAAGACCCCTAGTCTCCCTCTGCCTGCTCCAATATAGTGTTGTGTAATCATGAGGTGTATTCCATGGCTGTGGTGAGTGGGCAGTGTGGGCATCATCCGGCCTATGCCCGCTGATGCCACCGCACCACCCCACTCACACCTTCAGCCATCAGTGTCTAAGTGCGGTTTAAAATTGGAAGTGGGCACTGGCACCCGGGAGGAGTCTGAAATATCCCCCTGCCAAATGCCGTTGAGTGTGCTCACTCCCAAGGCCCTAAGTGTGTGTTTGTGTGGAATGTCGTCAGTGGAAGCGTATAAGGTGCAAATAAAATTGGGGGGCAGGTTGCCACAGGAATGCGGAAATGGGGTCCATACCCACACTCCCTGACTTGCCCACCCCCCAAGGTCGTATGTGTATGTTTGTGTGATGATGTGAGGGAGCAGGAGGAGAGAAATATGCGGAGATGGGGAGGAGTGGCTGGTTGGGCTTAGCCCTCCAGGGAGCCATTTCCCCTACTGGCCCCAATAGGCACCTCTGTTGTCAACTGCCACCCAGGGCATGGAGACCCCAGCCCATCCTGCCAGGGCCCAAAGCAGCAGCATTACAGAGCCTCACGGAGTCCGAGGGCACCAACCCAGCCCCACCCCAGCAGAATATCTATGCCCATCCCTGCATTTGCACAACTTCCAGAATATATAAGACACGGGACATCCAGGTAAGGTTGGGTCCTCCCCCTCCTGGACCTCCCCCTCCCCTGTGATGGAACGGCAGAGGAGCCAAGGTCTACCTGAGGCCCCCGAACCCGGGCCAGGCACTGCTGCGTGTTCCTGCCTTCTTCCCGGCAGCATACATGTCAGGACCCGACCCCCAAGGCCCCGCCCAGATCCCCACAAGGGGCCGGCCACCTCCAAACCCCGAGCCCCCAGGCCCCCACCCAGACCCGCCCAGGGGCATTGCAGCCACCAGGCAGTGACCCATGGCCGCCGCCAAGATCCCCAAGGGGCCCCACTCACAACCGCCAGTAGTCCACCCCCCGAGGCAACCCAAGCACCTCCAGAGGGGGGCAACGGCCCCCCAGTCCCAGACACCCCCAGTGAACCCACCCCCAGGGAACATCCGAATACTCCAAACTCAGACCCAACACCCAATTTGGTGATATTCTAAAAAGCTATTCTTATCCATTCCAAATTGGGAGACTATTTGATTAAATGGGATGAAGTCCAATCCTTCATATATGTGTTCCAGGTATAGGATTCCTTTATTTTTCCAGTCCGGAAGGTTCATCATTTTGTTGTTTTGCAAAATGTCAGGATTGTTCCAGATAGGTGTGCGTCTGCATGGTACTAGTGAAGACTCGGTCATTTTAAGAGACTCCCACCATGCTGTCAGAGAGGTGCTGATACTAATACTTTTGAAGCTTTCATGTTTTCTTATGCTTGAGCTAATAAATGGTAAGTCTGAAAGCTCTATCGTATTGCAAAGTGTCTGTTCTATATCTAACCAGGACTCATCTAGTGGGTTATCTTGCAACCATCTTGGTATATATTGCAGCCTGTTGGAATGAAACTCTTAAACACAAAAATATTAAATTGATAGGAATGTATGCATCATTGAATTAAAATTAATTTTCTCTTGTAGTTTTCAAATGCCTTGAGATGTCTTCTGTTGTGATTCAGTGCTATATAGGGCTGGGCGGATCGATCTAAAGTATCGATTGAATCGATCTAACGTTGGTATTGAGTATTTATTAGATACCTGTGTGATGACATCGATTCAGTTTCTTCTAGCCAGGCAAGCCATGACGTACTCACTGCTACAGATGTCTGTCAACGAGGCAGTCCACAAAACTCCATCAAAGAAGATGCAAAACACATCATTTTCCTAAATAAACTTTAGTACTTCTACCTAATCTTGACTCAAACAAAAGCCAAATTCATAATAGTCTAAACTTGATGCCAACGCCGTTTCAAACAAGCGGCTGACCGCCGACTAGTTACGTTTCTTTGTTGTTGTTTTTTCCAATAACATCCCGCCTACTTAGTGTTGCGATTGGCCCATGAAATTTATAGAGCGCCATGATTGGACTACTACAGACTGGCAGCCATCTTGATTTGTAGTTTACCTGGCTGTTACCTGTGATTGGACCGTTTTGGAGCGGCAGCCATGTTTGTTTGTAGGGACATCCCGCCTACCTCGCTGAAAGAGCGCTGTGATTGGCCCAACAAACCATTAAAGCAATATGATTGGAACGCCACAGGTGTCAGTCAACGGAGCAGTTTGCCATTACATTAAAAAAAGGTAAAACAGCAGGCCAGCACGAGACAAGCACAGAACAGCAGAGATCACTGTTGTGGCTGTGTGATGACAGACCGGAAATAGAAAAAAATCTTGAGTTTTTAATTATAAATGTAGATTACCACCCTCTAAAGAGAAAATTAAGTTTTCTATAAACTATTTTGAGTTTCCTAATAAAATATTGTATTTGCCTGTAAATGTTTCCTGTATTTTATTATCATCATACATGATTTATTAAAGGAAAACTTACAAAATAATTAAGTAATCAATAAAACTTGAGTTTTCAGACAATATTTTCATATTGATGATGTATTCTGTCAATAAATCCAACAAAACTAGACGGTACCAGACTAGTAGTAAAGTATCGGTATTGGTATCGGTATCGGCAGTACTGGTCCTGTTTTAACTTGGTATCGGATCAATACCAAATTTTGCAGTATCATACAGCACCAGTGCTATATATTGACCTAATAGATAATATGTATATTTTTATTTTTGTTTGGGTTTGTTGCTTTTAGTACTTTTGTGTAAAAAGAAGCAGGCCGTATTTTGTATTCAGAAACGTTACATGACCTGAGGTGTTCAGCTCTGACAGAGATAATGTGACGCCCACAAAGTGTGGTCACACAATTTTGTTAAAATATTTAGTGGTGTAATTTAGTGAAAGTAATAAAATAAGAATAGGAAAGTGTGGGGCGCAATACCGCGGTTCTCCACAAGGTGGCGGGGGGATGCGAGACGGCTAGTGGAGCTCTATGTCCCATCTACCGTTAAACCCTAACCCTCCACACAAATGAACAAATGAGGGACAGTCAGGATGCAGAGAGTGACTCTGAGGAAGAACACTGTTCAGGGTACTGGTTGAGAATACCAAGGGGTGACCAACCACTGACACATCAGTCAGGAGCAGGACAGGAGGACACACAGAGGTTGACGGATGAAACAGAAGTAGATTTAAAAGAGGAGGTGTCATTTGGAACCCGCTGCCCATCAGGAAAAGCAGGGGAGGATCTCACGTTACCTCACGTACAGGAGGAGGATTAATTTGTAGCCGGGAAAGATGGACTTACTATTGACCATGCAGAGGAGGAACTGGGAGACAATCTCATGTCTGACCAGGACCAACAGGTGAGACCCACGGAGGTCAGAAGGTCGACGCGAGATCGAAGACCACATCCGGTGTTCACTTATGATTTCCTGGGTCAGCCGTCACTGTACACACAGGCAAGCGTTAGTGTGATTGACAACAAGCCCCATCACTCACCTGTCATTACAAATACGTACCCAACTGTGACTTACCTTCCAGCCATGTGCATACCATACTTTCCTAGTACTACTTACTTATCACCGATTATGGGTCCAAAAAAACCCTTACCAAACTCAGGTATATACGCAGCCTTTGCTATTCATTCATTAAAGGGTGACTGTGTTAAGGACCGCTAAAATATGTAAATATGTGAGAAAGAAATGCAATTTTTAGTTATGGGGAGATTTATTTTGTTTGCCGGCGAGAGTGTGACGCACACAAAGTGTGGTCACATAATTTTGTTAAAATATTTAGTGGTGTAATTTAGTGAAAGTAATAAAATAAGAATAGGAAAGTGTGGGGCGCAATACCGGCATTCTCCACAAGGTGGCGGGGGGTGGGGGTGATGCGATGCGAGACGGCTAGTGGAGCTCTGTGTCCCGTCTACCGTTATTCAGGAGCAGCAGTTCACAGAGACCACTCCATTCTGATGTCTCCGTCTCTTTATTTACATTTCAGGCACCCGGACGTTCCCTCAATAATTTATATTTAAGCTGTAAGTGGGGATTGTGCCGGCCCTTTACCTGCAACAATAACAAAATCATAACATTGACATCCTGTTCTTTCCAAGGTCCCTCACAGAGCATCCCTTTTATCTGTCTCCTTGCTCACAGAAGAACAGAAGAAAGAAGATTTTTAAAATTAAATATGAACTTTTAAAATTTACAACCTAGATAACCATTAAATAAATGTTTGTTTATTCCTACTTATAATAATTATAAAATAATGAAATGTTCATTCATCTGTGCTAAATGATATATGTTTCAGCATGTTTACTTGACAAGGTCATAACATTTGCACTCACAAGAACAAAGTAAGGTAAAGTTAAATCCATGACACATAATTAGTCTTTGTCCCAGATCAGAGCATCCGGATCAAAGAAGGCATGTTTCTGAGATTCTTGGCAATATCCTCAAACTTTTCAACCTCTGGTTGGCAACACAATCATAACATGAGAACTGTTAGGGCTGGAGCCTTTTTGTGTTGTGATTTCATTTTTCTGTGCATTTTTATGCTCTCATTTATGCTGCATCTGAGGAGCTTGCCTGCAGACTATGGCCTGTTTGCTCACCCTTGCTCCTCCCTGCACCAGCTGAGCTGGGATTTTCATCAGCCGCAAATTGCTTAAAGGACCTGCTGGAGCTCCTCACCAATGGGGACAATAGTGCAGAGCTGCCTTTCCTCTGGTCTGTTGTCTCCCACTTAGAACCTTGATATTGAAGAAGAAATAAGCTTTAAGGGTAATCTGTTACCTTAGAT
Source organism: Nothobranchius furzeri (assembly GCF_043380555.1). NCBI lineage: Eukaryota > Metazoa > Chordata > Actinopteri > Cyprinodontiformes > Nothobranchiidae > Nothobranchius > Nothobranchius furzeri. Next base: position 39,611,601 of record NC_091752.1, read on the forward strand.
TTTTTGCTCTCTTTAGAGTTATGTTACATTTTAGTGTTTGAACCTGTTTTGGTTAAAGGGGTTTTTGATCCATGGTGGTTTCCTTTCTGGAGTAAGACAAAAAAAAAAAGAGAAAAGTAAATAAAACTTTTGTTAATTTTCCTTTGTGTCACACGTCCTCCATGTTACCCCAGGCCCCCTAGACACCTGGTTGTAACAAGAACATTAAAACCAGATCACTCTGGTAATTCTTCAGTTCTAGAGAAGCTTCAGGCCGGCCACCTGAAGCAAAAACCTCTTTAACCCACCAAAGCTTGTGACACGTCGTCAAAACCTTTTTTCGCACCTGCGAAGCTGATACAACAAAATGACAACAATAAAACAAGCTGATTTTTTCAACTCCTTAAGAGTTATTCCTGAGACGCAAACTAGTTCCAACTGTCGTTACCTGGAGATGACTCTGGACTGACCTGGTCGTACTGCAAGTTCATCTACGGACTTTGGTACCTGGGGGCCTCTGACCCCCCCGACATCTCGGATCCGAAAAGGGCATCTCCACTTGGGTACGTAGAACACAGTGAAATTGCGTCTGATGTGGTTTTTGATAATAATCAACTCATAGCTTAACACACACCAAATTCTTTTACATCCAGAATTCAGCTCTCCTAGATATGGAAGTTCTGATACATCTCATTCACACATAGGGTCCATACATCACATCTAGTTCCATCCATCACAGTAAATGCTTAGTTAACTTGTCATGTTTTAATTGTTTGTGAAACAAATTCTTACTTAAACCTGACTGTTATCTGAATCAAAACGAAGTGTGTACAATCCCCTAATGAATAAAGAATCCTAGAATCTTCTGATTAAAGTCCAATAAAGACCAGGCAGGGTGATATTCTATTTTTGGATAGAGTATCACAGTTTATTGGTCATAAGTAGAGGTAAAATATATATTGAGCTCTTAAAATACTCAATTTACCAAACCCTACATATTGGTAGAAGCCAGCCAGACTTTATTAGAATTGTCCACTTCGTGTTGGTTCTGATTAATTAAACTCTTCACACCTACTATTTTCTGTGTCTGGGTGAAAAATGAGGGCAATCTCGTTATTCGCCACCTGGGGACGCTGTCTCTACCTCTTTCACAAACGGGGAGACCCCCCACCAGGGGCGCTACTCTCCTTACCACCCAAAGTCTGCGTGTCTATATGAGAGCGTCATTTGAGCTAAACTGCAGGTAATTAACTATTTGTTGATATTTGAAGATAAATACATTTGTGTTTGAGTTTGTCACGGCTTTTAAGGGATTCTGCTATATTTATTTGTGTCGCTTTGTCACTGTTGAAAAGCTAGTGTTACAGGAGTCAGGAAACTCTGATCTGCAGTTAGCACTTAGCTACCTCTAACCCAGCCTGATCAACTGGTAATATTAGCATACTAACGCCGCAAAGCTGGAAGTTTCTCTGACGAAAATACCGGACATTAAATTCTGTACTCATAACGGAATTACCAGGGACGCCTGAAGCTGGTTAACAAGCCAGAAAAAGGTGCTTTATTGCCCGTTAGCTTAGTTAGCCAAGAAAGCTAATGTGTATGAGTGTGTGCTTGTCAAGTCATGTATGCTGAATAAATATTTGGGTCATATATTTCATTTCATCCTTATTAATTCTAAGCACAGATTAATCAATACTTTAATATTATTCATATAACATTTGTTCATTCAACCATAGGTTTAATTAATGATTTTTTAACTTATGAGTTGTAAAAGTTCATCTTTCATGAGAGTGTGCAATACTGCAGTCTTATCAAAAGAAAGCTTTTTTTGGGAACATTGGCTGACATCTTGTCCCCCCTGAAATGTCAACATGCACTGCAGAATCTTCTGGGTTTTAGAAGACAGAATATGATGGGTAGTTTACATCTTGCTTATGAACCATAAAATGTGAGATTCCATAGAAATAGGAAAGATCAATCTGATGGATCTTTGAATATTTTAACCAGAAGATCAGAAGTTTTTATTCCAGGGATTAAGTGACACTTCGTATTACTCCGAGGAAAGAAAGAGAGTCAGGTTTATAATAGTTAAGAAATTTATTTCTACACAGTTTAAACAAAACTAACTTTAAACACTGTGTATTGATGGAACTAAGGTGGAGTGAGACGTGAGATGATGGTGTCTGTGTGGAATGTAGTTATCAGAACCTTAGGATGCGGAAAAGCATTTTGTTCTGAGTGGGAGTGAATGTTTCGCTGTAAACTATAGTTGGAGATTTATAACAAACATGAGACGCCATCTGTCAGTCTACGTACCCAGGGGAAGCCTCCGTTTAGATCCAGAATGTTGAAGTCCTCTTAGACCCTCCTTAGAACCGAAGCCGGTAGAAACGCAGCAGTGCTGACCATACTAGTCATGGAATGCTCCCAGGTCACGACAGGTTATTATTGGCATCAGTGAGACCCTGAAAGGGTCGTGAGGTTCAGCTTTCATTCTGAAAGAACCGTTGCGGTCAGGAATAACTTGCAACAGATTTTATCCAGCTTGTCGAGGTTCTTTTGGCTGAAGAGGAAGTCCGGATGGCCTGTCCGAGACTTCTCTAGAACGCTTTGAACTGAAGAAAAGGTGGCGTGGAATAGTTTTTATAATTGTCATATTTTGGTTTACTGGTGAATCAGAATTTGAAATGCAAAAGAGGTCTTATACAAACACCACAGAAAACCACGCCTCACACCAGAAACGAAGGTTCTGATTGGATCAGACAAAAGGAAATGTGTCATGTGAATTTAGCATTACGTGTCATCAGTGTCCAGTGCAAATGTCCAGGATTTTAATTACTTGTAAAATAGTACTGATCACAGGATTATAATGTCAAGTAATAACATTGTCATTTCACAGATTGATTGAACATTGGGCTCACATTATTATTGGCAAAAACAAACGTTGTTTGATTATGTATTTATGAAGAAAGTTCTTCGTCTTCATCTTGAGCTGTAACAGAGATGAAGCAGTTTAGATGAGCAGAGTGCATGAAAGACCTTGGCCAATATCTCATGTACATAATCCCTCGCTACTTCGCGGTTCGTTCATCGCGGATTCGCTGCTTCGCGGATTTTTTCTTTGGAGCATTTTTCAGGGGGAATTCGCAGATTCGCGGTATTTTTCACTGATTCGCGGTATTTTTTATGCGAAATATCAAGAAATTCTTGTTTTTTTTTCATCAATTTCATCATAAAATGCACTTTTTGTAATAAAACTAAAAAAAAACAAGTAAAAAAAAATTTTTCTTGAGTTTTACCCACAAAAAGAGAATGTGATCATACGATAATTCAATATAATACTGTATGTCAGACAGGTCAGCTGGATTCGGGAGCTGAGCTTGTAGGGAGCGTGGTTTCACAGACGCGGAAGTGATAGCGTCGGTGAAACGCCGGCTGATTAGGAAACCCCCGAGCGTTCGAGCGTCAGCGAAGTGACACCGAAATGCCGGGCTTTCCAGAAGTAAGATAACTTACTATGAGCTGATAGTTCGTTGGATTGATCGGTAGGTTGGAAACTCTGATCATGAATCTGAAGAAACGATGACTGAGTGGTGAGCTGGAAAGGGGACTTCCGTTTATAGCCGCGGTTTGTGACGTAGGTGCGACGTGGAGGGAATCCCCGCGAGGGGCATGCTGGGAGTCCCTACTTCGCGGATTTTCACCTATCGCGGCCAGGTCTGGAACGCATCTACCGCGATAAACGAGGGATTACTGTATCCCATGTTCCTGTCTTATTTTCATTACAGATGACTCAGGAAGCTGGATAGAGGTGGAGATAGAAGATGCCAGAGTGACCGATTTAGGAACCCTGGAAACAGGCCCAGAGAGGCCAAAACTTAAAGAGTACCCTTTCACAAACTTTGGACTTCAGAGAAGGTCATTCCAAAGAAAATGGTTTGACTCTTGAGAGGCTGGAGTATTCGATCAGTCAAAATTCAGCATTCTGCTATAGCTGCAGAGTCTTTGGAAAGCATGCATGGCGACCAAAAAAAGGCAGCATCACTAGCATGGGTGGTTTTTCCAACTGGAAAAGAGCACTGGACAGCTTCAGAGAGCATGACACATGTGCAGGACACAAAGCTTCAATGCTTGCCTGGAATGGCTATAAGGTAACTTTGACAAAAGGCAGTGAGGTTGGCCGAATAAATGTGGCCAGCATTGACGAGATCACCGAACGGAGAGAGTACCTTCATCGTGTTGTGGCTACAATATTTTTTTAGCTAAACAGGGAATGCCTTTCCAAGGCCATGATGAAACAGATTTCTCAAGCAACCGGGGTAATTTCCTGGAGCTCTTGACTTACCTGGAGGAATTTGACCATTTCTAAAAGACCACAGTGCACCCTCTCATTCCACCTATCTTTCCCCTGGTTCACAAAATGAAATGATCAAGTGTTGTGCTGATGAGGTTATTGCTGGGATCATTAATGAGATAAAACGTTCAAAAATGTTTGCAGTGATGGCTGATGAAGCTCGTGATGGTCGTGTTGAGCAACTTGCTGCTTGTGTGTGTTATGTGGGGTCTGATGACACAGTGAAAGAGCATTTTCTTCAGTTTTCCAACCTTGAGTCCTTTGATGCTGTTTCCATTACAGACACCATAGAAAATGTGTTAGAATTAAATGGATTGCAAGAACTGAAATGTGTTGCACAAGCGTATGATAGAGCAGCAGTGATGCATGGTCCAGTTGGAGGAGTTCAGGTTCTTTTTCGTCAAAGGCATCCAGAAGCAGTTTATGTGCACTGCTATGCTCATGAACTTAATTTGGTGCTGTGCCACACTTACAAGGCTGTGTCAGAAGCCAGTGATTTCTTTAACACAGTAGAGAGGTTGTACAGTTTCTTTAGTGTTTCTCTTATCAATCATAAGGCTTTCACTGACATGCAAAAAGTCTTGGGTTTAAAAGAGAGTCAGCTAGTTCAGCTATCTAAGATTAGATGGGCATGCCAATTACAGTCTAGTAACATGTGTCTGTCACAATCTGCTCCTGCCTCCCTGACTGTGACTCTCCCCCGCCTCCTGATAAGTTTTTATTTGTCTCACCTGCCCCTTGTTAACCTACCCATGTGTTCCTGATTTTCCCTGTGTATTTATACCTCCCTTCTTGTATCAGTCATTGTCGGATCATTGTTTATTGTCAGCGTTGTTTTGTTCCTCTGCCATTAAAACCATTTTTACGTTACCTGAGCCTGCATTCCTGCCTCCTGGTCAGCTCCACCACACAGGGTCCGCCGCCACCCACATCCCAATGTGACAGGAATAATCCGACCAACCTGGACCTGTGGTGAGCTATAACATCTGCCTGGAGGATTATTTGTTTTTTGCTTTGTCTCCGTCCAGCGGAAGGAGATTCTGACTCGAGGGGTTTTCGGCGCATCCCACCTGTTTCCGGGGCGGTGAAACCCATTGAAGGGGTTTTTGACGCATCCTACCTGTTCCCGGGGTGGTCGAGCCCATTCTCCTCTCTTGCTGTCCGCCCCGTCCTGTTTTTTCCCATCGGAAGCTGTGGATCCTGGGGTTTTGGTGGAGTAAAACCCCCTACGCACGCCAACGTTCTCCGGGGTGGTAGGGCTGGTCTCCCCGCTCCACTTCTGCTTCCCTGCACCCGAGCCTCCGCCTGTGGACCCAGTAGATCCTGATGTGCACCTGCTCTGACCGTTTGTCGAGTATCTGCCGCCGATCCTGGTTTCCTCGCGTCTCTCCTTCAGTTCATCAACTTCCTGGTCCACGCCTGCGGGGCCTACGCCTGCAGGTCCTCCATGCTGCAGTCTCTTCAGAGTCCCACGCCTGCTGCAGTCTCTTCAGGGTCCCACGCCTGCTGCTGCAGTCTCTTCAGGGTCCCACGCCTTCTGCTGCAGGTTCCAGTTCCCGAGTTTCAGTGTCCAAGTGTCGAGTTCCAGTGTCCCACGTTCCAGTTTCCAAGTGTCAAGTTCCAGTGTCCTGTGCCTGCTGCTGTCGAGTTCCAGTGTCCCGCACCTGCTGCTGTCAAGTTCCAGTGTCCCGCGCCTGCTGCTGTCAAGTTCCAGTGTCCCGCGCCTGCTGCTGTCGAGTTCCAGTTTCCGAGTCCCGAGTTCCAGTTTCCGAGTCCCGAGTTCCAGTTTCCAAGTGTCCCGAGTTCCAGTTTTCAGGTGTCCCGAGTTCCAGTTTCCAAGTGTCCCGAGTTCGTGTTACCCCGAGTCTTCCCAGTCTCCAGTGTCCAGAGTCTCCCGAGTTATGTGGGTTTTGTGGGCGTCTGGTATCCGCCCCTTAAGGGGGTGGTTACTGTCACAATCTGCTCCTGCCTCCCTGACTGTGACTCTCCCCTGCCTCCTGATTAGTTTTTATTTGTCTCACCTGCCCCTTATTAACCTGCCCATGTGTTCCTGATTTTCCCTCTGTATTTATACCTCCCTTCTTGTATCAGTCATTGTCGGATCATTGTTTGTTGTCAGCGTTGTTTTGTTCCTCTGCCATTAAATCCATTTTTACGTTACCTGAACCTGCATTCCTGCCTCCTGGTCAGCTCCACCACACAGGGTCTACCGCCACCCACATCCCAACGTGACAGTGTCATTGCTAACTTCCCTGCACTGCTAAGGTGCCTGGCAGAAATGAATGATCCCATTGCAATTGGATTACACTCACAACTTGTCAGATTATCTAGTGTTTATGTGCTGGTGATGTTTAAGAGTCTGTTGTCCACTAGAGAGGGGATCCACAAGTACCTCCAGAAGCAGGACATAGACCTAGCCCAGGCTACCATGTACAAAGACACCGTCGTTGAAACTCTAAAATCAATGCGGACTGATGAAACTGCAGATCAGTTAGGCAAAAAGGCCAGAGATATTTTTGAGGCCAACAATTCACAAGATGTCTCTCGAAAAAGAAAGCAAAGGCAATTAGATGACTATGTGGTGAAGTCTACAACAGGCACAAGATCTCAAGCAAGCTCTGGGGATGAGCTGAGACACCACATATTCTACCCATGCACTGATATGCTAAGTGAGCTGGAGAGAAGATTTACTGGTGTTGGCACTGATCTGATGAAAGGCATACAAGCTTGTCATTCAGCAACAGAGGACTTTATGTGTGGACAATCATTAGAACTAATTGCCAATCACTACAAGATCTCACTCAGAAAAGAAGAGACTGTAGTTGCAAAACACTTCCTGATGGAAACAAAGGAGGCACCATTTCAGATGTGGCAAATGTGTTTCTTCTTCTTAACCCTACCATGTTTCCAAGCCTCAGAACAGTGTTTCAAGTGGCATTAACCATTCCTGTGAGCAGTTGCAGCTGTGAAAGGTCTTTCAGTGCTCTGCGTCGCCTACACACATGGCTGACTGACCATGGGTCAGAATAGGCTAAATAGGCTAGCTGTGATGGCCATAGAGAGGGATGCTGTGCATTCTGCAGACCATAACAGGGTCATAGACAGGTTTGCAATGATCAAACCAAGAGGGTACACTTTAATGATCCCGAACTCTTGTAATTAAAGAAAAGAAAAAGACGGACTGTGACAAACTCAGTTTCCAGAGCAGTAACTAAAATATGCCATTTTCTTTACTTTCTTGCGTGAAAAGAAAAAAAAAGCCCAAAAACTTTAATTGAGGCTTTCTTAGTCCATGGCTATAGACATAAATAAGAGAGTCATTCTTTAAAAAAAATCTAAATGTGAAGGGCTAATGACAGCTTTATGTTCAGTCCAGGCAATCTTATCTGAATGAAGATCCCCTGTCACTGGTCAGAGTGGTCTTCCTCCTGGATCTGTTGTTTTTTGCTAGCTATAAAAAACAGAAGTTCTGTTATTTCAATGCAGCTAACCTGTGCACACCAATACACTCATCTCCAGTGACAAGACATTCTACATTTATAAAATGTATTGTTAATAATAGTTTCTAGATAAGCATATTCCAAGCAGAAGTCTGATGTCTGAATTACTCTTGGAGGTTACTCTGAACCACCTTGTCACTCGGTGTGAAAGAATTTTTTCTGATGTTACTCCTAAATGTTGGACCAATCTACTTCCTATGGTTAGGATGACTAGAACTTTAAATGAGTAAAAATTCCTTTTGTGAGCTTTTAAATTGGTATTTAATTCTAGAGGGGCAGACATTTTTAGACCTATCTTACCAATAGTGCCCTTTATTTATTTTATGCATTATGTTTGTATAATCTGTTATTGTTTTGGATTTACAGCTGGTGTAAGTGATGTATTGATTGATTTGGTTTTAATCTTGGACATCAGTTTGGTCACCTGTGTAAAGTGTTTTAGAAATAAAGGTTAGTTGATTGATTAGTTAATTGATATAGCCCAAACAGGTCATGGAAATATTTAACATACCATAAAATCTTTTTGTTTGCATTTAAGATCAGCTGCTTCTCGAAGTTGGCATCTCCCAGCCTGTTTCTCCTGGGCCTTAATCAGACAAAACAGGAAAGAACAAAAGAACATCATGACCACTATAAAATAATTTGACCAAAGAAATATATGGATTTAAAGATTGTTGAATATAACAGTTTATGATTACCTGAATATTAGGCCACCAATGCTGAAGAGCCTCTCTACAGGGCACTTGAGGGCAGTGCAGTGTTGTGCTTTATGAACAGTCTTTTGAGTTTTGGAAACTGGTTTTCTGTGAAATCTAAAGAATGAAGCAGCAGGATCTTTCGTGTTTACTTCACTACTGGATTGGGCTTGACTGGAGTCTCCTGGTACTGAGTCGTCCGAGCTGAGGGTTTGAAATTCTCTCATTAGCATTAATTTGTAATGCACACATTTTTCTTCATCTTGGACCAGAATAGCAGAGAGTATGTTCTCCCTCTTCTCCAGAAGATCTCCCAGCCTCATGGTCAGTGACATCAAGATGCTCTCTATGAGGGGATGGCATATAATCAGGCCCTCTGCAGCTGTGGGTTTCATGCTCTCATCCAACAGCTTATTCATATGGCACTGGAGTGGACAATGGTTGGAGCCAGGTAGCCAAGAAAGATATTCTTCTGTGCTTGAAGGATGTTTAATGCAAGTGCTAGAGGCCTCATCACATCTACAAAGTTGTGTATGAACTGGACATCATGTGGAAGGAATTGACGGAAGCCAAACTCATCACGCACAGTATGCAGAATCAGCTCATCGTGTAGGGGAGTGGTCTCATTATCAGCATTGACCTCAGCCTCCTTAATTTCCACCTTGGTAGATCGTGTTGCTATGCGAGACAGTCGCTCCATCGCAAGATATACAGAGTTCCATCTTGTGTCATTTGGCACAACAAATCCAATTCCAAGCTTTTCTTCCACAACGTCAGAAGCCTTTGGACTTCGTTTGACGGGGTTCCACAGAGCAGAAGCTTTTGCAAAAACAGCCCTTGACATTGCACCCCCCCCCCCCCCCCCCCACCCGCGACCCTGTGTGGACAAAGCGGGTTCCGAAAATGGATGGCTGTACTGTAAGACGTCGACAAGAATATGTACAAGTTTTGCAGCCGTTTACTGTACATTTATAATACAGTATTTATGTATTTCAGTACAGTAATAGCTATGCCATTGTAACAGACCCTGTCTGTTTACGGCCATTAGATGGCCTCAGCAAGCTGCCTGCCCAGCTGCAGGTGATTCAAATCACAGTGCTCCCTGTTAAAAGGAAGTACCTGGAGACACCGGGGGGTGGGGGTGGGGGGTGGGGGGGGGCTAGCACTTTTCTCTCCCTCCTGTGTGCGCAGACGTTAGAGTCAGAGCTTAGTTTGAGTAGTTGATGCATCGTAGCTTTGGTTGTTAGATTGAATTGTCCTTTTTCAGAGAGACTCAGCTCACCCTTTTGGTGGAGCTTTTTGTGTTTGTTAGTTAGCTTTTCCCCAGCCTTAAGTGCTGGCGTTTTGTGTTTATTAGTTGAGACCCCCCCCCCCCCCCCCCCTTTTTTTTTAATTAGAGATCGCTTTTTGTTATTGGAGAACCTTTGTTTATTAATCTCAATATTGGATGACCTTTCTGTTCCCATAAGCTGAATGACGTCATTTACAAAATGGGTGCCATTGTCAGAGTAGATTGTCTGTGGAATTCCATGTACTGCGACAATGTTTGTACATATGGCTTTTACTACCATGAGTGCATCATTTTTTTGATGTTTTACAATTTCAACCCATTTGGAAAAAGCATCAATCATAACCAAGCAATATTTGTATGGTCCACTCTGAGTCAACTCTATGAAAACCATGTGCGTTGTTTGAAAAGTATAGGTAGGCTGTGGGAATTGACCACGTTTAGGGCACATATTGCCCTGATGGTTGTGTTTCGCACAAATTGCACAGGATTTACAGTAATTTTTAAGGTAATTGTGTAGATTGTATGTTGTGAAATGCTGTGGTAAAATGTTTAACATCCCCCCCTGTCGACGCATGACATTTACCATGTGTCGAAAGGGCAGCGGCTTTGAACAACGACTTTGGGAGGATCGGTTTCCCACAAACCGTCAATAGCCCTGAATCCTCTAACACAGCACCTTTGGAGTTCCACATCTGTTTTTCTTAGAGTGGAGTATTATTTTGCATCCCTGCAAGCCCACTGTGATCTATGATAAGAGGAAGAGATGAGTCAGAGAGAAACAAGTAAGATGAACCAAAACTGCCTGTGGCTGCTTTTTTGGCTATTTTGTCAGCCAGTCTGTTGCCACAGGAAACTGGATCAGTTCCTGTTGTGTGTGATTGACATTTGCAAACTGCTAGTTCAGCGGAGAGTAATATTGCTTCCAGCAGCTGAAGTAACAGTTGCGCGTGAGTTATAGCTTTGCCTGTTGATGTGACCATTCCTCGTCTTTCCCATTGTTTTGCAAAATAAAATAAAAAAGTGTGGAAAATGCATACTGACTTTCATTGTAGATGGTGACCTTTTTACCCTCAGCCAATTTACAGACCCTTGATTTCATAGTGAGCTACGATTTCTGCAGCTTGAGCTGAGAAGAGTGATGGTAATGATTTTGCTTCAACAATCAGGTCAGGTGACTGTGCTACTGCATAGCCTGTCTGATTTTTTTCCATTATCAGCTTTTGAACATGAACCATCAGCAAACCATACTAACCCCTCACTTAGAGGTGTGTCTTTCAGGTCGGGACGTGGCAGCTGCAAGTGCTCTGTGGCTTAAAGGCAGCTGTGTGGTTCTCCCTCTTCTGGTGTTGGCAACAGTGTTGCAGGATTTAACACTGTGCACCTTGTTATTTCAATGTGTGGTTGTGAGATTAAGATTGTGGTGTAACTTATGTGTCAAGCTGGGGACAAAAGTCAAATCATCCACAGCATGTGGGACCAGGAGTTTATAGCCCCATTCCCATCTGTACCGGGTCGTGCCGGGCAGCGTAGGTTTTTTACATATCTGGGTGGCCTGGTATTTTCCCGGGCCAACCAAGGCTCATTCCCGGCCCTCTTCCCGAGGGGTACTGCTTCAGGCTGACCTGGCCCAACACGCCCACTCTCCACCGATTGGTCAAGTGATGTGTTACCCTCCCCTTCAATAAAATCTTCTGATTGGCCCTGCGGTGTTATTTGTAGTGATGTCACAGAATCGCACCCACCTCAAACTCAACTCAATCTCCAGTTCACCAGCGTTGACATCATGGCTTCTCCCTGCTCCCAGACCTCATCTCCTGACCCCTGGAGCAATGAAGAGGTTAAAACCTTCCCCTCTTTGCTCAGCGACGAGAGAATCCAGCGCGAACTGGATGGTACGGTGCGTAACGAAAAGATCTTTCAGGGACTTGCACTGGCAATGTCCACCCACGGCTTTGAACGCACCTCGAAGCAGTGCCGAGAAAAAATAAAAAAGCTCAAAGCTGAGTACAGGTCCATCAAGGACCACAACAGCAGGAGTGGAGCAAACCGGCGGCAGTGGAAGTGGTTTGCCGAAATGGACGCCATTTATGGTGAGAGGCCAGTGAGTAATGGCCGGGAGAGTGGCGTGGACACAGCTAACACTGGACCTCAGGACAACGGTGAGTGAGCTCTTTTCATAATGAGTAATAATATGACCTCCGTTTGTGCTACACTGTACTATAGTGCAGACGAAATGCTGTGCTAGCTTTGGGTAGCGCTGATGTGCGACCAAAAGGCTAGGCTAACTCCAGGCTAGTTGTGGCATGCCTACTAGCTAGTTTGCCCATTAACGTCTTCTGTTAGTACTTGTGTTCGTGCATATTAAGTAACTGTTTTCTCATTATGAAAGATACAACTCTGCAACTGTGAGCTGATGAGAGCCAGGATGTGCCCGACACCAGGGACATGGACGCTGGGTCCTCATCTGCCGACAGCGGCCGTAGCTGCAGCCCGAGCGTCTCAGCGCCGTCGGTGGGCAGCAGACCACGCTACGGTGAGTTCATTTGCAACAACAACATCAAAATGTGACAAGCACGTGTGATTACTTCTGCAGAGCCATCTGAGTATTTCTGTAGATGACAGTATCTGATTTGTACTGGAAGTCTGAGGTGTACAGGGTGAAAAGGAATGGTGAGAGTACAGTCCCTTGTGGTGCTCCAATGTTACTGATTGCCTGGTTTGATGTGCAGTTCTTCAGCCTCACAAACTGTGGTCTGTTTGTCAGGTAGTCTTTAATCCAGGCAATAGTTGAGGCCCCCACCTGTGTCTTCTGGAGTTTCTGGCAAAGTACATCAGGCTGAATTGTGTTAAATGCACTGGAGAAATCTAAGAACATGACCCTCACAGTGCTGCCTGCTTTGTCCAGATGACAGCGGATTGGTTGAAGCAGCTGGATGATGGCATCTTCAACTCCAACTCCATGGCGATAAGCAAACTGCAGCAGGTCCTGATATGTTCTAGTTTGCTTATTCAGGCGGACCAACAGGAGTCTCTCCAGGACCTTCATTATGCGGGATGTCAGGGCAACCGGTCTGTAGTCATCGCTGACTGATGGGCGAGTTTTCTTTGGAACTGGAAAATGGCAGGATGTCTTCCACAGGACTGGAACCTTCTCCTGGGCCAGGCTGAGGTTGAAGAGGTGCTGCAGAATCCCACAGAGCTGCTCTGCACAGGCCTTCAGTACTCTGGGGCTGACACCATCTGGACCTGCAGCCTTGTTCCTGTTCAGTCTCTCCAGCTGCCTCTTCACCTGACTTCTAGAGACAGATAGGTGGGAGGGGGAGGTAAATGGGGCAGCAGTATCTCCTGACTTGGTTGAAGACAGATTTATAGAACCAGAAGAGTCCATGACTGTGTTAGAGGACAAAAGAGCTGGCGTGTGACAGGAAAATGTTGGATCAGAGGAGGATGGGATGTCTGATTGGCTGGGGACAGGCGAGGAGGATACTGGGTTTGTTCCTGAACTGAACCTGAAGCATGCAAGCAGTGGTAAATTGCTATTGGTTAGTTCTGGTCAGCGTTCAGTCTCCTATTGCACAGAGCTCTGTGGGGCAGGGGGCTTGCTTAGCAAAAAGACATTGCTTACATGATCACCTATTATAACTTTTACAGATTACTGACAAATCTTACATAATGTCTGAAAGGGGAAAACTCTGGAAATATACTTTGTGGCCGTCCTGTAATCAGAAGGTTGCAGGTTTGAGCCCGCTCAGGTTGTCGCTGTCGTCGTGTCCTTGGGCAAGTCCAACCCTAACGCTATCCTCTAAAGTGACAATGTGAAATTTTTACTATTAATCTCTGGAAATATCTGTCAAAATGTTGTAAAGGATGCCCAGTTGTTGAAAAATATTGGCAATTTCCTAACATATAACCATATAAATCAGGTCTAAAATACATGGGAGCGGGTCCAAGTCTATGGGCGACGCCTTTTTGGATGCCATGTTTCCTTCTACGGAAGGCTGTGAGGACAAAACACATTTACTTATTTGTAACAAATGGTTAGAAAACTTTCACCAATAATAAACTGTTGTTTAACACATTAACCTCTTCACTCGTTGCTGGTGATGAAAGAGAATCTGACGTTATTTTGCTGGAGGTTTTGCCCCCAGGTATTTTCGGTAATGGCCATCCGTTGGTAAGGTCTTCAAAACAAAAAAGTAGGGCTTGCTTGCAATCATTTAATTAAGAACTGCCCCCTATTGCCTGGGAAAATGCACACAGTCATCAACCATATTTCGTCACACCACATCCTATGTCATTCAGGAAATGGCTGCGGTCATCCCAAAGACAATGGCTAAGAGAGCGAAAAAAAGAAACTTCAGTGACAGCGAGCTAGAGGCACTGGTTGCAGAGGTTGAGGAAAACCAGAAATTTATTTTTGGGTCCCTCAGCTCTGGTGTGAACAGCAAAAAGAAAGTCTCCACCTGGGAAAGAGTGGCAGAGGTGGTCAACTCTGTCAGTACAGAGGAGAATGCCCTCTCTGAGATAAAGAAAAAATGGTTTGACATTAAATTAAATACTAAGAAACGCGTTGCAGCTCATAGATGGGCCACAGCTGCTACTGGGGATGGACAGAACACCACGGAGCTGACAAACATGGACACGTGTGTTGCCGGCATCATCGGCGACATTGTACTGAAAGGCATCTCTGTGCATGGTGACAGTGACACCATCATGGCACCGAGTGAACAAGCAGGACCATCCAGTGTCCACAGTGAAGGTAATCAAAACATTGACTCCTGAATGAAACACATACTTCTGGCCCATAGAATGACTAGGCACAAGTATGTGTCTAGTTACTTAGACAAGGTGTATCTCTATGTCCAGCACGCTGACGAACTTCAATCTTCAAGGCCTGGAGGCAGCCTACATTCAGATTTCAAGAATCGGCCCCGCCTTGAAGAGCATTCCACCGAATAAGGTGGTGGCACTCAGCCAGTCTGAGACCCTAACCCGGGTTTGTCATCCTCGGGCCATCGGTCATTCTGTTAACTTATGCGATGATCGTCTCCTCTTCAACTCCAGTCTACACAGCAGTTGGGTTTATCCTCTCGCTGATGGTAGTGGTGTATAACAAACTGATGGCTGCTCTTCAATGCATTGGGAGGGAGTGGAACTTCATTGTCCGTATTATCCAGTTCAGACTGGATGACGGAGTCTTGATCCTGGAGGAGAAGTGTGCAGAAGTCACAGCCATCACCCGTTGTGTGGATAAGCTAACTGACAAAGACCCCTCCTTGTACAATGAAGATCAACTGGATTTGATGTCATCGGAGACTTGTGGGGCCTCGCCGAGGAGCCTCATCGGAGTCATTCGGCAGATCCTCTACATCTCTGCCAAAGCAGTCACAGTGCAAGGCAGCGCCGCAGCCTACGCTATGAAGAAGCTTGGGGATCTCAGTACTGCTTGGACATTGGAGGTCAACTGGTGCATGACGATTGAAACAGCAGGTATGTGCGCAGGCCTCATCGTTGCTTGGCACAATTTGCGGCTTGAGCTTGTATCTCTCATGGTGTCATCCGAGCTAGTGGTTAATTCAGGCGGTGAGGTGGCGGCTGCCATCTCTCAGACTGCAAAGTTTGTCAGAAACATGAAATTGACAGGACTCGACAACGTCATCCGCCACATTGTTGTCCCCTGATCTCCGTTCCTTGGTCTCCGCTTCCTAACAACTGAAGTCATGTCCGTGCTAAATCTGCTCACGATTTACAAGAACCGGGGGGCTGAAGCGCCGTACATCAAGTTTATCGGAACTGGCCATGCTAGGAGTTTTGGTCCTGGCAACTTCCCTAACTTGTACATGATCGCGATGGGAATGGCATCTGTCCTGGACCTGTCGATTCATTTTGGAGCAGTAAGCCAGGCCTCGGAATCTGTGTATTTCAGGATCAGGGTTGACTTGGCCACCATCAACAAGGGAGCAGTGTCCAAGGAGATGGTGGGAGACTTCAGGCTTGACGTCAGTGAAGTCAAACAGGTTTCTCAGTTGGTGAACAACGCCGCGAGGAGTGTCTCCATGGAATAGTTTTAACAAAGATTGGCTCTTGACAAATTTCTGAACAATGCCATTTAGAATGCTTCCAGTTTTAGAGTTCATGATAAACCAATAGACAAGCAAATTCTAAAAAAAAAAAAAAAACATTTGTTAGCACGTAATGAAAAAGATGCGCATTTCTGTAAGAAAGTAATGTGTGGTACTTTAATGCATCAAATGAAAAACAGCATATATTGTTTTTTAATAGAAACATGAAAATGGGGCACGTTTGTGGATGCATCATGGGCTCAGATAAATGACGGCATCCAACATGGTGGCTTAATGCGGCTCCGTGATAGTTGTGAGATGCCCGGTCTGTCACCTTCAGTGTTGCGGTTCCCCTGTTCAACGACTAGATGACCATACTGCAGGTTAAGGGGTCAAAGGGCAAATAAAGAAAAATTGTCTTTTTACAATCCAGATATGGTTTTCAGTTTTCTTAACTGAGAGATCTAAACTATTTCACAGTTATAATTTAGGTGACTAATCTCACACTTTTGTCCTCATTTTAAAATCACAATATTTGTGTTTTTTAAAGTAAAACACCCACTTTACACACAGCAAAATGAGAATATATCTGGCATATGACATTTTACCTGTAAGATGAATTTACATACTGTGTAGTTTTCCTGTACTGCAGTATCACACAGATGGATTTGAAATACAACAGCGTTTTCATGTTTTACAGTTTCCTAAATTACGCATGTCATGAAGCTAGCTTAAGTTGACATAAAACTGGTAACAGCTTTTAGACTTCAAGGCAAATAATACGACAACAGCGTATCATTGCGTCTCAGCCTGACATACAAAATATGCCGGCAGTACATCTCCTGTACCATGCAGCTCGCTGCACCCTTGCTTCCATATAAACCTTACAGTTTACAGGTTTCCTTCATGCCTGCTTTAGTTTGAAATCAAACTTTTATTTCATTCCTTTGAGTGCAAACGGGCAGAAGGGAAGATGCAGATCACAAGAAAATTAGAAGTTAAAATAGGGTTATGTCTAGATTGTCAAACGCTGCAGGCGGTTTCATTGAGAAAAGAAAAAAGAAAGGGAGATGTCACAATTGCAAAACCTGAAGTATCCAGCCTGAGACCAGAGTGAGACACAGATGCCAACTGCTCTATCATTAAGTTGATAATTAAAGACAACTCTCAGAAGACATGGAGATAATTGGCTTTCTCAGTCGTGGCACTTCGACCCACTTCACTCCCAATGAAGAAAGTTAGATGAAAAAAATAGAAAAGATATTACATATTTCCTGTGATGCTGAATAAAACAAATAAAAATAAAGATCCATAAAAGTCCCTTAGGGTGACTTGAGCCAGAAACAGGTAATTTGACCCATAATAACCTTAAGTCATACTAACAAGATTTAATGCAGTTAAGGGGACAGCAGTAGCTCTGCAGGAAAAGCAGGTTGTCCAGTGATTAAAAGGTTGCATGTTCGATCTTGGCTTCGACCGGAGAGTGCTACCGTTGTGTCCTTGGGCAAGACACTTAATCCACTTTGCCTGCTTATGGTGGTCGTACTGGAGGTGCCAATGACCAGCAGACCTTGCCTCTGTCAGTGCACCCCAAGGCAGCTGTGGCTACATCGTAGCTCATCCCCAGCAGTGTGTGAATGGGTGAATGACTGTTGTGAAGCACCTTGGGGGGCTTGTAGAACCCTAAGAAGGTGCTATACAAATACAGGCCGTTCACCATAGAGTTCATTATAGAAAAAAAAATGTCACCACAATTAATAGTAACCTTGACTTGTGTGCTTTTAACAAGTTATTTAGTCTAACAGTAGATGTTGTAAAATAGCCTTCATGTGGGTGACAATATTTTCTCAAGCATCTAAACAAAATATGGAAAGGTGCAGAATACTTAGAGGTCCAGAAGGCAGATGGAAAAAAGTGCCTAAGAAAGGGCAACGAGTCGCACAGGAAATGAAAACTGGTCCAGACTTGTGTTATGAAAAGTCAAGGTTTACTGAACCTTCCTGCCGTTCAGCAGTAAACCTTTGAACTCGGTCAGTGAGATTATTCTTCGAGCATCAGTCTGTTTCTGTGTAGGTGTTGGCGTGTGTGTCCTGAGAAGACAATAGTTCTTCAAAATTGACTTCCATTTCGTTTTCCTCATATAAATCAAACTTTTTTTTTTTACCCTGAGAATTTTTCTTAGGTTTGTGCCCTTTAGACCCTAGGCTTTTGCTGCTACACTTGTTAGGGTACGCTCGAGCTTGAAGGGATAATGTTTGTGAATGCTGAGTTCAGTCAGCCAGCGCGGTGGCCAAATGTTTGGAGAATGACAAAATTGTCAGGTTTGAGTTAGCTGCTTTTAGATTGTTGTTGGTTCTGAAATATAAGTTCTAAAGAACTTACTTCACAATTACATGAAGTCAATGCTAAGAGCCAATGTTTAAAGCGGTGGACAGTCCTTCGACTCTGGTTGACTTCTAATTCAACCTGACATGCTGCCAGTAAACCTCTGGTCCAAATTCAGAATCAATGGCAGCCCATGCATCAATATTTAGGGTTTGGCAGGTATTGATAGTTTTTCCTTAGTCCACCTACCTCTTGATTTCCAACTACAGGTTCTTACAGTTTTTCTCAAGTGCTAAAACACAAAAGCCAATCCTCTAAACCAAATGACCAGTTGTCTAAACACATTTACTAAATCTAGCAATCATTTTCCAACATCATAAATGCATTTTACATGAAGACACAATTCACAAAACACAATCCTCCGTTCTCATAAATCTAAACACATTTTTCCTTGCTAAAACACAAGTTGCAATAGAACTCTGCTCATATTCTCAAATGAAAGCTCATGTGATGCCAAATGCTTGCCACAGTCAGCACTAATTAAACACAATGAACGCACCTGTCGTCATTCATTACACACAACGACTCAAAATTGAAGACACTTGTTGCTAATGCTGTGACCACATGTATAAAAGCAAGTTCAGAGTGCACAGTTTGCTGAAGATTCCAAACAAACACAATGGATGAAGGCAGAATCAGGGGAAGAGGAATTCAATATAACTCTTTGTGCGGGCATGGGTTCGGAGGGGCTTGTCCACCGGCATGCTGTCCTTGGGTCTTACAACACCCAACATCTCCTCACCTTCCTAGAGGAGCTAAAAGACATCCTCCTGGACCACCAACAACACCATCCTGGGCCCGCACATCACATTTATGTGATCATTTGGGACAATGTCCGCTTCCACAGAACAAACCAAATCAGAGAGTGGTTCACCACCAACAGTAACCACTTTTTAAACATCTGTCTGCCACCCTTCTCCCCTTTCCTAAACCCTATAGAGTTCTTCTCAGCGTGGAGATGGAAGGTTTATGACAGACAACCATACACTAGAGAGAACCTCCTAAGGGCAATGGAGCAGGCGTGTAGTGACATCCCATTGGAGGCCTTACAAGGATGGATTTGCCATTCCTGGGCGTTTTTCCCGCGGTGCCTGGCAAGAGACGATATAGACTTTGATGTGGCCCGATGGAGCTCAGCGACATGATGCCACACAGTGATTGTGGTGTGTGTGTGTTGTGAATAAAGTAAATAAAAAATAAAAATTCACACCCTGCTCATGTTTTCAAGAGTACTGTTGTGTGCAATAGATTGTTGTTGCATTGACTTGAGTTACAGTAGTGTCCATGTAGAATTTTCTATAGATTTATACTCTTCATATGAAACACACAAATCTAAATGCCTAATCCTCTGCAGAGATCTAAGAACATCCATAACTGTAAAGTTTCTAAAAATGGGCAAATTGGCAGTTATGAAACAAAGAACCTTCTCACAAATTGAGCATTGTGTTTTCAATTCTTGTAATGTGTAATGATGTGTATAGTGTTTAAATTTTGAAAGCTTCCAGCTGCCCTTTTGGTGTGAAAGTTTGTTTTGAAGTGAGAAGGTGTGGTTGTGTTTATGTAGTTTTAGAAAAGGGTGTTGTGTTTAGACATTGGGGAACAAGGAGGAAATGTTTGAAATGTGTTTTAGCATTTGAGAAACTAATGGGTTTAAAAAGGGAATTTCTCAAGTTTTCTGGACACCAAGACAAAAAGTTGGCCTTTTGTTAAACAAGCCACTAACAGTCATGTTTAATGACCATAATGGCGTCTCGTTGCCCAAGACTCTTTATTGTTTGAAGCCAAGAGTGACTAAAATTGCAGTTCCTTCCTCATCCGCTAGGGTCTGGCAGCAGAAGTGAGCAAATCCTCATTGACTCTCATATTAAAAATGCCAATTTCACAGCAGAAATAAACATGTTTAAAGCCTGGTTCAATAAACCATTTTAGGTTTAATCTAGTTTACATTAATGACCACTCTGAGGGGGGTGAATTTTTTGTAACTCTTCTCTTCAAGTGGAATTTAATGCTTTAATATCGGAATAATTAATGAGCATCAGAGCCTCTTGAATTTAGAGCTAGCTCCAGGGAAAGCCTCAGCCTCACGTTAATGGATGTTCAGCCATGTTGGCGCAGCCATGCTGAATAAGAGTTGGAAACCGGCATCGGAGGACAAATAGACACACAGTCGTATTTGCGTTTGGCCTGCAATTTTTTATTTTTGTGAATGAGCAGCCCTTTTATTTCTCACAGGTGTGTAGCTCCGCCCACAACCCGATTCCAGGTCATTCAATTAAGAACACAAATGGAACAAACAAATCAAAACAGTCAACACCCCCACTTGTTCTTAAATTGGCAAAATACATTCCTATACATCAAACACAAACAAAACTCTTCAAATGCCAAATATAAACATCACAAACTTATCCATACTTGTTTTGGACATAGGTTTGGTGAAAACATCTGCTACCATTTCCTCTGTAGGACAGTAATGAATGGTTATTTTCCCATCGCTGAGTACAGATCGAACAAAATGATATCGTATATCTATATGCTTACAGCGTTGGCGGCGGACTGGGTTTCTTGAAAGGGCAATAGCACCTTGATTATCCTCAAATATAGTTACAGGTGAGTATTCCACTCCATCGTTCATTCCAGCAAGCAACTGTACAAGATAAAGACTTTCCTGAACAGTAGCCGACAAAGCCATGTATTCTGCTTTGCATGTGGATAAAGCCACAGCGGATTGTTTCTTTGACTTCCAGGAAATAACAGGCCCACTCTGAGACAAAGTAAAACAGTAGCCAGTGACACTGCGCCTGTCATTCTGGTCTGCTCCCCAGTCCGCATCACTATAGGCCTCAAGTTTCAGATTGACCTTAGGTTCCTGTTTTCTGAAACACAGTTCCTGGTCCACAGTGCCTTTTAAATACCTCAGCACATGTTTAGCTGCAACCCAATGTTGTAGTTTCGGTTCAGACAGATATTGTGATAATTTACCGACAACGTAACTTAGATCTGGTCGAGTACATGTCATTAGGTAAATTAAACTGCCAACCACTTCTCGATATATTTTTGAGTCAGCAGGTTCACCCTCAATGTCAAACTTTATTTTCATTTCACATGGTGTTGACCTTGGCTTACAATCAGTCATGTGAAATCTTTCCAAAATCTTGGTAATGCATCTCTTTTGGTTCATTTTTATTTCTCCTTATTTCTGGGTAAAGTCAATGCCAAGGAAATGTCTCAGTTTTCCTAGATCTTTCATTTTGAATTCTGCTCCCAGCATTTCCTTCACACTTTTGAGAATTTGACAATCACTTGCTGCAATAATAAGATCATCAACCCAAACTATCAATATGACCTCTTCATAACCATTCCGTCTACTGTAAACACAGAAATCTGCTGCATTTTGGACAAAACCATTTTTAACAAGAAAATCATGAAGCATTTTATTCCAATTTCGTCCTGACTGCTTCAGACCATACAATGATTTGTTGAGCTTGCACACCAATTCCTCTCCTGTCCTAGACTTGACCTCAAATCCTTCAGGTTGTTCCACATAAACCTCACAGTCTATGGGGGCATGCAGATATGCAGTTTTGACATCCATCTGATGAAGATCTAAATCATACTGAGCTGCGAGCTGCATCAAAAGACGTAATGACGTCATATCAGCAGTGGGTGAGAAGGTCTCATTATAATCAGTACCATACACTTGATTATATCCTTTTGCCACAAATCTGGCCTTGTATGTTGTCTCAATAGGATTTTCTTTAACAGTATAAACCCATCTACCCCCCCACTGCTTGTTTACCTTCAGGTAGGGGCGTTAACGTGTACGTGTCGTTCTGTAAAAGAGAATCAATTTCATCTTTCATAGCCCTAGCCCACTGTTCTGATTTTGAAGAGCTCAATGCCTCCTGTAGTGTCTTAGGGACATCACATGCCACACGATAACAATAATCCACATTCATCACCTGATCATCAGACTTTGCTTGATAATCACAGTCAGTATAAAACTGAGGTGGTCTTCTCTCTCTCTTTGGATAACGAGCAATGTCACAACCCTCACTTTCACCTTTAATGCTGACGTTGGAATCACACATCTCTGTTTTCATCTCTTGGGGGACTACATCGGTCACATCAGGTGTTGGAACTGTCTCCTCTCTATTCCTATGTTGCAAATGTTCATACATGTCTTCGTCTGTCTGAGTGTTACATTCCTTTGTTTGTTTTGACACAAACTTCACCAACCGGTTCCTCGATACTTTACCAGTGTCTGGGAAGAAAACCAAAAATGCATGGCTGTTTTTGTCGTAGCCTACAAACATGCCCTTTTCACATCATGGGTCCAACTTTCTTTTATCTTGTTTGTAAACAAAACACTCTGAGCCAAATGCTCTCATTTTAGACAGGTCTGGTGTTTTCCCAGTTAGCAGGTAGTATGGAGTCTGTCCAAGACGTCTGTTATAGCACCTATTTCTGATTATAGCAGCAGTCTGTACTGCATATGTCCACAACTCTTTAGGCAGCTTACTCTCAATCAGCATGCATCTTGCCATCTCAAACAAGGTCCTCCATGCTCTTTCTGCAGTCCCATTCTGATGGGGTGAGTAAGGAGCTGAGGTTTCATGTCTGATGGCATTCTTGCTGAGCGGTGATTGAAACACCGAAGATGTAAATTCTGTTCCATTATCGGATCTTATACATTTGATTTTTCCATAAGGGGCAACATCAGCAATGAATCTCTCAGTAGCTTTAACAGTATCACTCTTAGCCTTAAGAAAATAAGTAAACATGGCTCCTGAATAGTCATCTGTGAATACAACAGCAAATCTGAATCCATCTTTACCTGCTGGCTCTATCGGCCCAGCCAGGTCAGTGTGAACAAGTTCAAGCACTTCTTTAGCCTTCTCGTCTAGATTTGTATTTCTACTTTGTGCAAACTTTCCATTTATACACACTTCACATTTCTGATCAGCTTTCTTGCTTTCCCCTTTTATTTTCATACCTTTTGTGACGTTTTCTAATTTCAGTATGTCATCATAATTACAGTGACCCAATATCAACTTTACTTTGCAGAGTACTTAGAATAGTCTGTCATGTGTGTTAATTTCAAAAGTCATACCGTTTTTATGGATGAGCCGGTTCTGTCCTTCTTTGAAGATGACTGTTGCTCCCTGCGCTGTAGCCGCTTTCACTGAAAATATGTCCTGTGAAAATGATGGGACGTAGAGCACCTCCTTCAGTCTCATCTCCACATATTGTCCTGTACAGTCCTTCATACACACTTTGGCGGTGCCTTTCTTTAACGCAATCCCGCTGGCCCGATCTCCATCAGCCAACTCCAGAATATGACTCTGGGGTGTGAAGTTTGGATCAAACTCTTCAAACATGCCAACATCAGTAATGATATGCCTCGTTGCTCCTGAGTCGACCATGAGGCCCTTCATCTTTACAATCCTGCCCGGATCGTCATCCAGTCGCACCTTGAAAGCAAAGGTGTGGTCCTCCTCGTCTACCGCTTGCTTCACCTTGTCCCACTTTCTCCGTCGACAGTGCACGTCTTTGTGCGTGGCGCTCTTACATAAGCTGCACCACTGTCTTTGCTCTCGGCGCTCCCCTGCTGATGTACACTCCGCAGCTTTGTGGCCTTTTTGCCCACAGGTGTAACAGGTGAATCTAGTACTCCAGGTGTCTCTTCCCCTCAACTTCATCACGCTGTCCTCTTCTGACCCGGAAGCACCAAACTTTTCTGTGCTTTCGTAACTCCTCAGCTTTGTTTTAAAGTCTGCAAACGTTATGCTTTCATCACTCTGCGTGATGTGAACAGAAAATGGTCTGAATGCATCAGGCAGGCCTTTTTAAAATCATTGCTGTCAATAAACCATCACTTAGTGTCTCTCCCGCATTACGCAGTGCCGTGATAGCTGTCTCTGCCCGGATAATATAGTCTGTGACGCTCTCATTCACACCCTTTTGGAGAGAAGTCAGCTCTGTGTACAAACTGATGATGCGCGGTTTTCCTTTTCCTGCGTAATGGTCGCGCAGGATCCGCAGCGCCTTCCTGCCATCATCTGCAGCATCTCTCATTACCAGAGATAAACTCTTATCATCCAAGAGCTGAATTAGAACAGCATATGCTTCCTCATTTTTGCTGGAATCCTCCGTCTCCTCTTCATCATCATCTGCAGCTGGACCGTCACTCAGGATGATGGATTTTAAGCCAAGCAGGCGCAAATGCGCTAGGAATTTTGTTTCCCACAGTTCATAATTCTTTTCATCTCCGTCAAAACATAAGCGGTTCCATCGGCCTCCAAACTCTTTACTGGGCCCATAACCTGTTGGCGCAGCCATGCTGAATAAGAGTTGGAAACCGGCATCGGAGGACAAATAGACACACAGTCGTATTTGCGTTTGGCCTGCAATTTTTTATTTTTGTGAATGAGCAGCCCTTTTATTTCTCACAGGTGTGTAGCTCCGCCCACAACCCGATTCCAGGTCATTCAATTAAGAACACAAATGGAACAAACAAATCAAAACAGTCAACAAGCCATTTCGACTCAGAACTTCAGTTTTGTCCTCTGTGTGGTCGTGCTTGGATGTTAATCATGTAATTATTTGGACAAAGAGGGCAAGCTGTGGTTCTTAACTGCACTAACAGATAGCATCTAAGCAGCTTCTGCTTCTTTTTACCCAACACATTCTCACACCCTAAGCGTAGAAAAATGATGCGATGTGACCAAGTGTTTGTTTCCACCGCGTTAGGACCCCCTGCGTGTCGGGAGGCGATGTGCTGTGCCAAAGAGTCGGTATCCGAGGCCCGCGGTAAAACGGACATTTGACAGAATCGTGACCTTAACCCTCTTGCCATTTAACCTTCCCCTCACCCCCTTCCTAACCTTAATCAGCATGCGCATGCAAAGCTCTGGGTGCAGGGGCACCCAACACGTCGGAAACAAACGCTTGGTCACACCGCATCATTTTTCAACACTTAGGCTATAAGAATGTGTTGTTTTATCAGTAAGTAAAATTATATTTCTATACTTTATTTTGCTGGTTGCAAAGGGGGGTGGGGCTGTTAGTGGGGCTGCTGACTGATCAGAAACTTGAGCGGATGCATGTGTTTTATGATGACAGGCCTGATATATTTACTGATGTAAGTCTAAACTGTGAGTGAGTCTAATCTTATGGCTGAGAAACACATGAATGGTCTCAGGATGCTTTTCTGCATAACTCAGGAAGCTGCCCCCTTTTTTTTTGGAGATACACTTTCTAGACTTTTTCCAAGAGAAGAAGCTTTGCTGCCATTCTTGCCACCAGTCCTTCCTATGAAGTTAGTGTTTTACTCATCATTGTGCTAATGCAGATGCACTCATACTTGATTGCTGCCATCCCTGATGGTCCAAGTTCTGGACTTGTAATAAAGACCCAGTCATGAAGATGAATAAACTTGAAATGATGGCACCCCTGAAGTTTCACTGTTTTGATATTCAACTGTTTAATCTAATGGTTTTGTTATGAAACCCTTTATGGCTATCCTCTTGATAGCTTGTGTGTGATATATCAAGCTTGTGTGCAGCCCAGGGCTCAAACACACACTCCCATTTGTAGAATTACGTTTTGTTCTTCTCCCATGGTTTAAAATCACCAGATGACTGGCTGTTTAATTTGTAAGAAAAAAAAACATTTGGCTATTTATTGTGACATTTACAGATACAAACACGTCTGAATAGCTAAACCTTTTGACATTTAGCTATCAGAAGGAACATACTGTTCAACAAACCTAGCTTTTAAATCCATTTCTGATGAGAACATTTAAAGTCAAACACTTGGCAGTGCCCTCCACCCCCCACCTGCTCTTCCTTCTGCCCAACTTAATTGCATTTCAGTGGTTAAGCCAGCATCTGAACAGTTGTGTACCATCACAGAGGGGTACTGGAGGTGAATTTGGGCGCTTATGTTCAGTGCACATTTACACACCAGGTTGCAATCAGCCACATGGGCCCGATCTGCTGTAGCTATTAAATACTGACAATGAAATAACTAAAATGACTCAAAGAACATAAGGGGCCCATCCTCCTGGAAAATGAACTTGTTTTTTTGGTCATTGAAAATGCATGCAGTGTGGATACAACCTGCACTCAAGTGAATTCAAGCCTCATTTCCTCAGGAAGCACCTGATATTCCACTGATATGCAAAACTGAGTTAAATTATTTAATTAAACCACAAAAATGGACATGAGATCAGCTGAAATACCATAATCAACAAAAAGCACTTCCACTTAACTGAAACTGCTTAAATAAAGAGGGAGCTGATTACAAAATAGGAACAGGTGAGCAAACGTGAAACAGGTGTGCATGATCAGTGACTGGGCAGCTGAGGGAACATAAAGAGTAAACCTGAACAGATACAAGGGAAACCAAAGCACATGGAAAATAATCTTAATTTATAGGAAACACAAGAGAAAATAATCATAACCAAAAAGGGGAAAATTATGACTGAACAAATTTAAAAAAATAAAAATAAATAACATGACCATTTTACCAGTTATTTGTTTACATGCAATCAGGACAATGCTCTGAAGTCCAAACTGAATCTTCAATTAAATATTGAATGATATTTGATGATGATGATTATGATGATGATGCATTTCCATTTTACAGAGTAATATATTCCAGTTACTAGAGTCTGGATCTGCAGTTTACTCATAGGAGTTACTATGAAATTTTGGATTTTGTATGATGTCTGAGCAGCGCAGCTAAAGGATTACAAAAGAAATTCAACAAAACTATTTGTAGGACTGAAGGGGACTTCGTTAAGGAGACAATAAGTAGTTTTTACCATTGATCTCTGGAAATATAAATTGAAATGTTGTTGAAAATTAAATAAATGATGCCCAGTTGTTAAAAAACATTGGAGGCTTCGTTACATATATCAAAAAAAGTTGGGTCTAAAATATATGGGAGCGGGTCTAAGTCTCTGGGCGAATGATCATTTCAGGATATATTTAGAAACAGATATGATATTGTACCTACCTATACCGTGACATTGACAATATAGTTGTGGAAAGATTTTTGTCTTTCACAATCCCACCCGCTTTCCTCTACTTACAATGCAACACAACTAAAACAGAAGTTATTCTCTAGTTCATACCAGAGGTGCGATATTGTGGCATCATCAAGTGTTCTCCATGCCATGTTTTTGTTCTGCTGAGCAACTGAACCAGGTTAATTCACTGTGCTGATTGAAATCACCTGGTTTAATTGCTGAGCAGAACAAAAACATGACAGATAATTTTTTCAAGTTTATTTTCATTTATTCACAATTATAAACAAAACACAAAACAGGTTTGCGAAAACAAAAAATGAAAAAGATGACTTGACACAATGGCTGTGTCTCAATTCAGGGTCTGCATCCTTCGAAGGACCCAGCCCACTCGGCCGACGTGGGCTGCGTCCTCCGTCGGCCGGGTAGACCGGATGTTAACGGCTGTGAATTTGGACAGGCCTAGCCTTCATGAACTCCCTCGGCGAACGTTCCGTCGCCTAGCAACCGTGGAACCGCTGGGCAGAAGGGAGAAGGAACTTTAAACGATGCAGCTCGACGTTTTATTTAGCTTTTTAACCCCCAGAGACCCAAATTTAGAAAACAACTGCAAAATCTTTTTTTAACCTTTCACATGTTGTTCTAGGCCAGATAAACGGGCCTATTTACACATTTTAACAGCCAATAGTGTTGCAGAACTGAACAATAGGACCTGTTAGTATTGTAAATGTGGTTTTAAAAGGAAAAAAAATGGGGAAGGTTTATTCTTGTAGACTTAAATCTGATGTTGTAATATTACAACCGTGGGTCTCTGGGGGTTAATCATTTCCTTGACTGTTGGAGAGCTAATTCAGAGAAAACACTTTAGACAAGCTGAGCCTGAGCAAAGATGTGATAATAGTTTTTAATACTTTCTAAGGGTCTTAATTTGACCAAAACCGATTTATCACCTTTTAAGACTTTCAGACCCAGCGGATACCCTGTAATATTGAACAATTCTCATTTGTAAACAAAAATAAAATTCAAGAGTTTAATGCAAAACTGATTTTATTTAGATATTTCTTTTATATGTACATGTTTAATCTTTATTAACCATTTTTTTCTAGCAAAGTAAAAAGCTGTCAAAGTTCTCCCTTCTCTCCTGTGCCCTCTGCTGCTCTGCCTCCATCTGCAGCCTCATGTCCTCCCAGATCAGATCCAGAAGCTGGTCATCGCTGTCACCTTCCCCATGATGCCCATTTTCTCCAGAATAGTCTTAACAAACATGTAAGAAAAGAAACAGGAAGAGAAAAGAGGACAACGGGTTATTCCTTTCATGTTTTCACAGAAAAAAATAAACTCAAACGAGTTTTTAAAATATGAGAAGTTATTGTACCTCCATGCCACAGCCGCCGAATACTTTGCTCCGGTGATCATGTGGTCCATCTCCGCCCTAAGCTTAATAAATTCCCTGGTTTTCTCTTTTGTTCCTAAAATACAAACTTCTATTAAAATCAGGGGGAAAACGTAGCGGGAGAAGTACGACACCGAGCACGGTCGAACATACGAGCCGAGACCGCAATACAAGCACTTTTACTGTAACATTTCTAACTAAAATAACGTTCATGTATCACAAAAAGTCCTTAACCTAACAGTTTTCAAGTTCATACTGACATTTATATGCGCAATCCTCTCCGACAGCTCCCGCTTCACTGTCCGCCATTGTTTTTAAGTTTTTCTACTGGCCGGCCCGCAAGGCATCTTGGGAAATGCTACCTGTTGAAGTATACACCCGACCCATCCTTCATTCAGGCGAAAAGAAGGCCGCGTTCGTCGACCGCATTTGAAGGAGTCTTCGAATTGGGACAGGCCTAGTCGCGGCGCTGTGACGTAACCGGCCGACGAATCCGGCCGACGTAGGATGCAGACTGTTGGGGTTATTGGGAGCGAACAATTTGAAAGCTTTAACTTGCTTTTGGATTCTTCAATAAATTCTGTAAATATGGGAATATTTACTGATTTATTAATTAATTAAGATATTCTTAGATATACGGGGCACCATTCCCCTTTAACCGGGGAAAAATTGAATCCAAAACTCTTATCAGTCTTTCTTGAAGTTCGTAGAATCCTTGGAGCAGAGACTTCTCTTCGACACAACAAAGCTACTGGAGACGAAAATCTGAATTTTATAACGTTTAATTAACAATTTGTCAAATGAATAAACAGTGGCATAAATGAATAATAACCATGTGATATAATAAAAGGATGTATATTCAAAATAATGTTCAAGGTTTTTGTGTGTATGTATGTGTGTGTGTTTCTAAAATGGAGTCTGTATGCAAGATGGCTGACCCCTTTGTCTGGCTAAAGTGTGGGTGGCAACTTGCACTTTAACTTCCAAAGCACTTAGAATCAGTAGTAACTTAACCTTAAATCACTCAAAACATTTCAAAGGATCATGAAACAACACAAAAGATTAATCACAAGTTAATATCTTTTAGTTTATCAGCCTGGCCATGGCCGAAAACATTTAAAGATACCAAACAATGATCAATAAGCAGTTTATTTATTCAAAATGACCCGGCGGACGTGTTTTGGGAGCGAAAGAGGAAGACACGAAGCTACTTTTTAAGCAATAGCGCAGTTTTATTGCTTATTCTGGACTATAGAGGAAACGGGAGAAGAAAAGGAGAGAGAGAAATGAGTTTTCTGATCACCAGAACAGTGAAGCGTCCCTCACTGTTTTGATTTGACGGTTCTCCGTGTTTCTCCGCAGTTTGGCGTCATCCGTCGGTTTGATGCTTTCTCCGTTGTTTACCTCCACGAGTGTTTCTCCACGGGCTGGACACAAAGAGAACGAAGTTTCTTTTGTGCTGAGTTTGACAACTTACAGCGTCTCTGAGAGCTGGATGGAGCTCCGCTCGTTCCCAGTCAGGTCCTGATGGAGTTGGAGTGTAGTTTCCAGCAGTTCCGTGGGCTCAACTTGGGCATTTAGAGCTTCCGCGTGCTCAAGTTGTCGGAGCGTTCGACAAGCGTGTCCTTACCGCCAGGTATCCTGGGCAAAAGAACGAGGTTTCTTTGTCTCTGCTGAAGATTTATGGTCTTAGTTCGCGGGAAAAGCTCCACGGCCTCCTGCACATGCGCAGAACGTGTTTCTGGTATTAGGCGGTGACGTCATCACAATGCTTCCGTGTGCAAAGCATCATGGGAAATGAAATTTCTTGGCGCTGATGTGATTATTTGCTTTTCAGAGCAATTTAAGCACAGTCATTTTGGAGAAAATCACTGCATAGCAATTTCCTCATGAGGTCAGACCCTCAACACAGACATATTTTGGTTCTTTGTCGGTTAGTACATGTTAGTGGGTTAAACGTGCACTTTCCCCCCCTTTCCATTTCCATGCATAGAACTATGTAGAGACTACGTCTACCTCCTGCGGGGAGTCTGGTCTCTGTACCCGCGGGGATGGTTTGACGTAGGGTTTGATTTGGTTTGCATGCACCCATTTGTAGACAGGCTCCTGTCTCGCTTTGGTGATGCGTAACCTGTATGCAACTGGAGAGAGTTTTGCCACGATCTCAAATGGTCCTGACCAGCAGGGCAGGAACTTCTTAGCTTTGCGTGCCAGTTGGGCGAACCGAAAGTAGAATACTTTGTCACCCACCTCGTATTCGCGGCTGGTTGTCTTTTGGTCGTAGTAGGCTTTAGCGCCTTCTACGTTGATCTCCAGTTTCTTCTGAGCGTGCGCGAACGTAGCTCTGAGGTGTGTTTTTAAGTCTGCCACATACTGATGAGCGGTATAGGCAGTGGCAACACTGACATCCTCTGGGTGATACAGGAGGTGCAGTGGTAGGGTCATCAGTCTGCCGGTCATCATCTCAAAGGGCGTAACCCCCGTGGATCGCTGTGGAGTGGACCGTATGGCCATCAGGACCAGAGGGAGCTTGACGTCCCAGTCCTTCCCAGTGGAGCAGACGTAGTTTTTGAGCATGGAGACGACCGTGCGGTTCATCCGTTCGACCTGTCCGGATGACTGTGGGTGATAGGGGAGGTGGAATCTCACTTCCACTCCCAGAAGTTCAAACAGGGACGTCATTACACTGGATGTGAAATGAGTTCCTCGGTCAGAGTCAATGCAGAGTGGAAGTCCCCATCGACTGAAAACGTGGTTAATCAGCAGTACAGCGGTTGTGACGGCTGTATCGTTTGGCGCTGGAAGGCACTCCACCCACTTCGTGAAACTGCAAGTTACAGTTAGCATATATTTGTTTCCTCTTGCCGATTTGGGAACCGGTCCAACCCAGTCGATCTGCAGGTGGGACCAAGGGAAAGTTATTCCCCTGCGTTGCAGTGGTGCTCTAGCAAGCGGCTGGGAGGGTTGAAACTGGGCACAGACGAGGCAGCCTTGGACATAGCTGTGTACGTCCTTGGACATCGACGGCCAATATGCTACTTCTGTCAGTGACGCGAGGGTAGCTTTTGCTCCGCGGTGACCTCCAACCGGAGTGTCGTGGGCGTAGGCAAGCATCACTCCTCTGTGGTCGAGTGGAACAACCCAGTGCGGCGGGCTGTGATCGTCACGCATGTAAACTAACAAATCGTTTTGTAGTTTCAGATGCGCGAGTTGACGATGCAGGGTTACCAAATCTCGGCTTGCGCCAGTAGGTGGTGACGGTTGTTCAGGCATCGGGCCCTTTTGGAGAAGCTCGCGGATGAGCTTCAGGTCAGGATCTTGTTCCTGCATGGTGACTAGGTCCGCGTCATGTGGTTGTCTGCCTAGAAACACGGGTACCCCAACTTCTGAGGTTCGTCTGCCTGTTTAGCATGGCGACGAGTAATCGCGCAGACCTCGTGAACGGCCTTGGGTGGAAGCCACTCGTCTTTGAATTCCCAACAGGTTCCCTGGTCAGCACCGAGCTTAGCAAGGCGGTCAGCTTCGTCATTACCATCTTTCTCCGGACCTAGGGTCCTGGAGTGACCTTTGACCTTTATCCAGTAGACCATTATGCCTTTCTCAGTGGTGAGCAGATCACACGCTAGGAATAACTCCGAGTGTTTCACGTCTCTGTTCCTGGCGTCTTTCATGTGGTTCTCCTTCCACATGGGGAAGTGAGAAATGAAGCTGTGTCTAGCGTAGTTTGAATCTGAGCAAAGGACGATTTGAGTGATGTCCAAGGCTGCCGCCTGCTGGAGGGTTATCAACACTGCAGCGATTTCGGCGTACTGACTAGACTTTTGGCCCAACCGGTAGTGATTTGGTTGCTTAGTGTCACAGTCCACCCAAACGACTCCAACCCCGGCACGGAGCTGGCCTTCGTGAAGGTAGGCACATCCGTCAGTGTAAACTTTCGGAAGCCCTTGGCAAACATTCTCATCAAAGTAGCGATGATTGTATGCGGTTGGGTAGACTGCGGCAGGTGTGTCCAGGGGGCCCATGACGGAGTCAGAGTCACAGTGCTGGCAGCCTGCTAGCCCTTGTCCTAGCGCTAGCTTGGTGTTCTGACCATACTTGACCTCAATGTTGTATCCTTGGAGCACCATCATCCACGTCGCAATGCGGCTGTTTGACACTCTTCCTCCGCGCAGACGCTGGCTGTTTAGGAAGGTGACAGGCTGATGACACGTTTCAATGATCACTTTCTGTCCACCGATGTAACTACGAAAGTGTTCGACGGCCCAGACTGTAGAGAGGAGAGCTCTCTCGCAGTCTGAGAACTGGAGTTCCACCTTGCTCAGAGGCTTGCTGGCGTATGCCACAACTCTCATGTCCTGATCGTGTTTCTGCTTCAAAGCAGCGCTCAGGCAGTGAGGGGAGAAAGTCGCCTCTATGAAGAACTCCTTATCCTTGTCTGGGTAAGCCAGACAGGGTGCGGACGCCAACTTCTGTTTTAGAAACTGGAAGGAGTCTTCTTGGGGTCTGTCCCACACGAAAGGTGTGTCGTTCCGAAGCAGCTCAGTGAGGGGCCTTACTATTTCAGCGTACTCCTCAATGAACTGCCTGGAGTAGTTGCAGACTCCGAGGAAGCTCCTGAGTTCAGTCAGATTAGCTGGGGCTTTGATGTCCTGAATGGCTCTAATGCGTCCCGCTTGGGGCTCGACTCCATTAGGGCCAACCAGCAGTCCAACATACTCCACTTTGGTTCTACACCACTGTCCTTTGAGAATCGCCAATTTAGCTCCGGCGTCAGCGAGCTGTTGAAGCACGTGACGGAGTTCGGCCAGGTGCTCCTCGAAGGTTCGACTCCTCATCAAGATGTCATCGACATATATGAGGTTCCCTCTGGAAGCAGCATCTGACATGGCTTTGTGGAGGAAGATGTTGAACTCGGCAGGTGAGTTAGAGTAGCCAAAGGGGCAGCGGTTCCAAGTATATTGGCGATTTCCAAAGGAGAAAGCCAGCTTATACTGGTCCGCCGGCTCAACCTTCATGGTCCAGAAGCCGTTGGCTATGTCAACCGTAGAGAAGAAACGAGCATCTCTGACTCTGGCTAGCTCCTGATCTAAATGGATCATAGGCCACCTGGAGAGAGGTACTTGTTTGTTCAGTGCACGACAGTCTATGGTGAGACGCCATTTCCCAGTCGGTTTCAGAACCGGCCAGATGGGAGAGTTGTAAGTGGAGTTACACTCTCTGATGATGTTTTTCTCCTTCAGCTGATCGAGGATCTCCTGGATCGACTCATAAGCAGCGAGGGGAATCTTGTACTGACGTACAAAAGTAGGAGGGGCATTTGGGTTCGTTGGAATGCGAACCGTGTGCAGGTTTGTGAGTCCACAGTCCAGGGAGTCCCTGGATAAGATGGACTGAAACTCATAGAACAGGCTTCTAAGCGCTGCTCTCTGCTCCTCTGACTCCAGCGCATCCGCTTTGTCAAGCTGCTGGCTGACTTCGGCTTCAAAGCCGTCATAAGGTTCAGAGGAGGAGGGTCTCTGGTGTTCCGGGCTTTCAACCGGTGACTCAGAGGGTTGAGTATTTATTGCAAAAACCGTTAGACACTGACCGCAGTCAGTATCTAAGGTTGCACTGCAAATGGGTTCCTCAGGAAGGGCTTCATGCCGCTTGATGGTAATCATTTGTGAGGGGAAAGTACTGAATGTGTCTACACCAACCTGTCTGTCGTTCAAGAACAACGGAAGTTGTCCAATCACGGGGACTGAAAGTTCGAAGTCATGGAATGAGCTATCTATCAGCATGCCCAAGGGCTTTCCTGCCGGCATGTGGATAGGACTCCGGGTCGGATTTTCGACCAACAAGTAGGCAGAACGATTGTTCAGCTCCAAGAGTGGCGTGCCACAGACGGCTAAGTTGAGCTCCAAGAAGTGTGGTGATGGCTGGAAGAAGGCCTGTGTGCCTGGCAGCTTCTGATGCTTCATCAGAGTCAGACGAACAGGCACTCCTTTGACCAGTGGGGGCAGAACCGTGCTGGCCTCAACCACTGCACGGCAGGCCTGTGGAATGGTCTGACCGGACAGCAAGTGTTCATGGCCTTTTGAGCGAGGCTCAGAGGATGGTGTGGCACGGGCCCAAAGGACTTGATTGCAAGTGTCCAGCTGGGCACCGAGTCGAACCAGCAGATCTGCTCCAATGAGTGCAGGTGGATCAAGCTGTGGTATGATGCTGAATGTATGTGTGAGCTGTCTTGCTCCAAGTTGGATAGTCAGAGAGCAGACCTCTGGCGCTTTCAGGAGCCTCTGCGGCCAAGTAGGTGACAAGAGCCGATGGCTACATGTCACACTGACCAGAAGGGGGTCCTTCTGACGCAGGTGTTCAAACGTCTGCTGATTGATGGCTGACTTTTCTGACCAAAGAGCAAGGAAAGCATCTGAGATGTGGGTCCAGTTGATGGTAAGACCACCAACTATGTGTGGTGCATATGGCTGCAGGCTGACGTTCTTCAGCGAGCAGAGAAAAGATGAATGTGTGCGGAGCGGAGTTCCAGGAGCGGTTTCGTGCCTTTGCAGGCGGACATCGTCTGTGGGAGCTGTAGGGAGGGGCATGACCTTGGAACAAGGGTTTTGCGGCTCACTTAGGCTGACTTCAAGAATGGAGGATGGTCGGCTGCTATCTGGGTTC
This sequence comes from Nothobranchius furzeri, assembly GCF_043380555.1. NCBI lineage: Eukaryota > Metazoa > Chordata > Actinopteri > Cyprinodontiformes > Nothobranchiidae > Nothobranchius > Nothobranchius furzeri. Next base: position 39,646,951 of record NC_091752.1, read on the forward strand.
CAGGGCTTAGGTGTTTCCACCTGGGCCCACAGTTGACCCTTCTGGCAGTCGATGAGGGGAGCTAGACGTTCAAGCAGGTCCTGACCAATGAGAAGTGGTTCAGTGTCTAGCTGGCAGACATAAAACGGGTGAACCAGAGTCATGTCTTGGAAGGTGATGTCCAGCCACGCCCGGTGAGTGATGCACTCCCGGGTCTGGGTGTAGCTGGTGATTTTCAGGTCACAGGGTTCTACCTGGACTGGTTTCCCGAGCGACCGCATGGTGTCAGACACACGACTGAACAGTGTGGAGCACATCAGGGTGATTTCTGAGCCGGTATCCAGCAGAGCATCAACCTGTATGCATCCACCTACGTTGGTGCTACAGTACAAACGGCGAGCATGATCATGGTTTGTTAAGTCACCAAGGAACTTCAGAAACTTAGTATCAGGTTTCTCTGGGGGGTAGATTTCAGGAGACTCCTGTGATCTACCAGTAGTGTTTCCCCAGCTGATTAGGTAGCTCCTGGCCACGCTGGGGGGTTGAGCCACGCCTAGTCATGCGGACGTTGGCTCTGCGTCTGGCTTCTTAGAAGAAGACTTTGGTGCAGGGGTTTCTTCTGCAGATCTCAGCTGTTCCTTCTGTTTAGCTAGGAACTGCTGAAACATCTCCTGGAGGTCGGCTTTGGTCAAGTACTCACCTGCGGACTTGCGTTCAGGACTTACCTGTTGGCGGCGCTCCTTAAACCTTCCACTGTTCCGACCTGCCTGCCGTTGGTTTTGGTTGGGCCACTTCCTGTCTGATTGTCCAGACCTAGGCGGCCAATCAGCACCCCCCTTCCCCTGTTGAGGAGATTGGGACTGCTCTCGCGGTTTAGCAGGTCTAGGTTTAGCAGGTCTAGGTTTAGCAGATTTTGGCTTAGTGGGTGGAGCTTCAGTGCCTTTGAGCTCCAAACGCGGCTCGGTGTCGGGAGCTAGGTGCATGACGCGGTGATGTGCGTCAGGCTTTTGGGGCTTTCCGCCGGCTTCCCAAGCCTGTTGAGCGTATCTCCTAATCTCCTGAGTTGTCAGTTTTTTCATCCGACAATACATTGAGACTTCGGATCGAACACACTCGTGCAGGTTGTGAATGAACAGGGATCTGAAGGCAGGGTCTTCCTCGAGCCCAGGACCGTTTCGACCTTGGAAATAAGCACTTTTGAGTCGGCGATAATACTCTCTGGGGGGTTCGTTCCTCCCGTGTTTGATGGAGAAGGCCCCCATTGTAGCAGACGCAGAGTCTGCATACGTGGCGTATTCATCTCTCAACGCTCGGCAGAGCGAGGATTACCGATCTTGAATGTCAGGTGGTAGAGTTTCCATGAAACCGTGCACCGTTCTAGATGTGGTTTTCCAAATTAGCTTGAGCTTTTCCCTTGAAGAGGGTGCTGGAAGATCAAGCAGACAACGTTCTATCTCCCTGAGATAATCGTCGACGTTGGATTCATTGGTGTTAGGATCAAAGCGTTCTATGTCTTTAGCTAGCGATTCAATTTGACGTACACGGAGCCCTGACTCGCGGTACGGCGCGTCATCCTCTGACTCTGACCCACGGTCTGTCTCAGAGGGCGCTGGATATCGCTGGTGTGCTCTGGGCTCCCAATGTTGACTCCTGGGGCCCAAATCGGGGTTCGGCATGCTGTGGCGGGCTGCTGGCACGTCACGTGGGTGTCCTGGGAGGTCCTCCTCCCGGGGCACGTCTGCGTAGTGCAGCCTGCGTCTTTCAACTGGGGCTTCTGCGTAATACGCTTTGTCCGGGTACGGAGGGGCGTATGATTCTTTGTCCCGCAGCTGGTTATCGGCATGCCGAGTACCGGAGTAGCTAGGATGGGTGGATGGTTGAGGTGCAGCTTGGGGTGCATGACCCCAATCGGCACCTTGCACCCTTTGTGGACTGGGGGAGCGGTCTAAATAGAGGTGCCGCTCAGCTGGTTGACTTCTCACTGATTGAGAAGGCCGTGAAGATGAGGGTGGTGGTCCAACCTGGGGTTCGAGGGCGAACTGCCCTCGGCCCCTAGGTGGTCCTGAATGCCCTAGAGTGTGTGTAGGGAACGGGGCCGAAGATTGGGACAGATAAGCTTCATCTCTCCCCTGCGGCGTGCGTCCGTCCAGAGAGTCCCACACCACATACTGTTGATTATCGTATGGAGACGTATCAGGAGGTAGCCTACCTTTACGGCGGGACGGCGGTCCCTCGCTTCCTTGGGTGGAGGAAACCAATTGGTCTTTGGCGATCGTCCTGGGCGGACCCTGGTTGGCTTTGCCGGCTTGCTTTCGTACCGGTGTGGGAGAGCACTCTGGCTCAGCCTCAGAGTCACGGTGTTCCCCCCCTTCCCACTGTCTGTTGTCATCAGCAGAAGGGGGCGGGGTCTTCTCCCCATCTTCCCCAGAATCGGTGCTGGTGTTGTCTTCCTCGATCAGCCTTCCATTTCGCTGTTTTTCAGCTAGCATACTCTGGAGGTTCATGATCTTCTGACCACGTTGAAGTCCTCTCTGATAGAGGATCAGGGCTAACTTAGCCAAGTGAACCTGGATTGGTTTTGTACCATCCGGGTTTTCTATTCGATCAATTACAGCTTCTAGCTCGTCGCTACGCTGTTCTTCAGTGAAATCCCTAGAAGGGTAGTCGGGTTCTTGAGCAACCGCGACCAGTTTGGACAATATTTGTCCAGAAAGTAGGCCAGGTTCACATTCGTGGGCCGCAGCGCCACCTGGTTGCTGGGAGTTGGTCAGTTCACTACTCTGTCCCTCCATTTTAACAACCGAACCAAAATAGCCTAGTAGAGCTTCTGCAGATAGCTCAAGCTGCACCTTTTGGGCAGCAACTGCTAGCTTTGTAGCAGAAAAACACTAAATTAACCTTTGTGCGCACAGGTTTTAGCGTTTTAAATTGCACGGAATGCCGTGACGGACGCTTAAAATACTATTCCTTTCAGTATTTTACCAAAAGCTCGTGCGTTGCCGTAGCAACGTCTTACAACACTTGCAGTGTTAAATGTGCTATTATTCCTTCAGAATATTAGCAAACAGGGTGTTATCAGTCTTTGAGTGAAGGTTTCAGTTAGTTATAATAGCCACTGTGAGTTAAAGTCGCTAAATTAGCAGTTAATTTTAGCCTAAAAGGGTTAGTCAGAATTACTTACACACTGCACCTTTAATGAAGAACTGAATTTTAACCTAAAAGGTTAACCAGAATTAATTACACGTTGAACCTTTAAGGAAAAACTGAATTTTAACCTAAAAGTCAACCAGAATTAATTTACACGTTGCACCTTTAAAGAAGCACTGAGTTACTGGTGAGAGTTCGATGCAGCTTCCTGCTCAGCGAAATCAGCACCACTCTGTTGCTGGTTCAAGGCTGAACAACTGATTATTTTTAATTCAAGCTCTTTGGATTTATTTGTTTGTTTGTTCCGGATAGAAATCTCTGTGTATCCAAGCCTCACACGGGCTGCACCAATTAATGTTGGGGTTATTAGGAGCGAACAATTTGTAAGCTTTAACTTACTTTTGGATTCTTCAATAAATTCTGTAAATATGGGAATATTTACTGATTTATTAATTAATTAAGATATTCTTAGATATACGGGGCACCATTCCCCTTTAACCGGGGAAAAATTGAATCCAAAACTCTTATCAGTCTTTCTTGAAGTTCGTAGAATCCTTGGAGCAGAGACTTCTCTTCGACACAACAAAGCTACTGGAGACGAAAATCTGAATTTTATAACGTTTAATTAACAATTTGTCAAATGAATAAACAGTGGCATAAATGAATAATAACCATGTGATATAATAAAAGGATGTATATTCAAAATAATGTTCAAGGTTTTTGTGTGTATGTATGTGTGTGTGTTTCTAAAATGGAGTCTGTATGCAAGATGGCTGACCCCTTTGTCTGGCTAAAGTGTGGGTGGCAACATGCACTTTAACTTCCAAAGCACTTAGAATCAGTAGTAACTTAACCTTAAATCACTCAAAACATTTCAAAGGATCATGAAACAACACAAAAGATTAATCACAAGTTAATATCTTTTAATTTATCGCCTGGCCATGGCCGAAAACATTTAAAGATACCAAACAATGATCAATAAGCAGTTTATTTATTCAAAATGACCCGGCGGACGTGTTTTGGGAGCGAAAGAGGAAGACACGAAGCTACTTTTTAAGCAATAGCGCGGTTTTATTGCTTATTCTGGACTATAGAGGAAACGGGAGAAGAAAAGGAGAGAGAGAAATGAGTTTTCTGATCACCAGAATGTCGGGCTGATCAGACTGGATGAAGGAGACGAACAAGGTGAGACGTTTAACAGTTTTATTATTTCTCCGGTCATATCTCTGTGAGGAAGAAACGATGACTGAGATGAGAAGCCGGTACCGGCGTCTTCCATATATAGCCTTGCTTGGCTGTGACGTGGAGGGAATCCCCGCGAGGAGCATGCTGGGAGCTCCCCATGAGGAGCATGTCGGGAGTTGTGGTCCGAACGTCAGCCGGGAGATACCTGAGTCCTGACAGGACCCCCCGGTCCAGGGACGGCTCCAGAAGTCCCAGCGCGACCCCGGCGGACCCAGAAGTCGGAGATCAGGGAAGGGTCCAGGATGGACCGAGCCGGCTCCCAGGAGCGTTCCTCGGGGCCATAGTCCTTCCAGTCCACTAGGTACTGCCAGCCCCGACCCCTGCGGCGAGCGTCCAGGATGCGCCGGACGGTGTAGATAGGCTCACCGTCGAGGAAGCGGGCAGGAGGCGGCGCCGGAGCCGGAGGCGGGAGAAGGGAGGACTCCACGAAGGGCCTGAGCCGGGAGGTATGAAAGGTGGGATGGATGCGGAGAGTAGCCGGCAGTCGCAACCGGTACGTGACCGGGTTGATGACCCTTTGGATGGGGTATGGGCCGAGGAACCGAGGAGCGAGTTTCTTGGCCCCGGCACGGACCCGAAGGTCAGCCGTGGACACCCAGACCTTGTCCCCAGGAGCATAGGAGGGACCAGGACGGTGTCGACGGAGATTCTGGCGAGCATAGCTGGTGTTAGCTCTGGTTATGGAGGCTCGTGCTTTGATCCAGGCGCTCTTGCAGCGTCTCACCATGGCTTCCGCTGCTGGAACGGCGACCTCGGGTTCTTGGTGGGCAAAGACCGGGGGCTGGAAGCCATAGCAGACCTCGAAAGGGGACAGCCGAGTGGCAGATGAGGTGTGAAGATTGTGGGACAGCTCCGCCCAGAGGAGGTATTTAGGCCACTGTGAGGGTTGAGCCGAGACAAAACAACGAAGGTACCGACCCAGCTGTTGGTTAGCCCGCTCCGTCTGGCCATTGGTCTGCGGGTGGTAGCCTGAGGATAGACTGACCGATGCTCCCATCAGCCGACAGAAAGCTTTCCAGAACCGGGCCGTGAACTGGGGCCCCCGATCCGAGACCACGTCGACTGGGAACCCGTGGAGGCGCACCACGTTCTCCAGGAACAGTTCCGCTGTGCGTTGGGCTGAGGGGAGACCCGGAAGGGCGATGAAATGGACAGACTTGGAAAAGCGGTCCGTAACCGTCATGACAGTGTTGAGGTTATTGACCGACGGGAGACCTGTGACGAAGTCCAGCCCCACGTGGGACCAGGGGCGGCTGGGCACCGGAAGAGGTCGGAGGGCACCAGCCGAGGCCTGGTTGGGGTTCTTGGAGCGGGCACAGACGTCACAGGCGCTGGTGTATTCTTTCACATCCCTCGCCATGCCTGGCCACCAGAGGGCTCGTTGGAGGAATTTAAGAGTTCTGGAGAAACCAGCGTGGCCAGACAGGCGTGATGAGTGGGCCCAGGACAACGCCTCGCTGCGACAGGCCATGGGGACATAGAGGCGACCCGCGGGGGTCTCAGGAGGCGCGGGGTCGTCCCGGAGGGCGTTCTGGATAGCTTCCTCCAACGGCCACCTCAGTTGGCCCAGGAAACGGTGTTCCGGGAGGATTGGCGCTGGCTCGGACGAGGGCGAGGAGTGGGTGAATTGGCGGGAGAGGGCGTCCGCCTTCTGGTTCTTGGCTCCCGGGCGGTTGGCGAGATGGAAGTCGTAGGGTTCAAAGAAGAGGGCCCAGCGAGCCTGGTGAGGATTAAGCTGCTTGGCAGATTTTATGTGGGTCAGGTTCTGATGGTCAGTCCAGATCGTGAAAGGCTGAGTGGTGCCCAGAAGCCACTGCCTCCATTCCTCCAATGCCCATTTTATGGCCAGTAACTCACGGTCGCCCACACCGTACTTCTGCTGGGTGGTGGAAAACTTCCTGGAGAAGTAGGCGCAGGGATGGAGCCTGTCGTCGGGCCCGCCTTGAGACAGGATGGCGCCGGCGCCGACGTCAGAGGCGTCGACCTCGACCACAAAGGGGACTGCAGGATCTGGATGGCGGAGGATCGGGGCCGAGGTAAAGCGGGTGACCAGGTGGTGGAAGGCCCGAATGGCGTCGGGAGTTAGATGAAACGGCTGGCCAGGGGAGCCTGGTCGAGTGAGAGAGGTGAGAGGGGCTACGAGGGTGCTATAGTTCTTTATAAAACGGCGGTAAAAGTTGCAGAAACCCAGAAAACTCTGCAGTTGTTTCAGGCTGGTTGGCAAGGGCCAGTCCTTCACCGCCTGGATTTTCTGAGGGTCCATGGTTATCCCTTCGTCCGAGATCCTGTAACCCACGAAGGATATGGACTGCTGATGGAAGGAGCATTTCTCGGGTTTACAGTACAGGTTGTGGTCCAGGAGCCGGGTCAGGACGGCGCGAACATGATGGATGTGTTCGGCCTCGGATTTGGAGTAGATCAGTATATCGTCCAGATAGGCGAACACCCACCGTCCCAGCATGTCGCGGAGGACATCATTAATGAGACGTTGGAAGACAGCAGGGCTATTGCATAGTCCGAAGGGCATAACCAGGTACTCCCAGTGGCCGGTGGGTGTTATGAAAGCGGTCTTCCACTCATCCCCGGCCTTTATACGGACCAGATTGTAGGCGCTCCGGAGATCCAGTTTCGTAAAGATCCGTGCCTGGGAGATGGCATCCAGAGCGGTAGTGAGGAGCGGCAGAGGATGGCGGTCCTTGACCGTGATCTTGTTCAGACCCCGATAGTCTATGCAGGGGCGAAGATCGCCTTCCTTTTTCCTCACGAAGAAGAAGCCAGCGGCACCCGGAGAGGAGGAGGGTCGAATGAACCCCTGCTGGAGGGCCTGGGCGATATATTCTTCCATCGCTTTGGTCTCGGGAGGCGCGAGAGAGAAAAGGCGCCCGCGGGGAGGACTGGTTCCGGGTAGCAGCTTGATCTCCATATCATATGGCCGGTGAGGTGGCAGGGAGGTGGCGCGCCGCTTGTCGAACACCGCGGCCAGGTCCCGATAGGGCAGCGGCAGGTGGGGCGGTGTGGAGCTGGGGCCCCCGTCCGGAAGACCCGCCGAGGATGGAGGAGGAGCGAGGTGGGTCTGGCACGAGGTCCCCCAGCCCAGCAGGCGGTTCTGGGACCAGGAAATATGAGGGTCGTGGAGACGGAGCCAGGGGAACCCCAGGATTAGGGGAGAAGAGGGAGCAGAAATGATCAGGAAATGGAGGGTCTCCTGGTGGCCTTGGGTGATCATACGGAGTGGCTGGGTTCGGTCTCGGACTGGGTAGGGTTGGAGAGGCCTACCGTCCACCGAGGTCACTGGTATAACCCTCTCCAGGGGTTGTAGGGGGATCCGTAGGCGTTTTGCCAGATCCAGGTCCATGAAATTGTCCGCGGCCCCCGAGTCCACCAATGCGTTTACGTGGAGTGAGGCCTCACCATGGAGGAGGGTGACAGGAATAAGGAGACGGTTAGTAGCGACAGGGGTAGAAGAAGACCCAGACTGAGCGACCCCAATACTCAGTGGGGCCCCCCGTTTCCCGATCGTCGTGGGCAGTCCAGGCGTCGGTGGTCGGGAGAGCCACAGTAGGCACAGAGGCCCTCGCGCCACCGTCGTTGTCTCTCCTCGGGGGGAAGGTGGCCGAGCTGCATGGGCTCCTCCGCCAGCATGGGTACAGGAGCTGGCGTGGGTGAACGAGGGCGAGGCACCGGCATCCTGGGGGGACGCGTGGATAACTTGGGTCGAACCAGAACCCGCTGGTCGATGCGCAGCGCCAGATCAACCACCTCATCCAGGGTCTGAGGCAGCTCCCTTCCCGCCAACTCATCACGGATGTAGGGTGCCAGCCCCTCCAGGAAGGCGGCCCGCAGAGCGGAGTCATTCCACTGCAGCTTGGCGGAGATGGTGCAGAACTCCGACGCATAAGCGCACACCGAGCGTTCCCGCTGGCGGAGTTTGAGAAGGCGTGTCTCTGCTCCCACTTCGCTGCTGGGGGGAACAAAGGTCTTCCGGAGAGCGGACACAAACGCAGCATAGTCGTTGCAGGCAGGGGATTTGGAATTGTAAAGCGCAGCAGCCCACTCCGCGGCGCGTCCGGAGAGCAGGGTGTGGTCGGACAAGGAGTTCACCTTGGTGTTGAGCTGATCTACCATGGAACGCAGCTGCACGTTCTCGTGGCGGAGACGATCGATCTCCGTCGGATCTACTTGGATCTCAGTCATCCTGTCGGGCTGATCAGACTGGATGAAGGAGACGAACAAGGTGAGACGTTTAACAGTTTTATTATTTCTCCGGTCGTATCTCTGTGAGGAAGAAACGATGACTGAGATGAGAAGCCGGTACCGGCGTCTTCCATATATAGCCTTGCTTGGCTGTGACGTGGAGGGAATCCCCGCGAGGAGCACGCTGGGAGCTCCCCATGAGGAGCATGTCGGGAGTTGTGGTCCGAACGTCAGCCGGGAGATACCTGAGTCCTGACACAGAACAGTGAAGCGTCCCTCACTGTTTTGATTTGACGGTTCTCCGTGTTTCTCCGCAGTTTGGCGTCATCCATCGGTTTGATGCTTTCTCCGTTGTTTACCTCCACGAGTGTTTCTCCACGGGCTGGACACAAAGAGAACGAAGTTTCTTTTGTGCTGAGTTTGACAACTTACAGTGTCTCTGAGAGCTGGATGGAGCTCCGCTCGTTCCCAGTCAGGTCCTGATGGAGTTGGAGTGTAGTTTCCAGCAGTTCCGTGGGCTCAACTTGGGCATTTAGAGCTTCCGCGTGCTCAAGTTGTCGGAGCGTTCGACAAGCGTGTCCTTACCGCCAGGTATCCTGGGCAAAAGAACGAGGTTTCTTTGTCTCTGCTGAAGATTTATGGTCTTAGTTCGCGGGAAAAGCTCCACTGCCTCCCGCACATGCGCAGAACGTGTTTCTGGTATTAGGCGGTGACGTCATCACAATGCTTCCGTGTGCAAAGCATCATGGGAAATGAAGTTTCTTGGCGCTGATGTGATTATTTGCTTTTCAGAGCAATTTAAGCACAGTCATTTTGGAGAAAATCACTGCATAGTAATTTCCTCATGAGGTCAGACCCTCAACACAGACCCTGAATTGAGACACAGCCAATGTCACTCCTCTGGTCCAGACACAGCTATTTTACGAGCTGATATCACTTTAAAGGTCCAAACTGTATTCGCAATCCGTTACTAACGTTGGAAAATATTAACCATTATCAAACTTTTAAATTAATTGCATCTGCTCACACCAAGGCAAATTACGCATCCGGTATACATAATGGCATAAATTGATGAGTTGTGCCCTTTTGACTCCAAATTATTTTGATTTACCAAATCTTTGTAATTTTTTTTGTCAATTATATTGATGAAATGGATTTATACCAAGCATTGGAGAAGTGTTATTTTCTGCAATTGTACGGTACCTTATATCTTGTATTTGACAGTAATGCTCATATGTTTATTTATCTCCCTCTTACTTTCTTGTACTTTCTTCAAAAAGTATTTTATGTTCAATAAATCACCAAAACAAACTCCTTCAGTTTAACTTTTTACTGTTTACTTACAGCTGACTTAGTGCATCTGACACCTGCATTCTAGAAGTAAAAATGAAAATCACTGCAAAAGTAAATCAAAAATATAAATGCCAAACTCAAACCCTATCCTGTAGTACAAAAAAGTCAATATAAAACAAAGTAATGTCATTTCAATTAAAATGTTCCTCTAAAATAAATCTCAGTTATTGTAGCTTCTTGGTGCTCTCCTGCAGGTCTTCCAGTGATTTTGCTAGGGCTTGTAGCTCTTCCTTTTTCTCAGCCACACTTTTGCGATAAGCATTGGATTTGGACAGTAATGTGAAGTCCAGGTTTTTTTTCTACTTTCATTGCATTTGTCTGCCTCTTTCTGCATCATCTCACTGCTTTTCATTGTTCAGGGTATATGCAGAGATCTCAAAATTAAATTTAAGACTTTTTCAAGACTTTTTAAGACCTTCTAAAAATAAAATTAAGACTTTATCGCAAATAACTAATCAGCGGTTAAACACTCATATATTGTTTTTACATATTGCATTGCTTCGTTTTCTACTTCTTAACGGGTTACGTTCATCCGGGACAGCGAGGCTGTAGCAATAATGGGCTCGACACACGGGAGGCGACGTCGCCTCTCCTCCATTCATTTTCAATGAGACATGCGCGAAAAAGCGATAATCGCGGGTCTCCCTCCTACCAAGCGAAACGCGAAAAACTTGCGTGTGAAATTTTGCGCTCGTGCACGTGTCGTGCACAGGTGACCCAGTGGCGCAATCCCAGAAAGTTGAAACATTTTCAACTTTTCATCGCTGTCGCTCGGACGAGGACCAATCAACGGAGGTTTCATTCACTGACCAATGAGCGGACAGGATGCTCTGTACATCTCAGAGCAAACGTGAAGGAGAAGTTGATTATTATTATGTTTTGTATAGTAAAATCAGAAGTAAGATTTCACATAACTCTAGCAGCACCTTGTGAAACATCATATCTACCACTTTTTTAACTCTGAACCGCTTAAATAACCTTAATTCCCTCTAACCTGACACAGCCAAACAAAACAACGGACGTTTCAATTTCGCCATGGAACAGAACGCGTAGACAGCTTTGCCACTGGCCACTGCCGCGGATCGCCTCCCGTGTGTCAGGTAATAAAAGTGACGGCGACAAATTTCGCTGATCGCGGTCATTTGTCGCCTCCCATGTGTCGAGCCCATTATACGTAAAGCCACATGGTACAAAAATGCAAGCCGTGCACATAGAAGAACAAAAAAATATTTTACTAGTTTGCATGCATCTATTTTTCATACCTGCAAACTCAGAGGCTGTGAAAAAAGTGACAACTAAATTTACACCCCCCCCCCCCCAAACAAGGTCCCTGTGTGCTGCACATTCTATTCTTAACATTAACATGCATTTATTTTATTGAGAATAAAAAAAAGTTATGTGATTTATTTTGCAAATTGCTAGCTATTTTCTACCAGTCATACTGTTCAAGAGAGCTGAAATTAAATATATTTAAACTGACAGAACTGATCAGATAATGATTAGAGATCATCTAATAATAATTAACAATTATTATGAAACTAATTCACAGAACACCAAACATATAAACATCTGAAAATATTCCAAATTACTGTAATCGTTTTTCAGTAGGATGACCAGATCCCAACTCACCAAAATTGGGACAGAGGCTACTCACGGTGGGACGTGATGCTTCAGTGCAATGAGAAAATGTAAAAATGGTTTTGAAATAAACTATTCTGCATTTTATCTCTAACATCACTGTTAAATATAAATAAAAGTATTATATGATTGATGTCTTATATATTCTATTTAAATTAAACTTGAACAGCTGTTTCTCTGTTCCTCTCCAGTTACCACAGCTTAACTCAGGCTGGACCTTCTACTGTGGCTCTGAGTAACTTTAGAAGAGGAAGGAAGAAAATATCATTTCTATAGCGCCTCTCAAGATAAAAATCACGAGGCACTTCAGAAAAACAAAAAAATTAAAAATATAAAAAAGAATTTAGAAAATGGTTAAAATATAATGAGCAAAAAATAGACAATTGTGATTAAAAATATGTTAAGAAAGAGAGAGAGAGAGTGAATAGGAAAGAGGGAAATTAGTGGATCATGAGGAAGGTGGAATAGGTGGGGAGAGCAGAATAAAGTGAGAGTGGTGAAGAAGATCATTCAAAAGCCAGCTTGAACAAGTTGGGACTGTGTTGTGGTGGTTCAACCCGATTTCCACAGAAGCTAGCGATGGATAGCTGCCGCTCTCGGCGGCTAGCAGCAGCCTTGTGGCTAGCACAACACATGTGCGACCTTAAGGAGTTTATGCCCATTGACACGATACTTATTTTCTTCTTGCATATGGTACAGTATGCCTCCCTCACGCTCCCCTCGACTGGCTGCAGCCATTCTTTGAAATCCGGGATATCCGGCCAGGACGCTGCAAACTTGCACTTTCCTATTCTCGTTGTGCGTTCACGTTCACCAACACTCTTCCGTCTTAGCATTTAGGTGCGTTCGTAAAATGCACCGGGAACACCAGAGCGTTCTTTGCACTTTTGAGCTTCCACCCCATCCACCCTGGTGCTCTGAGAGAAAAATTACTAACGCACCTACAACAGCGTAGTATTTTTTTTAAAATCTTTTTATGCTCCCTCGGTTCGTTAAAAAATAAAACTAAAACAAACTGTTGGCTATCTAATTCAGAAAACAAAAATCTCAAAATTTAAGACTTTATAAAGCCGTGATAAGACTTTTTAATACTTTTTAAGGGTCTTAATTTTTCCAAAATTGATTTATCACCTTTTAATACTTTTCAAGACTCCGCGGATACCCTGTTATTCTTCTGTTTTGCTTTGACATTTTCTATGTCTTGGTGGAGCTCCTTTCTTTTCCTCTCATTTGCAGTTTGTTCTTTATTCTTTTTTTCATCCTTGAGGTATTGCATGTACCTCATTCTGGCTCCTTTGCAGTGTTGGATTAGGTCTTTTGGCAGGGCTTCATTAACTGCACGCTCAGCCATTGCATCCTGGACCAGCCGCAATGCTATCAGACTCCTCTCTTTCAAGTTTTCCACTAGCATGTCCTTGTTCACGGAGTATCCTCGCTCCACTGCTGCTTGTCCATGAGACAGCATTAGGAGACATTTCATCATGTCCCACAGTGCTGCATACTCTGCTCTACCACTGATAAATCTCCCCAAAAATTCCTTAAGCCTGCATCTGTATGAAAAATCTTGGAATTCTGCCTTGAGGTTTACACTTGCATGCATTTAGAAAGTTTTATACTGAGCAAGGATTTTGTCACACTCTGAGGCGGTGCACCGTCCTGCATTGAGGAGAACCTGTAGGAGTTTCTCAAACATTGTTATTGCACGCTCAGTCTCTACCATGATCGCAGTGTCGAGGGAGCTCATGTGCCGCACTGCTCAATACAAAAGTGGACTTCTCTCCATAATCTTTTTGCAGGTCACAGCAAGGAAAGTGACGCATTCGTTCATGAACACCTGTATGTTCACTGGATTTTCCTGGAGCTTTTCAGATGCTTTCTGTAAAGCTTGTTTTGTGGCAAATCCAGTGCCCAGTTGTTTGAGTGGCACATGGATTGATTTGTTTTGCACATCAAGTTTCAGCAGCTGGACAGGTGTTTTCATCTTCTCCAATTCTTCTCTTTTAATAAAGCATGACGGCAAGCATCTCAGGATGGACTCAAGCTCTTTTGCAAGGAAAGGCACCATTGGTGCATCTGTCTGGAATTTCTCCAAAAAAGGCTTCAGCTGTCTGGAAACAAATGCAAAAAGCTGGAGCTTTGCCTGAAAGAGAGGATCAGCTGTGGCCCCTTTCACTGTACAGTAGGAAGCAGATGATGGTACTTTGCTTTTTGGGAGTTTCTGGTGGCTGCTGATGTACTGTTGCACAGCTGGCCACACTTCCATTGCCCGCTCTGCAACTGCCAAATCTTCAACTCATCGATGGGCACAGAAACTCAGAGGAAATGTTGTTGTTTTGGTCACCTCAATGAAGTCAGCACGTCTTGCTGGTGAGTCATGGAACATCTGCCAAAGTGCTCTAAGCACATGTCCCACCTTCCAACCGGTTTCCCTTTCTCCATCTTGAAAACTTCCATGAAGAACATGCAAACCACAGCTTCCCAAATGTATCATCTTTGGTGCATCTGGGTCCTCTTGGCTTTTGTCCTCTTGGAATATCCTCGGGAGCTTCCATTTGACAGCAGGGCCATCCATTGAAATCTGCAACAGCTTATTGGGATTTAATGGTGACAGGGCTATCTTGATCCTTTCCAGAAGCTTCTCTGCTTGCGTGTGTCCCATAAACTCTGAATCAAAATAATGCACCACAACCTTCCCTTCGTGTTCACTCCAGTGTCTCACTACAACATCCAACCGCTCTGTCTGTGTCACTTTATTCAGACATTCATCAAAAGAAACTACATAGCACGGTGCTTTTCTTATTTCAAAGAGCAACGGGTCAGTGATATAAGGACCTAAGCCAAAACAAATAAGGTAAGCTGCTTTTGTTGCACCACATGAAAACTTGTTGGCAATCTCACTGTCTGGGAACATCTGGCCAAAAATGGCTGAGACATCAGAGCTGGAGTTGAATGAGTAGTGTGACATCACCATCTTAATCACCCAGCGGATCTGCCCTGTGTTTCTGAGCCATTTCTCTCTCCACTTGTACTCGGCACTGGTAATGCTGTACTTTCATTACTGGTACTAGGCACTGGTAATGCTGTACTTTCATTACTGGTACTAGGCACTTGTAATGCTGTACTTTCATTACTGGTACTAGGCACTGGTAATGCTGTACTTTCATTACTGGTACTAGGCACTGGTAACGCTGTACTTTCATTACTGGTACTAGGCACTGGTAACGCTGTACTTTCATTACTGGTACTAGGCACTTGTAATGCTGTACTTTCATTACTGGTACTAGGCACTGGTAATGCTGTACTTTCATTACTGCCACGTTCATCATGTACACTTACTGCTGGTTGCTCTGTTTGTTGGACAGCTACTTCCCTCTCCTGCATCTGTTGAAGTTTTCCTCATGAAATCTGTCATTTTTCTCTCACTGCTTAACTGTCCAGAAGTCTTGACATGGCCTTGTCCCCGTGCATGACTCCTGAGTGCTGAGACACCCATGTTACTGATATCAAAAGACTTTCTACACAGCTTGCAACATGCCCTATGCACATCTCCAGATACTTCTCCTTGCCAGTCCCTGAACTGGGGGTTTCTCTCCACTCAGTTTTGAATTTGCACCGTCTTCCTGACATCAAAGGACACAAACACATATTTTGAAAGATTTGCACTGTTTATATTGAGTGTTTATTCAATAAATTAGGCCTGCTTTTCAAACCTTAGCTCTTTTATATCTTTCATATTCTACTGTATGTATCATACTTACTGTACACACCACATTACACTTTACTGCTTATTTCACATAGTTGGATGTTAAACTGCATTTTGTTGTTCCAGTATTGGTCATTTTAGGTTAGTCCAGTCATCTAGAAACAAGATTCAGGATAGATGACTAGGCTAATATCTCTCGCTAACACCACAGACATATTGAACCTGAAAAATATTTTTTCTACCTCAGAGATAAGTACTTGTAGTTGTTCGCTACCTTTTTAGTCTGGACTGTACGTAGCATTACTATGATAAATATATAGTTACCACTTAAAATCATTCTAGTTATTAATTTAGCCGTGTTGAATTCAATTTAATTACGTTAACAACTTTGTTCAAATGACCATGCCAGTCTTCGGTTCTCACTGCCTCCTGGCTGCGGTCTGTGTAGCTAGCTAAAAACAGCATGAACAGCTGAGGCTGTGCCCTCTGAGCACATACTTAGTATTTTGATAGAACTGAATTCATGACATTTTTCTCATTCACATATTTTTGTTTCTGCAGTCGGACGATAGAACATGTATGAACTACTGAGTGGAGCGCGGGTCCGGTAGACTACCTGTTATCCGTCGCTATCTCGAAGCTCTCATCATGTTCGCTCGTCTCAAGGCATGACTGAAAAAACCAAAGCTCCCCGCTGGTCCTTTGTCACTCAACAGAGAGAAGGAGAAAAACCTCTCACTCTATAAACTGCGATAGAGCAATACTCGTGAACCGAGTCGCTACTTTTGGCCCTTCTTTGGAGAAATAAATCTTGGGGGGTGGGGTGGGGGGGACTCTGTAAATATAGCAAAAAAGACAGATGGACAAACAGAAGTGGAACTGGAACTGAAGGGGAATATGCAATCTGATTGGTTGGAAGCGTCATGTGGGGCGCTGTGCCGGCTAGATGCAGAAATGAAAGGAGAAGCGCTACAGCCCAATACTGCCCAAATGTTTAATCTGTATGTTTATCCACAAGGAGGGACAACTCAAAAATTCCAGGACATTTTGCAATTCCCCCCATTTTCCATGTGTTTTCCATGACTTGAAATTTGGTCTTTCATTTTCCAGGTTTTCCAGGACGTGTGGGAACCCTGTTCTACACTTAATGATTACACAGAATAACTGAAGGTAAATGATTATTCAAGATAATATCAACTGAAATTATAACCAAACTCTTAATAAAAAATGATCGTGGATGTGATCAATAGTCTAATTAATTGTCTTAGGAAAGATGTGGTCTGATTACAAGAAAAACCCACAGTGCAAAGACCTAGTTTGGACGTCCTACAGACGTTGTCTGGACCGACATGATCTGCACGTCCATGTGACATTGACTGTTTGTAGGGAATATGGCTGAATTTAGTGATGTTTGATTAGTTATAAATTAGGGCTGCAACAAACGATTATTTTCATAATCGATTAATCTGTCAATTATTTTTTTGATTAATCGATTAATCGGTTTGTTACTATTTAGCTATTTAACCTATGCAAGTGATGAATACATTTCAATTAAGAAAAAAAAACATAAGACAATTGTGCAGTTGACTGCAGTCTATTTTATTACACATGTACACAGTCAACAGTGTAAAAGGAGCCAAACAGTGCAAAATATCAGTCCAGAATAATTTTTGGCATCAAAATATAAGAGGTAGATTCCATACAAAACAATGTAGTACATGTTAACAAAAATATCTGTGCCCTTTTAACAAATTGTCCATGAAACGAAAGTCAGAGCATCACTGTTAATGTTGTAAAGATTGCAATTTAGCTGCTGTTGATACCTTTCGAATAAGAAAACTAGTGTTTACTAACAATTGTGCATTTCACATTTTTACGACTCAACCTGAACACAAACACAGTGTAAACTTAGCTTAAGTGCAAATGTTGTTCAAAACAATTTGGCTGTCCAAAGCTGAGAGAGTATCTTTAACCTGACTCGTGGTGTCTTGGTATTTCTTTTCCAGCAATTAAGCAAAGTGTGTTCTGGAGGGGATGGAATAACCTGGGTTAAACTGCTTTAACATTAGCTGGAAGCTTGCTCCTTCCACCATGGATAGTGGCCTCATGTCTTTTACCAGCATGTTTAGAATAGAGTTTGTAAGTGGTATGCATTTCTGGGGGGTGAGTGTCTTGTTCCCCATGTAGTTTTCCATCGTTGCTTGTTTTTTTTCTGCATAAGAAACATAAATAGACTGAAATAAGTACACATAAAAAATAAAGCAACACACACACTACAACACTAAATCAATATTATATTATTTGAATTAATTAACAATATACAGTGATAATTTATTTTGAGGGTTACGTTCTACAAAATAGCCCGCAACAGGAGAAATTCAGAAGAAAAAAAAATGTTTTGCTATTAAAAGGCTCAAAGTAAAAAGCTCGTATGTGGAATGACCTGCCAAGCACTACCAGAACAGGGGCTTCCTTTTCAACTTTCAAGAAACTCCCGAAGACCCTGCTCTTCAGAGAGCATCTTCTAAACTAGCACCCTCCTGCACCTGTCCCCCTCTCTACTGTCCACTCCTTGTTCCCTCCTCTCCATGATTCATCATGCTGCCTCACTGCCACCTACGACTGACTGGAAATTGGTTGTTGTTGTTGTTGATGTTATTGTTGTTGTTAGCCTCAAGGGCAACATGCCGATTATCACTTGTAAGTCACTTTGGACAAAAGCGTCTGCTAAATACATAAACATATTAGTTTTTTACTTTGAGAGTGTTTAAATTAGCTAGAAATATGAAAAATGTTTTTTGTGTAATACTGTTTAAGAAACATGATAAAAAATGCGTTGTGAGGCATTTTACAGTGTTAGATAGTAAAACAGCCTTTTAATAGTAAAAAAAATGACTTTTTCTGAATTTCTCCTGTATTTAAAAATTTTAAGCGTACAACTATGCCGCGTTATATTCACCTGGACACAGCTCATCTGTATATTTTTCTCCGTGGAGTTGCCCTTTTTTGAATGAGTAACAATAGTTATGGGTTTGTGCAGTTTTTCTCTCAACGAGAACATTCCTATAAACAGACGTGCTAAATCTGGCAAGCGCATGATACACAACACGGAGGAGATTCACAATTGCATCTAGTCAATCAGAAGTAGAACACAGTACACTGACGCGGCAAAAAAACAAACAAAAAAAAAAACATGTTTAACATCCACTATAACAAACTCCCAAGTCCCAAATTTGATCTGCGTGTAGTGATGGACCACTGTAGCTTGTTTATTTTCTGTTAATTACCGGGCTGGCTCTTCCTCTGCTGCATCAGCCCCCACATGTTTTCGTCTCAAATGTTCACTTAGGGACGCCGTGCTTCCGTGCCATGCTAGATGGTTTTTGCATATTTTGCTGGTCACCCGTCTTTTCATGGCATCTAGAGTGAAGTGCTCCCATACTCGTGAGGTTTTTGTCCGGATTTTCTCTTCAGTTTTGTCGCTTCTATTTTTCTTCTGTATCGCTTCTTGTTCCGCCTTCTCTTTTTTTTTTCAGCTCAAACGAGTTTATTGTGTCAAGACAAAAATGTTTTTAAAACTTGCATGTTCACAGCCAACAAATATCACATTCTCAGAGCAAACAAAATGGCATCAACTGATCTTGTTGCAAGTTCCTGCAGGTCAAAAACTGTGGCAAGAAACGAGGTCCACAGAAGGGACGCAGAGATAACGGATCAGAACTTGCTTCTGCGAGTAAAACTGGGCAGAAGGTGAAAAAGTGTCTGACTGAGCCATCAGCCGAAGAGGTGAAACAAAAGGAGGCAGACTGAAAAGGCATATCAGGAGAAGACAGGCCTTCATGGAGAGTCCTGGACTTTGGGAGAAGCTGAAGATCAGTTACAGAGATGACACCATATGTCTTGTGTTGAGCTGAAGATAAGAAACTGACAAACAATGACATTAGCTGCGTTTTCATGTGGCAAATTTCCTCAATCCGATTGAAATCTTGGTTGATCGGAATTTCCGAATCTCTGTTCACATGGACACGAACTGAAATGATCCGATCATGCCGTGCGTACATACGCACCAAGCATTTAATCCGATTAAATAGGTTGAGCATGCGCAGAGTTGCCTTTGCCGAAAGAAAAATTGTAAACAAACGCCATGAAACGAAAAGAAAAATGTAAAAACAGAAATAACTATTCTTCCTGCTTTCCTGATCTATTCATTCAATTTAATATTTTATTTAGCTCATAGAAGTGACGTTTTCTTCAGTGAATAACTGCACATATATGCTTTGCTGCATTTTATTGTTGATTAAAATAAGGGAGGGTTATGTCTGCCTCTTGATCAGCTGGTCCGCGGGTCTGAATTGACAGCTGTTGCGCTGCGCTGCGGCACAGAGCGGGGGTGGGGGGGTTAGCCTCATGTTTTATTACTGAGCTCTGTTGTGGCTTATTATTAATAACATGTGACGATCAGCTGAAACTGTTGAGAAAAATTTGTTCAAACAAAATAACAGAAGATGTTCAGAAAGTTTTAGAAGCCTGTGTTCATCATTAACGAACCGCATCTCAGGTCATCTGCGTTTACGTGCTTCTAACACGGACTTTACTGTCGTCCAGAGTGTTTAACCGAGGACGTTTTCCTACCCAACATCAGACTCCAATCAGGTCTGTAAAACCCAGATTATCCTGTCTTCTTTACAAGCGCGTCTCCATCACCTGCTGCAGAAGATGCTGCGTTCAAAGCTGACAGAAACGGGGATCCATGCGCTGCAACCCCCGCGATAAACCTGCGTATTTCCAGTACAGATTTGAACATGTTTGTCGAATGATTTGTGCAATAATCAGATTTTTATTTTACTTCCACAAAATGCAAGTTCTGAATTAAATATTACTGAAACGGGGACGGCTTGTCGTCGGATTTAAAAGCCACCGCTCGTTAATTACACCGTCATTTTTGAAGTCAGGCAGTCCAAATGACAGCGGAGAGGCCCGCTGGCTGTTGCACACATGCGCAGTGGGCATTATTTTACCCCAACAATCCGAATGGCTGTGTACATGCACGTCAATCGGAATGAAGAACGGAATAAACCACCTCTCTCAATCGGATTGAAATTTCAATCCGATCGGGCCGAATCGGATCAGAATATTCCGATTGACATGTTTACATGCAGAATTTTCAATCTGAATGGGCATTCAATCCGATTAAATATGCGCATGTAAACGTGGCTAGTGTCTTGCTGTCATGTGATAATGAAATATGTGTAACTAGAAAACTTTTACTTTGTCTAGGCTGTCTCATGATGAGTATATAAAGGGCAGCAGAGAGAGCGTGTGAGAGGTGTTAGTCTGAGACTTGAAGAAGTAGTGCATGTGTTACGAAGACTTAGAGTTGGTGCAAGTCAACTAAATATTCTTAGTTAATTTTAGGATTAGCATTCTCCTTGGGGGAACTGATCAGTCTTATATATACCTATTTTTTGTATTTTTAAATGTTGTAATAAACTTTTTGGAAAAAGAATCCACATTTCTGATTCTTAAAGGTCCTTTTTAAAGGTTTGAGTGGGGGCCCCGATCTGAAACAATAAGGAGAGGTAAGCATATTTTAATCACAGGTTCCTGAATGTTCAGGATTTGCTTTACAGTTTGTGACAGATTAAGAAAAGAAACCTTAGGTGAAGAAGCTAGTCTTCTCCTCACCCGTGAGTAACGAGAGACCCTAAGGATTGATAAGCCAAAACATTAGTAGGTTAAAATGGGCTCTGTTTGCAAGTGTGAAAAAGTCTCTGACAGCGTGGGAAGGTTGGATTAATTAGATTAATTGATAAATCTATGTCAGTCTGATCAACTAACAAGAATCATTTTCTAGTTACCACCGCCCACAAAGCTGACAGAGGCACAAATTAATCCTAATATGACCCAAAAAATTGTCAGTATGGATGGCCCCCAGCTGAACTTCCGCCTTAGTATTTAAACCCATTAAATAACAGGATAAATCAAAAGGGAAGTGTGCTATCACAAAAGAGCTAGTACGGCATATCATCCTCACCTTAAAATAGGAATTCTAATTAGGGGGTCCAAACCAGGGTCTAATACAATAAAACTCACCGACGCCCCACAAACCCTGAGAAAGCAGTGCAGTCTTAGGTTCTAACGGAACCAACAAATAGGACACGCTCGCGACAATCTAACAATTTTAAGTCAGATTAATCGAGCTCACAACTTATAAAACAAAACAAAAAATCACTCCCCGGGCTGCTCTTCAGCCTCAAGTTCACCTGCATTTCTTATGATCATCCCAAGGAGCTGAGACACCATAGCCAGGTGCTCATCATCCATTAGCCCTGTCAGCAAACGTCTGGGAGCCGTGCTTTGTGGAGGAGAGAGGAGAGCACAGTCCACTCCGGTCGCTGCATCCACCATATAAGGCATCGTCTGGACTCCTTTGTTCTTTGTAGCAGAATTTGGTGTCTGCGAGCTCTGGTCCACTGCCTCCTTAGTCGTGGTGGTCGCCGCCTCCTCCGAGTCAGACACATTCACCATGCTGGGCAGCTCCAGCAGGCTGAATGTGTCCGACTTAGCCAGATGTTGATTTTCTCGTTCAGCTCCTCTTCAGTCAGTTGATCTGTGCTGGCGAGTGGCTCGTCCTCCTTCGTTGTTTCACCCAGCTTCTTGCCCGCCCCTGAGGTGGAGCTGGGGCAGGAGCTGCAGCTGGGGCGGGGGCTGAGGTGAGTACAGCTCCTGAAAATCCTGTTGTGCCGGGTGCCAGAACTGATTGGCGGCTGGGGCATCGATCCACCCACCAATTGTCCTGATGGCGTTGTGGTTGTCCCGCGCGTCTCAGCTCCGCGGTGCCGTCGGCCTCGTCCACGACCATGAATCGTTGTTTTATTGCTTGACTTTTTCATATTGCTGCTGCTGACTGAGCTAAAACGGCTAAAACCAATAATGTGAAAACTCTTGTTCCGCCATCTCTCAGTGTGAGGGAAGCAAGATGCGCGTCATGAAAACCGAGGGCACTTATTGGCTCGTTTCTTCTTCTACGGCTCCATTAGTAGATCGGTGGCTCATTACTGCCACACACTGGCGGCAAATTTAACAGATTGTAACCGATGTCAGATTGTGGTAAAAATAGAATTTATGCGGCAAAATGTGATTATTAAACAACTAATCGATGACAAAAAAGTTGTTAACTATTTTAATAATCGATTATAATTGATTAAATCGAGTAGCTGTTTCAGCTCTATTATAAATTAATGATAACAATCAGAAAGCTCTGTAATCTTCAGATATCCAAATCTTGGAAATAAAATAAAATCAATATTAAAATTAAACATGATTTATTTATATTTTTCATTAAAGATCAGTTATATGTGAACACTTTTTATACTTTATATTGTTATTTCTAACAGAAAATATTTAGGCTTATTTATTCTTATTTTCCATCACCTCTGGGTTTAGTGCATTCATTTAATATTAATTATAAAATTATAAATGACAGGTCACTACAGGATTTCTAGGCGCAGCCAAGGTGTGGAAGGCATCCATATTGGTAGCCTGAGGATCAGGTCTCTGCTTTTTGCAGATGATGTGGTCCTGTTGGCTTCATCAGAACGTGATCTTCAGCTTTTGCTGGAGTGGTTCGCAGAATCAGCTCCTCTAAATCTGAGGCCATGGTCTTCATTCGGAAAAGGCAAAGGGGAGACGAGATTTGGTCTTGTTTTGTATTTTAATGACGGACACATCTGATCTGCATTAATAAAAGGTTTAATCATTGCCAGTCTCCTCTGAATGGTCAGTGTCTCCCTCCTTCTCTAGCACGATGCCACTCACGCTTGCCGGTCCGAGTACTGCTGAGATCCTAACGGCAAGCAGTGGGAGATCAGAGGTGCCATACACTCTGTTGGTGGCAAGCCATCTTTTTTTTGCCCTTTTTTTTAAAAATATCACAGATCTCTCTGAAGAACTCACAACATTGATGGCTTCAGCAACACTGTGCCACTCCATGGACTTTTTCTTATATGTTTTGCAAAAGCACTTCCTTTCATTTTTTCACCTCACCGACAAGTACCTCAATTTCTGCTTCGGTGAAATTTCACTTCCTTGATCTGCGGTGGCCATTGTTCCTGGTGAAATACTGCAACGAGCCGGCTTATGTATATGCATGAGATACACAAGGCACTTTGCATTGTCCATTTATGGCAGAAAGTGAGAGTGTTGAGGGCGGGATGTGATCAAAAACACATGAGAACCTTTAAAGTTTCTGATTTATAAAGCAGAGATTGAGTGAAGCTGTGCATACTCCATGTTTTAAAGGTCACAAACCTACTTGGTGTAAGTACATTTTTTTGTGCTGAGCTTAAGTATGGTTTTAGAAAGTATTCTACACAATGCTTTATAAATGAGACCCCTGGTGTCTACTTTGACATACCTCTCATTTTGGAGATTTAGTTAGTCCAAATGATCAGCACTGGTATCTTCTACTGTTGTTGCTTCAGATAGTGAATATGGTATTTTCACCAATGTTGTCAAAAGGTATTACTGTTTTCTTAAAACACTTGATTGCTGAACACCACAGGTTATTCAAAAATGTATTTCCACGTAAGAAGCTGCTACCAAAGCATCATTTCATGGAGCATTATCTGACATGTATTCTCAAAACGCGGCCAATTCTGCATAACTGGTTCATCTGTTATGAAGCCAAACAGAATTTCTTTAACCCTTATATAACCCTTTGATTTTCTAACGTTTTTGTCCTTTGAGCACAAAAAAATGCACTAAGCTTGTTTAAGGGTTAAAAAACAGATTAAAAATTTTAAAAATTTAAATGTAACTAATAACATCTAATTCACATTTCTTTCATTTGGCATACATTTGACCCCGAGAGACTGACCCTAGGACCAGGTAAAATGATATCTTTAAAGGCATTAAACTGTGTGTATGTGTGTGTGTGTGTGTGTGTGGGGGGGGGGGGGGGGGGGGGTTGGCTTTTCAGCTACCAGTCAACACCAGAGTGTTAAATGTTAGATGGGCCAAACATCTTTCTTTGACTGGGACTAGATGGTCTTTTTCAGAGTACAATTTTTTTCAATTAGAATAAAATGTAATCAATAGATTTTCCTGTGTGATTACCTTTCTCTCATAATCTTTCCCAGAAAATGTTCAGAACTCAGTGTAGTAGCTTATTTTGTGTGTTCATTCTGTTTCTTCTAACTGCATTACTTGTTTTTTTTTTTACATAGAAAATAGTTATTTTACATTTTTTTGCTGACAATTCGACCACTACTGCAGCCTTCTTCAGAGCTCACTGCTGTTGGTGGCATCACTTCTATCGCGTCAGACCCGTGCCACAACCCGTGCACGCGGATTGGGTCCACAGCGCGCGTGTGAACGGGACTCGCGAGCGAAAATATACATGGCGAGAGGTCATTTGTGCACTGAGAGGGAGCAAACTGTGTCTGTGAGCGCACAAGGATGTGCACAAGTGACAAACCTGCGTGCGCGCGTTGTCAACGAGCACACGGCAGAGGAAAACGTGCGCGCGCAGCAGCCTCTGTGCGCGCTCGGCAGCCTCTCTGCGCGCTCGGTTTCTGACTCCTGCTCGCTCGGCTGTAAGGGCTTTTGGCACTCTGGAGGCGTGGCCTGTGGCAGATTTTCTCTGTCCTCTGATTGGTTAGTTTACCCCGCACTTTACCCTCTATCTATATAAAAAAGTCTGATATTCAGCAGTTGCTGGCATAGTTAGCTGGGAGAGCGGGTGACTCTCGCCCCGGAGGATCAAGGTTCGAGTCCGGGCAAGGAAAATGCAGTAGATGTCATGTTTATTTTTCTTGATTCCAGGTATTTTACAGTTGTGACCGTTCAACTGTCATTAAATGTCCGAATGTTTGCTGGGCAGTGTTTTAAAAAGTGCACATAAGCTAGATGGTTTTAACCATATAAAATTACATTTTTTGTGATACTGGAAAAATACATACTGAAATAAAACTACTGATTGACAACTTTGACTGTGGTTGTACAATATATGACTCACTAATACACTGCAAACTCCCTTAGAGTGGGGCTTCCAGAGAGAGAGAGAGAGAGAGAGAGAGAGAGAGAGAGAGAGGGAGAGAGAGAGAGAGAAGTTCTTGCCTCATTAATGAATTGTTTATTTTTTTCAGTATTTAATTGACAAATTATCCTTTCAAATAATTAATTGATGAGTTACATAATTGTCCATTTAGAATTGTTGAATGGACTGAGTCAAGTTTGGTGCACTTTATATATTTCAAAACATGTTTTTTTTTTAATGATGCATATAAATAATTTAAATGTTAATTTAATGAAATATTTCTATTTTTTCATTACCTCACCCTTGTTTTGACAAAAACGGGACCTTGCTGGATAATATCATGGAGAAACTATTTGTTCACAGTACATGGCTCAGTGAGGATCTGTGTACCAAAGGAGGAGATACTCAGAAATCTGTCTGCAGATTGTTACAACACAGACTAGAAGTGGTGGGCTGTAATAAGAAAGGAGACCAAACAGAGGAGTGGGGGTTCAACAACTGATTTATTTAACAAAAGTAAGGATTTACTAAAGCAAGTTAGTGAACAGAAAATGGCCATCTCAAGGTTTTACTCGGATGTCCCTCAGCAGGGTGCAGCACTGTTGAAGGTCATCTAAATTAAAGCTTGATATGCAGTTTCTTTATGAAAGTGTGTAAATATACAGTGTGGTTGCCGTACATATGTTGAGGTTCTCAGACATCAGGCTTCTTTGCCCAGGCCTTCACTAGTGGGCTATTTTAAAAGTTGGTAAGGAGAAAAACCACAGCATATAGCTGATTGTTTACTAATGCAAGGAGGGGAATAACAATCAAAAAGCTTGTGTTCTTGGACCAGATGAATGGAGCGCTCCACATGCACTCAGAGATGTTATGGCTTCTGTTTCTATAACTTCACATGCAGACATTTGAGGTTTGCCAGAAAGGAAAGCTGGCCTGTACACTTTGCAGGGCACAATGTCATCAATGAAGAAACCCCTGTCTACCATGATGACCATCTCTAGTTGTAGCATTTTCAACACACCAGATTCCCAGGTTGGTCGCTGATAGTTCCAGCATACAGTGCTGAGACAAAGGTCACTGGCCTATGTGGCACAATCCAAATGAGCCTCTTCAGAGTGCAGTTGAACTTGAGGAAAATATATGACTCTGGAAGAGAGGGGAATATGGCCATTGACACCTCAGATCAGTGCAGTCAAGAATTACTGGTGTTTGGGTAGTCCTGAACGTGTTGTGATGCCCCCACCATCTCATTGGGTTTTCATTTGTGTTTAATTGTGTTTTTCTTCTGTTGTAGGCAGCTGATTAAGCAGCCTTGGAGGCACCTGGGCTCAGGGTGTGGTGCTGCCTACAAAGCCTACTGTTTTTCTGCTTTCACTGGGTCTCTCCTGTGTGGTGGAGAGTCCTCACTGGCCATTTTCTGTTCACTATCTTGCTTTAGTAAATCCTTACTTTTGTTAAATAAATCAGTTGTTGAACCCCCACTCCTCTGTTTGGTCTCCTTTCTAATTACAGCCCACCACTTCCAGTCTGGGTTGTAACAATCTGCAGACAGATTTCTGAGTATCTCCTCCTTTGGTACACAGATCCTCACTGAGCCATGTACTGTGAACAAATAGTTTCTCCATGATATTATCCAGCAAGGTCCCGTTTTTGTCAAAACAAGGGTGAGGTAATGAAAAAATAGAAATATTTCATTAAATTAACATTTAAATTATTTATATGCATCATTAAAATAAAAAAGAAACATGTTTTGAAATATATAAAGTGCACCAAACTTGACTCAGTCCATTCAACAATTCTAAATGGACAATTATGTAACTCATCAATTAATTATTTGAAAGGATAATTTGTCAATTAAATACTGAAAAAAATAAACAATTCATTAATGAGGCAAGAACCTCTCTCTCTCTCTCTCTCTCTCTCTCTCTCTCTCTCTCTCTCTCTCTCTCTCTCTCTCTCTCTCTCTCTCTCTCTCTCTCTCTCTCTCTCTCTCTCTCTCTCTCTCTCTCTCTCTCTCTCTCTCTCTCTCTCTCTGGAAGCCCCACTCTAAGGGAGTTTGCAGTGTATTAGTGAGTCATATATTGTACAACCACAGTCATAAAGTTTTCAATCAGTAGTTTTATTTCAGTATGTATTTTTCCAGTATCACAAAAAATGTAATTTTATATGGTTAAAACCATCTAGCTTATGTGCACTTTTTAAAACACTGCCCAGCAAACATTCGGACGTTTAATGACAGTTGAACGGTCACAACTGTAAAATACCTGAAATTAAGAAAAATTAACATGACATCTACTGCATTTTCCTTGCCCGGACTCGAACCTGGATCCTCCGGGGCAAGAGTCACCCGCTCTCCCAGCTGAGCTATGCCAGCAACTACTGAATAGCAGACTTTTTTATATAGATAGGTAGAGGGTAAAGTGCGGGGTACACTAACCAATCAGAGGACAGAGAAGATCTGCCACAGGCCACGCCTCCAGAGTGCCAAAAGCCCTTACAGCCGAGCGAGCAGGAGTCAGAAACCGAGCGCGCAGAGAGGCTGCCGAGCGCGCAGAGAGGCTGCCGAGCGCGCAGAGAGGCTGCCGCGCGCGCACGTTTTCCTCTGCCATGTGCTCGTTGACAACGCGCGCACGCAGGTTTTTCACTTGTGCACATCCTTGTGCGCTCACAGACACAGTTTGCTCCCTCTCAGTGCACAAATGACCTCTTGCCATGCATATTTCCGCTCGCGAGTCCCGTTCACATGCGCGCTGTGGACCCAATGCGCGTGCACGGGTTGTGGCACGCTTCAGATGCCATACACTTCCTACTCCGTTTATCCACAGGTAGCAGAGGACGATGTCACCCTCTGCTGCCTGCGCTCTCCTCGCCGATGGCACAGTCCCATGTGTGATCCAATGTATAGACCCTATTGTCTCTGTTTGTGGTTGTGTGTCCACGTCTCCTTATCTCTACAACTTCCTTCATCCATCTTTTTTATTGTTGTTATTCGGTGTTTATGACCCTTGTACTGCCCCAGTCTATTATATGATTCTACCTTGTGCAGTGGTCTGTTACGGCTGATTTCTTCAAAGTTATTTCTGCTTCTTGTTTTGCTGCTCTTGTGTCTTTGACTTGTTTCTTTCTCAAACTCTTTTCTATGTTCTATTGTTCGTGTGTTGAGTTGACGTCTGGTTTCTCCTATGTGTGTTTTATTGCAGAGTTTGCATGGGATTTCATATACGACTCCACACTTATGTCCTGCTGATATCTTGTCTTTTGGGTGTACTAGAGTTTTTTCTAAATGTTGTGTATAGTTTTGTTGGTGTGTTTATGTTGTTTTTTCATTGTTACTATTGTTTCTTCTCTAATGCCTTTGAAGTATGAAAGGGTTATCACTGGTTTTGGTTCTTGTCTTTCTGGATTTCTGGTTCGTTGTTTTGGTTGCCCTTTTTTTCTGTTGTTGTTTTCCTTTGTTTATTGCCCATGTCGGGTATCCACAGGTCTTTAAAGCAGTTTGTATGTGTTGGTCCTCCTGTTTACGGTCTTGTTCTTTTGGGTTTTATGTTTGTTCAGTGGTATAATGTTCTGATCACTGACATTTATGTATAGTAAGGTATTCTGATGTCCATGGTAAATAATGGTCTGTGTGTGTCTTGGTTTCCTGTATGTGTTTATATTCAGAGTCTCATTAAACAACTGTTTAACACCCATCACATATGGCAGTCTGGGATTTGCCCCCATTTTTGGACAATGTTCAGTATGAAGTGATTGAGTTTGCATAATGATCTTGGGTGAATCTTCTGTAAACTCTGTCTAAAAGTCCTCTTTCTCAGCAAGACAGAAGCAGCAACAATTTGTGGCACTAAATGACTCTACAAAACCAGACAGTGAAGACCAAGGTTGTCGCCAATAACTTGTACAATTACACCTGCCAATTTAAGTTCAGCTATTGTTGCTGCACAACTGTGCACAAGAGATTTCCGAAGCAGGACTGAATCAGGAGGAGGACTTGTAGAGCACATATCGCAGTGGCTTTCAAAAGACTTTAGCTGTAGATGTGCCTTCACCAGGATCAGAAGGGTGGTTATCATGTGCTTTATGAAGATGTTTTCTGAACCCAGAAAATGTGCCATAAACTTGAGAACAACCAGACTGGCCTTATTTAAGACAAAGCATCTTACCGGAAGTCCGTGGATCACTTTCAAATGCTTTGTTAGGGAATAAGCATTTGTCTGAAAACTCTTACAAATGAAACAGAACATTCCAACTCAACCTAATATGTTGAAGCCCTATTCAGTGCAATATCCGAGCCTCAACTCTGTAACCCTTGGATTCACTTTGGTTGTATCAACATCTATCTCATAAATAGTTGTCTGCAGAAAGTTGTACACATTCACCAGATCAGGGTTATATGAAGTGCCAAACACAAAGTGAGCTTTAAAAAGGTCCATTAAAGCAGGCAAGAGTGCCTTATGACTTACACGGTATTGCGCGTTTGTCAGTCACAATGAAGTATTTGTGAATCTCAACCCTCTGATCCCTGACTGCAAGCAAGTGCGGTTGAAGACTTTCTGTGATAACATCAAGGTGCCCCTGGATGCTGGTTCCTGTCTGTGACACCAACAAACATGGTTAAACTTTGGTTTAAAAAGGACAACCATTGAATAAAGTGTGTTTGAGTAGGGAAACAAAAACATGCCGGATAGTGGCTCTGGAGATGTAGTGAGCAGTTTACATTTAACAATGATTACATTCAAAATTGCGTGTTAACACTCAAATGTAGTTCACGTAAAATATTGTAATTGATATGTAGCCTTTTCCTATAAACTTACTTTAATCAACTTAAGAAGATGCTCAGTAGCTTGAAAAATGTAGTCTCTCATTTATCCTGTGCATAACTGACCTAACTTAATCAATTTGAAATTATGCTTGAAGAATGATTATTTTAAAAAGAAGGCCATCATCTTCTCTTGTCATACAGCTAAGGATTGTTGTACATTTTTGAATTGACTAAACAAATTGTGCTTCCCTTCAAAATGCATTGTCTAAAAGTGGGCCAATTTATTTTATCATTTGTGGGTAGTGTTCAATAAAAATATATTTTGGATGAAGTTTGTAGTTTGGAAAGGTTAGGAACTCTAATTTTGCATTCCGGAAAATGTATTGACTCATCAGTAAAGTGAGATGACTACCATCTCAAGGATCTTTGTGAAGCACAAGTATTTCCCATTATCGGTCTCCCTCTGGAAGATCTGCCATTGCTCCCAATTGTTCCTCTGGAGATTTGAGACTTTGGGATTGTTAGGGGTTTGTCATCTCTATCAGAAAACATGTAAGGAATTGCCTTATTGAGAGTTCAAAGAAATGTACTGATTGGTAATCTATTTCCTCCAAATTCAAAAGTCTCCTCAAGACACGAGACTGCATGTGTCCCCTTTAAATCAGCCTGCCTCCATCCCACCAGCTGGAGCTCAGAGCCTGCAGCTCTGAACACAGATAACAAAATGTCAACAATAATGTTCCCTCCTCAAGGTCCAATCTTTCAGGATTCTTCGTGGCTCCGGAGATATAAGGAACACTCGCAGCCCGGATTTCCTAAATCAGATATGAACTTCTACAACTTATAAGCTAGATAATCATTAAATAAACATTTGTTTATTGCTACTTAAAATAATTATAATATAATGAAATGTTTTATCAATCTGTGCTCAATGATTGACATTTGAAATCAATGTTATGTTATGATTACAGTAATTGAAATATGTTTCAGCATGTTACAGTTTTTCTCAATTGCTAAAACACAAAAGCTAATCGTCTAAACCAAATGACCAGTTGTCTAACCACAACACAAGTTTCAAAAGAACTCTGCTCATATTCTCAAATGAAAGCTCATGTGATGCCAAATGCTTGCCACAGTCAGCACTAATTGAACACAGTGAACACACCTGTCGTCATTCATTACACACAACGACTCAAAATTGGAGACACTTGTTGCTAATGCTGTGACCACATCTCCTCACCTTCCTAGAGGAGCTAAAAGACATCCTCCTGGACCGCCAACAACACCATCCTGGGCCCGCACATCACATTTATGTGATCATTTGGGACAATGTCCGCTTCCACAGAACAAACCAAATCAGAGAGTGGTTCACCACCAACAGTAACCACTTTTTAAATGTCTGTCTGCCACCCTACTCCCCTTTCCTAAACCCTATAGAGGAGTTCTTCTCATCGTGGAGATGGAAGGTGTATGACAGACAACCATACACTAGAGAGAACCTCCTAAGGGCAATGGAGCTGACCTGTGGTGACATCCCAGTGGAGGCCTTACAAGGATGGATTCGCCATTCCAGGGCGTTTTTCCCGCGGTGCCTGGCAAGAGACAATGTAGCCTGCGATGTGGATGAGGTGATGTGGCCCGATGCAGCTCAGCGACATGATGCCACACAGTGATTGTGGTGTGAGTGTGTGTGTGTGAGTGTGTGTGTGTGTGTGTGTGAGTGTGTGTGTGTGTGTGTGTGTGTGTGTGTGTGTGTGTGTGTGTGTGTTGTGAATAAAGTAAATAAAAAAAATTTCACACCCTGCTCATGTTTTCAAGAGTACTGTTGTGTGCAATAGATTCTGTTTTTGCATTGACTTGAGTTACAGTAGTGTACATGCAGAATTTTCTATAGATTTATTCGCTTCATATGAAACTCACATATCTAAATGCCTAATCCTCTGCAGAGATCTAAGATCTGTAACTGTAAAGTTTCTAAAAAATGAGCAAATTGGCAGTTATGAAACAAAGAACTTTCTCACAAATTGAGCATTGTGTTTTCAATTGTTTTGCTGTAGTGTGTAATGATGTGTATAGTGTTTACATTTTTGAAAGCTTCGAGCTGCTCTTTTGGTGTGAAAGTTTGAGTTTTGAAGTGAGAAGGTGTGGTTGTGTTTATGTAGTATTAGAAAAGGGTGTTGTGTTTAGACATTGGGGAACATGGAGGAAATGTTTGTGAAATGTGTTTTAGCATTTGAGAAAATCTGTAATATGACAAGGTCATAACCATTTGCACTCACACAAGGATAGTCCTTTACCCAGATCAGAGCATCCGGTATCAATGAAGGCGTGTGTTTCTGAGATTTTTGGAAAAATTCCTCAAACTTGTCAACTTCTGTTTGGCTACACAAATCATAACATGCGAACATTAAAACCAGATTACTCTGGTGATTCCTCAGTTCTAGAGAAAGCTTCAGACCGGCCATCTGAAGCAAAAGACCTCCTTAACCCATCAAAGCTTTTGATACGTCGTCAAAACCTTTTTGCACCTGCGAAGCTGATAAAGCAAAGAGTTCCTGCAAAACAAGCTGATATTGTTTAGACTCCTTCAGAGTCCCAGACGCGCAGTTCCATCCATTTGTCGTGACCCGAGACATCTCTGGACTGGAGAAGTCGGTGCTATGGTCAGTCTACTGGACCTTCGGTGCCAGAGGTCATCATACCTCTCTGACCTTTGGATCCACTAAGAGGGTCTCCAGAACGGGTGAAGTAGACACACAGATAGTGTCTGATGTGTTTTTAATAATAATCGACTTCATAGCTTAGCGCAACCCAAATTCTTTTACATCCAGAACTCAGCTCTCCTAGGTCTGGAAGTTCTGACTAACATCGCATTGACACATAGGTTTCATACATCACATCTAGTTCCATCAATCACAGTAAATGCTTAGTTAACTTGTCATGCTTTAATTGTTGGTCAAATAAATTCTTACTTTTATAAACCTGACTCTTTTCTGAATCAAGACGAAGTGTGTACAATCCCCTAATAAATAAAGAATCCTAGAGTCTTCTGATTAAACATCGTAAAGACCAAGCAGGGTTGATATTCTATATTCAGATTGAGTATCACAGCTTATTGGTCATAAGTAGAGGTAATATATATATTGAGCTCTTAAAGCACTCAATTTACTAAACCCTACACTATATAAATAAAAATTGATTGATTGATTGATTGATTGATTGATTGATTAGAGCTACTGCCTACTAAATAAAATAGTGACATTAATGTTTTGAAACTCAAATTAAACAAAACACATTTTGTTTCTTCTAAATAATCAGATACTTTCAGATAATGAAATGAAAATCTACTTGTGAATTATTTGATTTGTTTCAGAATAAATCAGTAACTTTTTCGAGTACACAGGAACAGCAAACCTGTTCCTGTTCATCCTGTACATCCGACAGCTCCCTCTTGTGGATATGCACATCTGTTGGTCAACGCTCTAGGCTTACATAAATTATTTGTTTAATGTAGAGGCCAGGATCTGCTTTAGCCACTCCTTCAGTTTGGGGGTTACTGCCTCGAGTGCCCCAATGACCACGGGCACCACCAATGTCTTCACTCTCCAGGATTTCTCAAGTTCCTCATTGAGGCCCTGGTACTTCTGTAGTTTCTCATGTTCGTTTTTCCTGATGTTGCCATCACTTCGTATTGCCACATAAATTTGTCCACCACCACAATGTCCGGTTGGTTCGCCATCGCTATTTTGTCTGTCTGGATCTGAAAGTCCAACAGGAGCTTGGCTCTCTCCTTAGGGTGCATTACCCACTTTGACCTTGGGGTTTCCAGTCCATACTCTGCATAGATGTTTATGTACATGATGCTAGCCACTTGGTTGTGGTGTTCCATGTATTCTTTCCCTGCCAGCATCTTACACCCTGCAGTTATTTGGTGGATTGTCTCAGGGCCTCTTTGTATTGCCTACACCTTGGGTCTTGTCTGGTGTGGTAGATCTTGGCCTCCGTTACTCTGGTGTTCAGGGTCTGTTCCTGTGCAGCCATGATGAGTGCATTTGTGCTGTCCTTTAGACCAGCTCTTTCTGGCCATTGGTAGGATTTCTTGATATCTACCACTTCAATTATCTATCTGTGGTACATCCCATGTAGGGGTTTGTCCTCCCATGATGGTATTTCCAGCATCTCCTCCTCTGTTCACCATTGTGTGAGACATTCACTGAGCACATCTGTTGGGGCCTTGTCCTTGATGTACTTATGGATTGTGGATGTTTCATCTTGAATAGTGGCTCTCACACTCACTAGTCCTCTGCCTTCTTCCTTATGGCTAGTGTACAGTCTCAGGGTGCTGGAGTTTGGAAGGAACCCTCCATGTATGGTTAGGAGCTTCTGTGTCTTGACATCTGTGGTCTGCATCTCTTCCTTTGGCCAGCTTATTATGCCAGCAGGATTTTTGATTACTGGCCGGGCATAGGTATTAATTGCCCAGATCCTTTCTTGCCATTGAGCTGAAGTCTTAGGACTTGCCTTACTCGTTGGTATTTGGCTGTGTCTCCTTTTCTTGCAGCTTCATCAAGGTTGCCATTTGCTTGTGGGATACCGAGGTACTTGTAGCTTTCCTCAATGTCTGATATTGTTCCTTCTGGTAGGGAGTCCCCTTTTGTGTGGACCATCTTCCCTGTCTTTGTCACCATCTGATCACACTTCTCAAGTGACAATCTGATATCAGTGCTGTAGATGCTGTAGGTGTGGATCAGTGAGTAGATGTTTTGCACACTCATATGTACAGCTTTATGTCATTTATGTAGAGGAGGTGGCTGATGGTGGTTCCATTCTTGAGTCAGTATCCATAGCCATTCTTGTTGGTTACTTGGTTGAGGGGGTTCAGACCTATGCAGAACAGCAGTGTGAGCAGGGCGTCTCCTTGGTATATGCCACATTTGATGGAGACTTCTGCAATTGGCTTGCAACTGGTCTTAAGGGTGGTTTTACACAACTCCATTGAGTTTGCAATGAAGACTCTAAGAGTCCTGTTGATGTTGTACATCTCCAAGCATTCAATGATCCACGAGTGCAACATCGACTCATAGGCTTTCTTGTAATCAGTCCAGGCTGTACACAGGTTGTGTTGGGCTTTGCATTTTTGGGCGACTCTTTGGTCTACCAGCAGTTGGTGTTTGGCTCCTCTGGTATCTCTGCCGATGTCCTTATGTTCTGTGCTCATTTTTTGATCCATGTTCCCACTTATCTTAGTCGCTATGTCAGGCATGAGCTTCCATGTTGTGGAAAGACATGTAATTGGCTGATAGTTGGATGGGACTGTACCCTTGGAATGGTCCTTCATGGTCATTATTGTGTACCCTTCAGTTAGCCATTCAGGTTGAGTTTCATCCTGTAGCAGCTGGTTCATTTGTACTGCCAGGCTCTCAGGAGTGCAGTGATCTTTGTAAGCCAGTAGGCATGAATCATGTGAAGCCCTGTGATGTTCAGTTTTTTATAAATGTGACTCTTTCCTGGACGTCTGCCACAGTGATGGAAACTTGGTTCTGCTCATGGAGGTTGCTGTGGTCTTCTCTTAGAGAGGCTAGCCACTTTGCATCAATGTTGTGTGATGCCTCCTTCTCCCAAATTCCCTTACACTATCTACTCTGCTATTATTACCCTGCCACTGAGAGTTCACTTTAGGTCAGGGGTGCCCAATCCTGGTCCTGGAGGGCCAGTATCCAGCGTGTTTTAGTTTTAACTCTCCTTCAACACACCTGATTTCAATCAGCAGGTGATTAACAGGCTTCTGCAGAGCCTGATGAGATGCTGTACAGGCGATTCAACCAGTTAATCAAGTGTGTTGGAGCAGAAACACCACAAAACCTGCTGGATACTGGCCCTCCAGGACCAGGATTGGGCACCCCTGCTTTAGCTGGTCTAAAGCACTACAAACTGTTTGGTGAATAGCATTAAGAGTCTTGCCTAAGGATTCTTTGGTAGACAATGGCATCAAGGGGCTTGCCTAAGAGCCTACACTGGATGTTGGTATTTTTGCCGGTTTGAAACACGGGTTCCACTTATAAGTCCGGTGCTTATCTAGTTGAACTATCCAGCTGCTATATATATATTAGGGATCAGTCGGATATTCGTTTCAGATAGCCTTTTTGACGAATACGAGCATGAAACGAGTAAACCTCTTAAATATCTGTAATCGTGCTGAAGGAAAATCCTCATTGGGTAACTGACTGTCTTCACGCTCTGTGATTGGCCAGTCACATAGAGCGCCTGCCCCTCCCTACACACAAAACTCTCTAGCCAGCCGGGAGCACAGTCCGTCCGGCTCATCCACGCACACACACAGACAGTAACGGATCTCGCTGTGATTGCTTCACTGTTGCTCACATTTCTTCAGTTTTCCCTAGGTTTTCTTCAGCTCGCCTCTTTTTCGGTTGAATATTTAAAGTTACTTTTTTCGTAACTTACATGGTGCATTTGACAAGACAGAGCTGACGTGCTGTGTCTCTACCTCCGCTCTGGTCGTTTTTTTTTAAACTCCCTCTCTCTCCCTCTCTATCTCTCTC
Organism: Nothobranchius furzeri; assembly: GCF_043380555.1. Classification (NCBI taxonomy): domain Eukaryota; kingdom Metazoa; phylum Chordata; class Actinopteri; order Cyprinodontiformes; family Nothobranchiidae; genus Nothobranchius; species Nothobranchius furzeri. Next base: position 39,683,571 of record NC_091752.1, read on the forward strand.
TCTCACACACACACACACCTCAATCAACATTGTTTTGTTTAACTTTGTGTGGGAAAATGCCAAGAATGTTAAGAAAAAAATCAGTTTAATCAAATCAAAATGAAAAAATATATATTAAGTTGTCTGGTTCTAGCATTTCATATTTCCTAGTTCCTACTGCATGAGTTCAGATGTATTAATCCATGCACTTAAATATTAATGTTCTGATTTTATTGAAACACTTGTTTTGTAATAGTTCCTTTACTATTGTGTTCAAAAATATTTATTCTGAGGCTGCTCTGTAAATAGTTTTCAAATAAACCACACACATATCAACTTCTGATCAATCCATATCAATTTCAGACTTAAAATAATATATTGATGTAAACCACACCCACTTCCAGTTAAACCACGCCCACTTCTGGGTTATGCCACGCCCTTTCTGAGTACAGATACAGATAATTTAGTTGGTTGAACAGATACAGATAGTGGTGTACTCGCTCATCCCTAATTTTATATAAATATATATATATATATATATATATATATATATATATATATATAGAACAGGAGACACATGAGGAACACAAGGAGACACATAAGAGGAACCTAGAGAGGGATAGAGAACACAAGGAGACACATGAGGGAGACGCAGAACGCAAACCATGACACCATCAGTATCTGCTTTAATAACATATGTGGTCTGAATTTCATATTTTTGCTGTAAGGACCAAACACAGACAACAGAAATACATTTAAACTCTATTCCTAATTTAAATCTAAGGTTTATGAAATTATTTGTCAAAGCTACAAAGACTTTCTCCAGGAGTGCTGATATGCTGTGATTCCAGAGCAACAGCTTGCAGACACATGATGTTTTTTTTTTAATAATTTTTTTTTGGCTGAATTGTACTGTTTCTGTATCGAGTAGTATTCTCTAATCCATCATCCATTATTACAGCCATGTCTGGTGTTTGGGTAAATGAGGAAAATTCATGCAGAAAAACAACCTACATTATGATTTGCATTAAAAAAGGCTCATGCCCTCATTTTCCAGTTTATACCTCCTGCCCCACATATTTCTTCATTTCTCTCATCTGAGCTCTCTTGTGTCTGCCTGCCTGTCATCCAATGAAATAGAAGAAAATGTCTCTTTTTGTGAATTATAGAACATCTTTAATACTTTATCAGTGCTCCTGTCCTCTTTTTACTTTCTTCACATTTTTTATATAAAGGAAAATAACAAAGTGCCTATGAAAACAGCAAAAAAGAACCTGTCCCACTCTCAGTAGCTTTAACTTGCTCTGATAGCCAAAGACGCTCCTCTAACAAGGTGAGAAATGATGATTGGAGGGAACATTTGCCTAGCATATGGAAAGATGTTTCCTGTGAGAAATGTCCACCATTAAGACTTTAACCTACTGCTGTTTAAGAGGCCCCTAACTGCTGATCGAGCTCTCATTGAGCATCTGTCTGTGTGCGTGTGTGAGATGTCAGCTGATGTCCTGCCGTACTGCAACATCCTGATGTATGCCTCCATCTAATGTAACTATTACTCATAATCATTCTCACACAACTGCTCAAGTCCAAACAGAAGGAGTGTCACCTTTAGTCACACATCAAACACACACACACACACACACACACACACACACACACACACACACACACACACTAAGCAGAGCCCAGCCAAACGTCAGGACTCATGTGGTTTAATTAATTACTGGCAAAAAGTGACCAAGGTCAGAGCGCGCCTCAGCTGGAGAGTGCTTCAGAGGTCGTGACCTCTTTATCTGACTCCTCTCAAGCTGTCAGATGTCTGAAGTTGGAGAAAGAGCACCTTAAAATGTTGCCTGTGTGTCTTAATGGAACCAACTGGTAAAACACAATAATTTTATGAACTCCAGACCAACACAATAGTGGTGACAGTGGCTCGGGAGGAAGGGGTTTGTCCTGTAACTGGTGGTTTGCTGTTTCAAACCCCTGCTTTGTGTATCTCAATCATTATGTTCTTGAGCTAGGCAATTCACTTGCCTTGCCTGAAATACTTTGGAGTCCTTGGATTGATAATGTGCTATTCAAATGCAATGGATCGTTCACTCAAATTGTATGTGTTAGATGTGTTAGATATACGGTAGAATAAAATGCGTTGAAACAGCCCCAAAATAAACCTAAAGTTAATATGAAGCACCTGAGCTTGAATGCTTCAGAGCTCAGGAACTTCACAACCATTCATTCATTTTGGCCACTTATCCGGGGTCAGGTCGCAGGGGCAGTAACCTAAGCAGGGAGTCCTAGACTTCTCTCTCCCTAGCCACTTAGGCCTGCTCCTCCGAGGGAATCCTAAGGTTTTCCCTGGCCAGCCGTGAGACATTGTCCTTCCAGTGTCCTGGGTCTTCCTTTAGGTCTTCTCCCAGTTGGACGAGCCTGGAAAACCATGCCAAGGAGGTGTGCAGGAGGCATCCTAACCAGTTGCCCAAGCCACCTCAACTGGCTCCTCTTGATGTGGAGGAGCAGCGGGTCTACTCCGAGCCTCTCCCGGATGACCAAGCTGCTCACCCTATCTCTAAGGGAGGGCTCTGCCACCCTGCGGAGAAAACTTATTTTGGCCACTTGTATCCGTGACCTAGTTCTTTCGGACACTACCCAAAGCTCATGACCATAGGTGAGGGGAGGAACGTGGAGCTTTGACTTCCAGCTCAGCTCTCTCTTCACCACAACAGATTGGTACAACGCCCACATTACTGCGGATGCAGCACCAATCCGCCTATCGATCTCGCATTCCATCTTTCCCTCACTAGTGAACAAGACCCCAAGATACTTAAACTCCTCCATTTGAGGCAGGACCTAGTCCCTGACGAAGCCAACAGGACCACATCATCTGCAAAAACCTGACTCAATCCTCAGGCCACCAAAACAAATACCCTCAACACCTTGGCTGTGCCTAGAAATCCTGTTCATTAAAGTTATGAACAGAATCAGTGACAAAGGTGTAGTATTATCTACAGATGTATTTTGGGGTTTTAATTATGATCAATAAGATGTGATGATTCTAAATAAATATAGAGTATCAACCTGATTGATCTTTGAATGTTTAACCAGAAGAATTTAAGATTCTTTGCTTATTCAGTGACCATAAACACACTTCGTATTAATTCAGACAGAGTCAAGTATATAATTAAAATAAACTTTATTTTCTAGACTAATTATAAACATGACATGCTATGAATTCTGATGTGTGATGGAATGTGGTGATGGGTGATCAGAACCTTTGTATCTGAAATAAACTGTGAGTTCTGGGTGTAAAGAATTTGGTCTGCCATAACTAGAGAGTTGATCGTTTATACAGGTGCTGGCCAGTAAATTAGAATATCATCAAAAGGTTGAAAATATTTCAGTAATTCCATTCAAAACGTGAAACTTGTACATTATATTCATGCAATGCACACAGACCAATGTATTTCCGATGTTTATTACGTTTAATTTTGATATTTATAGGTGACAACCAATGAAAACATCAAATCTGGTATCTCAGAAAATTAGAATATTCTAAAGGCCAATGAAAAAATGTTTGTTTCTCTAATGTTGGCCAACTGAAAAGAATGAACATGAAAAGAATGTGCATGTATAGCACTCAATACTTAGTCGGGGCTCCTTTTGCCTCAATAACTGCAGTAATGCGGCGTGGCATGGACTCGATCAGTCTGTGGCACTGCTCAGGTGTTATGAGAGCCCAGGTTGCTCTGATAGTCGTCTTCAGCTCCTCTGCATTGTTGGGTCTAGCGTATTGCATCCTCCGCTTCACAATACCCCATAGATTTTCTATGGGGTTAAGGTCAGGCGAGTTTGCTGGCCAATCAAGGACAGGGATACCATGGTCCTTGAACCAGGTGCTGGTGGTTTTGGCACTGTGTGCAGGTGCCAAGTCCTGTTGAAAGGTGAAGTCTGCATCCCCATAAAGTTGGTCAGCAGCAGGAAGCATGAAGTGCTCTAAAACTTCCTGGTAGACGGCTGCATTGACCCTGGACCTCAGGAAACAGAGTGGGCCAACACCGGCAGATGACATGGCACCCCACACCATCACTGACGGTGGAAACTTTACACTGGACCTCATGCAACGTGGATTCTGTGCTTCTCCGCTCTTCCTCCAGACTCTGGGTCCTTGATTTCCAAAGGAAATGCAGAACTTGCTTTCATCAGAAAACATAACTTTGGACCACTCAGCATCAGTCCAGTCCTTTTTGTCCTTGGCCCAGGCGAGACGCTTCTTGCGCTGTTTCATGTTCAAGAGTGGCTTGACACACGGAATGCGACACCTGAATCCCATGTCTTTCATGAGTCTCCTCGTGGTGGTTCTTGAAGCGCTGACTCCAGCTGCAGTCCACTCTTTGTGGATCTCCCCCACATTTTTGAATGGGTTTGTCGTCACAATTCTCTGCAGGGTGCGGTTATCCCTAGAGCTTGTACACTTTTTTCTACCACATTTTTTCCGTCCCTTCGCCTGTCTGTTAGTGTGCTTGGACACAGAGCTCTGCGAACAGCCAGCTTCTTTAGCAATCACCTTTTGTGTCTTGCCCTCCTTGTGCAAGGTGTCAATGATTGTCTTTTGGACAGCTGTTAAGTCAGAAGTCTTCCCCATGATTGTGGTGCCTTCAAAACAAGACTGAGGGACCTTTTAAAGGCCTTTGCAGGTGTTTTGAGTAAATCAGCTGATTAGAGTGGCAGCAGGTGTCTTCTATATTCAGCCTTTTCAGAATATTCTAATTTTTTGAGATACCAAATTTGGAGTTTTCATTAGTTGTCACTTATGAATATCAAATGTAAATGTAATGAACATTGGAAATACATTGGTCTGTGTGCATTGCATGAATATAATGTACAAGTTTCACGTTTTGAATGGAATTACTGAAATATTTTCAACCTTTTGATGATATTCTAATTTACTGGCCAGCACCTGTAGAACTACATCAGAAGCAGTCTTGCTGTGCCTACATACCCTTTTGGAGACTCTTTTGGATCCAAGATGTCGGGGGGTGGGGTGACCCCAAGGTACCGAAGTTCGTAGAAAAACTGCAGTTCGACCAGGTCAGTCCAGAGTCGTCTCCAGGTCACAGCAAACAGGTGGACTCGTTTTGCGTCTCAAACGGTTGGACTCTTATGGAGTCAAAGCTGTCACCTTTGCAGAGAGCACAAAGGATCTGACTGTTAGTGAGATGTTTCAAAGAGGCTGATTCCAGATTGGCCACTCCGGAATCTCAGCTGGAAACAAACTCAACTCAGCTTAATGAACTTCAATGAACTGAATAACTCAGGAAGTGATCTAAGTTTTATTATTCCTATGTTATGATTTTATGACAAATTACAACATGCCATGTTAAGAAGGTTTTACCAAGCAAACCTCAGAACACTCCTCCTTCAGATAAAAGATTTATGAATTGTGGATAAGAAAATGTTATGTGCGGTGACATTAACTTTAGCCTTGTGATTTGCACGTGTGTATGAGTGTGTGAACTTGTCAAGTCACATACACAGATTTTCAGAAAATTGGATATTGCAAGGACACCTTCAATTCATCCATATTAATTTAAGAACAGATTAATCAACCTTATTAACTTCAACACAGATTAATCAAAGCATTTCATTTAACACCTTGTCTATTCATTATATGATTTAATTATGAAAGTTCATCCTTTGTTCTGTGAAGCACAGCAGTCTGAGATAAGAGGGAAGCTTTAAGAGACACTTTAGTGAAGCAACAGTTTGTTGACAATATGTTATCATGTGTACCAAGGCACTGCAGAATCTTTCTTGCAGATGAAAGGCATAAGATGAAGACTTATGTCTCTATATGACTGGATACTGAAGAGGTCAAACTGTAGATGAAAAATTACCATTTCTGGACGCTACAAAGGGCAGCCTTGGCAGGGTCCAGCTCTCAGTGGGATCGAGCCCGACTTACTGCCAGCAATACGGACCAAGCTCTGACATCGGTCATACAGGGACCTAACAGCCGTATCAAAGAGCCTGGTACCCCATACTCCCTAAGTAACCCTTAAAGGGCCTCTTGAGGGACGCGGACGAACACCTTCTCCAAATCCACGAAGCACATGTAGACTGAGAGGAGGCCCGTGGGCCGCCCATTGAGAACCACTGGGTTAGGGTTATGAGGAGGAACACCTTTCTCCATCTCAGAGCAGTTCTCATCCCAGACACAGAACATAGCAGGACCTTTAAGGATCTGCTCAACCATCTGTTTGCTTTTCCTGCTTAATACGTTTTTTGCTTATCTCCAGCTGTCATTGAGTTAGCCAGGAGGTTACACCTGTACAGGTCACCCAGGTCACTAGTCCATGACAGGAACATGTACACTTAAACATGCACACACACATAGTGACAATGCGCTACCATTATTAAAATCAGCGCATTAAATCAGTTAATCTTATTTTGTCATCACAAATGTGTTTTATTAAAACTATAATTATACATTTTACCATGTAAACTGGTTTAAATACATTTGACCAACATTTTTAAAATTTTTGGGTTTTAACTTTGGTTATTAAAACAGAGTGGATGCAAATGAGGCTGTCAAATTAATTTGAGATCAATTAAAAATTCATTTAGTTTCGTATGCTTATAAGGTGAAAAAATGTCTGTGCATAAATAACTCTACCAAACATGTTACCACCTTCTTATGACTGAGCTAATAAAATACCATATACCCGTTTAAATAAGTACATGAAACTCTTTAAGGTTGACATAATTTTTTCATTAGGTTAAACAAGATTATAATCATAAGACATGTGAATCTGTAAAACAGCATTTACAAACTTACATTTTGCTTCTCAAAAATGTGTAACTTTAAAATTAAAATCAAACAAACTCCATCTAAATATGTCTGCTTAGTTTTTGAACTTTTGTGTTGCTGAATCAGGCAACAAGTTTTATTTTCTTTGCACCACCATAGGTTGTACAAAAAGCCTTTTCTTTTTTGTAGTAGTTAGAATGGCTTGCAGTAAGTCAGAGAGGAAATCTCTGAGTTGTAATTAATTGTCGCAGAGTGATTAAGGTCAGAAAGGTCTTTTGCTTCGTGCAAATGAATCTGTACCAGTACATCTGGAACTGCTATTATTCCTTTGCACTTGAAAAATCACTCGACAAGACTTTTTATCCTTCAGAACTTGATCTTAAAGAGAAATCCACTTATGGAGAGAATGAGACCTAGGAGTGCCTAAAGATGGAAAGGACTGAAATAATCCAGCCAGACTCAAAGTCCCAGTTTCTCATGTTTAAGATGCCCACAGAGCCAGTTCCGCTCTTCTCTGGTGGTGGTTCTGAATACCTTGGGAGTTTAAATAAAATTGACCTCAGAGGATTTTGTGTATGTCCTGAACTTTTTCAAAAGACGCTCAAGGCAGCGTAGTCTAATTATTAACTTCCTAACAAGGTCACACTATTTTTCTTGGGTATGAAAGAGCTTGAAAAGTCAAACTTTGTGTGACACAGTGATCAGTTTCACATTTTACATTCCCTGTGTTTAACCCTCTCAGGCTCAAAATAAGTTTTGATAAAAAGATGAACAACTAAATCCTTCAGGGGTACTTCTGAGCTAAAAAATGCTCATGAAATACGTATGTGGAGTAACCAGGTGGGTAGGTTTTAACGTTGCAAATCTGCAACACCTGCCTCCAGAGGGTTAAACCAAAGGAAGACTTGTGTTTTAGTGTTCCAGAGTGTCTAACCCGAGAAGATTATAGCTGAATTGTTCAGTGTTTGCATCATTATGTTCATCTTCAAATAAACTTACATTCATTGAAACTTGGAGGTAGGAATTAGGAAATGTTACAGCCAGCTTTCACACTTTTCCTTAAGCCTAACATGCTTTGAAGATCCACCAAGAGTCACTTTGGTCCAAATTTACTTTTACATGGTTGCTCAAAGTTGGGCTATTAATATACACCCAACACAATTAGCAATAATACAAATGTATCCATTTGTTTTCTTTTGCCAATCAGTGCCCGCATGATGGAAGGTTCAGGGGGGACATCTTCCTGGGCAACCCAAGGCCAAAGAGGTGCCTTCAGTGAGATTCAGGTCTGCCCTGGGAAATTCTCCATAGAACGAGACAAAAAAAGCATCCAAATCAAATGCCCAAACCACCTCAACTGTTGATGAGGAGGAGCAGCAGATCTTCTAAAATCCCATCCCATCTGATGGGCTTGTTATCTCTAAGAGTGAACCCAGCCGTCCTAAAAAACGACTCTAGGGCTACATTCACACTGCAGGCAAAAGTGCATTAAATCCGCTTTTTTCCCCCCCACATACGAGCCATATCTGATTTTTTATGACAGTCTGGACGCACAGATCCGTTTATTTTTTATACGATCTGTGTGATTTGAATATATAGTACCGATTCCGTGACTGCAGTCTGAATGGTCATGTCGCATTAAATCAGTCTCCTACGTCACTGAGTCAGCGGAGGTGAGTGTCGTGTGTGGATCTTCCTTAGGAGACGTGCTGACAGAAGGGTTCAGGAGTCTGTCTGGACATCCTGTTTTAGGTTTTGGAATTAAAAATACAAGAAATAATGTGAATGGGAGCTGGAGGTGCTACTGGAGCGAGGCGTCTCACCCGTCTCCGTGAAGGAAGGGAGGGGGGACGGGTCTCTGTGAGTGAATTAATACCGGAACATTTTCGTTTAATTATAATTCAGGGAGATGGCGGGAACAAGGAGTTAAATAGTTGACAGTTTTTAAAACTGTTTCCAGCCCAAAACAGAAGAATTAACAGGTGTGAACGTTTTCACTAACAGTTTATCTTGACAGGATCACAACTCCACTGCTCCTGGTTTCGGCTCCACGGAGTGTGACTTCTTGTCTTCTGTGCACGCGGGTCGCTTTGGGGCTGTGGAGCGTTCACGATGGAGAGAGTTTGATGTCGCATTTCAGTCATAGTGTGAACGGCCACACAAAAAAAATCAGATTTACTCAAAAGATCGGAATTGAGCATCAAGGCTTTCAGTGTGAACGTAGCGTTAGTCTTGATTCAGATCTCTTGACCTTTTATAGATGAAGCTTAGAACTCGGAATGAGTAGAGTGAATTATAGACTTGGCTTTTGGCTCTGCAGTCCACTGCAGCTGAGGCCCTGATCCATCTCTCCATCACGTGCTGCATCCTATATTACTCATGAACCAGACATCAAGATACTTAAATTTGTTCATTTGAGATTGCAAACCAATCCCAACCTGGAAGGATCCTTTCATGCTTGTTTCATGACAAGAACCATTGCCTTCATTTCAGAGGAGATGACTCTACTGGAAAAGACAAAAAACATAATCAGAATTGAGAAAAAATTCAAACTTCCCAAAACTGTACCAGCTTGTGAAGAAAAGTGTATTGTGATTTTTTATTTATTTCTTCTTCTTTTTTTTTTGCCTTATAAAGTCTTATATGACAGCTGTTGCCTGATGGGGAGGATGTGATAATTATTAGTGTGTTTCAACCCATAATCTGTGAGCACTACAGCTAAAACAATGGTTATTTACTCCCTAGAATAGGTTTTATTTTTCAGTTACAGCTGTGCTAACAGGAGCAGGGATGATACACAAGGTCTTTATACTAAAAAATGAAAAGGTTTTCCAGTGAAGGCCAAAAATCAGAAAAACTTGGAAACCTTTAAAGCCAGCTGAGGAGAATGTGAAACAGTGATTAGTTATCGCTCAGAAACTTGACTCTTGTTTCACATTTTCTCTGAACCTTCCCATGAAAGTAAATACCAGTAAATGTTTTAAAGATGCCTCGCCCTTTGCTTGTGCCTCTCATCTTTATAATACAGAAGCCACTCCTCCTCCTCCTCTTTGTATGTGTCTGTCTTGTGCATGATTGCCAAACCTAGATTCGTCTGTGCAGGTGTCGGCCCGCCAGCTGTGTCCCATTTCCAATATCCTCCTCTGTGAATTTCGGCTCTCTCCAGATGGTAGAAACAGCCACCCGTCAGTCTTCTTCAAGCTGTTATTTGAATTTTTGATGGTCTATTTGGTTGTTATGACAAGTTTGCATCTGCCTTTAGTTTTCACTATTTTATATTCTACTGCCCCTTCATCTTTAAGAAAGAAAATATTTCTGACTTGGCAGCCCCTAGTTTTTTTAATCAGGCAGCTCCTGATTCAAAACTCTACTTTAAATACCCCTGGACATCCAGCCATCTGTCATTATAGCACCACTCTTTACCTCCTTCAGGGTCTGAACTACTTTGGACTTGCATGCCTTGTAGAGATTAGGGATTACTGTGCGTGAAAAATGCACACATGATGGAATGCTGTACTTTGGTTCCAATGTGTTGAGAAGTTTCCTAAATCCCCGATTTTCCACAACAGAAAATGGCCTGTCAGTTGCAATAAAAACGCCAATGTCTCTTGTTGTTGCTGCTACTCTAGCACATGAAAGAGGGAGCTTAGGAGCAATTACGCTTTTCAGCATCGTTTTTCCCTTTGGTAATGTCTTCACAGGTGCAGCTGATTTAAGTGCGATGCAGTGATGGTTCTGAAGGTGTCGTTGCTACTGTTAGCCATGGTGTAAGGTAATGTGTTCTTGCAATGCTTACGTATTGTTGGTGTCTTGACAGTCACTCCGTCTGTAGTTCTCGGAAATCCAAAATGCTGCCAAACAAATTATTTAAAAGTACTTGGACAATACAAACTTTGTTTGCCTAAGCCATGCTAACCGCAACTAACTAGCGCTCACAAGATAGAAGTAGCCTCAACAAGAAACATTTGTAATATCACTAAATCTCATTCTCAAGATCTCATTACATCCCTATCGGTTATATTACACAACTATCGTAAATCGTTGCTGTGTTGACAGGTGCAACACATGATCGCCAGGAGAATAAAGATGGAAAACAGGCTAATTTTTCACTGTTTTCCTGCTTGGAGGCACAGCCACGAGACCAAGTATCTAACAAACCAAAGTCGCAAACATAGCAGCCCTTCTTATAGCAAGAGTGTGCCATTATCGGCAGGTTTATAAGCTCACAATACACAAAGCGACCAGTGTTGTATACACTTAGCTATCCCATCACGCAATGCGCTACAGCACTTGATACGTCATCTGACAACGGCCAATAGGGATAGACAGGAGTGGGCTCATTTGCACGACTACAGCTGTGTATTCTGGTTGTCTCCAGGATGTCAATGCGCATTGCCATCGGCAGTAGCATGTGTATGTACACATATACACTGTAAAAACTGAATTTTCAAGAAAGAAGAAAATGTCATTTTTAGACATTTTATTTTTAGTCTAAAAACAAAAGTAATATTATGTTTTACACAATATGACGTATATATTCTTAAAAATTATCAACATTTTCCTGTTTCAAGTAAAAAATCTACAAATGGGGTTAGCAAATGTTGCTTGGCTAAAATTATTTAAAATATCAAGTAAATCTAACAGTAGATTATTATGATAGTTTTAAGAAATCTAGCCAAACAACACATTCATATTCTGAATAAACATTTAAAAGTTGCCTCATCGCTCACATTTTTGTTTATGTATTCATTATGCATCTGTATTGAGTAAGGCACGTTCCCGTGACAAGGCAGGCATGCAACGCCACGGCCGGTAGACTCTCTTTTCACTTTCTGTGCACAAAACCTGTAGCTACAAGAGGCAGCATGGCTCCAGCAGACTGGGAAACCCGACGTTTGGCTGTGCATCAGCAATTTCTCTTTGTGGAATAGCATACCTTACTGGTAGGCAGCACTGTTCTATAGTCACAGCACCAAACCAAATCAGTGATGAATCCTGAAGTTAAGACTTAATAGCTTAGCATTGCTAGCATGTGATCTGCTTTAAATTAAGATAATTTTAGGTTGAGAAACGATGGAATTACAACTGAGTTTGGTCAAATCTTGAAAAGATTGCCTCTTGTGCTGAGATGAGTTTCAGCTCCAGCAACAAATCAGATTGGAGTGGTGTTTGTGTTTGCTATTGTTGCTCTGGCAGACATCTTGAATGGGGTTGATGATGCAGGCAATAAAGCTTTTGAAGCAGTATCGGATAATAAAAGCAATCATGTATTAAACATGGATCATTACCACATTACTCTGGTGTTCTGGAGGACATTGCATTGAGCGTGTGGCAATGAAAGTCATATGAGGTCAAGTTATAGTATTTGAAATCAATAACTCATAACCAGAGATTGGACCTTTGCTCTTAATCACCTATTATCAGGAGACGGCCATGTGCAAACCAAACAATCCCTCTGGAAATAAACACCATGGTTTCTGGTCAAGTCTGTAAAAGGCTGTTGCTTGCAGCAGCTTTCTTCTTAAGCCCCTTTCAGACAGGCCATGAAAAACGGAAATGTTCCGGACTCTGTCCGTAAGACCTTTGTGTCTGAATACAAACATCCGGATAACGTTTTCCGTAATTAAACCGGACGAAGCCCCTAGTAACAGGTCCGGACTTGTTACGGACAGGGTGGCTGCTTCAGACTGGTGAGGTTGAGTTCCGGACAGGGAGGAGGGGGAGGAGGAGGGTACCGGGGGGCGCTGTGCGCACCTAGATAGCTCGCTCCTGTAGCATACGGCAAACCATGGCAGCTCGCCTCCTACGGTACCGTCTCGTAGATGCGCGACGGAGCGCATCACACCGCTTCCGTGATTCCTTTTAACCATTGAGCTTCATCATCCTGGTCTCTTATGCGTCTTTGTGTGCGCAGAATTATGCTTAACATAAGTCCGGTCAGTGAGAGGAATTCTATCTCTTCTGCCACGTTTGACTGAATGGCTTTGTTTGGGTAAATATGACGCGTGTACGCCTGCCGCACTGTGTCTCACCCCCCCCCCCCCCACCCCCACCCCCACCCCCACCCACCCACACCCACACGCACATCTGGAACTTTTCCCTGCTGTGTGAAGGCAGCCGAAAGAACAAGTTCCGCTACAAAAGTGGTGTGTCTGAAAACACAGTTCCGGTTAAAAAACCGATTGAATTGTCCACACATATTCCAGAATTTCTATCTGAAAAGGGCTTTTGAGACAAAACATTGCATGTTGTCTAGAAAAAAAGAGGAATATAAATATGTATTTTATTTTCATTGTTAAAAATATGTAAGGGATTTATTGTTGTATTTACAATAAGAATAGTCACTTTGAGATCTTTACTGTGGGTTTCTGATATATTTGATTTCTTGTAGACCTGTACTGCCTGACATGAATCCTTTCAATACTGTTTTAAACATTACTGCCACAGAGCTGAAGAAAGAATCACACAGACAATCTAACGCACATATTATCTTGCAACGTTGTGTGACTGCTGCTCAACAAAATGATCCACTTTCCCTCTCTTTCCTCATAATGAGGACTCCTTGATGGTGCTGGAAGGAGGCTTGTGTAGGAATTCACCTCTGGGCCAGTTGAAAGGCATCGCCTCAGGTTAGACCACTAATGATTGAAGCTGGGTTACTGCTTTGTTGTAAGGTTTTGCTCATGTTGCCTCATTATCAGACTGTCTGTTAACCAGTGGAACACTGATTTGGGTTTATTACCATCCACCATAATTAGCATGGCTTCGGGACAAGGTCAGCTTAACATAATTTATGGAATATTTTTGTATTATTTATATTTTTAAATCATGTCAAAATAAACCATTAGCTACAATACAAAGCAATATCTGCAAACTAATAATGGGAACAAACAAAGACGCCTAAAATCATTCACTTGTTAACAGTGAGTAAAGTCTCTAATGTTGTTACAAATAGGCACTTGTATGGTTCTACTCAAACCCAAGGACCAGATCTGGTTTGGGTTCATGTACAGTGATGGACCCACTGCTGAAGATGAAAAGGTGCCTGTGTCTGCTCCTTAGCTAAATACCTCATGAACACCCAAATAGATTTTAGTTCAATTCCTAGAAAATAATCACTGGATGTACATTTGCTACTAATTAGCATTTGGAGTCCAGCCAATTCAAGTTGCCTTCCCCACAATGAATGGAATTTATTAAACACAAGAAGGGCAACAACCCCATCAACTCTATAGGTGTTGAGCTAAACTTTCTTTAAGTTGGCCCAAAACAATCAGGTGGTACTGACTGTTTGGATATGGGGCCATTAACACAGTTTCTTAAGCCCGTGGTCACAAATATTGGTGTGAAAATGGACAGCCAGTTTTGTCTTTATAAACACATTAGCTCAGTGGTGAGTGCCAGCTTTTTTCACTTTAGAACGCTAGCAACCCTGTTATTGCAACAATTTTTGGAAATTCTTATCAATGCATTTGCGATGACTAGGCTGGACTACTGTAGCGCCCTGTACTTGGGCATCAGCCAGTCTTTGATTTCACGTCTGCAACTGGTTCAGAATGCCACGGCACATCTTTTAACTGGCACCCGAAAGTATGAACACATTTCGCCGGTTCTTTTGGGCCTTCATTGGCTTCCGGTCAGGTACAGAATTGATTTAACAATTTTGTTACTCTTTTTAAATGCCAAAATGGTTATGCCCCACAATATTTGCCTGAGTTGTTGAGTTCTCATGTGCCTGTACGGTCTCTTCAGTCAGCTGATCGTGGCCTACTCGTGGTTCCCCTGACAAAACGTACAAGCAGAGGAGAAAAAGCCTTTTTGTTGATTGGTCCCAGGTTATGGAACGCTCTGCCTATAGAAGTAAAACAGGCAGACTCCCTTACTGTGTTTAAAACCCGCCTAAAGACTCACCTTTTTGTTGAGAACACACAGCCTGGCGCCCTCCGCTGTCACGGGCATGTAATTACCCCAGACAAATATCTATGTGTGAATGCTTAGACCCCGATTAAAAGACGAACCCACAGTTTAAAATTTTTTTCAATGAAAAATACCTCGTCCTATATTTGGGTCAATTAGATATATATAAGTTTCACAAACCCAAGTGGCATCCTATCTATATATATATCGAAAATAAATGTTTATTTCATTTGAATTTCATCTAAATGTTGATGTATTTATGCCATTTTTCTTTCTATTTTAAAAGGGTTTGGGTTCTTAAGGGCTACACAAAGACTCTGGCTTTCTTTTAAGGGGAAAAGTTGGCCTCCACCCAGCCGACTGAGAAGGAAATCTGTTTCAATGTAACCTTCCTTTCAAACATGATTGAGACATTAGACTTTTGTACGACGATTTCATTATAAAGTTTGTAAATTTTGTGCCTTTAAAATTCTGCATCTCTCCAGTTTTTGTCATGACCTTTCAGCCAGGTCGTGAAACTTTAAGAACATCAAGTCTGCTCTTGCAAAATACTATCACAGTTTGATTAAATTACTTTTTTTCCTCACTGTGTTCTTCAAGTTTTTGTGACAAGCGCTCAACAGAGCGAAAGACAAACAGCACTCTGAATTCCTGTGGGATGTTGGATCAGGTCATCGTAAGTACGAGTGTGCGCTGAGTGGACAGATGTAAGCGCAGGGCGAATGAAAGCCCAAGTGGCAATGTGCATGTGTGTCTAAAAGGTCGTCTGCCAGTGTGGAATCGAATTTAAGTCAGTATCTCAGTGTGCATTTCAGGGATTTTTTTCTACTGAGTGTAAATTAGACATCTGTGTGCAACAGAGAGGTCAGGGTAAAATTAACAGGTTGTCCATAAGAGCAAGGTCACACAGGGAATGCAGCTGGGAAAAGATGGATGGATGGAAGAAGGCGAGGGAGAAAGAAGCTCCAGACTCAGCTGGAAAAGAAGCAGGCCTGTGACCTCGCCTGTGTACGTAGTTTTGACTTTAGAAAAGGGGGGAACACAACTGGCATGAGGACCGGAGGGGATCTTTAAAGTAAGTATACAAAAAATATGTATTAAACCACAGCCTAGAGGCTCTTTTATGCAATGTCAGGAATGCAGAACTGTCAAGTACACAGGTGGTAGTAAAAAAAACTCTAATACTCTGAATTAAACTTTGTTTTTCACCTTGTTGGTAATTTTCATTCCTACTCATTTATTTTTGAATATCTGATCAATAGAGCTCATTTAGAGACAATAGATGAGCTTATGGACACTTCTAATGGGAAACGGGCTTCAACACAAGCTTTGTTTTCAGCTTGGTCCTAGTGCTCAACCTGTGTCTATGTAATATAGCGTAAAATTGTTTTTGGACAGTAAAAAGTTCAGGGGACAAAAAGAGTGTGTGTTTGGGCGGGGGGGTGGTTTGGACGACTTCCTCCCTGCCCTCCTTCTCCTAAAACTACGTCCATGACCTAGCCTATGGAGAGGGAAACTTTAAAAGACATGCAGCAAATGGTAAAAACTGATGAGGAGACGACGTGTGTTACATCAGGTATGTTAACAGTATTTAGTCTCTTATTTATTGGTTAATTCCTGCATGCAAAATATTCCATCATCAAAAAAAAAAAAAAAAAAAGAAACGCAAAAGCCCGATTTTTAAACCAACATTGATGGGAGATTGTTAAAGAAATAATGAGATATAAAACTGTCTCATTAGAGATAAAAATATGCCCTCGTCCTTGTGTGACCAAAAGGATCCAGTCAAGTTTGATCATAGCTAAAGAATGAAACCTAGTTTCCTTCCAAGTGGGAAAAAACAGATATTTCTTGGCAATAACCCATTATTTGTTACTAAGATTATTTCTGGGACAAAATTAAGGAAACATAATGTCAGATTGTTGTCTTTGCTTACATATTATAAAAATTGTCAGATGTTTGGCTGAGCTGTAGAAACATCTGTAATTCTGTGACGAGAATGACAGCTATTTTTTTGGTCAAGATGTAAAAGTAGTTAAATGAAGATACTCAAACGATCAGTCAGATTGCTTTCACTCATTGTCATGTTCTGCCCGTTGATGTATCTGGTATCTACACATAAAACCAATCATGCATCAGACAGAGCTGAACTCCTAACTCCAGCGTATGCCTTGTTTACCATGAAGCCCCCAAGGCACCAAATCCATCTAATTCCAAACCAAATTTACATGTTTACTTTCAGTATTGGTTCCCAACCTGTCACCAACAGTTCCAGCTCACTGCTACTATACAGTAGCTCTTGGTTACACCACACCCCTGATCACCTAATAAAAGCTCATTCTCTCTCCCTTCTCCTCACCTATCATTCATTTGTACCCATCACTCTTTTCCTGCCTGTTTTTATCCTTATTTAAGCAACTTCAGAAGGGGGTCCAGTTTTGTTTAGTTACATTCAGATCCATCTTCATGCCATCCCCAGCTTAGAGCCCTGCACGGGCCTAAAATCTGAGCCCGTGTCCGGCCCGGCCCGGCTCGAGGGGGTGAAGCCCCAGCCCGACCCGGCCCGAAAAGGTTTTCAGGATTCTCTGGCCCGGCCCGAGCCTGAGCCTGACTTTTTTTTAACCAACTAAATGAAAACAAAGTGCGTCAATCCTGACCAAAGTGTTAAAAGACGGGCAGGATCCGATCAATTTGTTTTTCCCTCATTTACCGTCACGGAGATAACAGCGCAGGCTCTGGTGGTAATCAAGTTAAATTATATCTCTTTCCAACAATTTTCACAAGAAAACAGAACAGTTAAAAGCAGGGCTTGTGTTGACCGGACAGTTCCCGTATTTGACCGTTTATTTTGACGGAGAAAGAATAGAAAGAATTACCCCGACGCATGCAGACGAACTGACATTTTATTCGTTACGCACATCGCAGATGTAGCTAAATCACCCAAGAAAAGATTCCCATCTGAACATCTGAGCTGCTCAGCCAGCGCAGCTCACTGTCAGCGCATATGTGCACAGCGAGCTGAAGATGTGGAGAGGGGTTTGGAGTGCATCGCAGAACCAGAGCGCATGCGGGAAGGTTCCTCCCACTGAAGCGAGTGTTTTCCAAACCCTGTCGCTCAGAGAGACTTGTCACTTAGAAAATGTTCCCTGATTATGAAACTTTGGCTGAATAGTGCTTGTTCCTGTCTCCAATGTGGCGACGCATCCTGGAGCCGTCTGAGGAGAATCCCAGAATCTCTTCAGCTCAGGAAGCGCATATGATTACGCACAAGCTCGACCCGTCAACCCGGTCTCACAGTAAGACTGGGTTGGGCCTGTTCAGGTTTACGCAGACAATCTTCACATAGAATTGACTTACAGATATAAAATTAATTCAGTAAAATATAAAGCATTTTATTTAAATATCCATTCATTATTTTACAAGCACAGAGAGCCGCATCAGATGGATGGAAGAGCCACGGGTTGTGACATGTTTTCTCCAGGACCAGAGAGGACGCAAACTCGATACATCACTTTTATTGTGAGGTAATAATTTCTCCGAGTTTTGCAGTTGCGGGTGGGAGTAGACATGCACGCTGCAGGTGCGGGCGGGAGTGTAACACACACGTTGCAGTTGCAGGCGGTAATGGTCAGAAATTCAGCGGGAGCGGGATGAAGAAAACAGTCCCGCGCATGGCTCTGCTGCTGCGTTTGTGTTTCAATTTTTTTTAATGAATTCGATTAAAAATAAAGGCGCCCGGCCCATGTCCGAGGTAATTACACAGTCGTTGGCCCGAAGCCCGGCCGTCGGGCCGGGCCGACCCGAGGGCCTAGGGCTTCAGTGCAGGGCTCTACCCCAGCTACACCTAGTGGTCCTTCTGTGTTGATAGATACAGGGATGCTGATACTCCTCTTTGCCCATAATATTAAAGAAACCTGTGAACCCTAAGGGTCTAATCGTGGTCCCTGCTTGTGAATTGTGGAAAAATGAATCCAAATTAGAGCACGAGGACAAAGACAAAGCCTTGTCAATGCTATTTATTTTTACTGTATGTTTACTTGATATATGAACATCATATAGCATGCAAAATTGGCATGACATCACTTCTACCACGTTGATGCTGTTTGTGTTTCAGTGACCTAACACGGCTCTGTTCTCATAATTTCACCTCCGTAACAAGCTTTGACTGAGAGAATAATAAGCCCAGACTGTGAGTGTTCTGACAGGTAATTTCAATTTACATAATTCAGTACTGGACAAATTTGGCTGATGTTGCACTTTGCTTTGGATTTTGCCCTTTTAATCAGTGGCAGAATACATGACTGTAAATGCACACAAGCTGGTAACCTTTTGTTGACAGAGCAGTGAGCCTGCTAGACAGAGCAAGTTCCCGACATGATGGGGGTTTTAATAGACTCACATGTTATCTGTGCCCTACAGAAAAGTTGCTGTTTGTTCTGACGTCACAACAGCAAGCAAGAAACCATTTAATAATGATGGGTAGGAGTGGGACCACTGGGATCCCATGCAATGTCATTCTAAGACAAAGTTGTGTTCCAGTTTGACAGTATTATTTACAAAACAAGACCGATCTGCTCTCTTACATGACATATTAAAATATTTTGGATTACTGAAGTGAAATAGGATTTACAGGACCATGGGTGTGGCTGTTTGTTGCAGGTGAAACATTTTTGTTAATCGCAAGAAAACTGGAGAAATGAGAGCTGGAGTACTCAGGTGAGCAAATATTTAAAGGTGTGGGAAACTTGTTTCTACATTGCAGTGGTCTCTGGTAGGAATGCATGCCTTGTAAGTTGCATTTGGGCGGAATAAATTCAGGAAGTACAAGTCATCCAGAGGAGAAGGTATTTAGATGGCAGGTTTTGGAGTCTTATTTCCTGATATTTGGACATCTTGCTTCAGATTGAATAACAGCAATGTGACTCTACCACTGACTTGTATCACGAAGGGTTTATCTCCACAAGTAACACAAGCCTGGAAGGGTTGTCCTGTTTGGTGGTGTTGCTAATGCTAACTCTAAGCTTTTACTAGTCAGGACACTGTCTGCTGATTCCTGATTGCTAGAACAACAGCATTCCCCGTCATGAGTCAAGATCAGTGAGTCAGTCAATGTTAAGTGTTGTAAATCTGTCAGGCTTTTCAAATCGAATATGAATTTTAAATAAAGTGAAAGCTCATACAGAAAGAAAAAAAATCTAAATAAAATAAAAACACAAAATAAACATATGAATGTAACAAGTACTCACAAGGAACTAGAATACAAAATATATGACCCTGGAAAATTATTCTCCTTTTGTGTTAGTTTTTATTATTTATTTATTTGTTTGTTTGTTAATTAATTAATTAATTAATTAATTAATTATTATGAATTGAAATGTTGTTAACCAATCATTCCAGCAGTCACTATTATACTGTTACTTAATTTGTATTAGGACTATTAGAGTAAAAAGGGGCAGACAACATAAGTTTTTCTTCTTTCTGTCACTTTTTCATTTTGGTTTTTAGTGATTCACTTTTGTTTATTGTTTTTCTTTTTATGTGAATAAATGAAAATAAAGTTTAAAAAAACTATTACTAACATTTCAACGCTGCAGGCATCTACGTTAGAGTTACATAGCTACAGATTTACAGTTATTGCAAAAATTTGCTTCATTAGGTTCACAAACAGCTGCTAAAACAACTGTCCTAAAATGTGTAGGTGTGTAATTTTGAGTTGTGTCAATCTAATGTACAGATACTCATCCATGATTTGTGAACCCAGATGAGCCCATGAATATATGATGTCATCATGACTACAAATGAATTTCGTTCTGTTATAGAGTGGAACAACATCAATGACAAACTATTGTACTTTCACTGAACACTTTGGAGTTTTAAGACTCAAACCAGAAGAGATTATTTTGTTGGTCTGGTGAGTTTTCCAAAATAATTTTTAAATATATTTCACAGATTTTTCAGTCATATCTTCTGTTACAGAATATTGTCACACACATCTTTTCATTTTTGTATCATCAAATTTATTGACATGGGAAAATTTATCACGATGAGAGTCAGAAATTTCGATAATGATACATTTTCGATTTATTGCCCAGCCCTATGTCAGACTAGTTCTAACTAAACCGGTTGTTGATCTACAACTTTGCAATTAAAGGATTTAACACGTGGTTTCTCTGACATTGTGGAATCTGCTTTACATATGTAGCATGAAACACCATTAGTTTTGGCCACTTGGGGTTGGGTCATAGGGGCAGCAGCCTAAGCAGAGAGGCCAAGACTTCACTCAACCCAGCCACTTGGGCCAGCTCCGGTGAAATCCTAAGGCGTTTCTTGGCCAGCCATGAGACATAGTCTCTCCAATGTGTCCTGGGTCTCCCCTTAGATCTTCACTCAATTGGACGTGCCCGGAAAACCTCACCAGTGAGGTCCTCAGAAGGCATCCTAATCAGTTGCCCCATCCACCTCAACTGGCTTCTCTAGATGTGGAGGAGCAGCGGATCTACTCCAAGCCCCTCCCGGATGACCAAGCGTCTCACCCTATCTCTAAGGGAGAGCCCAGCCACTCTGCGGAGAAAACTTATTTCGGCCGCTTGTATCCGCAATCTCGCTCTTGCGGTCACTACTCAAAGCTTGTGATCATAGGTAGGAATGAAGATCGACTGGTAAATCAAGAGCTTTGCTTTCAGGCTCAGCTCTCTCTTCACAACTGACTGGTACAACGCCCGCATCACTGCAGACACAGCGCCAATCCGCCTATTGATCTCACACTCCCTCTTTCCTTCACTAGTGAACAAGACCCTGAGATACTTAAACTCCTCCACTTGGGGCAGGACCTCATCCCTGCTGGAGAAGGCATTCTACCCTTTTCCAACTCAAGACCATGGTCTATGATTTAGAGGAGCTGAGTGAGAGACAGAGATCACTGTCTGATGACGCCAACAGGACCACATCATCTGCAAAAAGCAGAGATCTTATTCTCACGCCACCAAAACAGATCCCCTCAACACCTTGGCTGTGCCTAGAAATCCTGTCTATAAAAGTTATGAACAGAATCGGTGACAAAGGGCAGCCTTGGCTCCAATTCCAATGAAAGTTGGACAATGAGCATTGTATTTGTCTTAAATCCATTAAAATTACCGTGAACAAACAATACATTTAAAAATTCTGTGAAAGCGTAAATCTAACATTAGATTAAGATAGATTCTTCTGCCAGTTTAGGTCGAATGACACCATGTGCATACACTGAATCATTCTTTAACAGGTATGAAGCCAAAAGGGTTCAGAATCCAGCCTGTCACCAGAGCCAACAGACAAACAAAAACAACTAATAAACAAGAACAAAATATATCCTATGACAAACATGTTTGCACCTTGCAGGCACAAACTTATTCTGGGCATAACAATTTAGGCAAAACCCAGTTAACTTTTCTATCCATTTGTAGGACAGTGATAGTAAAATACACACAAACACAAACCCTGATTTATTGTTTACACAGAAAATAGTGACTCCAGGTTATCACAAAGACGGCATTCTGACTGTTTGACTATTCTGTCGCCTGCATTTCCAGAACTCACTGACTCTAGAGGAAGCAAATAAAAATGGTACAGAGGTAAAGAGAGAGAACAAAAGCAGACGAAATGGAAAGTGCAGGTTGTTTTTTTGTGCGTATGGCTCAGTTTACTTCAAATGTATCGATATCACATGAAATACACGTTGGCCAAAAGAGGCAAAGGTTGTTTCACTGGAGGAAGGGAAAAATAGGCTTTTTCTTTGTGTTGCAGGATTGTGTTTGCGACGGGGGTGGAACAGACACAGTTGTTTTTCCCTCAAATATACGCTTGCCGGAAAGTTATTTCATATTTGCGGCAAATGCTCCTTAATAACTCCTGTTTCAGTGGCTTTTCTTTTTTTACACAAGTTTTCAACGTAAAAAGAGCAAATGAGTTCACAGAAAAGAGACTGAACGTTTCTGCAGGGAAGGAGGAAGTGTGAGAAATCCGAGGCAGAGGATGGTCTAATGAAAGGCAAATGTGACCAGGGCAACCATCCTTTAAGTGTTTAAAGGAATTTCTGTTCTTCATGAGTTCCTATATTAATTTTGAGTTTTTGCTTACAGAGCAACATTTAGAGCTATCAAAAACTGGAATAGGTTAGTGAACAAACTGTAAATAAAATGGGTAAATTGAAAACACTGTCAGTAAATTGCATCAAGAAAATGTGCACAACTGTTGCAATTTGTTATACCCAATTGGTCCAAACATGTTTAAGTTGTTGTGAGTTTATTAGAATTCCAGTTGAGAGTTTTACATTTTAATCAATTTTTTCCCTTCAACTAATCACCAAATGTGATGCTGACCGTTTTTTCCTTAATGTTGACATTCCATTGTTGAGTTTTCACATGAAATACAAATAAATCAGTAAGGTTTTTGGTTTTCTGACATCTAAATATAGATGAGTACAATTTTACAACATTATTACTCAAATAATTGATTTAGTCACATTCACAAAAGTTTATGAAAGGGAACATATTGTGACTTTTTCTTAAAGACCATGTTCACTGATAAACCGTTTCCTTTTTTTTTTAACTTGGTCTTTTTGAAATAGGATCAATCACTCTTTACATTAAAATAGTCTTCTACCCCTATTTTCTGCACTAGCCATTATTAGAAATTAGAAACTCTGATTAGCAAAGCCAGAAAGCTGCATGTCATAATGTCAAACATTGATGGACTGAGGGTTTGAGATATGTGGGATATAAGGGGAGCCTGGCTCCCCTGAAAGGGTGATGGGCTCCCCTGGAAGCCCTCAACTTACAGGGAAGCCTGAAAAAAGATCTAGTTTCTACCTGTATCACATTATTTATGTGGACCAGGATTTCTGTTAAGCGGGGAGGATGGAGAGTGCTGATTGTTGATGCACTCCAGTCAGATATGTCTTATGCACAGCCACATATTCTCAAAGTAACCCAAAAAATCTAATAAGCAATCAACTGTTCATGGCTGCTCATATTCTCTGGTACTTTCTGTCTTTTATGTGTGCCTTGTGCGCTCGGCTGCTGCAGAGCTCAAAACCTGTGCTCTGGTGACTTCCCCTCACTGGCGCAGCAGTGCATGTGCAGTGCTCATGAAGTGAAAAAGTAGAAAAACCAGGCAGTTTTTGCAGGAATTTTTCTGAGAGAATTGAGGGGAAGTACAGGAAGGTAAGAGATAGACGGGACAGAAAAAAGTCAAATAGAAAAATATATAGATAAATCAAATTGCTTGAAAAGGAAAAGATCGGTATACCCCCGCACCTTTATTCCAGTCAAATGCAATAATTTATAAGCATGTACTATTTATATATGTGGTACAATTCAGATCATATTCAAAATTCAGTTTGAAGGGCTGTTGCAAGACATTTTGGAGGCCAAAGTAAAATAGACTTGGAGCCCCCCACCTCCAACAATGCCCACCCAAGCAGAGAAAACATCTGAGGAGATTGCAGAAACAACTAAAACTGGGTTAAGAACTGTCCAAGGCATTCCGGTCGGCCCGTGGGTGGCCAGAACAAAGACACAAATAAATGCAAGTGAACGAGGGTAGAAAATAAATTTTCTGATCTGATTTGCCTCACGCCCTGAATCACACATAAGTTGGACTTGTCACCCAACGCAGCTCAACACGGCTGTACATTCTTGATACAAGGGGGAGCAAGCAACTCATGGGACCCAAAACAGAAAGACCCACTGACACAAAATAGTTTATTGGGAGGGTGCAAAAAATCCTCCCTCAAGGAATGACGGAATAAAACGTTAAAGCAAGCAGTCCTAAGCACAGACCCAGCATTTCTGGGTTGTGCTCCACCATATGTCTGACAAAATGTCCTAAAAACAGCCTAAAGGATCCTGTGCATCACCAGGGGTGGGACAGTGTCCAGTACAAAGAGTCACCTCTCTGCTCCAGCTGACCGTGTTGACCCATGTATCCACTTTGTCCTTTCGTCGTCAGGCAGAAAGCCAATCTCCCGCAACAACCTGTCTGTGCTGCCGCCTCCAGCGTCATCCCCTCACCCGCTGCACACACTGCCGGTCTCTCGTGTCCTGCAGCACCCTGGCACAGCTCCGCTGCTTGGACCTGTCACTTCCTCCTTAGCCCAAGGCCCTGACAAGACACAGAGGCACCAGCACCAACATTGCACCACTCACATGTCCGAGGAGAGGGCAACGCACGATCCTCCACTCCTGGCCACTTGTCCATTTCCTGGGACGGTGCTCCAGGTTTCAATCTGCGTTCAAGAGGGTCGGGCGCACGTGTCCGCACCAGATGTGCGTCTTGCTCTCACTCAGGCCCCATGGCAGTCCCTCTGGTCTCTGCTGCTCTCCACTGGGTCTTCTTCTTCTTCGTTGAAATTAGGCAAGCTAGACGCCCATAAGGCGTATTGCTGCCACACCAGCCAACACGCCGAGCCAGCACAACCCACTGCATACAACAGGCATGCGCACCATCCCACCCCGTATTCCCACATAACCACCATCAACAAAAACCCACCACCCGCTCACACCCCAGTGAAAACACACAACCCCACATGGAGGTTCACCCCATACTCACACTCCCACCCCCACCATCTACACCCACCACCAAGGGCACCCTACAATCCACAGCAGACTCAGAACCCCAACACCCCGCAAACATGTCATCGCCAAACCTCCTCGGAGGACATGTCAGAAAAACCCAACAAGGCCCCCACCACTGCTGTCACCTCACGAGCTACATCAGACTTGTTGGATGCTCCATTCTTCACCCTCCACAAGGCCTCAACCCGAAACGACAAAAACTTCCTTTCAAAGTCTAATTCAAATTCAAAAACACTTTATTAATCCCAGAGGGAAATTAGAGTTTCAGTACACACAATTCTGAGATCAGACATACATACATACACACATGACAAAAATTGGTGACTGTGGTCATTCGCAACCCGAGTCGTGCTACCGTAATAGATCAAGAGGGTTTATATGAGGATAGAGTCATGGGGAGGGAAAAAAAGGCACTTCAGAGTTACCCTCCACAGAGAGGGCAGCTTTGCTATGCAAAAAACACCTCAGACAGATATGCACACAGACTTCAGACGATACACAACATAAGTGTCCACTAGGTGGGGAGGTACGGTTGGGACTCTCCTCACTTCAGTGCGTGCAGCCGCATGGGGCAGCGCTCACGACCTCTGTTTGGACAGGGGAGGGAGATAATGGGTTAGAGAGCACATTGACTCCTAGATACGGTTCCACGGCCTTCACCGGTCACAGTCCCGCCCAGGCTGCCCCCACATCCCCATCACCAGTTGACAAAGGCGCATTACAAGGCCCGGACACACCATAATTCCGCACCCCCATACGACTCACCGCTTCAGCATATGACACCTTATGCTCAGCCTGAACCTTCCCCACTTACACCACCGCCCTACACACCACACAGCCCCTATAAGCCGCTTGATGGTTCTCACCACAGTTACAACATCGGAGCGGTAAATCACAACTCTTGCCGTCATGGTCACCCACGCACCTCCAACAACGCACCTCCACCACACAGGCACCGGCCACATGACCATATCCCTGACACCTAAAACACCTCAGAGGAGGTTCCTTGTACGCTCTCACTTCGAAACTTAAAAAGCCCAACTGGACATGAGCAGGGAGCTCTGCCGCGTTGAAAGTAATCAGCAGCGGAGTGGACCCATGTGCGTTAAACCCCAGACGCCGAGCAGCCACCACCGCCACCCCACTCAGGGAACCAAACACCTCCGACTCAGAGACCTCGTTGGAAATGCCATACACCACACCCTTAATCACACAACCAGACTTCGACTCGTAAACCACCACGTCCACCCCCAGAAATTTCTCAAGCCGCGGCGTTTTGTGGCACTGTGACTTATTCCGGCACACCACCATCAACAGCCCACTGATCACCATGTTAGCGTCCAGCACATCCCCTACCACAGCACTCAGCTCCCTGGACACCGCCAATGGATTAGATGTAGCAAAACGTGCATCCCCTGCCACCCTGATTCGCTTCACAAAGCCACCCTCCTCCAGCCTCTGTTGCTTTAGCTGGGCATCCCAGTCACAATCCGATGCATCACTGCCGCTCCCACGGTCCCTCTTTGCCGCCCCCACTGACTGAACCAGCGCTCTAGCTCTACTCGTCCCTTTCCTCCCCATTGTCCACAACAACTGAGGCTGCTCCGAAGCTAAACCGGCCCGCTGTCTTACCGGGCCTGCAGAGGCCGTCGGCCAACCACCCGAACAACCCTCAAAGTCAGCCCAAACCCCAGCCTGCTGTAACGCTCCGAAAAAGTTAGTCCAAGCCACGAGTACTGCTGTCACTGTCCTAGGTCCTGTACTGCCCACCTCTCCACTGGCTCTTCTTCCTCAGCTCCATTTGTTGAGAGCCTAATCAGTCAATTAGCCATACCTGCCGGTGTGGTACACCTGTGTGTGAGGCAACTGATTGTTCTGTTCCCCTCCCAATTCTGCATCCAGCCCAAGTCAGTGTTCCTGGGGAGCTTCACAAGAGAAAAGACTCATGAAATTGCAACTAAATATAACATAACAAACCATGTAAATATAAACAGAAATCATGCAACTTACTTATGAAATTGGCACATTTCCCACTGTGCAACATATTTCAATTTAAATGAAAGGTAATTCTGTCTTCCAAGTAGATTTATTAGCTTATTGAAATTAGTAATTAAACAGACAACAAATCAGACATTGTAAAAATAACTTCCAAAATGTCTGAAACGTTGAAATAAGTAAAATTGTGATTGTGATTTAGTAAATAAAAATTGTGATATGATTTTTTATCCATATCCCCCTGCCCCTAATTCAAAGCTCACTAAACTAAACTCCTCTCCATGTCTGGTTCAGTGATGTCAATTTGATGAGACAGACATTTGTACGTCTTTTCACACAAAATCTAACATAACTTTCGTTGCCGTTCGCATATAAGCACTTGCATCAAAATGTGTATTTTAAAATTCATGAATATTAGGGGTGTAATGGTACGCTAAAATCATATTCAGATTGGTTCAGCATTTTGAAGAGCTCGGTTCTCATTTCTGGGAACCTGTGGTCCTGAAGACACTACGAAGTTCTGTCGTTGTTGTGTCCTTGAGCAAAACACTTAACACTTAACCCACCTTGCCCACTGGTGGTGTTCGGAGGAACCAGTAGCACCTGGGTACAGCAGACTTGCCTCCGTCAGTGCGCCCACCTTCGTGCTGCGAGGCAACAGTGCTAACCACTGCGCCACCATTCAGTCCCAATACATTGTATTGTATTGGTTTATAAACCTTTACTACATGTTTATAAACCAGTACAATACAATGTGGAAAATACAGTTCTTTCATTTAATGAATCATAGATGGTTGTTAATGGTTATTTAATGGGAAATAAACTGTTTTAATTAAATCACTTATAAGGGAGGTCGACAGGACTGATAACTGTGTATTGTTTTACAATCTAAAAGCTCTGAAGCAAAACATAATTTTTATCAATAATTCAAAACTAAAACACTTCAAATGTTGTTGAAAGATTAGAAGATCGGACATCAAGCATGGAGTTTATACAAGGAACTGTGCATGCAAGTGTGTGTGTGTGTGTGTGTGTGTGTGTGTGTGTGTGTGTGTCCCTACAATGAGATGAAAGTACCAGTTTGTATTGCTGAAGGTGACTGTGGCAGTTTTAGCCTCAGGGCCTAATTTTCCTGACGCTAAGTCTCCCTGCTGTTACGGACTAAAAGGCTGATGTGTGTGGGTATAGCTGTGAACACACAAACACACACCCACACAAACATAGAGCCAAAGCTTTCTGTGAAATACAAGTAGGAAATAATAAAAACAGAACTAATCATTCACCTTCATCAGTGTGAATTGTACATGTGCCACATAAAGGAAAATGACTTTCAGGTTACACAGACGTGTTTTTATTGAACTGATCACAGTAAATAACCTTCGGAGTGCGTAAACAATCACACACACTCACTACTGTGGACATATTGTTGAAACACACTAACAGACATGTTGTGGCCCACTTTTCAGGCTGACACTGACGTCATATGTGCATGAAATGGCTGAGGTGCTCGCTGGAGCTGATTCTCCCTCGGTGACTTTCAAACACACACGCACACACATTTATGCACAAGGACAGACCAACATGTCAGGAAAACAACAGATCACATGCTCAAAGAAATCCTGGGAATACACTTAAACTCATAAAACACATCCTCACTCTGACACACACACACACACACACACACGCACACACACAGACACACACTCTAGTGTTGTTTACCTGTGTGTTTTACTCATCACTCATATTGACTATAAGGCATCTATGGAGAAAATCTGTTTTCCATCTTTGGCCACTGTTCTTTGTGGTTTTGTTGCTGGTCTGATGTCTCCCTCTGTCTCACACACACTCGCTTCATCTTTATAATTATTTTCACAACAACAATCAGGCCAGTTGATTAAAAAGAGTCTTGAGGGAGCTGTTTCCTTCCTAATAGCATCTCTTCCAACATCTCCTGAATACACACATTTTGGGCAAACAGATCTTCAATATACACAGGAAACACGTGCATTTGCTGACTAATGACATTAATGTTGCACATTTTACTGCACATGTACTGACATGTGAGGGGTTGCGTGACACCCTCATGGTCAAACATCAAAACTGAAACTATGTTTAAAAAATGTGTGTGTGTGTGTGTGTGTGTAGCTCTTTAAAGCTGAAATTTACTCATATTTTTAAAACATTTGCAGTTGTGGTAGGAACAAATTCTCTGATGCGTCTGTTTGAGCATGTAGAAGTCCTACTGAAGGAGAAAGTGGCAGAACACAGTCACATTTCTTGATATCTAGACATCTCAACTCTGGTTAACAGCAATGCGACTCTACCACTGACTCCATTTGCTTTGCAACGTTGATGTTTTATCTCCACAAATAATGCAAGCCTGGAGGAGTACTGGAGTTAGTAATGCTAACGGTTTGCTTCTACTAGTCAAGACGTTCTCTGCCGTTTCCTGTCTGTAAACCAACAACAGCCCTCCCTGTTTTGAGCCAAGATGATCGAGTCCATGAATGTTAAATGACAGTGTGACCTAGATCTCTCAGGCTTTTCAAATCCTGGAATTTCACAGTATTTTCTATCAGAGGCTAATGCAGGAGAATGGTGTAGGAGACTATGTCCATGTTCAGCCTCCATGTTTAACTCAGAGGGACTGATTATAACCACAAATAATAATTGAAAATGTTTTTTTCAGTGAAATTGATCTTGAAAGCTTTTCTTTTAGACTTTAATGACAAAGACAGGGTGGACTGGAACAGTCATTCAGGCTGGGACGTTAGTACCGAGTAGAGTAAATGTAGTGAAATGCTGCCTTTCTGCCAGTCAGAGGGGTTGGACATGTAATAATAATAATAATAATAATAATAATAATGCATTTAATTTATAGGCGCCTTTCAAAACCCACGGTCACCTCACAAAACATGATAAAACTTACACAAGAATAAGAATAAGGTCATTTAAACAATAAAATTACAAAGAATATACTATAAAGTACAGAGTGGAGAGTTTGTGGACTAGAGAGTGTAAGCCAGGTTGAACAGGTGAGTTTTGAGTTTGGATTTGAATGAGAGGAGGGAGTCTGTGTTTCGGATGTCAGGAGGAAGTGAGTTCCAGAGTAGAGGAGCAGAGCGACTGAAAACTCTGTTTCCAACGGTGGTGAGACGAGCAGGAGGAACCACAAGGTGAATGGCAGAGGAAGACCTAAGGGAGCGAGATGGGACAGCAACATGGATGAGATCAGAGAGGTAAGGAGGGACGAGACAGTTGATACATTTGGAGGTCAGAAGCAGGATTGTGAAGGAGATTCTGTGTTCAGTAGGCAGCCAGTGGAGACGCTGAAGAACAGGGCTGATGTGATCTCTGGAGGGGGTGCGAGTGATCATCCGTGCTGCAGCATTTTGGAGAAGTTGGAGCCAATGAAGGGATTTATGGGTAGACCAAAAAGGAGAGAGTTACAGTAATCAGTCCTAGAAGTGACTAGGCTGTGTACGAGGATGGCTGTTAGCATGAGGAGTAAGAGATGGACGGAGTCGGTTAATGAAAGTAGGCTGAGCGAATGATGTTGTTGATGTGGGCTTTGAATGATGGAGTCATTGCTGTCAAGGATGACACCAAGACTCTTTACATGGGGGGAAGGAAGGATGGAGAAATTATCTATGTTAATTGATATGCTGGGAGATTTGTTCAGAGTGGAGGGAGTAGAATTTCAGTTTTATTGCTGTTCAGTTTCAGGAAGTAGGATTAGAGTTTGAGCAGATTAGAGCAGAATAATTGGAGGATTTAGAAGCACTGATAGATTCTTTGTAGAAAAGGATGTGATTTTTGTACATGTCTTTATGAACCGTGAGACCAGTTATTTTGTAAAGGCGCTCAAGTTGTCGTCCTTTTACTTTTAGTTGGCGAAGAGCGGGAGTGAACCACGGGGCTGAGTGGGAAAATGAGACAGTACGGTGTTTTTCAGGAGCAGTTGAATTCAAAAGGTCAGAGAGGTAGTGATTGGAATGGGAAACCAGGCCATCAGGAGACATGGGGTCATGCAGATGAGGAAGGTCCCGGATAGCAGCAGAGAAAGAGTCAATGTTAATGTCTTTGATGTTCCTGAAGGTGATATTCTTAATAGTGGAGATTTTGTTCATTGGTAGGTTTACATTGAAGGAGATGAGTTTATGGTCAGAGAGGGGGAATAACTCTGCTTTCAAACCAGAGGGAGTCACCCCAGAGCAGCAGGCCAGGACCAAAATGTGACCTTTACAGTGGGTGGGAAAGCTGATGTACTGTTGGAGATCAAAATGATCCAGGATGGAAAGGAAGTCTCTGTTCAGGGGGATATTTCCATTATCAATATGAATGTTGAAATCTCCAAGAATTATGATATTGGGAGAGAGTAGGAATAGAAGAGTGAGGAGGGCAGAAAAATCACCCACAAAGTCCTTGTTTGGTTTAGGAGGTCGGTACACTCTGCAGATGATGGTAGGGGTGGGGCCAGAGAACTTGGAGGTGCTGTATTCAAATGACTGGAAGGATGGAGCAGACACCAGGAGGATCTTCAGCTGTTTGTGGTGAATTATCATGAGACCCCCGCCCCTACCAGTGGAGCAAGATGTAAACAAAGTCGGATGGAGTTTATAAAGTCATTAGGCTGCTGCCACATTTCAATCAAACAGAAAATGTCCAGGTCATGATTGCGGATGAGATGACCTTTGCCCGTGAGCGAGCGGATGTTTAGCAGACCAAAGTTCACAGTGGAGTTAGCATGCTTTGCTATGGCAACACATTTTCACACCCAAAGCGTCAAAATATGACACGTGTGACCAAGCCTCAATATATGACGATTTGGGATGCCCCAGCTCGTCAGGAGACGACGATCAGGGACAAACAGCTGACGCAGCGTCCCAGAGCGTCGGTATCCGATGCCGGTGGTGAGACGGCGGAGATTGGTGGATCGCTGCAACAGCTGGCTTATGTATATGCATGAGATCCATGAGGCACTTTGCATTGACTATTTATGGCAGTGAGTGGGCGTGGTGAGGGCGGGATGTGACTAAAAAGCAGCTGAGAAACATTCTCGTTAGTCTCCAATTTATGAAGCGGCGATTGCGTGCAGCTGTGCGTATTCCATGTTTGATAGATCACAAACCTATTTGCATGAGTACATTTCTGTTTGCTGAGCTTAAGTACGGTTTTAGTAAGGATTCTACACAATGTTTGATAAATGAGACCCCTGGTCAGAATTAGCGAGGTTTTGATTGTGATGATGGTGTAAATTGCTATAAGCTTTCTCGACTTTCCTCTTCTCTTAAATCATTGATCAACTCCACAGATGGATATTCCTGTTCTCTAAGGAGTGCTCCCTAGAGAGATCCAAGTAGACCACTAAGTCTTGAGCTTGGTATCACTGCAGCAGTATTAGGTGCATTTGATTCTTATGATTTTGCATCATTTATATTTGATCTATTTACCTTTTTAAATGAATAATCTGCAAGTTAGTTAGGTTTTTTCTTGAATCCACTTTTCCGTGCACAATTAGCATAGAGGAAAGGTCAAAAATCATTGTTAAAACTCACAGTTTGTCAGTATTTTTTATTCATATTGACTTTGACTCTGCTGGTTATGGTCATATATTTGATATTTTGGTTTATCTGTTAGTTTCCCTACAAAACACGGCATGTCACAGTTTCTTGTTCAGTGAACAAAAGGCCCTGGCCTTCATTTGCATCCTAACACAATTTACTGATGGATTTCATGTAAATTGCACAGACTAAATATTGATCACAGAATATCTTTGTTATTCAGTCTTTTGGCTGTTTGTGAGCTAATCGTACAATAGTAATTTGTATGCAGAAACCCTGCTGTGATTGAAATCAGCTGCCATGAAACATGTAAGCAGTAGTGTACACATCAGAAGAGAGAGACTGATTAATCTCCTCACTCCATCTGTCTGCTCTCAGACGGAGAATGGAGACCAGATTCTGGATGTGGAGATGTCTGCAGTTCTAGAAATTTGTAAAAATGTCAACAGCTTGCATGTGAAGCTTCAACCAGATGGTTATGAGCTAGTTGTGTTGCTCTAAACCAGCAACCAGGTTTTTGGTTGATGTCGGTTTGGTTAGTCGTTTCTGAACTGCCTTTGGGAGTGAGAATGTTTCTGGACGTCCGCTCAGTCATCACCCTGAACAGAACTAATTAGTTTTAGTAGCCCAAGAATGATAAACAACCTGCACTTGTATAGGGCCTTTCAGAGTCAGAGAACTCCAACGCACTTTACACTACAGTGCATTATTCATCCGTTCACACACACATTCACACACTGATGGTGAAGCCACAGCTGCCCTGGGGTGCTCTGACAGAGGTGAGGCTGCCGAGCACAGGCGCCACTGGTCCCTCTGACCACCATCAGCAGGCGAGGTGGGTTAAGTGTCTTGCCCAAGGACACAACAGCAGAATTCTCTGTCCAGAGCCAGAATCGAACCTGCAACCTTTCGATTACTGGACAAATCACTGCTTCAAATAGAATCCATTATAGTCTATCGAGTGTTTCAAACCAGCAGCGATGTGGCAATATCCAGGCACATCCCAAAAGCACCACGCCGCGCCGCTAAAGATAGGGTCGGGATCTATTTTTGCTGCTTGCAGCTTCTGGGATGCATAAATTTCCCCAGTTAACACAGGTCTAGACAGGAAATCACACGTTTCAGAGTAAAATCACCGGTAAATTTCAAAATAAAAGGACAGCAGCAATGCAATTTCTTATGGAAAAAAGTTTACGTGAGACCCAACAGTTTATTTACTCACCGCATTGTTCCAGGAGTGGAGCGTGCAGAACAGCGCTGCCAGGTTTCTGACTGAGACCCGGAAATGGGACCACACCAGTCCGGTTCTGGCCTTCCTGCACTGGCTTCCGGTTTGTTATTGTTCTCGTTTTAACCCTCTTAGGCTCAAAATTAGTTTTGATAAAAGGACGAACCACTAAGTCCTTCAGGGGTACTTCTGAGTTAAGAAAGGCTCATGAAATATGTATGTGGAGTAACCAGGTAGGTAGGTTTAAACGCTGCAAATCTGCAACGCCTGCCTCAAACTCCTGGTTTTAGCTTTCAATTTCTTCTAGGGTGGTGCCCCCCTTATCTAGCCACACTCCTGAACAGACATTCGTCATCACACGCTCGGCGTTCCTCTGACCAAGGCCTGCTCACTGTCCCTCGTTCTAGGTGTCGGACTCGTGGGGACAGGGCTTTCTCAGTCCTAGCTTTGTCACTCTGGAACCAGTTGCCACCCTCAGTTAGGCTGTCCCCATCTCTGCCGGGTTATAAGAGTCGTTTGAAAGCCCACTTCTTTGGCTTGGCATTCCCTGAACATGTCTGAGGTCGGCCCTCTTTTATGTTGATTTTATTTCCTGTTTTTATTGGTCACTTTATCCCTTGTTTTATCTACTTGTTTTCTACTCAGTTTTAATAATATTTGCACTATTTTAATTGCTTTTATTATCTACTTATTTATTGTGATTTACATTCCATATGTACTGTTGTCCAGCACCTTGGGCTCCCTGACAGGGTTGTGGAACGCGCTTTATGAGTAAAGCTTTGATTGATTGAGGAGTTTTTCAGGGCTTTAATCCTGGCAGTGGAGAGGAACAACATCATATATGACATCAAACAGCAATATCAAACGTGATTTCCTTCTTTTTGGTTTAATGGTGGATATCATAAATAAACCGTGACCTGAACTCTCGAGGGATTGTGTGATGTCGAGAGTCCAGCGAAGAGCACAGCGAGGAAGCCATGCTGCTGCCTCTCCCAGGGTGAAAAAGGCCGCCTTGAAGTTTGTGAGTAAACCGTTCCACTGCAGTTTCGCGCCGCTGATGCTTCCTGTGTGAAACCAGTGTAAGTACCATTACTCAACCTGCAAAACTCACGAAACAACGCAGCAAAACAAACAAAGCTAATTTCATGAAGTCAAAGGCGTAAATTCAATCTTACCTTTGCTGCATTTTGTTATAGTAAAAACAATAAATTAAAACACTTGGTTCATGTAATCCAATGTTCCAACATCACACCGAGCTGATTCCTGACTGTCTTAGGCTTTGTCACCTGCTGGAGAGTGTTTATAAGTCTCTGATGCCACATTCCATAATTTTATGTTTCTTCATAATAAAAAGAAACTCCACAAGGTTTACTCAGCTGCTCTAAAAAAAAAAAAGAATGGTGAACTACTTTTGTTTCCGGGTGACCATCCTGAGCTGAGCTGAGACTATACCCAGTTTCGGTTTGTGATGAGGTAGACCCATCCCTCCTGTTAAGAGGACCCCTAGCACCCACACACCTAAACGCACATTCACGATCAACCAGTAACCTTCCCGTTCCGTTTACACTACACAGCTGTTAAATCATCTACAGTCTTCCTTTCGTCTGTGCGGGTCACAACAAGGGTGCACACTTGTGCACTTTCCGCTGTCTAATGGTTAAACAAACATAAGACATGGATGCAGTTTAGGGGGCACTTATCTGTCTGGCGTACTTAGGCCGCATTTCCAGGTGAGGAAACAGAGCGTCTGAGTACAGAAGATATTTGTGATTAAATGGGAGCAAAGTCACAGGTTTTAAATGAAGGCAAAATATGGGGGAAGGTATAAGAAGGTGTTTATATTCCCCAAGTGAATCAACGTATGTGTGTTTAATATGATGAGGTTTTCCTGCGGATGATTAAGGGGCGGGCTACCTGTATTTAATGGGCTTTGCTGCAATTCAGAAGTGTTTTTTTTATAAAGCCGCAGGAGCCAGTTACTCCTGGCGGCTGTGCATATGACACTGAGAAGTGGCCAACGAGGTGCAGCCTATGACCAGCTGTCATGATTGTGGATCCTGCTTGTATATTGGGACACCTGGTGTGTAAATATATTATGAGAGCACTTTACTCCAACAAACCTGCTGTGGTTCATTCACAGTCTTAGTGGGCTGGAATACTTTTCATCTGAGGGCCAGGCGAGGCACCATAGGGAGACCCGCATCACACGGATGCATTACCTCTGCACCCAAAGGCTCTCCTATTCTTTGTATCCAGCGTAGGTCTACGGTAGAGATTGCTACGCCCGAAAGGAACAGGAAATGCATCACAAAATGATTCGGTCATGGTAAATAAGTGACATAACATTTTTGAACTCCACTTAAACACATCGCTTATAGTCTACTTATAGATTGTTTAGTTTAATTTTCATGTTTATTTTATATATTTTGTGATTCCTATCTTCTTCCTGGGAGACTGGTGGGGCGGCACCCTAGCGCCCTCTATGGATGAGCCAGCACTGGTTCCTGCTCTCTTTGTCTTCCCCTAACCCATGTATTGTCTGGAATTTGGTTCCACAATAATCCTTTCATGCATGAATTAAGAAATCTTCAACCACATTTTTGAACAATTGTTTTCATTCACCTTTAGTTATGAATGAAACACATTTCAACTAAGTTTTTTTTTCAACATTTAATTAACAAAATAATCCATTACATGTCCAGCTCAGTGGACAGCATGTGTTCTGAACATGAAATATGTTGGCTTGTTTTACTACAGTTCAAATGGCTCAAATGAAATAAAGTTTTCAACAGCTAGCAGAAAATGAATAAATAAACATAACACTTTTGAATAGCTGTCCACTGTAGTGACTATTATGTATGAAAGGGTCAAAATTCACACTAAATGAGTAAGGAGGTAAAGAAGAGAACACCGACCAATGACCATATATAAAGATACACAAGCCCTCTGTGCCATCACCCAAAAGTTTCTGAAGAGCTGATAGGTGGTTCCTACCACCGCCATCTTAGCTGCGTTATGCGTCTCATCACGCACGGAAAATGCAAAAGAGGAGCTGAAAGGGGGACTGTGTGGGTGGGGAAGATATTTGACATCCATCAAACTCTGAGCTGACGTATCTACGAGCTAACTGAGCTAAAAGCTTGGTAGCAATTTTAACATTTGGTGAGGCTGAGGCCTTCCCTGGTGAAAGCAGGAAACACGCCACTAGCAATAGTATTGCTGATCTTACACCTGTCAATCACACCCCCTCATAATTTCAAGCTTTAATTACATCTAAACTGTTGAGTTACAAGAAAATTCACCCCACCCGAGTTGTCATAACAGTAAACTTGACATATTTATAAAAACTAAAAATTTAGTACCAGGCTTTAATTATGTGTAATTCTGCTGTGAAGTTGGCATTCAGCCCCTAGTGGATGAGAGGGGAACTGCTATTTTAGTCACTTCCATGTTGGCTTCTCTTACAGGCAGGCAGTCTTCCCCTTGGTGCTGACTTCAATGATTTACAGTGAAATGATTTGCAAACAGGAACTAGATAAAGCTGACAAGGCAAGAAATGCAGAAAATCTCAAAAACCAGAAGCAGAAGAAAGGTGTTGGAGAAAGTGTAGCTTTACTTTGCTCAGTTCAAGCTGTGAAGGGAATTAGTTGATAAGCAGGTTTCCTCAGTGGGAGCCTGTTACTGATCTGAAGGGAAAATGAATTGTAAGGATGAAGACACACAAACTATTGTAGTTAGAAGAGACTGAAAAGTGATCCGTGTCTGTTTTACTCATTATTCCTCTTGTTTTGTTTTGTGGACGAAAACCTGGGTTAATATAAAATACGTGAACATGTGCAAAGAAAATGTCTTTTAAAGTATCTTAAGCGATTTTTAATGTCAGATGAGATTTATTGAAGTAATTTTATAGAGTAAGTGGAGGAACTATTTAAATGGTAAATGACCTGTATTTGATATTGCGCCTTCTAGAGTCCTGGAACCCCCCAAGGCGCTTTACAACACAATCAGTCATGCACCCATTCACACACTCATTCACACACTGGTGGGGATGAGCTACAATGTAGCCGCAGCTGCCCTGGGGTGCACTGACAGAGGCGAGGCTGCCCAGCACTGGCGCCACCGGTCCCTCCGACCACCACCAGCAGGCAACGTGGGTTAAGTGTCTTGCCCAAGGACACAACGACAGCGACAGACTGAGCGGGGCTCGAACCTGCAACCTTCCAATTACAGGGCGAGCACTTAACTCCTGTGCCACCGTCGCCCCTAATTTAATAAATAAATAAATGATGAACTGGAACACAAGCCACACAGGAAGATTTCACCACCAGTACTTTGACAGTAATTAATCAGGATCACATTAACTTTGAGAGCTTAATGTAATTACACAGACCAGCTGAGACCTTGACCAAAAATATAAAGAGCCTTCATCTTCTCTAGATGTTAAATAATGCCTCGTTGAGTTGGATTAAAGAGAGTGTGCTGAGCACTGTAGCAGGGTTAAAGAGGTTTTGTTGTTCATTTGCATTGAATTTAAATAAACTGCTAATCACTTACCTCTTATTTATTAAAAAAGGCGACCACAAATGGTCTTGGAAGAAAAATTCTGCCCCAGCCCAAAGAGGGATATTTATTTTACCATTTTATGATTGAGACCCGTGACTTCAGATTTCGAGACATAGTATTCCTCTTGGCTTCTTTACACTTCGATCTAAATTGCCCATGAAGGTCTTGACTTGAAGACACCAACAGAACCATGTAATCTGCAAAAGGTAAGATCCTGTCCATAAGGGACCACAAACTGGGTCAGAGAGGACCAGCCAGAGTAGAAGCTCCCTAGGAACCAGCAGAAACATGTCCCAGAACCCATCTCTTGTTGTGAATGTGAAGGAACTGCAGAACCCTTAACCTGGACCCTGATCTAGATTAACTTTATTTTCCCCAAGGGACAATTTGTTTTAAAACTGACAATAACACATGCAGAAGTACATGCAAAACAGAAGTACAGAAAAAGAACGGACAAAATATTCATAACACAAGATATGTCTTTACGGTCTCCATTTGGCACCCTCAGCTCATCCCCAGCACACACTTCAGTATACTTAATTTAAAAAATGAGCCATTTTAAAACCAACAATTTACTATTTTGTAGATTTATTTACACTTTATGTATACAGACATAAACAAAATGTTTCGGACGTTGAAAGAAAAAACCACAATGGTCACAGAAGTAACTTGCATCTGACAAAACTAATAATAAATGACAATTCTATGAAATGTAACCAATAAAAGTCAGACATTGGTTTTCAACCAATCTTTAACTGAATTATTTAAAAATATTAACTCATGGATCAGACTTGAACAAAAAAGATGGTACCCCTAACCTAATGTTTGGTTGCACAACTTTTTGAGGCAATTAAACGTTCCAGCAACTGTCAATGAGACCTCTGCACCTCTCAGCCCGTATTTTGGCCCAATCCTCATGAACAAACTTCTCCAGTTGTCTCAGGTTTGAAGGGAACCTTTTCCAGATGACATGATTAAGCTCCTTCCAAAGTTGCTCAATATGATTAAGGTCAGAGCACTTTAGAATAGTCCAATGCTTTCCTCTTAGCCATTCTTGGGTGTTTGAAGCTGTGTGTTTTGGGTCATTGTCCTGTTGCAAAATCCATGACCTGCAACTGAGACCAAGCTTTCTGACACTGGCCAGCACATCTCTCTAGAATCCTTGATAGTCTTTAGATTTCATTGTACCCTGCACAGATTCCAGACACCCTGTGATGCAGCAAAGCAGCCCCAGAACACAACAGAGCCTCCTCTGTGTTTTACAGTAGGTACAGTGTTCTTTTCTTGAAATGCTTCGTTTTTCCGTCATTAAACATAATGGCGAAAAGTTTCATTTATGTCTCAGCTGTTCATAGGACATCCTCCCAGAAGCTTTGTGGCTTGTCAACATGCAGTTTGGCATATTCCAGTCTGAATTTTTATGATTTGTTATCAGTTCTGCCCTCCATGGTCATCTCGCATGTAGTCCACTTTGGCTCAAACAACAATGGATGGTGAGATCTGAAACAGATGTTCCTTGAGCTTGAAGTTCACATTGGATCTCTTTAGAAGAGTTTCAGGGCTGTTGTGTTACCATTCAGATTATCCGTCTTTTCGATTTGTCATCAATTTTCTTCCTGCGGCCATGACCAGGGATGTTGGCTACAGTCCCAATGGATCTGATATTTCTGAATAATATGTGCAACTGTAGTCACAGGAACATCTGACTGTGGCCATTGTGGGGTTTTCTCTCATTGATCAAAGGG
Source organism: Nothobranchius furzeri (assembly GCF_043380555.1). NCBI lineage: Eukaryota > Metazoa > Chordata > Actinopteri > Cyprinodontiformes > Nothobranchiidae > Nothobranchius > Nothobranchius furzeri. The sequence continues at coordinate 39,723,977 of NC_091752.1, forward strand.
TAGCAACAACGTTGTCCACACCTGTACATGTTTTTAATAAAAAGTTAGGGAAGTCTATATTGGGTTTTTTGTACTGATACATGTTCTACCAATATTGTTGTTCTTAATTTCCCATACCGATATAACTGACACCAATATATGCTGTGTCCCCCTCTCATAAAATAAATAAGAAAATCAATATGTTACGTTACTAACATCACATTTCTACTATCATGTTTGCTTAAATTTTGAACCGCAAAATGACAACTACTTGAGTTAGTGATAGGAAAAGAGGCATGAGCTGAATCTCATTCAGGCGTACCCCAAGCCGATTTTACTCCTGTACATAAATCTTTGAGGTCGGGGCGAATTTAGCATCATGTAGTATACAGGGGGTAACGACAGGTGATTAGCACCTCACAACTAGCTCCCGGTCAGCATTTGTGCTGATGCACAAATATCAAACATGTTTGATGTTTTGCTTATTCCTTGTGAGGGTGTCTGACCCAAAAGTACCAGAACCACTCACACAATAGGGCTCGCCAGCTATTTTGTATCAAAACATGTTTTTTTTTTTACACTTTTATCCTCACACAATGACAAAGACTGTGAAGACAGTGTGTTTAATGCCAAATTAAACTGATGCCAAAACATTGTTTTACTTTTGTCTTCCTCCTCCAAACTTCTGCATGTCCTCCTATGGAGGACTGATACAGATGTTTTCAGATATTAAATTTTAACGCTAATATCAGTTGATATTAATGGTATTATTAGACATCTATATCAAAAATGTGTTAACTAAAAGACATAATTTTACTAGTGTCCTAAAACCAAACAGACTTGTTTTTTTTTTAATTTTAATGCTTCAGTTCCCCAAATGTAATCATCGTCATCATCGTCGTCTTCCTCCGCTTATCCGGGTCCGGGTCACGGACCAAATGTAATAATCAAAATCCAAATGTAATCATAAAAATCTTTTTTCAAATTGCACCAAAACACCCAATATAGTTTATGTGCAAACTTTTAGAAAAGGCGCTAATAATGTTTGTTTTCTTTTCAGTTTCTGCAGAGAAAACATTGACTTTATTATAGTGGAGGTGAAACTGTTCTCAGTTTCTGGACCCAAGTAGTGTTTTCTGTCTAAACAGAAGCTTTTTGCTGCTAATATTTCCACCTACACAATAAAATATTTCAAGGCCCTGGAAATGAAGCAGCCATTAATAATAATACACTGTGAGATGCAAATGGGTGCCAGTATGAATATCAAGCACTTATTTTCTCTGTGACTGTGATATTTACTCTGAAAATGAAAGGTTGCCGTTGGATTCTTGTGTTCTTTCAGTTTCATTTGTGTGAGTGTTTCAAAATATATGGCATGGAAAATAGCTGGGTTAATGTCTAGTAATCCACAGTGGGCATGCTGTGAGCTCAGAATACGACTGAAGTCAAAGCTACAAGTACACAAACCAACTCTGTCTGTAGAAGTGCTTTTTCATTAAGTCTATGTGACAGATTCATACACAAACACACATTCCTTTGCTGCAGAAAATTAGAAGGAGGAGACATAAATTGGGTGAGACCAGTGCTGGACTGACCATAGGGCATAGCGGGCAACTGCCCGCTGGGCCGACCCTTTCATCTTTTATGGGCCGGTGTCTGTTTTTTTTTTTTTTTTTTTTTCCTGGCCTCTAGTTGTTGCGGACAACTTGCCCGCGCCGCCCCACGCGACGCCTCGTAAAAGTTGGTGGATTGGCCAATTGGTAATAATACACTCTGGGCTGGACCAATAGCCAGAGGTCTGATGCACCCACCGGTTGTTTGTGAATCTCAGTAAACAGACGGACGAGCTTAACAAAATGGAGAACAAAAAACGGAAAGGAGGAGCGGAGAAAATTCGACTAAAAAAGAAACTGGCCCTTCAGGCTGATGCTGGCACATGTGTTAAAATCTCACAGTTGTTTGGTAGTGAAGGTTCAAGTAAAATCAATTTAGGAAGTGATGGAGCCTCAGCCCAGCGACAGGTTGGAGAAGAAAAGAGGGAGGAGGAGGAGAAACCCGAGCCGGTGTTGTGCCATAAATTGACTCGCTGCCAAAAAATGATCAGCCACCGCGGGATCGCGCACGGTTAGGTAATTGCATTTCTAGACAAAATTCCCCAGGATTTCGCCCTAAAACTCAGCATATCTAGCAATATGGACATTCAGAAAGCAAAGATAACCTCTTCCGGTACTTAAACAGATGTTTATCGCGGATATTAGTGTGGCAGTGTTTGTGGCAGCCTGCGCGGGAGCACGAGGACGTGCTTGTGGAAAGAGGGAGGAAGATGTGGCAGTGTGAGCATCCACAATGTCCCGATTGATGATGCGCCCTGGCTACTGGGCTACGGAGATGTCCCTTTGGCTGACTGGTTAGAGCGTATAACTCTCACCCGGGAGTCTGGGGATCGAATCCCGCCCGGGCACTCGTTTCTGCACCTTGCCACATTAGTTTTTCCAGTTCGGAAGTTGTTTTAAATGTTGCTATTTGTCTTAAACGTTCACAATGAGGATGTATTAATCCTTTTTGCAATATTTGCGATTGAAAGATGGTTTGTGCCACAAACTTTGTGGTAAGAACTGGCTTTCTTTATGTTACAGCCTTGATACTAAAAAAATAAATAAACAATGTAAAATGGCACCCTGTATTGAATGTAAACGTTGTATAAATGGAATTAAACAATTCTCCAGCGATTTAATTTTTTCCCCTTCCTTTCTTTAGTCCACTTGACATGGAGCCACAGTTAACTAGTTTGGGGCACATTTTTACTTGAAAAAAGTATTTAAAATGATCAAGCTTCGGCTTTAATGACACTGTGTAGTTTACTATCTATACATTACTTTGCTCTATTTAAAAGTAACAAGATAAAAGCACTTCAGCACATAAAATTAAGATTGTCACTTGCCAAATAGACTACACCCTCCCGTTTACCTATAAGAAACGCCTCAAAATATCTTTAAATTCTTTATTGATGATTTAATTGTAGACAACTAAAATGGCATTTTACTTGCCAAAAAGTGATTGAATCGCTAAGATTTTCATAGAGGCTAAAATTGACCAAATAAGGGTATTATGTATTATCTGTTGATGTTACTGTACTCATACTGCCTACTGTGTCATCAAAAACACCCCAAAAATGGCAAAAAAAAAAAGAAAAAAAAAAAAAGAAGATAATTTCCCTTGCCAAAAATTGATTACAGTGTCCTGGTCACCTGTAAAGGGTTACATTTACCTAAATATTACTTTATTTATTATCTCTTGATGTTATTGGTGCCATCACAGGATGCCGGTGTCTTTCACATTCATAAACACCTCAAAAATGGCAACAAATGATCATTTCCCTTGCCAAAAATTGATTACAGTGTCCTGGTCACGTGTAAAGGGTTAAATTGACCTAAATATTACCTTATTTATTATCTCTTGATGTTATTAGTGCCATCACAGGATGCTGGGTGTCTTCCACATTCATAAACACAGAGTCCTGGTCACCCATAAAGGCTTAAATTGGCATAAATATTACTTCATTTATTATGATGCTGGGTGTGTTCCACAATCATATTCGAATAAACGTGAAAATATTCTGTCCGAATATCTGTTTCTTGTTATAAATATAACAGCATGAAGGATTTACAGTTAAAATAGGAGAAACACGTGACTCCCCAGGAAGGGTCGTAACACCACTCGCCTCATGCACATAAGTGAACAAAACAAAGCAGCATGGAGACACTCCGTCTCCAACCACCTCTCAGGCAGCAGCCTGCACTCCCAAGTTCTACACATCACCAGAACATAACCAACCGCAACACAATAAAAGCAGTGTTATACAAAATGGAAGGCCTGTAGTGTTTATTCTCTTACAGTAATAATTTATAAATTTTTTGGAGGAATTTATTTGAGAATTTTTTGGTTTTTATTAATTGTGCAATAGAAAAGTAATCGCTAGATTAATCATCTAAATAGTCATTAGAATAGTCGACTATTCGATAAAATAATCGTCAGAATAATCATTTTAAAAATAATCAGTTACCCCCAACCCTACTTTTTAGAATACCAGGATAGGAAGGATGGTGTAGGTTTACGTTTATTAGATTGATACATAAATACTACCAATAAGAAAGTGTACGTTGGTGTGTGTCAGAAACAGCGTAAGGCTTAATGTCTTTTCCAAAAAAAACAGGTGATGGGCCGGTCTCCAGTCAAAATGCCCGGGCTGAATTTTTGTCCCAGTCCAGCCCTGGGTGAGACGGCATGTGTAAAAAAAGATGAATACTCAAGAATGATTGGAAGACTGTAATGATTCTCTGCGTGATCAGTCACAGCATCACTGCTCTGGTACTGTATGAGTGATTTGTCAGATGGAGGGAAATCTCCTGAGCATTGAGTGTCAATCACCATTTATTAATACAAAGTTCAGCCCAAACTTTTACAATGTTTTTCCAAAAAGAAACTCCCAGTAGAACAGTCAGATAACTCAAGATATGTAAAAGTTTGTGACATTTTGCTGCTTAATAATCTGCAGATGGAGCTAAATTTGATCATTTTCTGTGGTGAATGAAATAAAACAAATCAAATCTGAAACCTGCAGAACTTCACTCAGAGTGTAGTTATTGAATCATGCAGTAAGCAAGACTCTTTTGCATCTTTATCATGATTTATCCAAGTGGCACAGAAGCTGCTTGCGGGAGAGGATGGAACAATCTATGGAAAGTGTTTTCTGTCAGTAGACTTCTTTTGAGGGCTTTCTCTTTCAAAATCTCCAAATGGGAGCAAGTCCCCTTCCTTACCACATGTTGTAGAATCTTCCTGTAGCTCAGATAAGACTTAGACTACTGAGACCATTGGTGAGATCAAGATCAATTATTTTTTCAACGCATTTTCAGTGGTCTCTAATTTAAATGAATGCCTTGTGAGTCGTTGTCTGTGAGGGAAAAAAAGCTCTAGTGCTCCTGTTTCAGAAACTAGAAGGGAGCAGAAGACAACAGGATCTGGAGTCTAATTTCCTGACATACTGACATTTCACCTGATTGGATAACATCAACTGGAGTCTACCACAGACCACTTTATCTCCACAAATAACAGTTGCTAATGGTAATGGTTAGCTTCTACTTGCTGAGATGCATTCAGATTTCTCCTGGTTGCTAAATCTACAATCAGTTTTGTTCTTGTTTTTATTTATTTTATTATTATTATTATTAGTGATGCACCCAAATAAATTTTTTGGGCCAATATCAATTTCCAATATTAAGATCGCTGTTAGGGCCGATAACCGATATTGTTGATGCTGATATACTGAAATTAATGCTTCTAAAATCAGCAGATTTTTGTATATAATGAAAATTATTAGAGCAGAATTTACATTATTATGTACACAAACAACACACATTTATGCTTCTGAGATGATTACATGTACTGTCACATGACTAAACAAATACACATTACCCCCCACCCTATGAAACAGATAAACAAATGGAAACAATATGGAAAAAATATCGGCTGTTGATATCAGCCCAGTTTTATTTATCGGACCGATACCGATATGTCATAAAATTACTAACATCGGCCGATATTGATATTGTTGCCGATATATTGTGCCTCCCTAATTGTTATTAGTCCAAGTTCTCTTGAAATTGAAATGACAAACCTTTTGAGGAACATTTGGATCACAACTTCTTTGAGGTAGCAAGCCTAAAAAAATGAAGAAAATCTTAGGTGTGTTCTTGCTGTGTCTTGTTTCTAATTCCATGCCATTGTTATTTTTTAAAACATAGAAACGGTTTTGTTACCTGTTTTTTCGATACGTTTCGCCTCCGGCTGCAGACTTCCTCAGGCTGACGCTGATGGTGGTGCGTCACTTCCTTCTCCATTTATCTGCGGGCAGCAGAGGACGTTGACGCCCTCTGCTGCCCGCTCTCCCCTCTCCGACGATGCAGTCCCATGCGCGGTCCAACGTGTAAACTCCATCGTCCCTGTTCATGGTCCCACATCCACGTGTCCTTATCTCGATTGCTTCCTTAAGCACATAAACGGAGAAGGAAGTGACGCGCCACCATCAGCGTCAGCCTGAGGAAGTCTGCAGCCGCAGGCGAAACGTAGCGAAAAAACAGGTAACGAAACCGTTTCTGTGTTTTAAAAAAGAACGATAGCATGGAATGAAGAAAATCCATCGACATATATTATAGGCTCCAATAATAAGTTTTGAAGCCAAAATGGGAGGTGGCCACCACCGCCATTTGACCGTGTCACAGGTTCCGTCAAGCCCAGACTATTCCATAAAAGGGAAGAGAGGTGGAGCTGAGGGTGGGGCTGTAAGGCTGGGATCAAATGACGACACCCGTCGAACTGAAGCGATGTAGCTAAGCTAACCCAAAGCTAACGTGGAGGTGGGAGCTAAGCTAACAGAGGTGGCAACCTAGCTACAACCGGAGTTTACTGTGCACAACACCAGAACTTCTGAGTCACAGATACGCCAGGCTGACCGCTGGGTAAAACCGGGTGGAACACAGAGGTCTCCCAAGAGCTCCACAAGCCGGCAGCCGCGCAGCAGACAGGCGCTGCGGCGATCAGAGATGCACCGAGCTGCAGGGAGGGGACCATACCGGTAGTCGGAATCCAGCTCCACCAACATGTTATATTTCAACCCATTTTCTAAAATGCAGCGATATGTTAAGCTGTGTGCTTGACAGTTGCACTCTATAAATACAGGGAGTGCAGAATTATTAGGCAAATGAGTATTTTGTCCACATCATCCTCTTCATGCATGTTGTCTTACTCCAAGCTGTATATACTCAAAAGCCTTCTACCAATTAAGCATATTAGGTGATGTGCATCTCTGTAATGAGAAGGGGTGTGGTCTAATGACATCAACACCCTATATCAGGTGTGCAAAATTATTAGGCAACTTCCTTTCCTTTGGCAAAATGGGTCAAAAGAAGGACTTGACAGGCTCAGACAAGTAAAAAATAGTGAGATATCTTGCAGAGGGATGCAGCAGTCTTTAAGTTGCAAAGCTTCTGAAGCGTGATCATCGAACAATCAAGCGTTTCATTCAAAATAGTCAACAGGGTCGCAAGAAGCATGTGGACAAACCAAGGCGCTAAATAATTGCCCATGAACTGAGAAAAGTCAAGCGTGCAGCTGCCAAGATGCCACTTGCCACCAGTTTGGCCCTATTTCAGAGCTGCAACATCACTGGAGTGCCCAAAAGCACAAGGTGTGCAATACTCAGAGACATGGCCAAGGTAAGAAAGGCTGAAAGACGACCACCACTGAACAAGACACACAAGCTGAAACGTCAAGACTGGGCCAAGACATAACTCAAGACTGATTTTTCTAAGGTTTTATGGACTGATGAAATGAGAGTGAGTCTTGATGGGCCAGATGGATGGGCCCGTGGCTGGATTGGTAAAGGGCAGAGAGCTCCAGTCCGACTCAGACACCAGCAAGGTGGAGGTGGAGTACTGGTTTGGGCTGGTATCATCAAAGATGAGCTTGTGGGGCCTTTTCGGGTTGAGGATGGAGTCAAGCTCAACTCCCAGTCCTACTGCCAGTTTCTGGAAGACACCTTCTTCAAGCAGTGGTACAGGAAGAAGTCTGCATCCTTCAAGAAAAACATGATTTTCATGCAGGACAATGCTCCAACACACGCATCCAAGTACTCCACAGCGTGGCTGGCAAGAAAGGGTACAAAAGAAGAAAAACTAATGACATGGTCTCCTTGTTCACCTGATCTCAACGCCACTGAGAACCTGTGGTCCATCATCAAATGTGAGATTTACAAGGAGGGAAAACGGTACACCTCTCTGAACAGTGTCTGGGAGGCTGTGGTTGCTGCTGCATGCAATGTTGATGGTGAACAGATCAAAACACTGACATAATCCATGGATGGTAGGCTTTTGAGTGTCCTTGCAAAGAAAGGTGGCTATACTGGTCACTTATTTGTTTTTGTATTGTTTTTGAATGTCAGAAATGTATATTTGGGAATGTGGAGATAAAATAAATAATTGAAATGGGTATATATTTGTTTTTTTTTAAGTTGCCTAATAATTATGCACATTAATAGTCACCTGCACACACAGATATCCCATCGACATACATATATGGACAATGGGTTTCCATAGTCTCCAATAACATGTTTTTATACTAAAATGGAAGGTGGCCACCACCGCCATTTTGACCATGTCACAGGTTCCGTCAAGCCCAGACAATTCCATAAAAGGGAAGAGAGGTGGAGCTAAGGGTGGGGCTGTAAGGCTGGGATCAACTGACGACACCCGGTCGAACTAGCTACAAGTTAGCCTGAAGCTAACCCAAAGCTAATGCGGAGGTGGGAGCTAAGCTAACGGAGGTAGCAACCTAGCTACAACCGGAGTTAACTGTGCACAACACCAGATCTTCTGACTCAGAGATACGCCGGGCTGATCACTGGGTAAAACCGGGTGGAACACAGAGGTCTCCGAGACCTCCACAAGCCGGCAGCCGTACAGCAGACAAGCGCCGCTGCGATCTGAGATGCGCAGAGCTGCCGCTGGGGAGAACCGGGTGGAAAAGTTTCCATCCCAGAGCTCCACAAGCCATCAGTCCGCGCAGCAGACAGAAGCCGCGATCAGACAGAGATGCGCCGAGCTGCGGGGAGACCCAGCCGGCAGACCGTGCAGCAAACAGAAGCCGCGATCAGACAGAGATGCGCCGAGCTGCGGGGAGACCCAGCCGTCAGCCCTCGCAGCAAACAGAAGCCGCGATCAGACAGATGCGCCGAGCTGCGGGGAGACCCAGCCGGCAGACCGTGCAGCAAACAGAAGCCGCGATCAGACAGAGATGCGCCGAGCTGCGGGGAGGGGAGAAACGGGTGGAAAACATCGGTCTCCCGAGAGCTCCACAAGCCGATAGTCGGAACCCAGCTCCACCAACATGTTATATTTCAACCCATTTTCTAAAATGCAGCATTATGTTAAATGCACTGGGTTTTACCCTATTACATTTAAATTTCATGGTTAAACAGTACATGTTAAAATCCAAGCTCAGCTCGGCATTACCTAAAATACATAAATATAATTTTACTTACCGAAAAAAAAAACAAAGTGGAGACTCCTTGGACGCTCTATTAGTGCAGTTAATGCCACAGCAAGTCATTTTGTCCAACAATTGCACAAAAAATATCCAAAAAAGAATACACACACACACACAGAGACTCAAAATCCCGGAGCAGTTTCCAAGCCAGACCAAGGCTCTACTGAGACCTTTCCACGGAGCTAGCTCTGTGGTCACGTGGGTCGGATGCTCATTAATTATACAGAATTTTAGGCTTTTAATACACTTAAACAGAAGAGTGAGAAAAAAAATTCACCCCCCTCAGAGTTGTCATGAGTGTAAACTAGATCATTTAAACAAAAAACATGTTTTGGTACCAGGCTGTAAACATTTTTGTTTCTGCTGCGAAATTGATATTTTTAACATGGGAGTCAATGAGGATTTGCTCGCTTCTGACACCAGCCCCCAGCGGATGAGGGTGGAGCTGCAATTTTTGGTACTTCCGGGTTGACACCAATTTTAGAGCCGCATTGTGGGGGCTTGAGATATCCCCCTAAAATAGCTAAAACTATAAACAAACTAAAAGCTACTTCCAAAAACATTCAGCTTTGATATTAATGAGTTTTATGGGTTCATTGAGATCACGGTTGTTGTTCAATAATAAAATTATTCCGCAAAAATACAACGTGCCTAATAATTCTGCACTCCCTGCATATTAATTCAACCTCCAAATCAATTTGTCATAATGTTAACTGCATCAGCGAGTGTGGTTATATGCGCACTAACTGACATCTAAGTCGATCCAGGTCGATCTTATTGTGAGTCTTTATCTTAGTTTACATGCGCATTAGATAACCTGCCTCTCAAATAAAGTTTGTTCCACATCGGTACAATAGGTGGCAACATGCCCCTTTTCATATAGCTATTCTTCTAGTTAGCTTATAGCAACACAAGCAGTAAACAAAGGCTGGCGGGAGTGAAGCTGATGACTGATGAATTGAAACAGGATATGCACAATAGCTGAAGGAATGTAAAACAACAGCTTTGCAGCACAGCTTACTTGGTACGTACTGTCCTGTTTTATGGTGTTGCTTTGTAACGATGATCTTCTCAGAAGCCCGCTTCCGCGATCTCGTCACTTCCGGTATGCAAGCGTGTTACCAGTTTAGCTCAGCAGACCTGTTTGCAAGCAGAGTGTATTCTGATTGTTTTTTTCCCCCCGTGTCCTGTCTGGCTGTGAAGCAAACAGAATTGATGTCTGAATGCTGCTGACAAGCCTTACAGATTTACTCTCAGGTGGAGCATCAAAGCGTCTGCTTTTCATGTCACGCCTGATACTTAAAACTTTATTGTTATTGTTTTTGAATGCTTTGTAATTCCGACCAGACATGGAGTCAGAGGTGAAAGAGAAAGGAAAAGACAAAAGGTGGGGAGAGGGGGGGTTCCACAAAAATAAACAATAATGAACAAGAGTCTGCTTCTAGACCAGTGGCGGCTGGCCAGTAGAGGGCGATAGGGCGCCGCCCTCCCAGTTTCCCCACAGTTTTTAATTTTTATTTTAAAAAATAAATAAATAAAATTAACAATAATCACATATTCTAAGTTAATTGTGTGTTTTGTAACAAAAATAAATCATTATATATATATATATTGGTCTCTGCCGGTCTCTGCCGGTCTCTGCCGAGCGGTGGAGGCTGTGTGCTGTTTTTCAATCGCCCAAACAGGACGAGATCAGCTGTCCAATTGCTGACAAGAAAATCAAAGGGTAGGAATGGGAATGTATCCAATCAGCCTCGACGTTGTTTCAGAACGTTTCAGAAGCATGATGGGCGATAGAGCTACCGCCAAGGTGTTCGGTAGAACTCGGAGAGTCTCGACTCCAGCACGTTTTTGGTTGTGACTCGTGACGCACATGGAGCAGACGCAGACATGGACGCCAGTGAGCCTACAACCAGGATACCGGATCTCAGCAGCCACTGATTTCAGTTCGGTCTCTTCTCCAGTATCCATTCGAGAGGAGAACTATGGTGGAAAAACTTAATGTCAAAGAGCTTGGACCAGATCAGCCCGACGTAAAGATAAGCCAGCAGGACAAGGAGAGAGGTAAACTGTACACACGACGCTTCTCCCAAAATTGGTACACCAGGAAGCAGTGGCTAGCTGGATGCAATCACGCTAATGCGTTATTTTGCTTTCTGTGTTTGTTATTCAAAACGGCTGGGATCCACAGAAGGTGGATGTGGAACTTGTGTCTCATGGGGGACTCCATTCATTCTCTGACTGAGGAATGCAGCGCATCAATGCAGCAGCCAACAAAGAAACGGAGGACGTTTGGACAGGGAGAACAGCAGCTGGGTGCAGAGGTAAGCTGTACATTACATTTCTGTGAACAAGACAATCAGAATCAGAAATCCTTGGTTGTCCCACAAACCGGAACATTTGTTTAATAACGTGTACATTGTTTAATGTGCAATAACTGTAAAAACTAATTTCAACACACATACCTATTATACATATTTAATCATGTAAATGTGTATTTCAAGTAAATTTGTACATACATCAATCTGATTCCATTTTACTTGTTACACTTCTGCTGCAGCAAACAAATTTCCCAGCTTTTGGGACAATAAAACATTTCTGATTTGTCCCAAAAAGTAGGAAATATGACATTTGTAAGAGGAGACATTATTTCCTATGAAAGTGTTTCCACTTTCCAGAAGTCCTAACAGTGTAAATTTCTGGCATTTTGTCTAAGTAGTGTTTACTACCATTACTGTAACAGTGACCTGCTCATAATTTTTCGTGTTCACTCAAATGTTGAAATTAAACAAAATGTTTTTGTTACTTGCCTCTTGCATTGCCTATTTACCATTTATGGTCATGTTATTTTATGTGCAATTTAATGCAGTATTTTTCAACCTTGGTCTGCAAGGCAGCGTGCCAATAGTCTGACACACCTGGATTAATAAGTTTGTCCAATAATGTAAGACAGGAAATAAAAGAGCTGTGCTTAATTCAGGAAATAGTGAAGTTGTGCACAAAGCTCAGAAAGCACAAGTTTGTTTAAAAAAAAAATAGCACAGCCCCACCAAAAATATTTTTCACCAGCCGCCACTGTTCTAGACCTGCAGAAAGATAAAGAATAGAAAAAAATGGGACACACAACAATACATAAGGAGCAAGCCATCACTGCGTCAGCCCGATGATGAAATATAAAATCAACATAGTTTAACTGAAAAATCACATAGTAATAAATCATAGTGCATTTAGTGGCAACAACAGCCTTAAGACGTGTTGACCGTGCCCAAGCCCATACTTTTGAGAGCACCATGTGAGCACCTGTGTGTGTACACGCGCTTGTTTATGTAAGGTTTCTCTATAAGAGCGTCCAACAGAGAGTGTGAGGGACCACAGATCTGCCCCCCAAAGATGCGTAGGAGACGGAGGGAGCTCCAAGTCCCAGAGTTCCAGGCGCTGCCCCAGAACACAGGAACCCCAAGGAGACTGCAACCAGAAAGGCCCCCGCTCCCCTCGAGAGGCACAGAGGATCGCCCAGGGAGGCCACAACCAGCAGCCGGCAGAGTCCCGGGAGATATCAGCGGCAAGCCCACAGGCACGTCCGCAGCCTCGCACCCCCTACCCGGCCGAGCCCGGGACCCAGCGACCCGGGACTCAGGGGCGACCACCCCCACCGGGGACCCAGCAGAGCCCAGGGACCAAGACCCCACCAGACAGCCACCGGGATTGATCAGGCAAACACCAAAAATCTTATCTTATGATTTACAGTATTTAGTTACTTTTAAAAAAAATTGTTAGACTTAATTAAATTAAATCAAAGTGAATTTTATTGTCAATTCTGCCACATGTACAGGACATGCAGAGAAATAAAATTACGTTACTCTCAAACCCTCGCTGGATAGCAAATAAACATTTAGTATAAATAGAGTGTTAAAAATGCAAGTACTAAAAAAATAAATAAAAACTTGTGCATGCCACTGAGTGAGAGTGTGAGCGTGTCAAAGTGACAGAGTTCAGAGAGACCGTGGGGGAAAAGAGAGGAGAGGGGGCAGAGCCGGGAGGGAGTTTAGCTTCCTAACTGCCTGATGGATAAAGCTGTCCTTCAGTCTGTTGGTCCTGGCCTTGAGACTCTGCAGTCTCCTCCCTGACGGCAGCAGCTCGAAGAGGCTTTGCATTGGTTGAGTGGGATCAGCCGCAATGCGAAGGGCCTTTTTTGTGAGGTGGGTGCTGTAAATGTCCGGTAGGGAGGGGAGAGAGACCCCAATGATCTTCTCTGCTGCTCTCACTATGCGTTGGAGGGTTTTAAGGCAGGATACGTTGCAGGCTCCGAACCACACAGTGATGCTGCATGACAGGATGCTCTCGATGGTGCCTCTGTAGAAAGTGTACAGGATGGGGGCTGGAGCTCTCGCTCTTCGCAGTTTGCGGAGGAAGAAGAGACACTGCTGTGATTTCCTGGTCAATGCTATGGTGTTGTTCGTCCAGGAGAGATCCTCTGTAATGTGCACACCCAGGAACTTGGTGCTGCTCACTCTCTCCACAGACACACCGTCAATGGTGTAATCAATTTCTCTCAGGCATTAACAAAGTATTTTTGAATTGAATTGAATTGTAATGAAGTTAATTTACATCTAATTAAGGACCGTAAGACAGTAAGATTGCATATCGAGTATGAAATCCATCTTACGGACCAATGAGTTGTTTAACCAGAAGATCGGGACTTTTTAATGTAGGGATTTGTAACACTTTGTATTAACTGAGAGACAAGAGAAGAGAGAGAGAGTCCTTCAAACATTTAAGATGATTTATTACTAAATAATTTTAAACAATTTAAACAAGACTAACTCTACTAATGATGGATGTATCTGTTTGAATGAGATGTGAGATGGATGGTGTGTGTGAGTCGTGTTAATCAGAACTCTCGTATCCGGCGAAGCAAGTCTGAGTGGGAGATGATGTTTTGCTCCTAACTATGATCAGAGTTTGACCGGAGTAGTTGCATAAACACATGAGACACCATATTTGTCGCATCCACACATACCCTCAGTGAGACCTCCGTACAGATCCAGATGCCAGGTCCATGGACCCTCCTCTGGTACTGGAGCCGATGGAACAGCGTCGACAGTATGACAAACCAGTCTTTGGATCGTCTCCAGGTAAAAAGCAACAGGTGGTTCACAGCATCAAAAAGGGACCCTCCTTGGGTCAGTGAGTTCAGCTTTTATTCTAAAAGGAACCGTTGCTTGGTTGGTAAAATGCAACAGATTTTCCCAGCTTGCTGGTTCTCAGCTTAAAAAGGGAAGTCCGGATGGCCGGTCCAGTTACTTCACTTAGCATGCGGTGAACTCTAGTGAGAACTTGAGAACTGAACTAAGATGGCGTTGGAATTGGTTTTATCAATCTGGATGTTTTGAATTCTGGTTGAGTCAAAGCTGGCAGATTTATAAACACCACAGAGACTATGCCACGCTTCAGACTAGGAAGGTTCAGATTGGATCAGTAACAGCAATGTGTCTGAGTGGTTTACCTTACGTGTGTCGGTGTGTCTAGTGAACTAGATTAAGTCATTTACTTATTAAAACATATTAATCATATTATTGTGATTTCACGGATCAGTCACATGGTATTATTGACTAACAGTTGTTTTGCTTAGCTTTATTAAAAACAGAGTTCTATGATTTAATAAAAGAAAAGAGTCTTTTTATCTTTTTTCTTCTCTTGCTGGAAAGTAAAGTGTTTAGAAGCAAATGCATGACCTTGAGGCTGTCATGCACTCGAGCACTGTGTCAGAGGCATCTGTGGAAAGAGGTTAAATAACCTTGGTGGAAATAGCTCCTTCATCACTTTACAATGGTCAGAGGAGCATGCTGAGTGTTACGGCCGCTGCCGTTTTGAAGCCCAGTGGTGTGCTCCGCGCCGTTCCCTGTGCAGCAGCGCAGCACCACGGACAGCTACGCCTTGGGATGCTGTCCTTCATTCAGGACCATGGACAGCGCCGGAGCGGCAGGCACAGGCAGCTGGGACTTCTCATCTCATCAGCCGGCCCTTTAAAAGCGGCCAGCTGGAGCTCATCAGGGGAGAGAAATGTTTGGAGTTGCAGAGGCAACGTGTGTTCTCTCCCCGTTGGCGGTTACCAGAGATTTTGTGGTTAATACCAGGTTGTGGTTTGCTTCTTGTGAAGAAGCAGCTTTAGAACCTTTTGTGTTTGGGATATTCCCAGTTAAGCGGTAGTTTTTGGTTTTGGTGTGTCTACAAGACCACCTTGTGGGTAAATTACCAGGTGGGGGTTTTTCCCCTTTTTGAAGTCTCAGTTTCCTGAGCTATTTTTGTTGTTTGGGTAACTTAAGTTAATTCAGTATTTGGTTTTGTCCTTTAGACAAACCTTATTTAATTTAAGGGTGGGATTTTTCCCCTTTTGAGTTTCATTCCCTTTTTAACTAAAGGAGTTTTATTTAGGATTTAGGATCTAGAGTGGTTGGTCCTCCAGACATTATCAGTTGATTAAGGTTAACTTAGTTAAGTCCTAGGTAAGGGTTTTTTGGCCCTTCTTTTGGTTCCTTTCCTTTTTGTAATAAAACCTTTCAAAATACAAGGACACTTTGAGTTTGGTTTTGCTTGGTCAAGCCTTTTTCTCCCCAACGAGGGTCACTTTTTGTTAGACTGGTCCATCTTATGTTTATTCCCCTCACCTTCCTAGCGGAGCCCATAGAGGGGTGTAACATAAATGGGGGCTCGTCCGGGATTTTTACTGATTTATAGCTGTTTTATTACATGTTTATAGCCTGTTTAAGATCAGTTAAGCCCGTGCCAAACGTTTGGACTAGTTTTAACATTTGGTAGCTCTTTGTTGGTTTTGTGAAGACACAAAACCCACGCTGTTTTGTGTTGTGTCCTTTTTGTGCTCTTAAACATGGCTCAGTTTTGTGTGGAGACATTTATGGAGGCTCCATCCCATGAGGTGCTGGAGCGTTGCCGCAAGGCTGACCTTCTGCAGATAGCTGTCAACCTTGCTCTTGACATCCCAAACCCTGTGCTGAAAAAAGACTTGAAATTGCTCGTTGTGGAGCATTTGGAGGACATGGGGATTTTAAAGACTGAGAATGAGTCTGGTGCAAAGACTGAACCAGAAGGATCTCCTGCAGATCCTGATGAATGTGACGATCCTGAAGTCCCTGCTGCTGCGGAGGATCGTGAGGGTGAGACGACGGAGACAGGAGAAACTCCTCTAACAGTACGAAAGTCTGCTCCGACCTCCCCAAGTTCGCCGACGGAAGGATCTCGAGACGCACGATTACAGGTGCAGCTGGCACGTCTGGACATGGAAAGAGAGGAGAGAGCCCAGGCTAAAAGACTCCAGATGGAACTGGAGGTTCGGAGGATGGAGATTGAAGCTGACACAGCTGTGAGAATAAGGAAACTGGAACTGGAAGCCCAGCTTTCCAACCCTGGACTTTACGTCACGCCCACCAAAGCTCCGCAACCCACCACAACCCCGGCCTTTGACATCAGTAAGTGCATTTCCTTAATGCCTACTTTTAGAGAGACCGAGGTTGACAGCTATTTTGTAGCTTTTGAAAGAATTGCGGAGACGTTGCAGTGGCCGCGCGGGGTGTGGTCTCTGCTGCTCCAGTGCAAGCTGAGCAGCAGAGCTTTAGAAGTTCTGTCTGCGCTCCCTGTCACAGATAGTTTGGACTATGACCGAGTGAAAGCTGTTATACTTCAAGCGTATGAGTTAATCCCAGAAGCTTATCGTCAAAAATTCAGACAAGCTAAGAAAAGTGCTGGACAAACACATGTGGAATTTGCACGTGAAATAAGCATGCTGTTTGATAAATGGTGTTCATCCACAAAAATTAAAACTTTGAGTGACCTTCGAGAACTTATACTTTTGGAGGATTTTAAACGTAAGCTGCCTGAGAGATTGGTAACCTACTTAAACGAAGAAAAGGTCTGCACTTAATCAGCTGCGTCCCTTTTAGCGGACGAATTCACACTCACTCACAGAGAGATTGTGAGGAGAGATGAAAGAAAAGACGTTCAGCCCGTTTTGATAAAGAAATCCATAAAAAGAAGTCCTCAAAACGGAAATCCTGAAACCCGTACCTGCTACTATTGTCACAGAACGGGACACGTTCTTAAGGATTGTTTTATGCTACAGAAAAAGAACGGGAAGCCCACTGCAGCTCCTAAGGAAGTTGGATTCCTTAAAAGGTCGCCTGTAGTTAAACCCTTGTGCGCCGCCAGGGAGCCTGATGCTTGTTTTGCACCCTTTATTCTTTCGGGGGAGATCTCGTTGACTCCCGGTGATGCGGACAAGCAAAGCGTTCGCATTTTGAGAGACACAGGTGCATCTCAAATGTTAATACTGAGCAGCGCACTCCCATTTTCAGCCAGTAGTTCACGCGGGTACGCTGTTTTGTTACAGGGAATTGAAATGAAATCCCTGCCTGCCCAGGTGCACCGCGTTCACCTAGAATGTCAGCTCGTTAGCGGCTGCTTTGATGTTGCCATTTGTGACCATTTACCTGTAAATGGGGTTGATGTTTTGTTGGGGAATGATGTTGCTGGAGGTAAAGTGCTACCTCTTTTAGAAGTAGTTCCTCAACCTCAAGCCGAACATGTAAATTGTGCCTCTGATTCACATTTTTACCCAGCTTGTGCTGTCACCCGTTCGCAAACACAGAATAATGCGGACATCCAGTTAAATGACTCAGTGCTGATGAGACTCCTCAGTGATGACTCCGAACAGATAGCCCATGATGGACTTGGGCTTGTTCCCTCATCAGACGCAGAAGAGCAGAGAGAAAAGGCTGATGCTGATCCTCAGCAAGGAGAACCTTTTCCACTTACGGCAGAAACCCTTTCTGCTGCACAGAAGAGTGATGTTATTCTGAAACCTTATTTTGAACAGGTGACCACTTCAGATAAAACAGACAAAACTACAACACATTATTTATTAGATAATGATGTGCTGGTGCGTTGTTGGCCTCAGCCCGCGGCTGAGGGCTTGGAATGGGGGTTGGTGAAACAAATAATTGCTCCATCCTCTTACAGAGAACATGTGGTCTCCTTGGCACATGAGAGTGACTGGTCTGGCCATTTGGGTGTCAACAAAACTTATAAACTGTTGTTGCAGCATTTCTTTTGGCCAGGGATGAAGAAAGAGGTGTCTCTCTTCTGTCGGCGTTGCCATGTCTGTCAGATGACAGGAAAGCCGAACCAGCCCATTCCTCCTGCCCCGTTACAGCCCATTCCTGTAGTGAGTACGCCTTTTGACCATGTCATCTTAAATTGTGTGGGACCTTTACCTCCTTCTAGAACAGGAAAGCGATTTTTGTTAACCCTTATGTGTTCAGCTACAAGGTTTCCGGAGGCCATACCGCTGAACTCCATTACCACTAGGTCTATCATCAGAGCTCTAACCCATTTCTTCTCCATCTTTGGGTTACCAAAGGTAATACAGACCGACCAAGGGACAAACTTCAAATCAAAACTGTTCAAACAGGTAACAAAAACCTTAGGAATCACACATGTCATGTCATCCGTGTATCATCCTCAGAGTCAGGGCGCTTTGGAAAGATGGCACCAAACTTTAAAGGCAATGCTGACCAAGCATTGCTTAAGTCAAAACAAAACGTGGGAAGAAGGATTGCCTTTCGTGTTGTTTGCTGCTCATGAGGCTGTACAGGATTCTTTTGGTTTTAGTCCTGCCCAGCTTGTGTTTGGACACACTCCTCGTGGTCCCCTGAAAGCTCTAAAAGAGAGATTTCTTTTTTCTGATCCGCGTGACAGAAAAGTGCAGGAGTATGTTTATCTTTCCAGAAAAGTCTGTTTGTTGATGTGCCCACTCAGATTAGCACATCATGTTGAGGAGCCCCTGGAGTTCACCCTGTCTGGTGGAGAGGAAGCCGGATGGAACCGCTCAGTTGTCCCCGGGTTATGGTAACCTGTAACGTCCAATAACCACTACATATCAAAGATGCATACATTTTGTTTTAACTCCTCCTTCCAGGGCCCCTTGTAGGCACAAGGGCTTCACCCTCTTTAGGGTGTTGCCGTTTGTTGTTTTCTTTAGGGTTGCGGCATGAGGCTAGTGTTGTCTGTGTCCTGCAGACATCTCGGGAGCACCCCAGGGTGATGGGGGACGGGCTTGCCAATGGGCCACCCCTCGTCGTCGCTGGTTTGTATGTGTACACCCACACATGTGCTTAATCTGCCCGCCTTAATCCGCATGAAGAGCAAGGGTTGAGTTAGAGAAGCTCCCCCCATAGGCAGTTAGCGGGATGCCCTGGTTGTGTCTAAATGGAGGATACTGTTAAGTTTTAAATGTATCTTGAGTTTTTAAGAAAAAAGATGGTGGTGTCTTAGGTATGGTTTTGAATTCTTTGTCTCACCCCCCCTTTTTTTCTTTTAAGGGTGGGGATGTTACGGCCGCTGCCGTTTTGAAGCCCAGTGGTGTGCTCCGCGCCGTTCCCTGTGCAGCAGCGCAGCACCACGGACAGCTACGCCTTGGGATGCTGTCCTTCATTCAGGACCATGGACAGCGCCGGAGCGGCAGGCACAGGCAGCTGGGACTTATCTCATCAGCCGGCCCTTTAAAAGCGGCCAGCTGGAGCTCATCAGGGGAGAGAAATGTTTGGAGTTGCAGAGGCAACGTGTGTTCTCTCCCCGTTGGCGGTTACCAGAGATTTTGTGGTTAATACCAGGTTGTGGTTTGCTTCTTGTGAAGAAGCAGCTTTAGAACCTTTTGTGTTTGGGATATTCCCAGTTAAGCGGTAGTTTTTGGTTTTGGTGTGTCTACAAGACCACCTTGTGGGTAAATTACCAGGTGGGGTTTTTTCCCCTTTTTGAAGTCTCAGTTTCCTGAGCTATTTTTGTTGTTTGGGTAACTTAAGTTAATTCAGTATTTGGTTTTGTCCTTTAGACAAACCTTATTTAATTTAAGGGTGGGATTTTTCCCCTTTTGAGTTTCATTCCCTTTTTAACTAAAGGAGTTTTATTTAGGATTTAGGATCTAGAGTGGTTGGTCCTCCAGACATTATCAGTTGATTAAGGTTAACTTAGTTAAGTCCTAGGTAAGGGTTTTTTGGCCCTTTTTTTGGTTCCTTTCCTTTTTGTAATAAAACCTTTCAAAATACAAGGACACTTTGAGTTTGGTTTTGCTTGGTCAAGCCTTTTTCTCCCCAACGAGGGTCACTTTTTGTTAGACTGGTCCATCTTATGTTTATTCCCCTCACCTTCCTAGCGGAGCCCATAGAGGGGTGTAACACTGAGTGTGTGCTCTCCTGAAGTCCACAACAATCTCCTTGGTCTTCTCCACATTCAGAGAGAGGTTGTTGTCAGCACACCACGTGGTCAGGCGGCTCACCTCGTTTCTGTATTCGGTCTCATCCCTGTTGTTTATGAGACCCACCACGGTCGTGTCATCCACAAACTTGATGAAGAGGTTAGAGCTGTGTAATGGTGTGCAGTCGTGGGTCAGCAGAGTGAAGAGGAGGGGGCTCAGCACACATCCATGGAGGGCCCCCGTGTTTAAAATGATGGTGCTGGATGGGTTTCTACTGACCCTTACTGCTTGTGGTCTTCCAGTGAGGAAGTCCAACAGCCAGTTACACAGTGAGGTGTTGGGACCCAGCTGGACCAATTTTTGAGAAAGTTGTTGGGGGATGATGGTGTTGAATGCTGAACTAAAGTCTATGAACAGCATTTGGACATATGAGTCTTTTTGTCCAGATGTGTGAGTGCTGAGTGGAATGCAGTGGAGATGGCGTCACCGGTCGAGCGGTTGGGCCGATACGCAAACTGGAAGGGGTCTAGGGAGGGGGGCAGAACAGACTTGATGTGTTGCATAACTAACCGTTCGAAGCACTTCATAAGGATGGGAGTAAGTGCAACAAGACGGTAGTTATTAAAGCAGGAGGGAGATGATGTTTTTGGGACCGGAATAATTGTTGTGGCTTTAAAGCACGTGGGGACGACAGCCTGGATGAGTGATATGTTGAAGATGTCTGTGAAGACATCAGTTAGTTCCACTGCACAGTCTCTCAGTGCACGGCCAGGAATATTATCAGAACCCGGAGTTGTACGTGCATTGATCCTGCTGGGGGATCTCCTCACGCTGTCCGGGGACAAAGTCATCACCTGGTCACCAGGAGGAGGTGGAATCTTCTGTGCTGTGGTACTGTTTTGCACTTCAAAGCGAGCAGAAAAGGTGTTCAGCTCGTTCAGCAGGGAGATGGTGCTATCACAGGTCTGTGGAGGGGGCTTGTAATCTATGATGCCCTGAATGCCCCGCCACGAGCTTCGTGTGTCTCTGCTGTCTTTGAAGTGCTGGGATATTTTCCTGGAGTACTGTCTCTTAGCCTCTCTGATACCACGGGAAAGGTTGGCCCTAGTTGTCCTCAGGCTCATCTCGTCTCCTTTTCTGAAGGCAATATCCTGCTCTTTCAGCAGCCTGTGGACCTCTCCTGTCATCCATGGTTTTTGATTTGCCCGGACAGTTATGGTTTTAGTGACTATTACATCCTCAATGCATTTATTGATGTACTCCTGGAGATCAGTGGTGTTATTGTAGGTGGCAGCCTGCTTAAACATGTTCCAGTATGTGGTGATAAAACAGTCCTGTAAAGCCTCTGAAGACCCTTCTGGCCACACTTGTATCTGCTTACAAACCGGTTTGGTGACTTAAGCCTGATTTATGCTTCTCCGTCTGCGTCAGTGCGAAGACACGCAACGCCATTATCTGTCTTTGCGTAGGGCTCCGGCAGGCACGCAAGTACGTACGGAGTCGAGCCCACTTTTTTAAACATCCGTCAAACGAGACGGATTACGCAAGCTTGTGATTGGTCAGGACACCGCTGTTGTTTACAGCGCCGCCATTGCAAAGAGAGCCGAGGATAACTAACGGCAGACACGGAGAAGCTTGAAGAATACCTCGCGAAAAAACTCTAAAAATATGAACGTTTCATTCTCCCGTGACTGGAGGAGTGAAAAAATGTGCAGCAAGCGTTTTATTTGTGGACGGAAATGACAGGAAACGTGGGTTTAGAGGTGGGGAGCGTATGAAGAGGTGGGAGAATGAGAGACAAATATGTCCGTGTTAAAAGTCGCTTATATACACAAAAAACACAATAAACACACTATCTTGGACCGATACATGACAGGATACCACAGAACAGCGCTACGCCCTCTGTTGTCCTGCCGGGTAATTGCTTTGCAACACTCTCCAGGAGATGGAGAAATATGAGAGCAAAACGCTTCCGTCAATCCGTGCGTGTCTGTCCCTTGCGGAGCTGACGGAGAAGCATAAACCAGGCTTAAGCGGTCTGTAAGCAGACATTAGCATGATTTTGATGTGGTCTGAGGCACCAAGGTGAGGGAGGGGGAAAACTTTGTAAGCTCCCCTCTGGGTGGTGTAAACAAAGTCCAGTGTGTTATTTCCTCTTGTTGGAATGTGTTGCTGTATTTTTGGAAACACGCACTTTAGGTCTGCATGGTTGAAATCCCCAGCCAAGATGAAAAAGGCATCAGGGTGGGCTGTCTGCTGCTCGCTGATGCGCTGGTACAGTTCATTCAGTGCCTCACTCCTGTTGTTGTTATTGGAGGAGGGAGGGATGTACACAGCACACAGTAGTATGGCTGTATATTCCCTCGGTAGATACAATGGCCAACACTTAATAACCATAAGCTCCAGTACTGGCATGCAGTGTGTGCAGACCGTGACAGCATCGCGACACCAGGCATCATTGATGTAAACACAAAGTCTGCCCCCACGGGCCTTACCTCCCGCGACGATATCTCTGTCAGCACAGTAGCAGGTTTGCTGATCGAGCTGAATGGTGCAGTCCGGGACACTGTCGCTGAGCCATGTTTCCGTGAATACAAAAACACAACAGTCCTTTACATTCCTCTGAGATGAACGTAGTAACTGGATGTTGTCCAGTTTATTTCCTAGTGAGCGTACCTTGGCCAGAACGATGGAGGGAATAGTGGGTTTATGTGGGCTAGCTTCTAGCCTAGCTCGCATGCCACCGCGCTTTCCCCTCTTCTGCTTGCTCTCACGCCACTTGAGGCGCCTTCTTTGTGGGCGAGGTGCAGGAGTGGGGGGTCGGTGATTGAATAGGACTCTGGAGGAGATCCAGATCTCTCAGTTCTTAGGTGTCCGCAGAATTTAACTTAAAAACGTTGTTTCTGCCGATGTCGAGCAGAGATGTTCAGCCGTATACACGCTTGCAGACAGATAGACGCGACAGGGACATACAGGACAAAAAAACAAAAAAGTTCGGGAGAGAGAGAAGCCGCTGCATGTGCATGCGCCGCCACAAGTACAATGACTTAGAAATAATTCATTTGGAATTGCTTAATTAAATTATGTGCAACACTCTTATATTTTATAAGTTGGATAAATTAAGTCCAATACTTTTAAAATCTTCAAGTCGGATTTAGTTAATTTTATTATGTGCAAAATTCTTATAATATTTTAGTTGGATTTACTTAGTTAAAATACGTGCAACACTGTTGCCATATAAAATTAAGTAAATTCAACTAATCATTATTTTCAGTGCACTGGGTTTTACCCTATTACATTTAAATGTCATGGTTAAACAGAACATGTTAAAATCTATATAATCATTTGTATAATTTTACTTACCGAAAAAAATGAAGTGGAGACTCTTTGGACGCTCTATTAGCGCAATTAATACCACAAAAAGTAATTTTGTCCAACAATTGCACAAATAGTATCCAAAAAGAATGCACAAACAGCACAACTAATGGTCTAAGTTGAGAGACTGGAAATCGCGGAACAGTTTTCAGGTGAGGTCGAGGCTCAGGCTGAGGCCTTTCCCGGAGCTAGCTCGGTGGTCACGAGGGTCTGATGCTCATTAATTATTCAGAATGTGAGGCATTTAATACACTTAAATAGAAAAGTCACCCCCACCCCCCCACCCCACCCCCCCCGTCAAAGTTGTCATGAGTGCAAACTAGATCTATTAAACTTAAAATTTGTCTTGGAACCAGGCTGTAGACATGTTTATTTCTGCTGTGAAATTGGTATTTTTAACATGGGAGTCAATGAGGATTTGCTCGCTTCAGACATCAGCCCCCCCCCCCCCCCCCCCCCCCCAGTGGATGAGGGTGGAACTGCAATTTTTGTCTCTTCCGTGTTGGCCTCAATTTCAAACCAGTATTATGGGGGCTTGGGAAAAACAGAGAAAATAGAAGATCTGAGAAATGATGACAGATAGATCAGATGCAGGTCAGGGTTGCATCTTTAGATCTGGTTTATCAGCTGTAACAGAGAAAACTGAGTCACACATAAAACACTGAAGAAGTGTTTTGTTTGAGTGAATTAAATAGAGCAGGAGTGCGACTGAGTACATTAGAGTGCAATCAGATGCCTATTTGACATTAGCAGAATCCTTAATGAAGGTGAGAGGAGATGATTGGCTGGGTGAGCATTCCGATGGGGTCTGTCACAGCGATAGTTGCCAGGGTGACCTCAGTCTCAAAAGGACAGGCTCCAGCTCATCTGGCATTTTTAAGTGGCTGCATGGATCTCAGCCAGACAATGATGCCCTCATATGGAATGGAAGACATACGCCGAGCATCAGATTTAAAAGGACAAGAAATGAGCATAGAGAGGAGAGAGATAAATATGGTGGAGGTGAAGCAGTTTAGGATTCTAGATGAAGAGAAGTTAAAACAGGACGGGTGAAACAAAGTAAGAGAAAACAGTATACAGATATTATTCTAATCAGTTATTATTATTATTATTAATAATAATAATAATTCAGCAACACTAAAATTCAATTTACAAATAATTTTCTAATCAAAACTTTTCCAAATGTTAATTTAAAATGACATGTCATCTAAACGCAGCTTCACATGGTAAAAATGAAGTGTTCTGGTTCTGCATACATTGGCCATTAAAGTTTTATAAACCTAAAAGAAAACTAATCATGTCAGTGAACTGAGAAAAGATTGAAAAATAATTAGTTTATTGAATTTCCACCAGTAAAACAGATTTTAGAAAACTAAAGACATAAAAGACATTTTTTGGGATTTGCTTTATTAATTGATCGATTTTAAAGAGAAGCAAGCCAAAAGTTAAACCTTTACATTTTAGAAAAAGAAAAATGGTGGACAAGAGGGAAAGACTCTTTGAACATCTTTGTTAGGTTTGTTCTGTGTTGGGTATCCATTTCCATTGTTTGGTTCTTTTCTGAACACAAACATCTGTTTTTACCTTCCTGCTGAAGTTTTGGCTACATCTGTGGCGTAGACAGAAGTGACGCCACCAACATCAATGCTTGGAAGAAGGCTACAAAAGAAGGTAAAAACAAATCTCTATTACTCTGTGAAATTTATACTGAGGCCTATTCTGTAGCTACTGTAGCTACTTGGAAGCCTCCTGCTCTGTAAACAGTTTGAAACCTGGATCTTCAGACCTATTAACGCATCACTGCAGCTAAGGCAAGATTATCTGGTACTTTGCGTAGCAGTTACTTGCTCTGTGGGAAAATATTGCAGTAAATCGAAATATCCTCACTTTGGTTTGAGGGTTTGGATTTCATATTCTACTGCTACCTTGAGCACTGCAACTGTGGAAACATGTGGAACTTAAAGCAAGTTAGTTACCTTGTCTTGTTCCTATAATTTACATCTATGGCTGGAGACTGCAGCTCACACTTGTTTGATGAAGTACCAGGATCAGAGTGGGACTTACAAAGACTATTCCTTGAACAAGAGTCTGCACCTTTTGACTATGTGTCAGCAGTTTTCTTCTTATGTGGTAAAGGGACTCTTGTGCAAATTCTTCAGCTAGATCCCCAAATAACCAGAGACACATCGAAATGGCTGTTGGATGTTAATGGCTCCATCTACTATTCCTGCCTTTATGTATTAAGAGAACATTTTACCATAAATGAAAACCTGATCATATAACCCTGCAACTTGCAAACTGTATTAGAAGAACATAATAACATAAGATCTAAGTTTTTGATCATATGTTTACTCTTGCTTTCTGGAGATGTTGAATTAAACCCAGGATCAGAAAATAACTGTCTTACCCAAGCAAATTTCTACTCTAGATCTGGTCTTGGTATTATTCATGTTAATGTGAGAAGTCTTCTCCCTAAATTAGATATGCTCTCAATATGGATAAATTCAACAAATGCAGATATTTTAGTGGTATCAGAATCATGGCTAAAAATATCTATCAAAGACAATAACATCAATATTGATGGCTATAATGTTTTTCATGCGGATCGAGATAAAAAAGGTGGAGGGGTGGCAATGTATATATAACGGAATGAAATGACTGTTTCCCCCTCTCCTCTGCACAGAACTACTCTGCATGAGATATGGCCTCAAGGTCTCATAAATTTGCTTCTAACCTGCTTCTTTTCAGCTCAACAGAAGAATGAAGAATGGACTCTCTCCTTTTAATTAATCAAAGAACTCTATTTTAATAAAGCTAATCAAGCAAAGTGTTAGTCAATAAATAAGATGTGACCAATCTGTGAAATCAAAATATTAATCACTTTATTATAGTCCTGTAGAATATAAAAGTAATGTGACTTTAATTGTTCCAATAGGACTGATCTCACGTAGCGTTAAAAGACATGACACATTACTTTCACTGATCCAATCAGAATCTGCCAGATCTGACGGAAGTGTGGTTTTGGTGGTGTTTGGAAAATTTGTCAACTTTTCATTCGACCATAAACCAAAACATCTGAAGTATAAAACTATGCCCACGTCATCTCTAACGCCAGTTCAAAGAGTTCTAGAGAAGTGTCGGAGTGGCTAATCTGTAACTTTCCTCTTCAACCGAAAGAACCAACGACAAGCTGGATAAAATCTGTCGACGTTCCAACTGCTGCAACGGGTCCTTTCAGAATAAAAGCTGAACCATAAAAACCCAGGTTTGGGTCTCGCTAGATGCCAACAAATTGTCGTGACCCCGAAGTATCTCAAAGACTGGTCTGGTTGGCAACCGCTGTTTTTCCTACCGGCTTCGGTTCCAGAAAAGGTCAAGCTGGACTTCGACATTCCTGATATAACAGGGACTTCCGCTAAGGGTATGTAGGCTGACAAATGGCGTCGAATGTGTTTATGAATCTCCTAATCAAAGCTTAACGCGAAGACATCACCTTCAGTTCCCATCAGAACTAATCGCTTCTTCAGATTTGCTGATTCTGAGCAACATTACACCTCACCCCATTCACCGTCTCATCCACCTGAGTTACACCATACATTTAGTGTTTAAAGTTAGTCTAAGTTGTTTTTAATACATTTTTAAACTTTTAAACTTGACTCTCACTCTGTTGTCTCTGAGTGAATACGAAGCCGTTATCTAATCCCTGCATTAAAAAGTTCCAATCTTCTGGTTTAAAATAACCTCACAGATCCATAAGGTTGATTTCATATTTACTATGGAATCGTACGCCTTATGGCTTATTAAATAACATGTAATTTAAACCATTACACATATCAAGCACTGTTTTACAGCTGATGTAATTTAATCGAAATCTGTGAGCAAAGAACTGGAAATTCTAGCTATTGATGTTGAAATATCTAAAGATCAGCACATCATGGTGGTGGGATGTTATAGACCTCCATCGGCTTCTAATAGTTCATTGTCTATATTCATACATTTTTGTCTCAGTTAAAATACAATGAAATATTGATTGTTGGTGACTTAAATTATGATTGGCTCACATCTGCTTCTGATGCACTGAAAAATCAATGTCATCTTTTAAATCTTTTTTTTTTTTTTTTTTTTTTTTTACCGTGTCCTGTCTGGCTGTGAAGCAAGCAGAATTGATGTCTGAATGCTGGTGCCAAGCCTTACAGATTTATTCTCAGGTGGAGCATCAAAACTTTTGCTTTTAATGTCACGCCTGATACTTAAAACTTTATTGTTATTGTTGTTGAATGCTTTGTAATTCCGACCAGACACGGAGACAGAGGTGAAAGAGAAAGGAAAAGAAAAGGTGGGGAGAGGAGGGGGGGGGGGGGGGGGGGGGTTTCCACAAAAATAAACAATAATGAACAAGAGTCTTCTTTTAAATCTTAATCAGCTGATTGACTCTCCCATGAGAATCAACTCAAAATCTGTTGAAAAATCAACGCTCATTGATCTAGCATTAATAAGACCTAGTCCACACGTAGCCGGGGTTTTTTAAAAACGAATATCCGCCCCTCCAAAAACTTGCATCCACACCACCACATTTTAAAAACAAACTCTGTCCACACGTACCCGGATAAATACGTTGTTAAGGACATGCCAGACCTGTAGGCGGCAGTACTTTCCCCGTTCTTAACCTCGTCCTTCGTCTGTGGTCTTCCGCAAGGAGCAGTAATTCCGCTAGCAAAAACAAACAAGCAGAAAGCGCTTGGACAATTGATGGATCGGGTAGTGACAGAGCGCAGCTCTGAAGGCTTCCATGATGCCGGCTAGTGTAAACACAGGTCGCACACGTGATGTCAGCATTTTTTTGTCGCGGAAAGTGACGCTGCGGACCTTAAAACTCCGGTTTTGTCCGTCCACACGCAGACACCCAAAACGAAGAAAAGCAGATCTTCACTTTGGCCGGAGTTTTTAAAAAGATCCGTTTTCGTGTGAAAAAACTCTGTTTTCGTGTGGATGACAAGCCAAAACGTAGAAAAATATCTACGTTTTGGCAGATCCCCGGCTACGTGTGGACAGGGCCTAAATATGTACAGTCTATGGCCTAAATATGCAATTTAAATTTGTAGCAACTGGCATTTTTGCTAATGATATGAGTGATCATTGTGCTATAGCAGTTGTACGGGATACAAAAGTTTCTAAAAGCAAACCACGCATGGTAACTAAACACAATATGAAGATATTTTCTGAGCAAGCTTTTTTATATGATCTTTACTGTTTCCCTTGGGATAGAATAGCTTTGTTTGATGATATGGAACTAGCTTGGAAAATCCCTGGTTTACAAATGAAATTTCAGAGTTGCTTCATGAACGAAATATGGTATGGGCATCGACATATAAATATTGGACAATGGGTTTCCGTAGGCTCCAATAACACGTTTTTGAGGCCAAATGGAAGGTGGCCACCACCGCCATTTTGACCGTGTCACAGTTTCCGTCAAGCCCAGACAATTCCACAAAAGGGAAGAGAGGTGGAGCTGATGGTGGGGCTGAAAGGCTGGGATCAACTGACGACACCCGGTCGAACTAGCTACAAGCTAACCTGAAGCTAACCCAAAGCTAACGCGGAGGTGGGAGCCAAGCTAACGGAGGTAGCAACCTAGCTACAACCAGAGTTAACTGTGCACAACACCAGAGCTTCTGAGCCAGAGATATGCTGG
Organism: Nothobranchius furzeri; assembly: GCF_043380555.1. Lineage (NCBI taxonomy): Eukaryota > Metazoa > Chordata > Actinopteri > Cyprinodontiformes > Nothobranchiidae > Nothobranchius > Nothobranchius furzeri. The sequence continues at coordinate 39,753,391 of NC_091752.1, forward strand.
GCTGACCGCTGGGTAAAACTGGGTGGAACACAGAGGTCTCCGAGAGCTCCACAAGCTGGCAGCCGCACAGCAGACAACCGCCGCTGCGATCTGACATGCGCAAAGCTGCCGCTGGGGAGAACCGGGTGGAAAGGTTTCCATCCCAGAGGTCCACAAGCCAACAGCCCGTGCAGCAGTCAGAAGCCACGATCAGACAGAGATGCGCCGAGCTGCGGGGAGGGGAGAACGGGTGGAAAACATTGGTTTCCATCCAGAGCTTCACAAGCCGGCAGCCCACGCATCAGACAGAAGCCGCGATCAGACAGAGATGCGCCGAGCTGCGGGGAGGGGAGAATGGGTGGAAAACATCGGTTTCCATCCAGAGCTTCACAAGCCGGCAGCCCGCGCATCAGACAGAAGCAGCGATCAGACAGAGATGCGGGGAGGGGAGAACGTTTGGAAAACATTGGTCTCCCGAGAGCTCCACAAGCCGATAGTCGGAACCCAGCTCCACCAACATGTTATATTTCAACCCATTTTCTAAAATGCAGCATTATGATAAATGCACTGGGGTTTACCCTATTACATTTAAATTTCATGGTTAAACAGTACATGTTAAAATCTAAGCTCAGCTCGGCAGTGACCTAAAATACATAAATATAATTTTACTTACCGAAACAAATGAAGTGGAGACTCCTTGGACGCTCTGTTGGTGCAATTAATGCCACAGCAACTCATTTTGTCCAACAATTGCAGAAATAATATCCAAAAAAGAATACACAAACACAGAGACTCAAAATCCCGGAACAGTTTCCAGGCTAGACCGAGGCTCTACTGAGGCCTTTCCCCGGAGCTAGCTCTGTGGTCACGTGGGTCTGAGGCGGCGGTCACGTGGGTCTGATGCGCATTAATTATACAGAATTTTAGGCTTTTAATACACTTAAACAGAAGAGTGAGAAAAAATTTCACCCCCCTCAGAGTTGTCATGAGTGTAAACTAGATAATTTAAACCAAAAACATGTTTTGGTACCAGGCTGTAAACATGTTTATTTCTGCTGTGAAATTGGTATTTTTAACATGGGAGTCAATGAGGATTTGCTCGCTTTTGACACCAGCCCCCAGCGGATGAGGGTGGAACTGCAATTTTTGGTACTTCCGGGATTGCTTCAATTTTTGAGCCGCATTGTGGGGGCTGGGTATGGGACAGGGCATGAAAGTCAAAATGCCCTAAGGACTGGTTTCTTTTTAAGCAATTAAGAAATAAATGTACTTTGCTCTTATGAAAGACAAAATCAAATTTCAATCTGAACAAACTAACTGAAAATCTAACTAATCCTAAAAAGTTTTGGAAAAAAATCTAAGCACTATCTTCATCAAAGAACTGTACTCAATTACCTTCAAATATACTTGTGGAAGGCAAAAATATTAGTGATAAAACAGAAATGCTAAATTAGTTAAATACACATTTTGTGACATCACGCTCATCATGTTATCCACAAAACTGTCAATCTCAATAATCTAGCATTGTCAGAAATAGTAACATTGATGTTTTCAACTTTAAACCATTTACAACATTTGAGGTGAAGAAAGCCCTAAAACATCTCAAATCTTGGAAACCAGCCGGTCAAGCTTGCATCCGAGTACATTGCAGAACCCCTGTGTTGCATTTTTAATCTTTGAAAACAAATAAAATACCTAAAGATTGGAAATCTGCATTTGTGCTGCCACTTTTTAAAGGTGGAGACCTAAGTAACTTAAATTATTATAGGCCTATTTCAAAGCTCTCTGTAGTGGCTAAGATACTTAAATTCTTGGCCAATTATCAAGTCAATATTTTCCTTACATCAAACTCTATACTATCTGAATCTCAGTCAGGGTTCAGAAAGAAACATAGTACCACTACAGCAACCATGAAAGTTTTTAATGATATTACTGAAGCTCTTGACAATAAGCAATGCTGTCTTGCACTTTTTATTGATTTTACAAAAGCATTTGATACTGTTGACTATTCAATCTTGATTGATCGACGTGTAGAAATTGGCTTTTCTAACCAGGCTGTAGGATGGTTCAAAAATTACTTATCAAACAGGACCCAAGTTGTACAGCTAGATGGTGCTGTTTCTGAGGAACTTCAGCTATGTAAGGGAGTCCCACAGGGATCAATTCTTGGTCCATTACTTTTCACCCTCTACATAAATAACATTGGTCTAAGTATTCATAATGCTAAATTACATCTTTATGCAGATGATACAGTTATTTATTGTTCTGCCCCAAATTCTACAAAGGCATTTCAGGATCTTCAATAAGCATTTGATCAAGTGCAAGAACAATTGTGCCATTTGCAGCTTGTACTAAATGCTGATAAAACTAAACTTATGTTTTTCTCCCAGTCAAAAAGAAAAACAGAGAATAGGTAAATTTCTACTGGTCTGGGTCATCAGATTGAACTAGTTTCTAGTTTTAAATATCTGGGTTTCTTAATTGATGATAAGTTATCTTTTAAGCTCCATATCCAGTATTTAACAAAAAAAGTTGAGATTTTTATTAGGATTTTATTACAGAAATAAATCTTGCTTTTCTTTTACAGTAAAAAAGAGGTCAGTAGAATCAACATTTATGTCTGTAATAGATTATGGAGACATCTTGTACATGAATGCCCCTGTGCACTGTTTGAGCATGTTGGACAGTGTGTATACCATAGATTTCTTCTGAATAGAGTGGAAGGATATCTGGCTTTCCGCAAAATTGGGATGACGGGAGCGATTGGAGGGCGACTCGCAACCATGGACGGCACCGTCCGTGTGGATACCTCACACACTGGGACGTTGCTCGAGGTGAATCGCAAGCTGGACAATGTCTTAGCTGCGTTACCGGTGTTAGCGCGCAGGATTGATAACATCTCGGAAAGGGTCACCGGACGGCGTGGAGATGTTTAATCACTGAACTGGCTTCACTGGAGGACTTGAATGATCAATAGACTTAAGGCAGAGAGGAAAAATTATCTCTGTCTGACCCAAACAAAGTTTCTGTTATCGAATCTGACGCCATAAGCAGCCTTGGAGTTGCATGCAAAACCCCCACGCTGGAAGGAATGCAGACAAATGCTGTGAATCTCTATCCACCCCCCCCCCACCCCCACCCCCCACCCCGCCTTCAGATTGAGGTCTCCACCGAGGTCATCAAGCTAAGAACACTACTCTCTGTGCTTCCCCATGACCTCCCTCCCACCTGCGGAGCCAGCTGGTTGAGCGCCCCCGCTGAGGAACCAGGACCCCAGCCCCTCCCCCCTACCTACCGGGTCTCATGTTGTGAACTGTGACGTTTGTTGCTTACATGTCGGGTGTTTTTTGCATTGGAGTGCTACACCCTGCTGGTGTAACCCTGTTAATGCCTTTTTTTTCTCCCTCCCTGAACTTCCCTCATGTAACACCCTTTTCATCTACCTATTAAGGTAGTGCGACTCATGTTAAGAATGACCACAGTCACCAATTCTTGTTATGTGTTTTACACACGTATGTCTGATCTTTGAATTGTATGTGCTGAAACCAAATTTCATTTCTCTGTATGTCCTGCACATGTGGAGAATATGACAATAAATGACTTTGAATCCTTTGAATCCTTTTATAACAAACTGTTGGCCTACCCATCATTGTTTGTTATATTCAAAAGTGAATTGTTTTCATTGCGGGTATGTCGACTCAATTCAATTCAATAATACTTTATTAATCCCAGAGGGAAATTTATTGCTGTGGATTGCATTGACTCATGCATTGGTATGTTTTTATTTATAAAGCTGTATGTGGATATTTGCCTTTTTATTTATCATGTCTTTTATCAAGAAAGCAGAATCAGCTCAGCCTCCGCTCAAGTGAAGTTTTGCAATTTGTTGTTCCTAAGGTTCGCACAGAGCTGGGAAAGACGGCTTTTAGCTTTGCTGCTCCATCTGCATGGAATTCAATACAGACAGATCTAAAACTCAAGGATTTGGTTTCCTTGAGTGGATTTAAGACTCTGATTAGGTCATTGGAATTCAGACTATCAGTGTGTTCATGTTTTAATTGAGTTTATGTGGAAATGTATTTAAATGTGAATGTATTAATGTTGTAAATTGTGCTGCTGCTCTGTCTGTCTTGGCCAGGTCTCCCTTGCAAAAGGGATCTTGTATCTCAATAGGACCAGCCTTGTTAAATAAAGGCAAATATATATATGTATATATATATATATATATATATATATATATATATATATATATATATATGTATGTATGTATGTATGTATAATGCATTGCTCACATCATGTCTCAGACCTTTAACACTATATGTGCTAAGTATGACAACTAAGGTTATGTTGAACAATCAAAAATATCCCAAAAGAAACCTCAGATCTGTAGCTGAACATTGCAATGTTTAACATGTGCATAGTCTATAAAAGTCTATGGTTGATAAAAAAACTAAAAAAAAAAATTATTGAATTTTTTTCCCTCGATTCTCACACCCTCTCTTCCCTCCTCTCAATAACAAGATAAATACAATTAATAACATCACATTAGAACAATTTTCACGAATGTAGCCTACGCCAATAACTTGAGGAGGAGACGGAGTCAAAAGATGAATAAAGTCTGAAGGACCAGATGTGAACCCATCTAATCACTGCTCTCCACTTCTCCTGCTGAGAATAAGATTCAGATCTTATGCTGGAAGAGTGTGGAGTCAATTTTCACTCTCACCTCCAGTGTCTCATTCTGTCCAACGAGCTGTAGAACTTTTACTCATTCCAGACTGACAGAGTCATTTTGAGGTTTGTAGTTCACCAACAAGACTGGGACTGGTTAATGATAGCGATGATGAAACACCAGCTGCTTTATGTGGACTCACTTTTTATTTGAGTAGCTGAGAATGAAATGCAAAGCTGACAACACCCACTCATCAGTGATTTGGTCCAAATTTCTCAGTTACTGGCCTCTTTTTGTGTCATTTTGCATGCTTTAATTGCCTCTTTTAAATCAGGTTTCGTGAAAGTGACTGGAACGTGGTTTCAAATTAGAGTTTAGAATAAATTTAGATCAGAATCTAGAAGTCTGACCCTGCAGAAGAGGAGCAGAGGACTGAAAAACTGCAAGATGAAGCACAATCAATATGTGAGTGATGCTCTTAAATAGTTTCAGAGTAAAAATGATGATGGCATTGTTTAATCATTAGGGCTTTACATGGTTTTAATTTCACAAGTTTAAATTTTCCGTAGAGCAAAAAAAAAAATCTCCTTTAAATGTGCATAAGTCACATTTTGGGGTCTAATTTGGGTACTGCAGTCAACTGTCAGCCCCCCCACCCCCACCCCCACCCACCCCCCCCTAAGTTTCATGGCAGTTGCCAGTTATGCATCAGCGCCAAAATAATCTAGATAACAAGTGAAGACAAGTCATACCCAGTGAGTCAATAAACAAAAACACATTTCACTGTAATATTGACTTGGTAGTAATGGAAAATGTAGCTTGAGATGTTTTAGGAGGCGACAATTTTTTTCACAATTCACCTTTAACATTGTTAGCTCAATGTTAGCCACTAGCCTTCTTTACCTAATGTTACAGTAAAACAAAAGTATGCTGTGGCTTCTTCGGGTTGTAAGAAATTATTTCTTTCACTGGCTTCCACTTTGTCCACAACACTGCTGCTCTTTGCCGTGAAATTAGCGCTAGCGCAGCATTTGTTTTGAAGACTTGCACACCCTACAGGCTCACATTTATTGGCTCTGGAAAAACAGCCTTCCCCATTGTGAGTCAAGATGGGTGAGTGCATGAAAGTTAAGTGATAGAGTGATGTAGATCTGTCAGGCTTTCTCATCCTAGAGGTTTAACCTATTTTCTATTAGAGGCTAATGCAGCAGATAGGGGTACAAGACAATTGTCATGTTCAGCTTGCATAAAAAACTGAGTGACTATAATCAGAACCGATTTTTTAAAAATGTTTATTTTAGTGAAGTTGACGTTTACATGTGGTCCAAAACATGAGCACATTTTAAAAATAAATACTTTAAAAGAGTCTGAAAACTTTATATTTGCAGTAAAACATGAATCTCAGATTTTATTTTTATTTTTTTGTGTCTAATTAAACGAGGCAGAAAGAGCTCCACTAGTTCAATTAAATTCTATTCCAATTTATTTATATAGCGCCAAATCACGACAAGAGTCATCTCAAGGCACTTCACATACAGTAGTAAACATTCCAATACAGGTCAGTTCATTAAGCCAATCAGTAAAAAAGTTTCCTATATCAGGAACCCAGCAAATTGCATCAAGTCACTGACTAGTGTCAGTGACTTTACAGAAATTCTCATACTAAGCAAGCATTTAGCGACAGTGGATAGGAAAACTCCCTTTTAACAGGAAGAAACCTCCAGAGAATCCTGGCTCAGTATAAGCAGCCATCCACTACGACTCACTGGGGATCGAGAAGACAGAGCAGACACACACACACACACACACACACACACACACACACACACACACCACGCACGCACGCACGCACACACACACACACAACATATATACCAAGTAGTGTTTCTGTGGTTACATTGTGATTTCTTAGTAAATATTCTATTTGGTGAGAGATAAACTTTATTGTATTTATCCTAGTGAATCTATAATTAAACGTGTAAACTAGTAGTAGCACATTCAATGTCAAGGAAAGTAAAATGCTATTATCAGAAGAGGGAGAATGTTTAAGTGGTTAGCAACAGTGTGCTAGCTGATGCCCCCCACCATGAGGCTACCACAGCTCAGCAGAACATCATTGTAGCTTCTTCTGAGGAGAAAAACACTTAGAAAAACTAAAGTTAACAGCTGAAATTGCAGGAAATAATACAGTTAAAGAGCAAATTGTAGAAGAAGGTAGTCGAGTGTGGAAAGTGGTCAGTATGTCCTCCAGCAGTCTAAGCCTATAGCAGCATAACTACAGCGATAACTCAGGATAACCTAGCCTTTTAGATGGAGGCATGTTGGAGGCAGGGCAAGGGAAAGCCGTCTTTACCGACTGTACTCCCTCAACTCCCCCACATGTCCAGATCTGGGCTAACATGAGATTTTAACCATAGGCCCTAGCAAATAAAATGTTTTAAGCCTAGTCTTAAAAGTAGACAAGGTGTGTGCCTCACTGACTAAAGCTGGGAGCTGGTTCCACAAGAGAGCAGCCTGATAGCTAAAAGATCTGCCTCCCGTCCTATTTTTTAGATATTCTGGGAACCACCAGTAAACCTGCAGTCTGAGAGCGAAGTGCTCGGTTAGGAACATATGGAACAATCACATCACTGATGTATGATGGAACTTGATTATTGAGAGCTTTATATGTGAGAAGGAGGATCTTAAAATCTATTCTGAATTTAACAGGCAGCCAATGTAGGGAAGCCAAGACAGGAGAGATATGATCTCTCTGTTTAATTCTCATCAGAACTCTAGCTGCAGCATTTTGGACAAGCTGAAGACTTTGAACTACATTCTGTGGACTTCCTGAGAGTAATTAATTACAGTAATCCGGTCTTTATGTAGTAAATGCTTGAACTAGTTTTTCAGAATCACTCCTGGAAAGGATGCTTCTAATCTTAGCAATATTCCAAAGGTAAAAGTAGGAAATCCTACAAACCTGTTTAACGTGGGATTTGAATGACATGTCCTGGTCAAAGATAACACCAAGGTTCTTTACTTTGTTCTCTGAGATTAATGTAATGCCGTTCAGGTCAGGTGATTGACTAAGCAATTTCCTTTTCTGAATTTCAGGTCCAAAGATGAGAACTTCAGTCTTGTCTTCATTTAAAAGCAGAAAGTTTTGAGCCATCCAATTTTTTATGTCCTCAAGACAAGCCTCTAATCTAACTAACCAATTAGGTTCATCAGGGTTAATGGATAGATATAACTGAGTTTCGTCAGCATAACAGTGGAAGTTTATCACATGCTGTCTAATGATTTTACCAGTTGGAAGCATATTTATAGTGAAACGAATTTGTCCAAGCACTGAACCCTGTGGTACTCCACAAGTAACCCTGGAGTATGAAGACGATTTGTCATGTACATTTACAAAATGAAATCTATCAGACATTTAGGATTTAAACCAGCCTAGCGCTGTCCCTTTGATCCCTACAACATGTTCAAGCCTTTCTAAAAGAACATTGTGATCAACTGTGTCAAAGGCAGCACTGAGATCTAACAAGACTAGAACAGACACAAGATTCTTATCTGAGGCCATGAGAATATCATTTGTAACTTTCACTAATGCAGCTAATTATTTTGTATTAAAAAATTTATATTACAATTTTCTGGGCTTTTCTTTCATTCTCTCACTGATAATTGTTTAACAGTGAATATTAATATGCCCTTTTCTTGACCCTTTCCAATGGTAGCACCTCTTTTTTCTCATCCCTTCCAGAGAATTGGAAATATTCAGTGATGTCACTCACTAATATTTTAATTTCATGCTCCAAGTCACCTCAATATATTTCGAATGGCAGAGAAGGAAGAAAAGAGCGTGTGGGAGAGGAAAAGAGGGGAGAAGCTGAGAGAAAACTGATTGGAGGCAATGTCTGAGAGGGACTGAATGAAGAAAAGAGGATAAAAGAGAGAAGAAAGAGGAAGCAATAGGGTGGAGAGAGAATCAAGGAATGAATAGTTTCCACTAGCTTTGCTTGGTTGAGCTCAAAACAGTGGTAATTAATCTGAAACTTCATTTAAAAATTATTTTCATTGTTTGATCCTCTCTTCTAAAGAGGCTGAGTACGTTGTTGTTTAAATTCACCTTAAAGCAGGTTTTATGGCCTCCTGAACAATGATTATATTATTTTAAACCAACCTCATGATGCATAAGGAGCACAACACCTTTGAGAAATTATTTAGTTTGTGTGTCATGCTGGGCTGTAATTGTTTGACCCACGACATGAAGAATCCCCACTCGAGGCAAAAGGTAAGTAAAAAATTATTTATTTTCATTTGTTGAGGTGTGGTTGAAGGTCTGAGATCGGGAGGGTCCAATAGAGTTCTGCAGCAGAAACAAGGATGAGTAGTTTGCAGATAAACAAGGATAATGCGCAGAGAGGGGAGGCTTACGGTTTCCTGAAGGTCTTGGAGCTGGAGAGGAGGGTGAGTCAGGTCTGGCTGAGTGAGGCATCCTTGAGATGATGATGATGGCTGGGAGCTGAGCACAGGAGTCCAAAGGTGTCCAGGCTGGCAGGTGGGCGTTGGAGAGCGGGCGGTCGGGGCGAGCCGCGTGGCTGGCAGGCAGGGCTTCTCCAGGGAGTCTCTTCCATGAGAGGTAGAGTAGTTTAGTGGACGAGAGGTACCTGAGGGAGCCGGAGGACAAGCAGGTGAGTACCAGGGTTGCAGGAAACTCCAGAGGCAAACAAGATGGAAACAGGCAGAAGACAGGTAAGATACTACCCAATACTGAGTAATCATCCACAAATTGTGAGTTGTCACGCCGCTCCTTAAATCCCCTGATGCTGATGAGGAGATTAGTAGCAGCTGCTCTCCGGGGCAATAGCCCGGGATGGTCCCCCCCCCAAAAAAAAGGCGGCAAGGCAGAGGAGGAGGAGGAGACAGAAACAGCGCGTGCAGCGCAGCATCAAAATCCCTGATGAGGGACGGATCATCAATCCAGGACCTGGGGATCCACTGCCAATGTTCTGGGCCGTAAACTACCCAGTCCACCAGGAATTGGCGACCCCGGCCACGGGGCCTGGCATCCAGCAGACGCCGCACTCAGTAGCCCGAGCTACCGTCAGCAAGACGAACAGGGGGAGGAGGAGCAGCAGCATGGGCAGGACACAGCGCACTGGACGAAAAGGGCTTGATGAGGGAGACATGAAAATCAGGGTGGACCTTCAGGGATGCGGGCAATGACAGTCGGACAGACCAGGGGCTGATGACGTCACTGATAGTGTATGGTCCAATGAACCGGGGGGTGAGTTTCTTGCTGTTATCCTTTAGTTTTATGTCCCTGGTGGAAAGCCAGACCTGTTGCCCTCGGGTATAAGGTGGGGCAGGGCGGCGGTGGCGGTCAGCCAACCGTCGGTTGCGTTCAGCAGTGCGTTGTAGAGCTGCCCGGGTCTGGATCCAAGTCCTCTTGGCCCTGCGGATGAACTGTGGGACTGAGACTCAGGCAGGGAGATCAGACGGGAAAGGCGGAGGTTGATAACCCAGAGATGACTCGAACAGGGACTGACCTGTAGCAGATGAGATGTGGGAATTGTGAGCGTATTCAATCCAGGGAAGTTGGGTGCTCCAGCTCGTAGGATTGGAGGAGCACACACAATGAAGCATGGCCTCCAACTCCTGGTTCAGCCGCTCACACTGGCCTTTAGTTTGAGGATGATAACCGGAAATTAGGGAGACGTTTGCCCCCCAGTGAAGTAGCAAACTCCTTCCACACCTTAGACAAGAACTGGGGGCCTCAATCGGACAGTACCTGAGTGGGGATTCCATGGAGTCTGAAAACGTGTTTCACCAGTAGGTCAGCCTTGACAGCGGAGGACGGAAGGGACTTCAGGGGAATTAAATGGCAGGCCTTGGAGAACCTATCGATGACAGTGAGGATAACTGAGAACCCTTTTGAGGGAGGCAGACCAGTGACAAAATCAAGTGCAACGTGGGACCATGAGCGAGAGAGAATGGAAAGGGGTCTTAGGAGTCCAGCCGGAGGTTGATTTGTGGTTTTTTTGAGAGCACAGACCTGACAGGCACTGATGTATTCCTTGACGTCCTTTAACATGGAGGGCCACCAGAAGGACCTGCGGACCAGAGCGAGAGTGCGACCAGCTCATGGACGGACGGAGAACTTAGCCGTATGTGCCCAGTGTATGACTTTCCCCCCGGACCTGTTGAGAAACATAGCTTATGTGGAGGACCGTTACCTGGGTCGGGGTCCATCTGTTGTGCATCTAGAACCTTTTGCGAGATGTCTCAGGTAATGGACCCCAACACACAGGATGGAGGGAGGACAGTGGCTGGTTCCTGGTCTTTGTCTGATGCATACTGGCGAGACAGGGCATCAGGCTTGATGTTTTTGGTTCCGGGTCCGAAAGAGATGACGAAGTTGAAGCAAGTGAAAAATAAAGACCAACGAGACTGCCTGGGGTTGAGTCTCTTGACCTCCTTTTGGTAGGCGAGATTCTTATGATCAGTCCAGATTATGATGGGGTGCTCAGCACCCTCCACCCAATGGCGCCATTCCTCCAGGGCCAATTTAACTGCCAGCAACTCTCGGCCTCTTTATCTGATCCCTTTGCGATCGTGCCAGCTCGGTCAACCCGTGCTCATCTTTTAGCATGATCCTTTCCTGTCCGCCCCCCCCAGGACAAGCAAATAGATCGCCCCTCTGCCAGGGTTGGGCTGAGTTCCACCTGGCCTTTAGGTTAGTTTTAGCAATCTATCATCATTTGATGTACGGTTGCGGAGAGTCGAACGTTTGCTGGGCTGAAAGCCGGAGCTACTGGGTAACAGGTCTTATAACCCGAGTGGAGAGCCCTCCTCTCTGATTAGTCTCCAGAAGAGTTTGTACGAGCGTACAGACCCCAGCAAAACCAGTTTGCAGAGGTTGCACATCCATCGCCTTGACTTTGTCTTGCCACACCCAAGCGATTGGAGAACAATGAAGTTCCCTTTATGCCACTTCCCTCTAGCACCCATAGGGAATCCAAATACTTTCACCTCTTTGATGCCCTGAAAGCATCTTTTGACAGTCTCTTTAAATCTTGTGTATTTGTCTTGTTTTATTTTATCCATGTCTTTTATTAGCTCGTCTCAAAGCAGATGGCCTGATCCACCAACAAGGCCATGTTCCCTTTCAAGAAGATGAGGTCAGGTACACCGACCCACCCCTGTGCCATGGGCAGCCTCACCTCCCTTTCAACTCTCCATCCTTGCTCTATGCCCAGCTTCTCCAACTTGCCACATACCATGTTAAGGTTTGCCATTCTTGACAGTTTGAGAGCCACACATCTACATAGTATGTGTATCAAGCTTTCTGGTTCCCTGCAACATAGCCTACACAGGCATTTCAGAGTCATTTTTGGCCTCCCTCGACTGGCCATTGTTAGGGTGTCTGGCGTATTTGTTCTGAGACGAAGAGCTAACAGAAAGTCAGCCTCACCCATCACAGGTATCCACTGCAGCCAGTTGTTAGAAATGTTATCACATCTGAATAGTTCCACTCCCACTCCCTGGGAACCCAGAGCTGCCCATCTGTCAAATTCCTGCTGTCTCCATACTGACCCAGAGTACTCTCTTGGTGAGTGCTCTTCAGGGACAGTGTCAGGAAGGGCCTTGGCACCTCCAGTTAGACCCTTAGCTTGCGCCATGTCTGTGAGTAGTTTCTTTTTGTCCGTGAGAGCCCTTATGATACTCTTGTCATGATCAGAACCTGTTTGCAATAGGGTCAAGTTGCGCCTCACCCTTTCAGAGGGAATTGCCACCGCAAGGCAGTGGAGGCCAAGGCCTCTGTCGATGGTCCCACTGTATAAAAGCCCATTAGTTGTTGAGGGTGGTAGGTGAGTCCACAACTTAAGCCCCTTTCGGACCAACCCATCTATTCTATTGAGCTAGCCTGTCCCTGGCAAGCTGGGTAGGCAAGCCGGGGTAGGCCATGCACTTTCAACATCTGCAACTTCTGTGTTGGTCTGAGTCGGTCCCTGGAGATTCTGTCTACAATGTCTATTGTCATCACACCAAGGTCCGGACAGTGAACGCCTCGCGAGGGAGACACCCGTACCCCGAGGTAATCCACATGTCCATCCCGCTGAAGGATGGGTATTGGACGTCCCTCCAAGGTCTAGGGCCTGTTTCCTCCTGCGCCATCCCGACTTCTATAGCCCATGAGGAATCCACAGCATTTGTTGACATTCACTCCAAGCCCGACTCTGCCTAGGAATGCCTCAAGGACTTTTATGTTCCTGTCCATGCCGGCCCAGGAACTGCTGAGTAAGACAAAGTCATCTGCATATGCCAGTGCCGTGATAACTCGTTCACCGACATATACCCCCCATCCCTCTCTATCCAATGCATAGAGTAGAGGGTCAATGGACAGGTTGAAGAGTACAGGACACAGAGGATCACCTTGTTTCACTCCAACCCACAAAAAGCTTTTGGCCGTTCCTCCATCACACGCCTGGATTCGTGTGTGGCAGTCTTTGTAAGAGTTTTTGATGAGCAGCCTCATCAGGGAGTCAACCCCTTTAGCCTCCAGTGCAGCATCAATGAGCTGATGTGATACCAATCAGTACCACCGCAAGAGTTTGCCCCTCCCGACACCTCTTGATGAGTCCATCAAGAAAAACAAGATTGAATGAACAACCCTGCGTCTGCACGAAACCCTTTTTGTGCAGGATGTGGGGGGCAGGCCTCTGTGAACCTGTTAGCCAATATATGAGAGAAAAGTCTCAGAACCACGGAGCTAATGGTAAGTGGCCACCAATTCCTAATGCCCTCCAAGGCTTTGGGGTCCTTGGACTTCGGTATCAGTGTGGTGCGGCTCACTTTAAGGCATTCTGGTAGCTCTCCATTGTAGAGAGAAACATTAAAAATTGATGTCACCTTGCCACCTGTAGGGTCCCATGTCCTCAAGGCACTTACACTTATACCATCTGTGCCTGTCGCTCCTTTTTGTTTAAGACTCTTCAAGGCCATTCAAACTTCGTCAGGGGAGATAGGGTAGCAGAATGGATCATTGCCGGCCAACGGTAGGTCAGTGCATGGTCCTAGACCTTTAAAGACATCCGGCTTCTCCCAAATGTTCTTGTATGTCTTTTTAATTACTTCTGCCCCGATCCTGCACTTGTGGGTTGCCCTGTCATCCAGAACAAACCTTGCCACTGCGGCACGGTTCTCAAAGTAGAGCGATTGCAGTGTTTTGAAGCTCTTTCTCCTTTTACGGGAGGGGAGGCTCCATCGTCTTTTTCGGACCATCAGGCGCTTTCATGGGGTGCCTTTGCTAAGCCGCTGTGCAAGTCTCCGTCGAGTAATGTCTTCTTCTCCAGCACTCAGAGAGCACAGACACTTTTTCTTCAGCTCCCTTATCTGCTTCCCCAAGGCTCTTGTCCTGTCTGCCTACAGAGCACTTCTCTGCATTTCTCCTGAAATCACTGCTCTTTTTTGGAAATATGGACTTAATTAACTGGTCATTCAACGCGATTGATAAGATTTTTTCTACGATGAGAACAGAGAAGGGGGATCCCACCTGTCCCGAGGGGACATTCCCAGCGGGATATGCACTCGATTCTTGGGAGGTCTGGCGAATCGTGTGCCTCTCTCAGTTGTCCATCAAGGACGTGGAAGATTTGTGGATATTCGGCCTGATGATCACTGGATTTCTTCTGATTGGAGTGGGATGATATCTGGTTTTCTGGAAATTTGGGAAGACGGGAGCGATTGGAGTGCGACCCGCACCCACGGAATGTGCCGCCTGGGCGGTGACCTCACAGACTGGGACGTTACTCGAGGTGAACCGTAAGCTGGACATTGTCCTCGCGGCATTGCCTGTGTTAGTGCGCAAGATGGATGCCATCTCGGAGAGGGTCGCCGGACAGTGTGGGGATGTTTAGAACGCATAAATTGGCTTCACTGGTGGACATGAATGACCACTTAATAGACTCCAAGGCAGAGAGGAAAATTTTCTCTGTCTGCCCTAAACAAAGTCTTGCTTATCCTTATGTGACGCCAAGCAGCCTCCAACGCTGCCTTCAACTCACCCCCACGAAAGGAGGAATGCTGATAGATGCTGGTCCCGACCTTCCCCCCCTGCCTTCAGATTGTGACTTCGGCTTCGAGGTCATCGACTTGCAGGAACTCAATGCGCTCTCTGTTCCTCATTTCTCCCTCCCACCTGTCGACTGCAGCTGGTGAAGCGCCGTAATGGCAGCTCCCATTGGAGGATTCAGGATCCCGCCCAACCCCGCCTCCCCATCGGACTCTGATGTTGTGTATCTGTGATGTTTGTGCTTCTATGTTGAGGAGTTTTTTTGTATAATAGAGTTACTCCACGCTGGGTCTAACTCTGCTATGCCTTTTTTTTAACCTTACCCCAATTACCCTCATGTAACACCCTTTTCATCTAATGAAATGAGCGCCGTTATGGCTGCTCTCGTGACTGCCTGTACCTGTTTTTGTCTACATGTGTGTGTGTGTTTAACCTTGGTCAGGTTGTGTTCGCGGAGTCAAGTTCCTATGCTCTGGGTCGCTGGAGCGCTGGCAATAAAGCTGATTCTGATTCTGATGGCTTTGGTAGAGGAACTAGCCCACCCGCAGGGATGGCAACGCTCCGAAGTGCAAGTCCCAGCCGGGACTTAACGACATCTACGCAGGCAATCACAGGTGGACGTTCCAGCCCCACTTCCCCCACTTCCAACTCGACCCCATCAAATCCAGGTATCTCTCTCATCCCGTCGCCAGAGCCATTACCAACATCACTTTGGTTGGAACCAGGGACTTCAGTAGGGTGCATCCTGCTTGAATGAATCGATAACCCCCTACGTGTTGAAAAGGCCCTGGGACAACTGACACAATGATATGCCTGAGGACCACCCTTTCTCAACTGTTTTCTCCCACATTTCGGGATGTGGCAGAGAGCCGCTCAGAAGTTCTTCTAGGCCGTGGAGCATTTACTGCACAACCACCAAAGGGCACCGGGTCTGTGAACCTTCCGAACATGTCTGACCGCGTGCGCAGCAGTCGGCAACCCGGCGGCACATAGTCGGCAGTCCTGCCCCACCCAAGGGTTACGGAGCCCCACTTGGGTGGAACCGGGCAGCCGGCCAGCGGATATCGCCGAGAACCTCCAGCGCACCACCCAGTCAAACACTAGCATCTCGGGTCTAGTTGGACGAGGCACGGGAAACAAAACCCTCCTGGCCAAAGCACCACCACGTCTGGAGGTGGGAGTGGGCGGTCCTCCTCCGCCCATGGGTATCCTGAACCTGTGTAGCAGAAGTCCCCCTGGCGAACCTCTGCAGATCTTCCGAAACTGGTCAGGACTCAGAATAGCGCAACGTTTTCTTGACCTGGCATACTGCATACCAGGCGATTGGAATCTCTCGAGAGATCTAATCCTTCTATCACACCCAGCCAACAGTCACTGCAAGAAACAAAGAAGTGAAAGAGACCATAACCAAAAGTCCCCCATCATCTAATCACCTTAAATCGAATACAACAGAGTGTCTGAGGTCTTCAGCCATCACATCGAGGAGGACAGTGGGCAAATCTTTGTACATCTTATTTATTTGACAGGACCTCCATATAAGACTGTCTGGTATCATGACACACAAGCAATGACCACAGACAACATTGGGCAATATCTTTATTGATTGTCACATTTCATTCAAGACCTATGGTCATCTGGGCATATCATCAATATATTGGCTACAACCCCCAAAAGCATTTTCCCAGGAGGTAACCTATAACCAACCAACTATGAATTCTTGGGAGACAGGCAGCCATTCCACAACTCCCCAGGAACATAAGTGGTAGCCGTTTCTCAGGCTCCCTCTCCAGAATCGAACCCTGATTCCCCGTTACCCGTGGTCACCATGGTAGGCACTTAAAGTACCATCAAAAGTAAATAGGGCAGACATTCGAATGAAATGTCGCCGCCACAAGGGGCCAGCGATCGGCTCAAGGTTATCTAGAGTCACCAAAGATATCGGGGCGCCCCGAAAGGCATCCCCGCGAGGGTTTTGGATCTGAAAGATGCACGCATCCCCGGAGGTCAGCGCTCGTTTGCACGTATTAGCTCTAGAATTGCCACAGTTATCCAAGTAACGTTGGAGCGATCAAAGGAACCATAACTGATTTAATGAGCCATTCGCAGTTTCACTGTACCGACCGTACTTAGACTTGCATGGCTTAATCTTTGAGGCAAGCATATGCTACTGACAGGAACAACCAGGTAGTCCCCATGGAGAAGGCCGGGCGGGCAGGCGGGTCGCCCGGAGGCGAGACCGCCAGCACCAGAGCTGGCCGCCACCGACAGGGGGGGTGGGTGCTGGGAGAGTGGGAAGAAGAGTCGTGGGAATGGCAGGCAGGCAGGCGGGGGCGATGGCCGCTGCAGCATGGCAAACGGCCGCCTCCCAACCTCCCCGCTGGAGATGCCCCCTCAGCTCAGCTCCCACCCAAAGCATCATCTGACTGGATGGGTGAACGGACTCTCGGGCTCTCCTGAGAAGCATGTGGTCGCCGGAGGGCACCTCCGCGGATGGGCCGGTGGACACGTTCGAAGGCGCGTCCCCGCCGCGACTGGCTCCGATTCTGGACCTCTGAGACTGACGGGGCGCCTCAGTCTCATCATCCTGAGGCGGCCACAGTGCTATGGAGGCAGGCGGCAGGCGTCTGTCACCTTTGCGACCGTGCCTAGAGGCTGGCTTTGGTTTCGGAGGTGCCACCTTCCGCGCGCCGGTTCTCGGAACCAGGGCCGGCTGGAGACCTCCGATGTGAAGCCCGGAATGCTACTCAACGGTGAGTTTGTCCCTTAGCCATCTCTGGTTCGACGATGAGCTTCCCTACTAACCCGAGGATGGTCATCGCTCACACCTTCCAAAGCCTCCAGGGGTGCAGGCACTTTTTGTTTACTTACCATAAGTCAGATCTCCTCATGCCTTAAGCAAGTAGCGCAAGCTCTCAGCGGCACTGAAAAATTTTCAGCCAAAATCTCGAACGTCTGGTATTCTCAAGGGGGGACTTTGACATTTTTTCTGCACTCATGGTCATCCTACAGGGGGACTTTGAAAATGTTCCTGCACTCATGGTCATCCTACAAGGACACTTTGAAAATGAACATGACACGCTGGTCATCCTGTGGGGAGAGGACAAAGGGGTGGGTCACGGGGGGACTGCTGTGACCCTTAGCCACTTTTGAGGCCTTGCCCTGTAATGAGCTGGGGTCTGACTTCCCCCCTGCCACCATGGAGCTCAAAAGGATGACCATTAGTTGTGGTTCTTGCCCTGGGTCATGGGTCAGAGTATGGCCCGAGTCGAGCACTACTAGGATAACTCCATTACATGCCTAATGTTTTGACTAACGCTTTGAGTTTGTTACGAACGCTCCTGCCTCTTTTCTTCTTTTTCTGTTTTCTCTTCTTATTATTTGTGGTCTTATGGCACTTGGCAAACAATTAAGTGCATTACTGCCACCAACTGGATTGGATTGGAATGACTACCAATCACTTCCTGTTTGTGCATCGAGTCTTAAAGGAATAGTCCATTGTGACATTAACAGAGGGGTGCCAGCAGTCAGGGCGAGGGGGCCCCAGGCGGCTGCCGACCTATGCACAATAGGCCTGCTGTGGATAGTTAGGGGTAGAAATAACTTCTGGGTTGCTTCTGTTTACTAGTTTTTGTTCATCAAACACCTCTGGAGCTTTTTGCCTGCTGGTACTGAACTGCGAATTCCGGCCCAGCAGTGTTAGCTTGGCACAGACTTGTGGGCTCAGGGATTGTAATCAGTAACTATGTCCCTCTTTGACCATTTTGAAAGGAGAAAAACTGACCAGCTGACCCAGCCGGCTGAGAGTGAAATCTTTTTAAACATAACCTTCCTTGCAACACGAAAGAGACATTAGACTGTTTCGTTATTATTTCATTGTAAAATTCTAATATATTGCTTCTAAATGGATTTAGACTAGAAATCATAATGTGATTGATAAGAAACAAAATAAAAAATCAAACATATGACATTCTGAAACTGAAATATTGAAAAATTAAGTGCAAAATATGAGTGATATTTCAGTTCTGTGGCAATAAATGTTGCATGTATTTAGGGGGGAAAGGGTGTAGCTCAGGGCTGGGCAATTCTGGTCCTCTAGGGCCGCTATCCCACGTTTTAGAGTTTTCCCTGTTTCAACACACCTGATGTCAATCAGCAGGTGATTAACCGGCTTCTAGAGAGCTTGATGAGCTGCTGAACAGGTGTAACAAGGAAACGACAAAAATATGCAGGATACCGGCTCTAGAGGACTGGAGTTGCCCACCCCTGGAAAAGTTTCATGCTTCAGTAAAGGAAATGCTCTCGGATTATCAGAAGTAAGAAATGTCTCTGCTTTGATTGTTTCTGGCTCAGTTTACCATATTTAAACCAAAAAGTAAACAAGTTGGAGAGAGCCTTGCTTTAAAGGGACTTTACGGAGTTTTGAATTTTTAAGCTCACAATTGCCCCCTGAGGCCAAAAGCGTAACTGCAGCTTCAATAGTAGGCTCGTGCACGAGGCGCGCATGCTGTACGTGCACACTCCTTAACGAAAATAACAGCTGACAGTCCCGTTTTGTGGCCCGGAGGACAGAGGACAGGAGAATGCACAACTAATTAATTAAATAATTTGGTTCTGTACCTTTCTCTTCAGCACAGCCAACAAAGGTTTAAGATGGGTCAGTCCGTCAGCTTCACAGAGCTTCCCTTCCGTTGCTTGAAAACTTTTCCAAAATGAAAGTTGAACCCACATCTTTTTTATCTGTGAATTCAAAGCCGTTCGGCGAGTCTCAAATAAAAATTTGGGTATCTAACTGTAAAAAATATAACATTAATGTAAAAAATAAACTCTAAATAAATTATATTTACATCCAGAATCAAACCCGGATCTTCTGCACGAGAGTCCGAAGTCTTACTAAAGGGCTAGTAACATCTTTCATATCTGTAATATTTATATCCTTGATGACTGCTGAAACAAAGTTTAAAGAACGGTTTGGAGCGAAAATGGCTATTTTGTTGCTAATTTGCAGGAAATATATAGAAGAAAGTAGCTAAGAGTCCTCAGAAATGTAGCTAGGTTCATCACTAGGCGTTAGGAACAGCGACAAAGTCGCTGAGTTGGCACTACCTCACTCTCTGCAGCTAAAGCTACTGATAGCAAACACTACGGGCTATGCCTGAGCGTGAACGCGCATGAAGCAGCCCGCTCGACCCGAGCAGCTCTCTTTTTCTGTGATTTTACAGAAAAACAGGCAATCACATTAAAAGTGCCAGGGCTCATTCTACAGGACCAGGGCATTGCAGGAGAATGTATGAAGAAGAAATTTATTATTTCTATACCTGTTTTGGCTGTCAAACTTCCATAATGCCCCTTTAAATAATGAAATGACAGAGCTAATCCTAAGAGAAAACTGTTTTCTGAATAGAAACAAAAGCCATGCTGCAAATATTAAAAATAACTCAGCTATCTTTTCCACTTTGGATGAATCATTTAGCTGATGAGCTAAACATCTAGCCCTGTAAAGAGAGAAAACATATTTATATTACTATAACTTTATATATATATATATATAATGTCACGAAATGGCCTGATTTTGAGACCCACAGGTCAAGTCCACAACCAGGTCTTTTTGCCCTGGCTACGACTGCAACGTAGGTTGGTTTCCCTCACTGCAGACTAGGGACAAGCGAGTACACCACTATCTGTATCTTTATCTGTTCAACCAACAAAATTATCTGTATCTGTACTCGGAATGGGCGTGGCATAACCCGTAAGTGGGCGTGGTTTAACCGGAAATGGGTGTGGTTTGCATCAATATATTATTTTAAGTCTGAAATTGATATGGATTGATCAGAAGTTGATTTGTGTATTGTTTATTTGAAAACTTTACAGAGCAGCCTCAGAATAGAGATTAAATATTTTTGATAACAATAGTAAAGGAACTATTACAAAACAAGTGTTTCAATAAAATCAGAACATTAATATTTAAGTGCATGGATTAATACATCTGAACTCATGCAGTAGGAACTAGGAAATATGAAATGCTAGAACCAGACACAACTCTATATATATTTTTAAATTTTAATTTGATTAAACTGATTTCTTTCTTAACGTTCTTGGCATTTTCCCACACAAAGTTAAACAAAACAATGTTGATTGAGGTGTGTGTGTGCGTGTGTGTGTGTGTGTGTGAGAGAGAGAGAGAGATAGAGAGGGAGAGAGAAGGAGTTAAAAAAAATAAAAAACCCGACCGGACGGAGGTAGAGACACAGCACGTCAGCTCTGTCTTGTCAAATGCACCATGTAAGTTATGAAAAAAGTTACTTTAAATATTCAACCGAAAAAGAGGCAAGCTGAAGAAAACCTAGGGAAAACTGAAGAAACGTGAACAACAGTGAAGCAATCACAGCGACATCCGTTACTGTCTGTGTGTGTGTGTGGATGAGCCGGACGGACTGCGCTCCCGGCCGGCTAGAGAGTTTTGTGTGTAGGGAGGGTCGAGCGCTCTATGTGACTGGCCAATCACAGAGCGTGAAGACAGTCAGTTACCCAATGAGGATTTTCCTTCAGCACAATTACAGATATTTACGAGGTTTACTCGTTTCATGCTCGTATTCGTCAAAAATGCTTTATCCGTACCGGATACTCGTAGGCTCATCCCTACTGCAGACTGGAAGTCTGCACTCAGTTTCTTTAGATCAGAGCCTGACACCCGGACAGAGATGATAAAATCATAACAATAACATTCTCTCCTACCAAGGCCCCCTTTACAGCGGAACTTGTTAAATGAACTCCTTGATTCACAGAAGATCAGCAGGAAAGAAGATTTTTATAATTAAAGATAATCAGTAAATAAACTTTTGTTATTGCTACTTATACTAATTATAAATGATGAAATGTTTCATTAATCTGTGCTCAATGATTGTTTTAGTATGTCTACTTGATGAGGTCATAACATTTGCACTCACACAAAGACAGAGTAAAGTTAACACATGACACATAGTTAAATGTTTGCCCAGATTGATAGTCTGCAGATCAAAGAGGGTGTGTTTCTGAGATTCTTGGTAACATCTCTCAAACTTGTCAGCCCCTGATTAGCTGTCCAAACCATAATATCACTTCTTTAAAACTAGATGGTTTTGAGTAATTTGGGAGTTCTAGAGCAAGCTTCAGACCGGCCATCTTTAGCAGACCTCTTCAACCAGCAAAGATTTTGACATGTCGTCAAACTTTTAAAACCTTTTTCGCTCCTGCGAAGCTGATAACAAGATAGTTTCCTGCAGAACAAGCTGATATTGTTACAACTCCTTAAGAGTTATTCCTGAGACACAAACTAGTTCCAACTGTTGTTACCTGGAAGATGACCCTGGACTGACCTGGTCGTACGAGGAGTTAGTCTACGGACTCCAGTACCGGGGTCTCCGACCCCCTCCTGACATCTCGGATCCAAAAGGGCGTCTCCGCTTGGGTACGTTAAGCACAGTGAGATTGGGTCTAATGTGGTTTTGCTAATAATCTATTTATAGCTTAAGCAATCCAAATTCTTTTACATCCAGAACTCAGCTCTCCAAGATACGGAGATTTCGACCACATTACATTCACACAAAGGTTCTACATCACCTTTTAGTTCCATCCATCATAGTAAATGCTTAGTTAATCTGTCAGGTTTTAAATTGTAAAATAAATTCTTAATTTTGTAAACCTGAATGTTTATTGGATCAAACAAAGTGTGTACGGTTCCCTAATGAATAAAAGAATCCTAGAATCTTCTGATTAAAACAATAAGACCAAGCAGGTGATATTCTATATTTAGATAGAGTATTACAGCTTTTGGTCACAAGTGGTTTTAGCTCTTAAAGCAATTTACCTAACAAACATACCATTTATTAACATAACACACAAACACACACACACACACACACACACACACACACACACACACACACACACACACACACACACATATATGTACACATTATATATATATATATATATATATATATATATATATATATATATATATATATATATATATATATGTATATATATACAGACAGACAGACAGACAGACAGACAGACAGACAGACAGACAGACAGACAGACAGACAGACAGATAGACAGATAGATAGATAGATAGATAGATAGATAGATAGATAGATAGATAGATAGATAGATAGAAAGAACAGGAACTTCTGGTTTGACCTCAATTACTTTTCTAAAGTCAGGTTTTTAAAAGAGCTGCATTTATCCTATTTGATCCTTACCAACCTGTGAGTTATGAGTTTTTAATGCTTCCATCACATCATGGATACACTCTGCTATAACACAGAACCAGTTGGTTTGAGAAATCATTTATTCCTGTAGCGATCAGCCTCATAAATGGCAATATTTCAGTGTTCAGTGCATGTGTCGCTGTTTAGGTTTTCTGTTTATGCTGTAAATCAAATTGCCCCCTAGGGATAATAAACATACTTGTAGGCAGCATTAGTGACTTGAATTTGATTTAGGCAGCCATGGTCGGTCAGACTTCAGTGAGTTCTGAAGTGATGGGTTCCTCTTAGGTTGACTAAAATCGAGATGAATGGCTTCATTCATGAGCATCTGAAGGCGTTTTACTAAGAGTGTTTGGAAAAACTTGCTTGAGAACCCTTGAAGTAGTCGAGGCAATAGATAATGTCCTGAAACAAATGCTGTATTTGTTTGTTTTTTAAAGGATGGAGAAGGATTATGCACAGATTAAGGTTTCAGCTGTGGGTTATAATCTTTATTGTCTGTTCAATCAATGAGGACCCTTTGAGTACAATGACTGTACATTTCAAATGGTAAATGGCCTGTAGTGGACATAGCGCCTTTTAGAGTCCTGAAACCTCCCAAGGCTCATTACAACACCATCAGTCATTTACCCATTCACACACACATTCACACACTGGTGGGGATGAGCTACATCGTAGCCACAGCTGCCCTGGGGCGCACTGACAGAGGCGAGGCTGCTGAACACAGGCGCCACCGGTCCCTCCGACCACCACCAGCAGGCAAGGGGGGTTAAGTGTCTTGCCCAAGGACACAACGACAACGACAGACTGAGTGAGGCTCGAACCTGCAACCTTCTGATTGCGGGGCGAGCACTTAAGTCCTGCCACCGTCGCCCCTGAGTAAAACAGCTCAGATGGGTGATGGCAGCTTATACACCAATATCATGTGTGATATTAAAGTTTATCAGCTAAGACTGGAAATAGACACGGGTTAGGCATCGTAGCATTGTCAGCAGGACCAACTAGGAAGATCTGGACCGCTGTATAGCCGAGTGTATGCTGTGCAACGTTTTAAGTCTTTGCATTCAGCTCCATTCAAAACTATACAATTATGTCAGCTTGTGAGTCATGTTTTCATGACCCAATGTCCTCCCCTTTCTAAAAAAATGTTGATTTCCTGCATTCTAGTGAATTTTAACAGGCTCTTAAATCATAATTAGGCCTATATGATCATTTTAAAATGAACGGAAGTGAGATTTTAAAACATTTATAAACATGTGGCCTAGTGTGGACTCAACTCGGCCAATTAACATCATTCATCGGGGGAAAATTTTTCCTACTTGATAAATGTGGAAAGGGCGAAACAAGCATTTTTAACTGTGTGTGTGTGTGTGTGGGGGGGGGGGCACGTCCTACTCTGGCATTCTGCAATACCATACCATCAGTCTACTATAGGCAGTGGTTTTTGTGGTGTTGTTCAAATAAGTTTCCTGTATTTTTAAAACTAAGGCATCCCCCATTTATTCAAATTTCAAACACACAACCATAAACAAAAGTGATAGAATCACACAAACACACGTGACAAAATCACACAAAAGAACCCACATTCACTTACTTTTAGGAGTTTAAATGAGTTGAAAGCAAATGCTTATGAATGACATGGACTTGGTGTACAAAGAATGAATGCTGAGCAAGATAAGCCACTCCTTTCAAAAAGAAAAAGAGACAGACAGAAGCTCAATCAGGTTCAGAGCAGAACCTATGTAATATAATATCAGAAAAAAACACTAAGTGTTCAATGATTTTAATAAGATAGGCTGGACTCACCATCACGTAAGAGGGTATAATATGTTGCTTTTAAGCTTAATATATTACCTTTACTTATGATCAATAAGATGTGATATTCTATACAAATATAGGATGTCAACCTCATTGATCTTTGAATGTTTAATCAGAAGAATTAGGATTCTTTGCATTTTCAGTGATCAAGGTCCACTTCGTATTAATTCAGACAGTCAAGTTTATAAAAAGTAAGAAATTTATTTTCTAAACAAATTAAAAACAAGACAACTTGGAAACAACTTTATGTGATGGATGAATTTAGGTGGATGGAATGTGATGCATAATGATGGAATGGTGTGTGATGTTTATCAGAACCTTTGTAGAAGAAACAGAGTTCTGGGTGTGAAAAGAATTTGTGGTTGTTCAAAGCTGAAGAACTGATTTATCACAACGGCATCAGATGCAGTTCATGTCGTGCCTATGTACCCGTTCCTGGAGACCCCCATTTGAATCCAAGATGTCAAGGAGTCGTTGACCCCAATGCACGTGGCTCGTAGGAAAACCTTGATGTGACCAAGTAAGTCCTAGGATGCCTCCCAAGTCACAACAGATAGATGAAATCGTTTGCGTCTGGAACAGTTGGATTCTTAAGGAGTTGGAACTGTGTCAGCTTTGTTCTGCAGGAACCGTTTGCTGTGTTAGCTGCAGTGTGTAACAGGTTTTGACAGCTTGTCAAGAGATGCAGTGGTTAGAGAGTTTCCTCCGGTGGCTAGTCTGGAGTTTGGCTCAAAACTAACTGAATCACTCAGCAAGTGATTCTGTTTTAACAATTGCCATATTATGATTACATGGCTAACCAGAATTTGACATGTAAAGGGTTTTTACCAACCTCAGATACACACCCTCCTCAGATACAGGAGCTATGATTTGTGGATCAGAAAATATCTATGTGCAGTGACGTTAACTTTAACTTGCATCATGGAAATATTTTGAGTGTGTGATTGTCCAGTTACGTACGCTGAATAAATATATGGGTCATATATTTTATTTCATCCTTATCAATCTA
Organism: Nothobranchius furzeri; assembly: GCF_043380555.1. NCBI lineage: Eukaryota > Metazoa > Chordata > Actinopteri > Cyprinodontiformes > Nothobranchiidae > Nothobranchius > Nothobranchius furzeri. The sequence goes on from NC_091752.1 coordinate 39,779,175, forward strand.
AGCACAGATTAATCTACCTAATCAATTTAAGCACAGATTGATCAAAACATTTAATTTAACCACATTGTTCATTTCATTTCATGATTAATTAACTCATATGAGCTGAAAATGTTCACTTTTATTCAGAGGCAGGAGGAATCCTGTAGAAGCGATAAAGGGGAAGCTTAAAAACTGGAACAGTTTTGTTGACAATATGTTATCGTGTGCAAAGCTGCAGAGGCCTGGACTTCAGCTGATAGAATAGCAGAGTCCAGCAGATTAAAGGCACTACATGTAGACTCATGTTTTCTTATGATCAGATACTGAAGAGGTCAAACTGTAGATGAGAAACTGACCATTTCTTGATGCTACAAAGGTTCAAAAAATGTATTTAATTATTTGATTGGCAATTTTATGTTGAGTCAAAGCATTCTACATAAAATAGCAGGTGTGTGTAAACTTACATTTCCTTTCTTTTATTTGTAAGTTGTTTTGAGAGCTGAGTTTAAAAAAATATATCATTTAATAAAGTGTGACACCATTGTTTTAGTTTACTTGTGTATTTATGTAGATGATTTTCCAAGAGCAACAACATGATGGTGATAGTGAAGGATCTCCAGCCTCTGTCCATAGTGAAGGCTCAAGATTTTCAGCTTTTTGTGATCCAAAATATCAACTTCCAGGCAGAAACGCAGAGACTCATGTGTACAAAGCTATAGTCTAAAATATTACTGTGTAATACAATTTTTCAAAACAAAAAATCTTTGAGCATAGTGTTGATATTGGATCTGTATCGTTTATACTGGCCTCATTTTACTTGGTATCGGATTGGAAAGGAAATCGGCTTGGGATGTTGTGGTAGGTGGAGTACTTTGAAGACCTCAATTCCACTGGCATGTCTTCCAGTGAGGAAGTGGAGACTGGGGTTTTTGGGTTGGACTCCCCAATCCCTGTGGCTGAGGTCACTGAGGTGGTAAAAAATAAAAAACCTTGGTGGCTAGGTTCCGGGGGTGAAAAAGATCTGCCCAGAGTTTCTTGAGGCTCTGGGTGTTGTAGGGCTGTGTTTTGCCTGACATGGCTCTGCAATATCATGTGGTTATCAGAGGCAGTTTCACTGTATTGGCAGACCGAAGTGGTGGTCTTCCTATTTAAAAAGGGGGACCGCAGGGTGTGTTCAAACTACAAGAAGATCCCACTCCTGAGCCTCCATGGTAAGGTCAATTCAGAGGTTCTGGAGAAGAAGGTCTGTTGGATAGTCGAACCTTGGATTCAGGAGGAAAAATGTGGTTTTTGTCCTGGCTTGGAACACTAGATCGGCTCTATACACTCCTGGAGGGTGTCTGGGAGTCCTGGAGGGTGCCTGGGAGTTTGTCCAACCAATCTACACATGTGTTGTGGATTTGGAGAGGGCATTCAGCCATGGCTCTTGAGGGGCTCTATACTTCAGGACAATGGGTACTCTGATATGGGATGCTAGGTCCCTGTTTGACCGATGTCAGAGCTTGGTCTTCATTGCCGGCAGTAAGTCGGGCTCATTCCTGGTGAGAGTTGGTCCCTGACAAGACTGCCCTTTATCAATGATTGTGTTCATAGCTTTTATGGACATGATTTCTAGATGCAGCCAAGGTGTTGAGGAAATTTATTTTGGTGGCCTGAAGATCAGGTATCTACTTTTGCAGATGATGTGGTCTTGCAAGCTTCATCAGAACATGACTTCCTGCTTTTGCTGGAGCAGTTCGCAGTCAATTGTGAAGCAGCTGGCATGACTATCAGCTACTTCCAAATCCAAGAACATGATCTTGAGTTGTAAAAGGGTAGAATGCCTTCTCCAGGTTAGGGATGTGGTTCTGCCCTATTGATGTGGTTGACAGGTAGTGCTGCGTATGCAGTGATGCGGGATTTGTATTGGTCTGTCATGGTGAAGAGAGAGCTGAGCATGAAAGGTGAAGCACATATTTTATCAGTCAATCTATGTTCCCATCCTCACTTATGGTCACGAACTTTGGGTGGTGACCGAAAGAATTAGATTGTGGATACAAGCGGCCGAAATTAGTTTTCTCCACAAGGTGTCTGGGCTCTCCCTTAGAGACAGGGTGAGAAGTTTGGTCATCCAAGAGGGGCTCGGAGTCTATCACATCAAGAGGAGCCAGTTGAGGTGGCTGGGGCATCTGGTCAGGATGCCTCCTGGACGTTTCCCCGGTGAGGTTTTCTGGGCAAGTCCAGTTGAAAGCCTGCTGGACCAGTGGGTTCCAGTTTTTTGTTATGTTTTGGGGGCTCTCTCAACTCCCACGCTGTTTGACACCCAAGCTGACCTTCAACGCTACTGGAATTTAGTTTATTTCAATCATTTCATCCTGTTTTGCAGCATATGCTTTGATATATTACAGTTTTACTCTGGGAAATGGTTTGTACACAAAATGTTCATGTGTGTTTAACTCTAAAAGTAATTTAACTATCCATCCATCCATCCGTTTTCTTCCACTTATCCGTGTAAACAATGGGTCGTTTACATCTTACTTATGAACCATAAAATGTGAGATTCCATGGAAATATGAAATATCAATCTGATGGATCTTTGAATATTTTAAACAGAAGATTGGAACTTTTTATTGCAGGGATTAAATGACACTTCGTATTAACTCCAAGGAAAGAGAGTCAGGTTTAAAATAGTTAGGAAATTTATTTCTACACAGTTTAAACAAGACTAGCTTAAACACTGTGTGTACTGATGGACTAAGGTGGAGTGAGATGTGATGAGTGATGATGGTGTGTGTGTGGAATGTTATTCAGAACCAGCAGATCCGGAGAAGGATTTAGTTCTGAGTGGGAGTGAATGTTTCGCTCTAAAATTTAGTAGGTGATTTATAACACACATGAAACGCCATCTGTCGGTCTACGTACCCAGGGGAAGCCTCCGATAGGATCCAGAAAGCCGAGGTCCTTGTGGACCCTCTTTGGTACCGAAGCCGGTAGAAAAGCGGCAGTGCCGACCAAACTAGTCTTGGAATGCTTCCAGGTCACGACAGATTATCAATGGCGTCTCCGGGACCCTGAAGGGGTCGTGAGATTCAGCTTTTATTCTGAAGGAACTGTTGCGGTCAGGTGTCACTTGCAACAGATTTTATCCAGCTTGTCGAAGTTCTTTATGGCTGAAGAGGAAGTCCGGATGGCCTGTCCGAGACTTCTCTAGAATGCTTTGAACTAAAGAAAAGGTGGCGTGGGATAGTTTTTATAATTGTCATATTTTGGTTTACTGGCAAATCAGAATTTGACATGCAAAAAAGGGTTTATACAAACACCACAGATAACCACGCCTAGCCCCAGAAACAAAGGTTCTGATTGGGTCAAACAAAAGGAAATGTGTCGTGTGGCTTTAGCATTCCGTGTCATTAGTGTCTAGTGCAAATGTCCAAAATTATAATTGTCGTATTAATTAATCAGGACCACAGGTTTTTTAAGTGAACCAACGTCATCTCTTACTCCGAGCCTCACATGTTACAGCCATCTTGAACACCATCTTAAATTCCACCCCTCAGCTACGGGTGCCCGCATTTACAAATCTCAATACATCACATCCCCCTTTTAAACAAGCTCAGTTTTTTTTTCCATTTGTCGGAACCAAACCTTTCAACTGCTATATATATATATATATATATATATATATATATATATATATATATATATATATAATCCACTTATACAGTTTATAGTTTTAACTTCAAACTTCTTTTCCTCTCCGACATCTTATCCCTGTCTGCAACTCAAGACATCTTTATTTTCTAACAGTACATGTGAAAATAAACATTACTCTCTGAATCTCGCTGGTAGTTGAACCTCTCTGTCAACTCTGGTTCGGTAAGAGGTACCAGTTAATCTCCCTCTCAAATTCTCTGTGATCTGATCATTATCTGGTTCTGCCACACTCGTTTGTTCCCTTGCAAGATTCTCAGCTTGACCATTTATGGTCTGAGTGTCCATTTCACTATTAAAGTCCAGAATATTTGTGATGGGAACCACAGTCTCTTCTGTTTTCAGTAAATGTTTGCGGTTCCTCCTGTACTCTCTTCCATCTGATGTGCGAACAACAAAAGAGCGTGGCTGCTGGTGTTTGTGTAAAACTACCGCTGGCTGCCAGGTCTCTCCTCTCTGCATCCTGATTTTCTCCCCGTCGTACAGGTCTGGCAATGTCCTTGTCCTCCTGTCAAAGTAGATCTTCTGTTTCTCCTGTCTCTTTTTCAGTCTCTGCTGAATCGTGTCCACACCTCCAGGTGTAAGTAGCAAGGTTGACGTTGGCAACTTACTCTTGAACCTCCAACCTATGAGCATTTGAGCTGGGGAAAGTCCAACACCTTCCATGGGTGTGTTTCTGTACTCCAACAGTGAAATATAAGGGTCTCCTTTACCATTCTCTGATTTCTTTAAGAGATTTTTAATTGTCCGAACCATCCTTTCAGCCTGTCCATTTGACTGAGCATGTGTGGGACTTGATGTAATGTGCTTGAATTCCCACCTTTTAGCAAACTCCTTAAACTCAGCACTGGCATACTGGGGCCCATTATCTGAAACAACCACGTCTGGTATACCATGTCTGGCGAAAATCGATTTCATGGCCACTATTACCCCTCTACTGGTAGTTTCAGTCAGCTTTAGTATATTTGGGAACTTTGAAAAGTAATCCACACACAGCAGAAATTCTGATCCATTGTGGTTAAAAAGATCGGTTCCCACTTTTTCCCATGGTCTGGTTGGTATTGGATGAGACAGTAGTGGCTCTTTGGGGTTACTGTTTCTGTTCTCATTACATGCTGCACACTGTGACACCATTTTCTCGATGTGTGTTGACATATTCGGCCAGTATAAAATGTCTCTCGCCCTTTCTTTGCACTTGATCATTCCTAAGTGTGACTCGTGAATTTTCTCCAGCATCTCTTGCCTGAGCTGCTTTGGAACAATGATTTTAGCTCCTTTGAACACTAGTCCTGATGTGAATGTAATCTCATCTCTGAATGTCCAGTATGCTAAAACGTCTTTATGAACTGCACTTCTTTCTCCTGGCCATCCCTTCATTATCCTGTCTTTCAGCAACTGCATTTCAGTGTCTTCTGACGTAGCTTTCTGAAACTGTAGTAGCTTTTCATTTGACACTGGTAGCTGCAGTGTCAGCAGATTCACCTTCAACTTTTTATCCAGTGGATTCTCAGTCTGTTCTTTGAGGAAAGCTCGGCTTAAGGTGTCGGCAATGTAGTTCGTTTCCTGGTTTATACCTCACTTCTACTTTGTATCTCTGTAATCTCAGCAGCATCCGCTGTAGCCTCATCGGAGCTTGATGTAGTGACTTCTTAAAGATGCTCTCCAATGGCTTGTGGTCACTCTCCACATTGATGTTTTTTCCATAAACATACTGATGAAATTTCTCACAGCCGTACACAATAGCAAGCAGCTCCTTTTCAATCTGAGTGTATCTTTGCTGGCAGTCAGTGAGAGCTCTTGATCCATAGGCCACTGGTTGCCCCTCCTGCAACAGAACTGCACCTATTCCTTCCGAGCTAGCATCAACTGACAGTGTGACTTGCTGGTTGACGTCATAATACTTGAGTGTTGGAGCCTTACTGACCAGTTCCTTGAGTTGCTCAAAACTCTTTCCTTGCTGTTCCTCCCATTGCCACTCCACATCCGCTTCCAGCAGCTTCCTCAAGGGGGCACTGTTATCTGACAGGTTCGGAATTAACATTGCAAGGTACTGGATCATACCTAAAAACCTCATCGATTCGGTCCTGTCCTGTGGTGGAGGTAGCTGAGTAATCGCTCTCACCTTTTCCTCATCTGGCTTTAACCCTTTGTCTGTCAGTGTGTGTCCGATGTACTTGATCTCAGTTGTTCTGATGATGCATTTTTTATTGTTCAGTTTCAGCTTGGACTCTCTTACTCGGTCCAGAAGCCGCTTCAGTCTTTGATCGTGCGGTTCCTTGGAGTCTCCCCACACCAGCAGATCATCTATGATGTTTACCACTCCATCCAAATCCTCGATCAGCTCTGCTATGGCTCTTTGAAACACCTCTGGAGCTGATGAGATTCCAAAGGGTAATCTCAGAAACCAGTATCGGCCAATGGGGCCCGTCCTCTGGAAGACATCCTGCATCGTTCCGGTCCCCAAAAAGAACCGGCCCAATGAGCTGAATGACTTCCGACCGGTGGCACTGACATCACATCTTATGAAGACCTTAGAGCGGCTCTTCCTCAACCTCCTCCGACCACAGGTACAACATGCCCAGGACACACTAAAGTTCACATAAAAGGCGGGTGTCGGAGTGGAGGATGCCATCCTGTACCTCCTGCATAGAGCTTACTCACACCTGGATGGGGGAAAAGGCTCGGTCAGGATCCTGTTTCTTGACTTTTCCAGTGCCTTTAATACAATCCGGCCTTGTCTGCTTCAGGAAAAACTGAACAGGATGGAGGTGGACCCCTGCCTGGTCGCTTGGATCACTGACTACCTCACTAACAGACCACAGTATGTCAGGCTGAAGGACATCATGTCCGGCACTGTGGTCAGCAGCACAGGAGCACCACAGGGAACTGTGCTGTCCCCACTTCTATTCACCCTGTACACCTCTGACTTCAGCTACAACTCTGAATTATGCCATATTCAGAAGTACGCAGATGATACAGCCATCATGGGATGTATTTGGGATGATCAGGACGTGGAGTACAGAGGTCTGGTGAGAGATTTCGTCGCATGGAGTCACTCGAATCACCTGCAACTCAGCACCTTAAAGACTAAGGAACTGGTTGTGGACTTCGGGAGGTCAAGAGGGGGTCCAGTGCCGATTAAGATAGGGGGGGAGGAGGTGGAGGTAGTCAATAAGTACAAGTACCTTGGGCTGTGGGTGGACAATAAACTGGACTGGTCATGCAACACAGGCCACCTGTATAAGAAAGCCCAAGGCCGACTGTACTTCCTCAGGAGGCTGAGGTCTTTTAACATCTGCAGGAAGCTCCTGAGGATGTTTTACGAGTCAGTGGTTGCTGGAGTACTTCTTTTTGCTGTGGTGTGCTGGGGGAGTGGCACAGCGCAGAAGGACACATCTAGGCTGGAGAAGCTGATCAGGAAGGCAGGCTCTGTGGTCGGCATGAAACTGGACACGTTGGTGTCAGTGGCAGAGAAAAGGACATTAAAAAACTGCTTGACATCATGGACAATGTTGGGCATCCTCTGCACACGACCATAAACAAACAGAAGAGTCTATTCAGTGAAAGGCTTCTTCTCCTCAAGATGAGAACTAACAGACTTAAAAACTCCTTTGTCCCACACGCCATCAGACTGTATAACTCCTCTCTGGAGGGGAGAGGGAGGAGAAACAGGAGGACAAAGGAGGGGGGGACACCGAAGCTGTAGTGACTCTTCACTTCACTGTGCAATACCTCAATGCAAGTACCTTTGTTAAACAGTTAAATCTTTTTAATGGTCAACGGTGCTAAGGACGTTGATATACGGAAGGTGCAATTCAATTGTATTTTTATATTTATTTCTATTTTTATTATTATATAATATTTTCTGACGTTCTGTAACCTCTGTCGGTGTTACGCTGCTTTTTTTGGAAACTGAATTTCCCGAAGGAACTCACCCGAGGGATTAATAAAGTTTTATCTTATCTTATCTTATCTTATTAAATGTACAAAGCTTGGAGCTCTCCTCACCCAGCTTGATCTGCCAGAAGCCTTGATTAGCGTCTAGCACCGAGAAATATTTAGCATTTGGCATTCTTGAAACCACTTCTTCTACTGTGAGTAATGGGTAGTGTTTTATTGCTTGATTCAAGTCTTTAGTATCCATACAGATGCGTATCTTGTTTGGTGTAACCACGGTAACCATACTGTTGACCCACTCTGTTGGCTCCATCTGCCTTGTTATAACTCCCATACTCTCCATCCGATGTAGTTCCTGCACTACTCTGTCCCTTATTGCAACTGGAATCTTTCTGGGAGCGTGCACTACAGGTTTAACTGTGTGATCTATCTGTATGTGGTGCTGATTGGGCAAACGCCCAAGTCCATCAAACAGATCTGGATAGGCTTTTATGATGTCATCTTCTTCTTTTAACTCATACAGTCTTTTCACTAAACCCAGTTTCCCACATGCGTCCCCTCCTAGGATTGTACCAGGCCCCCACAATGCGGCTTTAAAATTGAGTCAAACCCGGAAGTACCAAAATTGCAGTTCCACCCTCATCCGCTGGGGGCTGGTATTGGAAGCGAGCAAATCCTCATTGACTCACATGTTAAAAATGCCAATTTCACAGCAGAAAAACATGTTTACAGCCTGGTACCAAAACATGTTTTTTGTTTAAATTATCTAGTTTACACTCATGACAACTCTGAGGGGGGTGAATTTTTTTTCTCACTCTTCTGTTTAAGTGTATTAAAAGGCTAAAATTCTGTATAATTAATGAGCATCCGACCCACGTGACTGCAGAGCTAGCTCCGTGGAAAGGCAGCTCGGCACATCTGTCTGATCGCGGCTTCTGTGTGCTGCGGCGGGCTGACGGCCGGTTCTCCCAGCAGCTTGGCGTATCTGTCTGATCGCGGCTTCTGTGTGCTGCGCGGCTGCTGGCTTGTGGAGGTCTCCGAGACCTGGTCTCCCATTTGGCCACAAAAAACTGATATTGGAGCCTATGGAAATTAATTGTCCAGTATATATGTCGATGGATTGTACTCACAGGTATGCGTTTTCTTGCCCAATGCTGCCACCTTGTGGCCGAAAAAGGGAACTAGCTTTGTTTTACTAGCTCCAAGTTTTCCTTTCAGTCCAAGGGCTATTAATGTTTTGAGTGACATTGCATTGCAGTCCGCTCCGGTGTCCAGCTTACAGATAAGTTCTTTGTCTTTTATTTTTAATCTTTCAGTCCATGCATCTTCCATTTTATCCGACTGGACCTCTGTAATGTTTTTCTTTCTGTTTGGAGCATGCCGAGAAACATCTCACTTTTGCTTTCACTTTGATTGACAGCATGCACGTTTTTCCCATGCTGCCTCCTCTGATCAGTGGATCTGCACATTCTTGCAAAATGATTCTTTTTACTGCACACTCTGCAGGTTTGACCAATTGCTGGGCAGTTTTTTCCATGTTTCCGCCCACATCTGTTACAACTTTTCTCGTTCAGATCAGGTTTCCTTGTTTTCGCTGCACTTTTTACGTCATTCCTTCTTGCTGTTCTCAGTTTATTGACTCCTACTTCTTCAGTAAGAGCTTTCACTTGACTGGTTGTGATCTCACTCGCCCGGCATATATCTATAGCTTTATCTAATGTCAAATCAGCTTCTCTCAGCAGCCTTCCTCTCACTTGATCATTGATTATGCCGCAGACTATTCTGTCCCATATCAAAGAGTTGTGTAGATCTCCAAACTCACAGTCTGTAGCTTTATTTTTTAGTTCCGTTACATATGCATCGATGCTTTCAACTTGTTTCTGTGCTCTCGTGAAAAACATGTGCCTGATGAATGGTAAAATTTTTCCTTGGCTCGCAGTAGTCCTGAAACTTCTTCTTTAGCACAGCGATCTTATCTTTTTTTCTCTTGAGAAAAATGAAAAGTATTACATACTTTTATGGCTTCTTCCCCGGCCACATGTAGGAATGTTGCTCATTGCACCTTTTCCGCCTTCTCCGCTATGCCGCTGGCGGTGCAGAACAGCTCGAAGCGTTGCAGCCAGTTTCTCAAATTCTCCGCAAGGTTGCCTTGAAAACTTAGGTTCTGTGGAGGCTGTAACTGTGCCATTTTCTTTCCGTTTATTCTTCTGACACCATGTCGTATTAATGAATCAGGACCACAGGTTGTTTAAGTGAACCAACTTTATCTCTTACTCCGAGCCTCACATGTTACAGCCATCTTGAACACCATCTTAAACTCCACCCCTCAGCTATGGGTGCCCGCATATACAAATCTCCATACATCACAATAATAACTTGTAAAATACTACTGATCACAGGATTATAATATCAACTAATAAGATTGTCATTTCACAGATTGATTGAACATTGGGCTCACATTATTATTGGTAATTAACAAAGTTGTTGATTATGTATTTATCAAAATAGTTCTTCGTCTTCGTCTTGACAGAGGTGAAGCAGTTCAGATGAGCAGAGTGCATGAAAGACCTTGGCCACTATCTCATGTAGATTAGCCTGTCAGAGACTTTATGTCTCTGCTCGAGCAGACACAGCAGAGTATGACCATCAGGTCAAAAACAGGACATTCATGACGCTACATCCAGAAGTCAGGTCACGGGGTCAGTGGCCTAAGTCGAGAGGCCCAGACTTCTCTCCCCCCATCCACTTGGGCCAGCTCTTCCGGGGGAATCCCAAGGCATTCCCTGGCCAGGTGAGAGACCTATTCCCTCCAGTGTGTCCTGGGTCTTCCTTTAGGTCTCCTCCCAGTTGGACGTGCCAAGAAAACCTCACCAGGGAGGCATCCAGGAGGCATCCTAACCAGATGCCCAAGCCACCTCAACTGGCTCCTCTCAGTGTCGATCTAGACTATTTTAACTAATTAACTAGTTTATTTTCATATTCAATAAAACTGATTTATTAAGTCATTGCAGCCTAATAAAAAGGTATATAGTTAATCATAGGGCTATCTGCAGAACTTTTGCAACAATAAAATCTGTTTCATGTAGACGTTTGAAAGATTCTTTTGCACCTGTCAGCTGGTAGTTTCTGCTGCTTTCCAACTGCTGCCAGTTAAAGCAGTTTAATATCAGCAGGAGACATTTTTGTAAGTGCAGACTTCAGCTCTATTCAGGGTTTTTAAAATGGAATTTAGGTCAGGATTGTTGGTAGACAGCTTAAAACACCACATTTTTCTTTTTTTATGTGTCTTCCATGCTTCTTGACATTTGCTTCCGATTTTTATTCTCAAATAACTTTGCCCTTAAATCTTTTTGACTCTGGGTCTCATATTTCTTTCTTAAATGTTTTCAGTTCAGTCAATGTTTTTAAAATGGCTTATTTTCTTTTTGTGCTTCTTTCTCTCAACAGCAGTGACCTTCTTTGCTGTGTCACTCCTGCTGCAGTGGGCAGCGTATTGCAGGGACGACATCACCACTTCAGCTGACTTTAGGTCAGCATGAAACTCTTCAGAATTTGCCATTTGACAGCCCAGAGTTTGTTATTGAGTTAGAATCACTTGTAAGAAATAACATGTAGCTTTATAAAGGTATAGGCAAAACGTTAAGATAAATAACAATAAATACAGAAGTAAATCTAAACAATATAAACTAAATTGATATGTTAAACCTCAATGCTTAAGATTAAAATTTAAAATTGAAATTCTACCTAAATATTTACAAACAAATCTACATATTGAAAATGTTACCTTAATTCTAAAAAAGTAATCTAAATATTTGTTTACCCACTGATAAATTATCGGTGCTGGAGATAGAGACTGCAGAAGAGTAAACATTTATTATAATGTAATCTCATAAAATATTTGCATGCAATTCTCCTGTAATTTATAACTGATGGAGGTTGAAATAGGTAATTTTGTACATTTGTCAAAGATGGAAGCATAAGAGCAGCAACACAGCAACAGAAAAAAAAGTGAGCAGAGCAAAATTAGGTCATTCTAGCAAATCCTTAAAAGGAGTCTGGGTTTTGTCAAAGCAGGCCCTGTAGAGTTTGCCATGCCTTGAATTCCTGTCACCCCTCTACTCATTTATAACCTTCCTCCACAATCTTTGCTCATGTACTTTTCTTTCTTTTGGGGTTTTTTATGTTTTGGTTTAGGGAGCCTTGGCACTGCTGGACCAACTGCAGTAAGCTGTGTTTCCGGCTTAACTTTCCTTATACTCACTTCCTCCATTTCAAAATAAAAGCAGTGCCTCAGGGCTCTGTGTTGGGTCCACTGCTGTTTTACATTTACCTACTCCCATTGGGGAGATTTGTAAACCGTTCCTGTGTTCCTGTCTGTCCGCCTACCTGCCTTCTTCACCCGCGTTTGGACCCTTGCCTCCGCTCACCTCGCCCACACGCCGTGACATACGCAGGCGGATCTTTCTCAAACCTATTAGACTGCTTAGGAAATATTAGATCCTGGATGGCCTCAAATGTTTTGTGTCTGAATGATGACACAACTAAGGTCATAGTTTTCTCTCTAGGTACCGTAGATAATGTCAGCCCTGATGTTGATCTACGACATTTGGCTGCTAATTTGAAGAGCACCGTTACCAATTTAGGTGTGAAAATGGATTCCGACTTCAAGTTTGACATGCATATTAACAATGTTGAGTGGTCATGCTTTTTAAACGTACTCCACTTGGTTAGAATTAAGCCTCTGCTATAGAGAGATAACCTGGATTCTGTCACTCACGCTTTGGTCCTATTAAGAATCAGAATCAGAACATTTTATTTCCATACATGCGAGAAATCACAGCCTTAGAAAATTGCTGCGATACTTGGTGCAAAAGAATATAAAGGAAAGAGATAAGCAAATAATAAGCAGATATCCGGACTGGACTATGTGCTGTACGCTGGCCTAAGTCAGGCTGTGGTGGCACGACTACAATTAGTCCAAAACTCAGCTGTTACATTATGTTATTTATATAAAAGAATTATTTATTGTGTTTAGAGGGTGTTTAGAAAGAAGGCGTCATTAAAATGTGATACTAGTGATTTATTTTTGTGTGGGCCATGAGGATGGATAAGAGATGAGGTACAGATTGATGAAGGTTTAAGGAGACTGGCAGCTGCTCACTCAGAAAAGGATTGACAGATTGGACTTCTGCTCAATACTGCATTACCTCTGAATTATCTCACCTTCTCTCCTTTTCCTCCCACTCTCCATCATCCATTTGTCAGTGTAAATCCTTTTTTTATGTTTCTATCTTCCCTCCCTTCCCATTGCTTTATTTTCATCTCGTCCCCCCCCCCCCCCCCCCCCCACACACACACACACACACACAGTCTGACACTGTTCTCATTAACTCCATGGAGTCTGAATTCCCATCCTAATTTTTTTTACTCCTCTTTTTCCAGCTTGCCTCATCTCACTGAATAAACACAAATCTGCCCCATCCTTTAAAATAAACTCCTCTCTGACTGATGTTGTCCCACAGATTTCATTATTTCCTTTTCCTCATCATTTATCTTTCAGGATTTCATAGCTGAGACAAACTTTGATTTTTTTAACTGTTGGAAATGCATTCATGTAGGATAGAATAGAATAGAATAGAACATACCTTTATTGTCTCATCAGGAAATGTTTAAAGAATGAATTAATTACTAACTCTAATCATAACTAAAGGAATGAATGAATGAATGAATGAATGAATGAATGAATGAATGAATGAATGAATGAAGGAAGGAAGGAAGGAAGGAAGGAAGGAAGGAAGGAAGGAATGAAGGAAGGAAGGAAGGAAGGAACGAATGAAAATAAACTACATAAACTACACACAAATAAAACAATTTAAAAGCAAAAATGCTATTGTGAAACTAGATAGTGATTAAAAAAACTAAATCAACAAATGGGACAATATGTTTACACTCATGGTGAGCCCTGAAATGGAAAGTGGCATGTCCAACCGGCAAGAGACCTAAAGGAAGACCTAGGACACGCTTAACAATGTCTCTCGGCTGACCTGGGAATGCCTTAAGCTTGGTTTATGCTTGACACATTCACTTTCCGCTTGGTGATGCGGCTCGGGGATGGAACGCGCTTCACAACTTGCAGTGTTTATGGTTCATGCGGCTTGTCTCTGCGGTGAGCCAATATTCTCCCAAACTGAACGGGGCAGCATGGAGCGCTACGGCATTTATCCAACACTACACCACAGTATAAGTAGAAATTACTGTTTACAACACGGCATTCCAGCATTTTTAACAGCGTCCTCGTCTTTTCCGACAGTGCGAGCTATTTCTCTCCAAGAATTATTAACAGCATGTTGATCACGGTGATCTCTGAGAGCTGAATCATACAAATGTCTGTATTTACGAACCTCCGCCATACTAGTTCTTGCCAGTCCACCATGTTTTTCCGCGCCCGACCGTCCGCGTGGTTAGAAAATTTCCTAGGTACGCGGTGCGGAAATTTTGGCCCGTGCGGAGGCGCGGTGGAGGGGCGTGGTTGTTAAAATGACGCAACTTTTCCGCGCGGAGCCGTGCAGACCTCGCAGACGCGTCAAGAAAACCAACCTTCAGGATCCTACTGGAGTTGCTGGCCCATGTGAGAAGAAAAGAAAGAAAGAAAAAAAATCTTTTATATAGTACCTCAAAAGATAAAAATCACGAGATGCCTCACAAAAGCAAATAAATAATTGAAGTATAAAAAAGCTTTCAAAAAATGATTAAAAATATGTTCAAAATGAGAAAAAAGTTAAAATTGGGATAAAAAATGTAAGGAAAGGGAGAGAGAAAATGAATAGGAGAGAGGGAAATTAGTAGAGCCCAGAAAAGGTGGAACTGGTAGAAAGAGCAGAGAGGAAAGAGTGGTGATGAAGGTCACACCAAAACCAGCTTGAACAGGTGAGAATTCAGCTGCTTTTTGAAGGAGACCACTGAGTCCACTGATCTCAGGCTCAGCGGGAGAGAGTTCCAGAGTCTGGGGGCCACAGCAGCAAATGATCTGTCACCTTTGGTCTTTAGCCTGGTGCTGCACAACCATTAGGCTTTGATCACTGGACCTCAGGGACCTGCTGGGGGTGTAGGGACTGAGAAGATCACCATTGTAAGATGGTGCTTGTCCATGTAAGGCCCTATAGACCAGAACCAGGATCTTGAAATGAACCCTGAGGTTGACTGGCAGCCAGGGAACCTAGAGGAGAAGTGGGGTGATGTGGGTGTGTTTGGGGGACTTGATCAGAAGCCGGGCACAGACATTCTGAACCACCTGTAGACGGTTCAGGGAGGTTTTGCTCAGACAGGTGAATAGAAAGTTGCAGTAGTCTAAGCGAGAGGAGATGAAGGTGTGGATAAATGTCTCAAGTTCAGAGCGGGACAGAATGGGACTCAGCTTAGCAATGTTCCTGAGTTGGAAGAAGGAAGAGCGAACAAGAGAACTGACATGAGAATCCAGGGTGAGAGTTGGGTCAAAGGTCACGCCAAGATTCCTGACAGAAGGTTTGGTGTGGGAAGCAAGCTGACCAAGAGAGTCTCTGACTTTGGGAACCAGCTTGTCTGGGGCACAGATGAGGATATCAGTCTTATCTTCATTCAGCTGAAGAAAGCTCCCAGCCATCCAGGTTTTGATAGAGTCTAAGCAGGTGTCTAACTGCTGCAGCTTAGACATTTCATGGGGCTTAAAGGGGATGTACAGTTGAATCTCATCTACATAAAGATGGTAGGATTTTCCTTTAAAGGAGCTCAGGATGTGCTGAAGAGGGAGCAGATAGAGAAGGAAGAGCAGAGGCCCCAGCACAGAACCTTGTGGGACACCATGGGTGAGGGAGGTGGTGGAAGACCTAAACTTGAAGACGGTCACTGAGAAGGAACACTCAGAAAGATAAGAAGAGAACCACTCCAGAGCAGATCCTGATAGGCCTACCCAGTCTCTCAGTCTCTCGAGTAGCATTTGATGTCAACAGTGTCAAATGCTGCAGTCAGGTCCAGCAGGACCAGAACAGAACAGTTCCCTGCATCACTGTGGGTCAGAAGGTCGTTAGAGACCCTAAGAAGAGCTGTTTCAGTAGGTCTGAAGCTGCAATGGAGAGAACTTGGTTTTTAAGAAGCGGGTGGATTACAGCATTCTTAAAGTAAGCAGGGACCTGACCAGAAACGAGAGAAGCATTAATTATAGAGAGCACGCTGGGATTGATGGACTGAAAGGCATTTTTAAACAGAGAAGAGGGTAAGATGTCGAGGGGGCATGCAGAGGTCTTCATAGAGTTACCTAGTTTGGTTAACTCAGGCAAAGAAACAGGAGCAAAGCTATCTAGGATCATGGGCCTGGTTGAAGTCGGGAGAGGTAGCGATAAGGCTGAAGGAGAGATGCTAGATCTAGCCTTATTGACTTTGTCCACAAAGAAAGACAGAAAGTTCTCACAGTCTGCAACCGAGTGGATGGAGGCTTTAGGAGAGGTACACGAGACAATGCTGCTGATGGTGTTAAACAGCACCTTAGGGTTCCCTTTGCTCTGGGACACCAGGTGGGAGAACTAGGCAACCCTTGTGTCTCAGACTGCAGAGTTAAAGGATGTTAGAACATCCTTTAGATGCAGCAGATGGGCGCATAGACAAGTTTTCTTCCACAAATGCTCAATTTTTCTGCACTGGCGCTTCAGGCTGCGTTAAACCCAGTCCCACCCATGTGGCTAGGGAGAGGTAAGTCTGGGCCTCTCTGCTTAGGCTGCTGCCCCGTGACATGACTCCGGATAAGTGAAGGGCAATGGATAACTGGATGGATGGAACCAAGGAAAAATTCAAGGAATTCAATTTGAACCTCAACACATTATATATATATATATATATATATATATATATATATATATATATATATATATATATATATATATATATATATATACAGTATATGTGTGTGTGTGTGTGTGTGTGTGTGTGTGTGTGTGTGTGTGTGTGTGTGTGTGTGTGTGTGTGTGTGTGTGTGTGTAACAACTAATTAATAAATACAAAATATCAAGTAAATAATTTGCCATTTCAAAAATTCTCTATGATGTCACAGTCAGGGAATTTGGCGTAGAACTCCCCCTCACTTCTCCAGCCTGGAGGAGCAGCTGGAAGGTAACAATAATTAATAAATTGAACTTATATATCCCTTTTCTGGGTGCTCAGGTGCTTTCCATTATTCACACACTCACATGTTCACACTCTGCCGGTGATAGAAGGCTGTCTACATGCTTGCTAGTATGGGGATTGCTGTAAAGACACAAGCCAGTGACTTGATGCAGTCCGCTGCGTTCCTCAAATAGGAAACATTTTACTGATTGGCTTAATGAACTGAACTTTACTGGATTGTTTTATTTGTGAAAAGCCTTGAGATGACTCTTGTCAGGGGTGGCCAGTTCTGTTCCTGGAGGGCCGCTATCCAGCAGGGTTTTTGGTTTCTGTTCTCCCACACACTTAATTCAAAGGTTGAATCACCTGTGCAGCAGCTCATTAGGCTCTGCAGAAGCCTGCTAATCATTTGCTGATTGAAATCTGGTGTATTGAAGCAGGGTTAAGACTAAAACCTGCTGGATACCGGCTCTGCAGGACCAGGATTGGGGCCCCCTGTGCTATATAAATAAACTGAACTGAATTGTCCATTGTTGTGGCTGATTGCTGATTGGCTGCACCTGGCGGTAAGGCGTTTCCTGTTTCCTGTTTTCAGTGTTGCACTCCGTGTAGCTGTTTGGTGTTTGGGGCTCGCTAAAGCTGATTTAATTTCTCTGTACTTGGATAACTCTGAGTTATTGTAGCACAAAAGCATGCTAAAACACACATTTTCTGTTGTTCCACCTAGCTTTTAGGGAACCATTTGAGTTTGCACGCAGTTTATTTGGTACTGAACAGTTTGCTCGTCCAGTTAGCTTAGCCTCAGCACGGCTATGGCTACTTCTGTCTCTGCTTCTCCGTCTCCTATCTCTTGCTCTCTGTGTCAGATGTTTAGTTACTCCTCTGCCTCCTTTTGTGATAATGGTACGTGTAATAAATGTAGCATTGTTGTAGCTTTGGAGGCGAGGGTGTCGGAATTGGAGTCCCGGCTCCGCGCTGTTGGAAAACCTGTAAACAGCCGTAGTTACTTAGCTAGCGCGGGGCTAACTAGCTCAGAACAACCACGTAGCGACCCTCCAGTGGAACCCGAGCAGCCGGGACCTCAGGCCCGCTGGGTGACGGTACGCAAGAAGCATAGAACCCAGCCCGTGGGCCACCACCAACCCGTCCACGTTTCTAACAGATTTTCCCCGCTCAGTGACGCACCCACTGATAAGCCGACTCTGATCATTGGCAGCTCCATAGTCAGAAACGTGGCATTAGAGACTCCAGCAACCATAGTTAAATGTTTACCGGGGGCCAGAGCGGGCGACATTAAATCTTATCTGAAACTGCTGGCTAAGGATAAGCGTAAATACAGTAAGATTGTTATTCACGCTGGCGGTAACGACACCCGGTTACGCCAATCGGAGGTCACTAAAATGAATGTTGCTTTGGTGTGTAAGTTTGCCAAAACAATGTCGGACTCCGTAATTTTCTCTGGCCCCCTGCCTGATCGGACCAGTGACGACATGTTTAGCCGCATGCTGTCCTTCAACCGCTGGTTGTCTAGGTGGTGTCCTGAAAACAACGTGGGCTACATTGATAATTGGAAAACTTTTTGGGGAAAACCTGGTCTGATGCGGAGAGACGGCATCCATCCCTCTTTGGATGGTGCAGCTCTTCTTTCTAGGAATATGGCCAGTTTTATTAGTCCTCCATGACAACCCAGGGTCCAGACAAGGAAGCAGAGTCGTAGTTTAACCCACCCCTCTGCAGCTTCTGTACTGTTACCCACCCACTACCCCATAGAGACAGTGTCCTGCCCACGGCCAAAACCACACAGATTAAATATCAGGCTTAATAAAGCAAATCATGGAAATCTCATAAATATTAGAACAAATTCAACTGAGCAGAAAACTAGAAAAATTAAATGTGGGTTGTTGAACATTAGATCCATTTTTTCTAAGACTTTGTTAGTTAATGAGTTGATTTGTGATAATCAGATCTCTTTGCTCTCTCTCACAGAATCCTGGCTGCAGCAAGAGGACTATGTTAGCTTAAACGAGTCGACTCCTTCAAATTATTTAAATCATCATATTGCTCGAAGTACAGGGCGAGGAGGAGGAGTGGCAACCATTTTTCATTAGGACTTATTAATCAGTCCCTTACAGATTAATAGTTACAGTTCGTTTGAACATCTTATTCTTAGTTTTCCTAATCCAGATTGCAAAACTGTAAAACCACTCTTGTTTGTAGTTTTATATCGTCCACCAGGCCCTTACTCTGAGTTTTTGGATCAGATCTCTGATTTTTTATCTGATTTGGTGCTAAATACTGATAAGGTCATTGTAGTGGGGGATTTCAACATTCATGTGGACATCGAAAATGATTGCCTCAATGTAGCCTTTAGTAATATCTTAGACTCAATTGGTTTTACTCAAAGAATACATAGCTCCACCCACTCCTGCCATCATACATTGGACCTTGTTCTGACTTATGGCATTGAGTGTGAGGAAATAACAATCTTTCCACATAATCCAGTCCTCTCGGACCACTTTCTGATAACCTTTGAGTTTTTTATAACTGAGTTCTCGAGACATGAAAGTAAATTTCATTATAGTTGGTCTCTATCTGACAACACAGTTGCGTCTTTTAAATCAACAGTTCCATCTTTACTGTCCTCAGCATCTCAGAGGCATGTAGCAGAGGGCAATATTTTCAGTTCTAGCCCCTCACAAATTGATGCCTTAGTTCATCATGTTAATTCCTCTTTACGTGTGGCATTAGATGATGTTGCCCCTTTAAAAAAGAAGGTAATTAGGGACAGGAAGTTGGCTCCCTGGTTTAACTCTCATCTACGAGCCTTAAAACAAAACTCTAGGAAATTGGAGAGAACATGGCGCTCTACGCACCATGAGGACGCCTACCTGTCCTGGAAAAATAGTCTTGTGCTTTATAAAAATAAGCTTCAACAAACTAGAACTGCTTATTTTTCAGCATTAATTGAGGAGAATAAGCATAATCCTAAATTTCTTTTCACTACAGTTGCTAAACTTACACAGAATCATAGCTCTGAGCCATCTATTCCCTTAGCCCTCAGCAGCAATGGGATTTTTTACAAGTAAAATTAATTGTATTAGAAACAAAATCTTTAGCATCCTCCCTAATGTGATTTCTTCTTCCTCAGTAAGTGAGGCAGCTTCAGAGGTGACTCTAGAACCTCATCTCTGCTTGAACCGTTTTGATCCAGTTGAGCTTTCGGAGTTATCAAAAATATTAGCTTCATCTAAACCTTCAACTTGCATTTTGGATCTTATCCCAACCAAATTATTTAATGATGCATTTCCTTTGGTTACTGCCCCCATTCTAGATATAATCAATCTATCCTTAGTAAATGGGTATGTACCACAAGATTTTAAGGTGGCTGTAATCAAACCTTCACTTAAGAAGCCTTCTCTGGATCCAGATGACCCAATGAATTATAGACCAATATCTAACCTTCCATTTTTATCCAAAGTCCTGGAGAAAATAGTGGCCATCCAAGTATGTGAGCATTTAAACACTAATGCTCTGTTTTAGGAATTTCAGTCTGGTTTTAGAGAGTATCACAGTACTGAAACTGCATTAGTGAGAGTTACAAATGATATTCTCATGGCCTCAGATAAGAATCTTGTGTCTGTTCTAGTCTTGTTAGATCTCAGTGCTGCCTTTGACACAGTTGATCACAATGTTCTTTTAGAAAGACTTGAACATGTTGTAGGGATCAAAGGAACAGCGTTAGGCTGGTTTAAATCCTACCTGTCTGACAGATTTCATTTTGTAAATGTACATGACAAATCTTCTTCATACTCCAGGGCTACTTGCGGAGTACCACAGGGTTCAGTGCTTGGACCAATTCTTTTTACTATATATATGCTCCCAATTGGTAAAATCATTAGACAGCATGGGATAAACTTCCACTGTTATGCTGACGATACCCAGTTATATTTATCCATTAACCCTGATGAACCTAATCGGTTGGGTAGATTACAGGCTTGTCTTGAGGACATAAAAAATTGGATGACTCTTAACTTCTTGCTTTTAAATCAAGACAAGATGGAAGTTCTCATCTTTGGACCAGAAATCCAGAAAAGGAAATTGCTTAGCCAATCGCCTGACCTTAATGGCATTACATTAATCTCCGAGAACAAAGCAAGGAACCTTGGTGTTATCTTTGACCAGGACATGTCATTCAAATCCCAGGTTTCACAAGTTTGTCGGATTTCCTTTTTCCACCTTCGGAATATTGCTAAGATTAGAAGCATACTTTCCAGGAGTGATGCTGAAAAACTAGTTCATGCATTTATTAAATCAAGACTGGATTACTGTAATTCATTACTCTCAGGAAGTCCACAGAATGTAGTTAAAAGTCTTCAGCTTGTCCAAAATGCTGCAGCTAGAGTTCTGATGAGAATTAAAAAGAGAGATCATATCTCTCCTGTCTTAGCTTCCCTACAGTGGCTACCTGTTAAATTCAGAATAGATTTTAAGATCCTTCTTCTCACATATAAAGCTCTTAATAATCAAGGCCCATCATACATCAGTAATCTGATTGTTCCATATGTTCCTAACCGAGCACTTCGCTGTCAGACTGCAGGTCTACTGGTGGTTCCAAGAATATCTAAACTTAGGATGGGAGGCAGATCTTTTAGTTATCAGGCTCCTCTCCTGTGGAACCAGCTCCCAGCTTTAGTCCGTGAGGCAGACACTTTGTCTACTTTTAAGAATAGGCTTAAAACATTTTTATTTGATAGGGCCTATAGTTAAAATCTGATGTTAGCCTAAATCTGGACAAGTGGGGGAGTAGAGGGAGGTGGAGTGTACAGTCGGTAAAGATGGCTCTCCATTGCCCTGCCTCCAACATGCCTACATCTAAATAGGATAGATTATCCAGAGTTAACTCTGTAGTTATGCTGCTATAGGCTTAGACTGCTGGAGGACACACTGACCACTTTTCACACTCTACTGCTTTATTCTACAGTCTGCTCTTTAACTGTACTATTTTGTGCAATTTCAGCTGTTAACTTTATTTTCTCTGTAAGTGTTTTTATCCCCAGAAGAATCTACAATGACGTCCTGCTGAGCTGTGGTGGCCTCATGGAGGGGGCCATCCACTAGCACACTGCTGCTAACCACTAATACATTCTCTCTCTCCTGATAATAACTTTTTGTTTTCATTGACTTTTGATGTGCTAATACTAGTTTATCCATTTAATTATAGATCCACTAGGATAAATACAATAAAGTTTATCTTTCACCAATTACAATATTTACTAAGACATCACAATATAACTACAGACACATTACTTGTCTGTGTGTGTGTGTGTGTGTGTGTGTGTGTGTGTGTGTGTGTGTGTGTGTGTGTGTGTGTGTGTGTGTGTGTGTGTGTGTGTGTGTGTGTGTGTCTGTGTCTGTGTCTGTGTCTTTGTCTGCCTGCTCTGTCTTCTCGATCCCCAGTGAGTCGTGGAGGATGGCTGCTTATACTGAGCCAGGATTCTCTGGAGGTTTCTTCCTGTTAAAAGGGAGTTTTCCTCTCCACTGTCGCTGCATGCTTGCTTAGTATGAGGATTGCTGTATAGTCACTGACACTAGTCAGTGACTTGATGCAATTTGCTGGGTTCCTTATATAGGAAACATTATTTCTGATTGGCTTAATGAACTGTGAATTGGAATGTTTATTTTGTGAAGTGCCTTGAGACGACTCTTGTCGTGATTTGGCGCTATATAAATAAACTTGAATTGAATTGAATTGAATGGAATGGAATGGAATTAAAGGTATTGTGAAGGATCTTTTTCTTCGGGTGGATCATCTGAATCGTTGGTTTGCATAACTGTCAATCATTCTGGTGAACAATTCACACAAGGCCATTGTTTGTGAGTGTTCCTGGGTAGTTTTCACTTAGTGTGCATGGTCGGGCTCCCCACAGATGCCTCTGTCCCTGGTTTTCTTGATTGACAGGTAAGTTAAAGTTCGGCTTGCTATTTGGAGAAATTGATTTCAGATTACTGCAAGAAGAAGTGCTGCAAGGCGGCAGCGACTTGTAAACAGAGCATGCCCAAGGATAACAGGGCATTCTCTCTCATGTGCATTTTTTTCAAAATGTGGAGAGGGCAGCTCTTTCCTGAAATTCAGAAATACCCTCCACCATACCTTTAAGCTATGGCACGGTATGGGGGCCAAAATTAAGACTACTGCCCAGCAGCAGGAGGCTATATAAATTCTGAAGCAAACTACCGACCTGATTAATGATAAGCTGGCACCGGTAACTGAGAGGCTGGCACTGCTTACTGAGAAATAGCACCTTTACCGGCGTTACTAATAGATACACTAGGGACTAGCAGCCCTCAGCTGGTCACTAGCTGACTAGTGACTCTCCGAGACATGCTAATGGCTAGCCTCTCCGATGCTAATGCCAGCCTATCCATGCTTAAGGTCCGTCAAGGGTGTAGGAAATCCAGCTGGTGGCCAGCCTAGGCACGCTAATGGCTAGCCTCTCCAATGCTATTGTCAGCCTATCCATGCTAATGGTCCATCAAGGAGGTAGGAAATCCAGCTAGTGGCCAGCCTAGGCACGTTAATAGCTAGCCTCTTCAATGCTAACACCAGCCCGTCCAGGCTAACGCTAGCCTATCCATGCTAATAGACAGCAGAGGGAGTGTGTGAACCAGTCAATGACCAGCCGAGGGCTGCTAGTCCCTAGCATTTCTGTTAGTAACGCCGGTAAAGGTGCTATTTCTCAGTAAGCAGTGCCAGCCTCTCAGTTATTGGTGCCAGCTTATCATTAATCCGATCAGTAGTTTGCTTTGGAATTTATATAGCCTCCTGCTGCTGGGCAGTAGTCTTAATTTTGGCCCCCATACCGCGCCATATTAACCAACTATGTAGCCATGGCTGCTATAATCCAACCTGCATATCTTCCTGAGCTACTGCTACACCAAAAGGCACTGAAATTGTCAAAAATAAATCTGCTTAGATTGCTTTGTGAAAGAGTGATCTTGCCTAACTATTATAACTTAAAGAGATACTTTGCAAAATTTTCATATTTTAAAATCACTCCATTGAGACCCCCATGGCCTTTTGTGGCCAATACCATATTTGCAACTTCAGGTTGCCAGTCCAGTCCCTGTTGGACTTAGTGAATTGGAGTTGACATACCTGGCGCTGAGTCTGCTTCCAGCACATTTCCTGCATGTTTTAGATCATGAACACAGCTGGTTTGTTTGATTTTGTGATAAATCACTCCTGTAGAACCTAATGATGACTGGGGAGACATTTCAGCCGAACACACAACGAGGAAATACATTTTACTTTCGTTTAAACTAACGGACACTAGGGGGTGCCTAAAGTGAACCTAAACGGTTTGTTATCCCTTTAAGAAAAATGGCATACGCCTCCTTTAAATCAGTTAAATCCTGTTTTATGTGGTTTGTTTTTTCTCTAACTCTTTTTTTTTTTAATTTCTTTTTATTGCGTTTATTGTTTTGGTTTCCAAAATGAGTGAATTAGTCTTATTTGCTTCCTGAGATTGTAAAACAAGAATATTAAATCATTTTGCTCCATAATTATCACCTTTGATTTTTTTTTACCACACTAGATCATTAAGCTTCATTTCCTAAGATGATTGCATTCCAGCTGTAGATAGATTAGCACAATTTATTTGGGTTTGATTTTGTCTGAGCAATGATCCTCCCTCCCCCTTTAACTCTTTATTTCTGTGTGAAAGCTGCAGCGAGCATTCTCTCTTTTTAAATATTGCCTTTTACATCTCTATGAATGTTATATTAGAAGTTGGAAATGATTGTGATTAGGGATGTCCCGATCAGGGTTTTTTTGCCCTCGAGTCCATGTCCGAGTCATTTGATTTAGAGAATCTGCCGATACAGAGTCCTGATCCGATACTTTCGATACATTCAAAAAAAAGAAAGAAAAGGAAGAAACAGTTCCAGAATGTTTCTTTTTTTTTAATTTAATTACCTTTTTGTTTAAATTTTTAACAGCACATCACTTCTGTGAGGTAGCTTGAACAATCAAGTAATAAATAACATAAATTCTTCACTTTTGGACTTTATTGCAAATATAAAAAGTCTAATATAAAAACAGATAGCACTTCAGCTTAAAACACCTGGCAGGAGTCTATTTTGCCTTGGCCCCCAAAATGCTTAGATACGTCCCTGGGCATGGGACGGAGTTTTGAAGATGATCTGAACTGTATCAACTATATAAATACTACATGCTGATAAATTATTGCTTTATACAGGTACAAACATGTAGTGGGATGAATCCACCTACATTTTATTTTTTTAAGAACTTTGTTTTGTTTTCTTGGTTATTTACCTATCTTCCTGTCCTGTCTGTCTCTGATCTTCCTGCATCTCCCAGTCCTCCAGAAAAACTGGAGGACCTGGTCCCGCTTCGGCTCCACCTCAGCGGGAGGCCGGCTCCGCGGGGAGGGCGGTGCAGCTGGGCGCCTAAAGTTTCCGCGCCATTCCTCCCATCCTCTGGAGGAAGAGCCGGAGTGCGAGGCTGACCGAGGGTGGACCAGGTCTCGCACCGTGGCTGACAGTTCAGACGCCTTCTGAGCCCTCTCGATGACGCTCGTAAGATGGGGACCAAACAGAACGTCAGAGGTGATGGGGCCTTCCAGCATCTCCCTGTGCAGGTGATCAGGAATGGAGGGCAGGGCCTTGAGCCACAAGGCCCACTGGATAAGGGTGTGCCAGGCAGCAATGCGAGCAGAACCGGTGAGTACAGCAGCGCACAGATTGAGAATGGCACCAGCAGTTTTGGTAATGATGGTTTTTGACTCGTCAGGAACATCAAGCTCTTCCACCATTTTTGAAACGCCAAAGGCAAGAAGGGCGATGTTATTTCCTGCAGCGCCGGTCTGGAAGGCGCACTGGTGTGCATGATCAGTCAGCCGCGTCAGCAGCTGGTCATGCTTAGAAGCGGGAACTGCTCGCGGGCCAGCGAGGTGGTTCTCGGTGCCACACAGCGAGGCCAAGTCCGGCTCCAGTGGAGGAACAGATGGCCAGCCCAGGTCGGAGAAGCCCTTGACCTTGGTAATGGGTGTATATGTGGAAATTGGCGCCTTAAGCCTAGCAGGCTCGGAGAAGGCGGCGGTCTAGCAGCTCATGGCAGCGGGGAAACGCGGCCAGACGGGGTCTAGACAGCGCGTCTGTGTTGACCCGAAAATTCCTGCCAAATCATCTGCCTCAGGCGGAGCTGGTTCTGGAACGGCTAGCCCCTTGCGGACCGCGGCCACGGAGATGATGGCGGGCAGCTCCTGGAGCAGTGCTCTAACTGCTGGCAGGGAGGAGCTAGGAGCCACTGCGGCAGGAGGACCCGCTGAGCGAGGCTCGTCGACCTCCGTGTTGAACAGGAGGGAAAAAGGGCTATGGCAGCCAGCCTCGTCGTAATCCTCACGAGGCTCGTCGACCTCCGTGTTGAACAGGAGGGAAAAAGGGCTATGGCAGCCAGCCTCGTCGTACTCCTCACGAGGCTCGTTGACCTCCGTGTTGTACAGGAGGGAAGAAGGGCTATGGCAGCCAGCCTCGTCGTACTCCTCACTGTCGATGACATCATCCAGTCGGGAGGAGCCAGACGTCTCCTGACCGACGTTGCCTTGTCCAGCGAGTACGTGCCAGCCACTGGAATTTCCTCGTCGGTGGTGGGGGTGAAGCACTCGACCCGGCTGACCTTTTCAGCCACGGGCAGAGCAGCACAAAACGGGCATGAGGCCTGGGGGGTCAAGGCCAGGCCAGCGTGATGAGCCCCGAGACAGACCTCACACTTGGCGTGCAGGTCGTCACTGGAGATGGAGCCCGTCTGGCAGGCCGGGCAGGTCCTGGCGTCGCTGGACATGGCTGGAGAGTTGAATGTTGTTTCTTTGATAATTTGCTCTTTAAAGAAAGCTCTTAAGCTTGGCTTGAAGAGATAACGGAGGCGATTAGTGGAGTGGCTCCACTTATATACCCACAAGGGGTGCCCAACATTGGTGGGCGTACATTTAAGCTCTTCATGATTGGCTGATGCTGAGATCATCCTTCCAATAGCAGCTAGCTTAAGGACCAAGACTAGACGAAATAAAACTCTCTGTGCTTGCTTCACTGTTCACTTTTCTTGAGTACTCCCTATGTTTTCTTCGGTTTGCTTCTTTTTAAAGTTACTTTAAAGTTATTTAAAGTTACTTTTTTCGTAATGTACCTGGTGCATTTGACAAGACAGAGCTGAAAACGGCTCGTGC
This sequence comes from Nothobranchius furzeri, assembly GCF_043380555.1. NCBI lineage: Eukaryota > Metazoa > Chordata > Actinopteri > Cyprinodontiformes > Nothobranchiidae > Nothobranchius > Nothobranchius furzeri. Next base: position 39,806,117 of record NC_091752.1, read on the forward strand.
TGCGTCAAGCTTGGTTTATGCTTGACGCATTCACTTTCCGCTTGGTGATGCGGCTCGCGGATGGAACGCGCTTCACAACTCGCAGCGTTTATGGTTCATGCGGCTTGTCTCTGCGGTGAGCCAATATTCTCCCAAACTGAATGGGGCAGCATGGAGCTCTACAGTATGCATCCAACACTACACCATAGTAGAAGTAGAAATTACTGTTTACAACATGGCATTCCAGCATTTTTAACAGCGTCCTCGTCTTTTCCGACAGTGCGAGCTATTTCTGTCCAAGAATTATTAACAACATGTTGATGACGGTGATCTCTGAGAGCTGAATCATACAAATGTCTGTATTTACAAACCTCTGCCATACTAGTTCTTGCCGGTCCGCCATGTTTTTCCACGTCCAACCGTCCACGTGGTTAGAAATTTTCCTAAGTGCGCGTTGCGGAAATTTTGGGCTGTGCGGAGGCGCGGTGGAGGAGCGTGGTTGTTAAAATGACGCAATTTCACCGCTCGGAGCCGTGCGGACCTTGCGGACGTGTCAAGCATAAACCAACCTTCAGTCACTCACTGTCTCCGCTCCGGCCGGGTTTTTTTCCCTCTCTCTCTCTCCTCTTCCTCAGGATCCACTCCCTCTTTCCTATTCACTCTCCCTTTCTTAACATTTTTTAATCACAAATCTCTACTTTTTGCTTATTTTAAATATATTTTAATCATTTTCTAAATTCTTTTTTCTATTTTACGTTTTGTTTTTGTAAAGCACCCCGTGATTTTTATCTTGAGAGGCGCTATAGAAAAGATCTTTTCTTCTCTCTCTCTCTTAATTCATCCACTTAAATATTAATGTTCTGATTTTATTGAAAAACTTGTTCTGTCATAGTTCCTTTACTATTGTGATCAAAAACATTTAATCTAAACTCTGAGGCTGCTCTGTAAATAGTTTCCAAATAAACAATACACATAGCAACTTCTGATCAGACTTAAAATATCTTATTGATGTAAACCACACCCACTTTTGGTTAACTACACCCACTTCCGGGTTAGGCGACGCCCACTCCGAGTACAGATACAGATCATTTAGATGTTTGAACAGATAGAGATACAGATAGTGGTGTACTTGCTCATCCCTACTTATAAGCACAATAGCATGGCCGCAAGGTCTGCATCCTGTAGCGGAAATCCACATTTTATATCCTCAGGTTAACTTTGTGTGGATTTACACGGAAAAGAACAACATTTTCACACAAAGGTTTCTTTCACACTTAGCAGAAAAAAGGGGGAATTGGAAACTGACTTACAGTCATATAAATTCAAACGGACAATTTTCAAACATCTGACTAACTACTACATCTATTCCCAGGAACGTAAATTTTACCATGTGAATTGTTTGTTTCCCTCCTTAAGCAATTGAAAAGACTGATATTATCAGGACTTGGTCTGGTCCATGTCAACCTGACAAGACCTGGCTCTCCCCAAGGTTTGAATCATGGACGTAATTTTTTTGGGGGGGGGACATGTCCCCCCCCACTTTTCCAAAGTCAAGTTTTGACCCCTGCACTTTTTACCATCCAAAAACAATATTACGCTATATTAAATTGACACTGGTTGAGCTCTAGGACCAAGCCGAAAGCAACCGTTTGTGTTGAAGCCGGTTTCCCATTAGAACATATTGTAAAGACCCCCCCGTGTCCCCCCACTTCTAAAGTGAAAATTACGTCCTTGGTTTGAATGCTCGTAAAACCTTCTCAAGGGTAATTCTGGAAGATTCCAGGATCTCGCTTTTATCAAAACCCTGGTATATTTCTGTTTATCTATAATCAAAGAAGGTGTTTAGGTTGTTTACCCTTAAAATAGAAATCAAGGTGCTCTAAGTTCAAATCTTATCAGCCACAGACCTAAACTGTTTGTTTGTGTTTTCTTTCATGTTAAACTTCTGCCATTGTGTTTCAGCAGTTCAGTTCAACCATGCTAAAAGTGATACAGTCAAGCTTAAGACCTGAAGTTAATTCTTTCCCATTTAAAGTAATACTTTGATGCTAAAGTAATACTTTTTGAGGCTTTATATGAATAACTGTGTTATATTGGGAGCATGAATCTCCCATGGTTGTAAGACTGGATTATGTGAAAGAGCCACATTGCCATCAAGTGGTTAAGGAGTGAAATACATTTGGGTGTGACCAAGAAGTTTATAAAAACCAGAGTTCAGACTCGTGGTGGTAAGAGAAGAAGAGAAAAAGGATGCTTTAAGCACATCCCTGCTGGCTGTTTTCCATCTGGCCCAGCAGAACCCGGCACTTTACAGTAATTAGCTCTCAAAAGTTACGGTAAAACTTAGAAGCAACTCTGTCTCTCTCTTTTTTTTTTTTTTTTTACTTCCTACGTGAAACCGGAAGTCAACGTGTTCGTCGAGTTTTCATATTAAGAGTAAGAGCAATTTGGAACTGTTTGATGATTCGGCTCTGTTTGGAATAATTTGGGCCCGCGATCTGAATTCCACGTTTTAGGTGCAGCTTAAGTGAAGAAACCATAAAGTCCAGTCACTCCCGGGGAAAGAGATTCTCCTGAACTCAACAGACTCCGTTGACCAACTCGGGGCCAAAAACTTACAGTCCCAGAAGCCTCTTCATGAGCAAGGACTCCAAGGCTACTTCAGCCCTTTGGCCAGCCTCTAGCGACGAGAAAAAAGGTCTGTGAATCATTTTCATCTGGCTGGCTTTTTTGCTAAGCCCGATTAGTGAATTCAGATTAGTCCATGTCTTTATGGCGTGTTTTTATTTCGATCCCAGATTCACGTTAGCCTTCAAGATCCCCTTTCTTCTTCTGCCATAACAAGACGCCCCAACACCCCCCCCCCCCCCCCACCACACACACACACACACACACACACACACACATACCACACCTTCCCTTGGTTCTCCTTTCAGAAATTATTACTAATAGTTACTATAATCCTGGTGTCACCTAATTTCCACTTTTATTACGGATCTGTTATTTCCTATCACTGCCATAAAGCTTTGGGTTAACAATTTTCTTAATTCCATGCATGAAACTATAAGCTGTGTTTGGTCCTTTTGTCAATGTAACTGATGTTGTAATACTCACAAAACTTAAATAACGCCTGATTATTTCTAGCGATCTCGAGAATAGCCGACACATTCTGACAAGAACTCAGGTTTCAGACTAATTTGTGGTGTTAAAAATTAGACTGATGACCTTGAACAAAATCTAAATCTCCCCTCGAGTGTTCCCAGTCACACTAACAAAGGCTGGGCGGTGCCCCAATTAATTAATATAAGATAATCTACGCCACATTTGAAATATAGATATAAATCTATATTTATCGCTACAATCCACTTTGAATCTTCTTTTTCTCTCGCTTCCCAATTTTGACTCTTGTTTGAGTCAGTCAGACCTTTTTCTCTGTTTTAAGCTTCATCTGGTCAAAGTGTTCTTTGTTTCTTCGGAGACTCCGCCATGATGAGCACAATAAATGCTACAATTGGAAGGAGGACCAGAATTAGAGGCAGGCCTCAATTTCTATTTGAGCAAAATGAACTAATGGTTCGCTGGAGTTTTTGACAATTATAATTGCGCCCACATTATCAAAGTTAAACACATTACTTTTAACAACGGTAGTTTCTGCTTCAGCCCTCTCCCCCCTCCCTCTGTGCAGCGGCTGCAAACTCACTGATGCGCCCGCAGCCTCTCGGAGTTCCTGCTGCTCTAAACATTAAAGTAATTATTTCATTTTCTGTTCCTCACTTCTGATGACCTTCAGTGGTGTCTGTTTGTTGCAACCACCAGGTACAAAAACTAACTTGTTTTTATTTGACTATTTTTCTGTCCTGCCTGTTTATTATCTTCCTGCATCTCCTCTCAATCCTAAAGAAAAACTGCTACCTGGGTTCATATATATTCACCTTATGAGTTACCTTTGAACTGCAGTTCTAAAAGATCTACAGACCATAAAAATAGCGGCGTGTGCTCTGCTTGCCGGCCACATCAGTTAGGTACGTCACCGAGGACAAAACAGGTGATGTGCCCCACTCCACAGCAGCGAAAAGCATCAGGCACAAATAAAAGAATAAAAGACAGAAAACATAAAAGGAAATGAGCCGACATGAACGATCGCGTGTTAAATTAGTTTTTGAGGTAGCAACACCTGATTTGATAACGTTACTGTGGCAGTACTCAGGACGCAGATGTCTGGAGCGCATCAACAATCAGAGCTCTGCATGCGCAAGCTGGTTAAGGTTAGGATGGGGGTGAGGGGAAGGTTAAATTGCAAGAGGGTAACGTCACAATTTGGTTAAATGTCAGTTTTACGGTGGGTGTCAGTACCGACGCTCTGGCACAACGCGTTGCCTCCCGATGCGCTGGAGCTTGTCACCTGCTGACAGCAGGCTGCTGTCTTTTCTGAGGACTGCATCTTGCCAGTCATTATCACGTGACAGTGACTAGTCGATGACAGGCATAAAAAGTCACTATAGAGCGGTGAAGTCGACTAGTGACTAGTTCATACAACCAGAGCCGGATTAAATAAATGGACTACACTAGGCAGGCTGCATTTTTAGCCCCCCCCCCCCCCCCTCCATCGATGTTATGTAATGAATTGAAATCTGAAACTTACAAAATTTACTTATAAAAGTTCATTCACATTTTACATAGCCTAGTTTTTGGTTACAAATTGGTTGTTTGTATGCCAAAATAAGTCATGTGTTGTAGGCTGTTGCCTCTGCTGAATCAGAAATTCTGTCAATTTTCTGAGTGTGAACTTATTGTTTTGCTATTTGAACATTAATAAAATTATTTGACAAATAATTAATAAAACCAGCAACACTTACCAAGGAAACCATTTAGCATTCTCCACTCCGGGATAATCTTCAGCCTTCCAGCATCACAGGGTCTCAATCACAGCAGAAACACGTCTAAAGAAATGTTCCTTGGTTAAGCTTTGGTTAATGTCTCCAGATTTCCTCTGTGATGCAGAAGAATATCCAATATTTTGAGAGGGATAGTTTAGTGCAAAGTACTCATCAGTTTGGTACCACTTTGCAGGATCAGATGGGTAGCTAGTTGTTAATACCCTGTCTGGGTCTAGAGGCTCCTATAAGACTATATTGGGCTCACTTCTGGCTGGCTGCTGTTCTTCCAGTTTGTCCTTCTGTGAAGGCGCTGATGTTGACGGCGTTGGCGCTACATCGTCTTCCGCCGCATCTTCCACTGCGTCATCGGGTTGTGTCTCCTCCGGGTCTGACTTGGGCCCGGCCTCTGGCTCTGCTGACTCGAGCATGTTCACAGCTGTCGGACGGCTGCCCGAGCAGCCCGACAGAAACTTCTGTAAGGCCCCCCGCTGTCTCTTCTTTTGTTCCTCTTCATTAATTTATTTTTTTTACGTTTTGCCGCACCCGAAAGCATCGTGAAAGTTAGCCTACTCAAAAACACCTGCTAGCTTTGTTGTGTCCCGCTCTGACTCTGACCGCTTCTCTGACGTCCTTAATTGGGTGGCGCCTTAACCCTCTGGGGTCCAGGGTGTAATTTGCCGTGAGTTTTCCTTTGTATTTCCAAAATAAAAACCATAACCACTGCCTTATGTGGTATCAATCTTTTCAGCACAACCTGGACTTTATGAATCTATACTTATTTTTTATATTTGGACATAAAGGGGTTGCATATTAGACCTTAAATCACTCAAAAACATAAAATCTGAATAGGAAAAAAGTTGTTTATTTTACTGTGAAACCAACAAACATTTATGACGAATGTTTTTTATCATTTAGACTGGTAATCTAGACTGTACATTTATAAAAAATATGACTAAATATAGCAAATAACTAATTTAAAAAAATTATTAGCCCTCAGGGATCCAGAGTTTAAATCACCGTTTTTGACTCATTTTGGTTTTTCTTTTGTATTTTCTAATAAAAACAATAAATATTGCCTTATGGGGTATCATTAATTTCAGGACAACCTGGACTATCTGAATTTATACTTATTTATTAGTTTGGCAATAATATACATGGATTTTGGAGAGAGAAGAGTGGCTCCATCTCACGCCGAGATCTGACAGCTGCGCGGCGCCGCCCACTCCTCTTGTTGGATCTCCGAGGAGCTGCATCTCTGCCTTCATCCTCTACCTCATCATGACCCAACTCTTCTATGAGGAAGGATGGATCTGCCACATCATCAACATCCTCGCTATTTGCCTCAGACTCCGGCTGCGAGTTTCCGTCCACTTCCTCTGCTTCCAGTTCAAAAAACAGCCGTACTATCTGAACTGCCTGGTGGACATTTATCCTTCTCATCATCCTTTAAATAACCCTAATAAAAGCCTACTAAACTGCAGAGACAATATATCTGTCCGGATCGCTCCAAAATACAAAGTTTACCGTCAATATCTGTCTAATTGTTTGTTGTTACTCCGTTTGCGCCACTACTTTCCCTGCGAAGCGGCTCCTTTTTGCGCACATCTCTTTACTCGTGCAGCCTTCCTTTCTCTCTCTCAGCTACATAATGATGCTTTTTGTCAACTGAATATGTGAGACTTCCACCAACAGCAAAAGGATCTCGTGTTTTTGTGGGTTTTTTATGTTCACAAGCACATTCCCGCTCACAGATTACTAAACCGCTGTTTTGACAAGTTATCAGATTGTCTAAAAATAGGTCATTTTTTAGTTTAGTATAACTCCGCTTTTACGTTGCCTATTAACAAAATTTAAAAACTGGGGTGTAGTTTATAATCTCCTTTTTAAAGCCGAATTGAAACCGAAACTCAGGGAGGCGGAGTCTTGCTGCTACAGCGTCCCAAATCAGACCTGTTCAAAAGAAGCGTATACAGTACTTGTCCGTGGACCCCAGAGGTGTGACGTAGCCAATGAAACGGTCTATGGTTAAGATAAACATTGTCACTATTTTTAGTTAATTGATAAATTATTGAAACAAATTGTAGATAGGAGTCCTAGCTACAAATTCTATCATAGGACATTTGTACATTTAATTTTTAATTTATTTATTTATAATTTTGTTCCTCTGTCTGGGCCCCATCCAGCCAATCAGGCCCTAGGCACGTGCATACTTTGCCTTTGCGTTAATCCGGCTCTGGATCTGCCACATCATCAACATCCTCGCTATTTGCCTCAGACTCCGGCTGCGAGTCTCCGTCCACTTCCTCTGCTTCCAGTTCAAAAAACAGCCGTACTATCTGAACTGCCTGGTGGACATTTATCCTTCTCATCATCCTTTAAATAACCCTAATAAAAGCCTACTAAACTGCAGAGACAATATATCTGTCCGGATCGCTCCAAAATACAAAGTTTACCGTCAATATCTGTCTAATTGTTTGTTGTTACTCCGTTCGCGCCACTACTTTCCCTGCGAAGCGGCTCCTTTTTGCGCACATCTCTTTACTCGTGCAGCCTTCCTTTCTCTCTCTCAGCTACATAATGATGCTTTTTGTCAACTGAATATGTGAGACTTCCACCAACAGCAAAAGGATCTCATGTTTTTGTGGGTTTTTTATGTTCACAAGCACATTCGCGCTCACAGATTACTAAACCGCTGTTTTGACAAGTTATCAGATTGTCTAAAAATAGGTCATTTTTTAGTTTAGTATAACTCCGCTTTTACGTTGCCTATTAACAAAATTTAAAAACTGGGGTGTAGTTTATAATCTCCTTTTTAAATCCGAATTGAAACCGAAACTCAGGGAGGCGGAGTCTTGCTGCTACAGCGTCCCAAATCAGACCTGTTCAAAAGATGCGTATACTTGTCCGTGGACCCCAGAGGTGTGACGTAGCCAATGAAACGGTCTATGGTTAAGATAAACATTGTGACTATTTTTAGTTAATTGATAAATTATTGAAACAAATTGTAGATAGGAGTCCTAGCTACAAATTCTATCATAGGACATTTGTACATTTAATTTTTAATTTATTTATTTATAATTTTGTTCCTCTGTCTGGGCCCCATCCAGCCAATCAGGCCCTAGGCACGTGCCTACTTTGCCTTTGCGTTAATCCGGCTCTGCATACAACCCCTGCTACTGCTCCCCAGAGTGTTCTGCAGCATAATCAGCATGTTCTCTTTGAACTTGATATCAAATTTTCGCCTCCTCTTCATCTCCGCACGGTTAAATTTACCCTCGCAGTCTATCACTGGCAAATCAAAAGTGAGACAGATGACACAAGCGCCACCCGTACTTGCTTGTTACCACATTCCACCCGGCCACATTAAAAAACCGGCCATTATTCACCTCCGCCGACTCCGACACCGGCCAAAATATGACACCCGGCAGTTAATTAAATACAGGCTAATATTAGAGGATTTACGGTAATATCATCTTAGTTGGGCATTTCGAAGCATTATAGTCATTTTGGTTTAAAATTGAAAAAATGAAGTCACATCTCCTGCAAACTGTTACCAGTCAAAGTAAAAAGTGTGGTTTGGTCTCTTTTACAGTTAAACTGAATTTTAGCAAAAAAAACTATCAAGTTGACAGAATTATAGCACTTTTTGTTGTTTTTTTTAAAGGGATACTTTGCAACTAGTTCATTTTTGTTTGTGTTCTTGAGCCAGTATGTGCTAAAATTACCTTTTATAGGGTTGATGAAATGTCACTCAGACCACCACTCTGTGGCCAGAATACGGCATTTGCAACTTCAGAGTGCCGGTCCGGTTTGTTGGAGAAAAAACTGAGCCGACATACTTGACACTGCCGTCTGCTTCCAGCATGTTTCCTGCATGTTTTAGATCATGAACACAGCTGATTTGTTTAATTTAGTGATATATCACTCCTGCAGACACTAAGGAAGGCTGGGGAGACGTTTCAGCTGTTAGATTAAGGCGTGAAAAAGACGACGAGATAAGTTTTACTTTGGGTTCTACTATACGAACACTAGGGAGTGCTAAAAACAGTCTTCTTTTAATGGACAGTTGGATGTGGTAGCTATGAGCCTGACTCCAAAAATGAATCAGTTGTGGATAAAATAATTACTTTGTGATAGTTGCATTTAAATCTGTCCATTTGTTCAGCAGATAGCAAACAGACACACAAAGGCAAAAATATTGCTTTTCTACAACAAGCAACTAAATATATACTCCAAATTCTGAATCCGTGTATGTAATGATTTGGGTTTGAAAGATCTTCACACAAGAAGGTTTTGCCATTTCATCCCTGGTAGGCCACCTTTCCTCACCATCAGCCTTTTTTTTTTTTTTACCTTTCTTCCCACGCTTTCAGCAGCATCTTGACCTCTTAGTTAGTTAATCTCAGGTCATTAGACAGCTATTTGTCAATGCTCATGCACAGATGAGTGGAAGGTTTCCACTTGTACTGGCCTTGCTCCCTCCTCTTCAGATTTTTTTTCTTCTCTCCTTTATCCTCTACACTACTTAGAAAGCAGGCCTCAAGGCCCAATATTCACGTCTTCTCATTTTTCTAGGCTCTTTTTTTCTCCTACAAAATGTGGATGGGCCAAAAACTACAAGTGAGGCCTGAGGGAAGGCTGTGAGGCTGCCTGAGAGGAAGATATGGGGGGGAAATAGATGAGTATAACTTTAAAATGATAAATGAAGAAGCAGAGGAGAAAAGAGGTAGCAATGAATGAAAAATGAGAGATGAGAGAGTTAAATTGTACATAATGTGTAGATGCTTGGATGGACTTGAAGAAAAAGTTTCAGTTTGCCTTTTATTGTATTTATTTTTTGTGTCAATATCAAAGTATTTTTTGTCCAATTCTCAAATCACTTCACAGGGGGAGCAGTCTCAGGGCCTTTTAACACTGTGGCAGCTATCGGTTATCAACGTTTGGAGCATCTGGGACATTCACATGTCCTATTCATGCCTTTTTTGACTGTCAATTCCCAGTTTTGTAAGACCCAAATGGGGCAGTTTCCGAGGAAATGATTTCTGTTGTCACAGAAAAGTTCTGCCTGAGTGATAAGAGAAGAGCCGGTCTAAAGCACAACCAGAGACGCTGGCCAGCAACTGTGTCAAAAGCTGCCCTGAGGTCAAGCAGAACCAACATGTTTCTGCATCAGCAGCATAGACTGTACATACTGGACAATATGATTCCATAGGCTCCAATAACACGTTTTTTGTCTATAATGGGAGGTGGCCACCACCGCCATTTTGACCGTGTCACAGGTTCCGTCCAGCCCAGACAATTCCATAAAAGGGAAGAGAGGAGGAGCTGAGGGTGGGGCTGTAAGGCTGGGATCGAGTGACGACACCCGGGCGAACTAGCTACCTGAAGCTAACCATGGATAACCCAAAGCTAACGCGGAGGTGGGAGCCGAGCTAACGGATGTAGCCACCTAGCTTCAACCCTACCGGAGCTAACTGTGGAACACCCATGGACCTGAACCTAACACGAAGTTTAGGTGGAGGTTTTCGGTGCCTGTTCTTGTAAAGTACCTGGATTAAAAAAGTATTAAATCGGTAAGTTTATAATTTATTTCCGTAATGAAAACATTTTGCTTTGAGCAAGTTTTCAGTACCGTATTCTCCGGGCTATCGCTCCTGAGTCGCACCAGCCATTAAATGTATAATGAAGAAGAGAAAATATATTTAAGTCGTATTTTGGGGGGACATTTTATTATTTTTCTTACAAAATCTGAGACCAAGCGTTTCACATTGCAAGACAAGCACCGGTAACCATAACAAAAAAGAACAACAGCACGCCATGGTCTCCAGCCAGCAGAGGAGAGGATGGCGGTGTTTCAAACCCTCCCGGCCAGCGAGGAGAGCTCATTCCTGGGCTGGAGCCGGCCCTCAGCACCCCGCCACAGGCTCCAACAGATGCTGGCGGTGTTTGAAACCCTCCCAGACAGGGGAAGTCATTCTTGGGTCGGAGTTGGCCCGCAGCAGCGCGGTGTAGCCTACATGTTTTGTTATATAAGTCGCTCCGGAGTATAAGTAGCAGGACCGGCCAGACTATGTAAAATAGTGCAAGTTATAGTCCAGAAAATACGGCAGTTATTAGTATTCGAGCTAAATTAGCAGCGTAAATACATTTCATACATTTCCAAAACGTAATACTTGTTTGTATCTTGTACAGCCAACTAGCCTTTATTCTGGACTCAGTACAATTTACCAAAAGTAAAGAGACATTATACAGATGAAGTAAGCACAAGATAACTTACTGGAAGACACGGAATTATCATGAGAACCAGAACAAGAGAGCCTGATAACAGTCATGTGAAAATAACTGTTAAAAAGTATGTATGTGTAATAGAAATAAAAATATATTAGAATTAGTGTAACTCACTGTGATCCAAACAATAAATCAGCCATAGCTGATTAGTAAATATGACATGAGATCTGGGAGTTTTTAAGTTTCATTCTTTTATTACATTTTTTTCTTAGATCTGTTTAAAGGTCACCATGGCAGCCTGTGTGTCTCCAACATCAGCTACACAACGCAGCAAGTCTAAGTTCCAAATACCTGTCTTGACCACTTCATGTATGGTTTTGTACTTTAAACAATTATGACAAACCTGTTATTTTTTTCTCCATAGCCATTTGGATCATCGGAGACAGCTACGTGAGGCGTGGTGCCCAGAGAGCTGCAGAGACCCTCGGAGACAACCTTTTAATATTTTACTTTTTTTTTTTATGTGTCGACACTTTGTGCCCTGTTGTTTTATAAAATGTAGTGTAAAAAATAAATGTTTTTGCTCAATTACTGGAATTTCTTTGGTTGAGTCTACAAAGTGAGGAAACCTACCTACCTGGTTACTCTTCATACGTATTTCATGAGCATTTTTTAACTCAAAAGTACCCCTGAAGGACTTAGTTGTTCGTCCTTTTATCAAAACTTATTTTGAGCCTGAGAGGGTTAAAACACTTATGTAAGGTGAATATTAACCTTAATATGCATCTTATTGTAATGTGTATGAGTGTAGATAATGGTTAACTTGTTAAATCAAACACATACTGATCATAAGATCTGAAATGGATCATTGTTAGAGCAATATTCATTTTTAAAGCCATCATTGCTTTAAGCACATATTATTCAAACATTTCATTTAAACATCTTGTTCATTCAACTATATGATTAATTAACTTATAAGTTGTAAAGCCTTGTAGCATTCGTGTAGATTCACTTTTTATTCAGAGTGAGGAATCCAGCTGTCTGACTTTTACGCAGAGAGAGAAGGGCTTTTGCAGGAGACCTTGACAGTTTATTATGTCTGCGTTCAAGAACAATAAGTGAGCAAAGGGTTGATTTGTGCATCTGGATCCTCCAACTGGTGCAGCCTTGATTTTACAGTTTCTGGCGTTTATGAAAGGTTATGCTGTGTCAATTAGATGGTGAAAAATTGACTCTTTTGATTTATAACACAGAGGACAATGTTTCATCAGTCAGATGGAGCTCATGAAACCTCTGCTAGTAAGTCAGATTTTTTTCTGGATTACTACGAGGAGAACAGATATCAGAGAGCCAGAGGAATACCGATGTGTCACTCAGCCTGTCTGACTCGGAGACGCAAGCCAGTGTCAGAACATTGGTTAGCCTATGAGGCTAACGCACAGCTGGACCTGTTCAAGTCTCAGGCAACACGCAGATGGGTATGGACGCTGATGGCAAAGCCGACGTAGCATGATAGTGAACATCTTCAGTACAGTTTATTTAATTTTATTGTTTATGTGTTTTTTCTCTGCTGGTAGATGGGTTAGCATAGCAGCTAGCTCTGCTACCCTCACCAGGCTGTGTCAATACGATTAAATAATATACAGAAAAATAAAACAATGTTCTGCCAGGGAAGTGCTTGTTTCAGGAACTAGCAGAATGCCACTTCAGAGGAGAGCTGAACATGATGCAACTTTAACGCTGACTCCATACTGGCTTTACTGCAGTGGCTTCCTGTATGTTATCGGGCTAAATTTGAGATCTTATTGTATGTTTTCAGGTCCCTACAGGGTTGTGCTCCTCCATATCTGTTTGCGTTCCCTTGATCTCTTCATTCTGCTGAGCAAGATGTGCTGATTGTCCCACGCTCTAGACCAGGGGTCACCAACTTTGGTCCTCGAGGGCTACCATCCTGCACGTTAGCTGTTTCTTTGCTCCTACACACCTGATTGAACTGAATGAGTAATTAACAGGCCTGTGCAGAAATTGTTAGCACTAGCTACAGCAGGCTGTGGCAGGATCGTTCATGACCGTTGTAAATCCCCTATCAACGATTGGACGAAGAAGCAGGAAACTGTTTAGTGTTACTTTAAGTTGAAGTGGTAGCAGCTGGCTGTTTCTCCTTCTCTGATGTTACTGAGCAGAGAACCTCCCACTCCAGTGGTGTTCTGTTGCTAAGTGCGTGAGTGCCTAATGAGTGGAGTAGCCAAGTACATGAGGTACATATGAAGTGAGGTGGTTCGGTGAGACAAACAACAGGTTGGTCCAGTGGTCCTAACAGGTGGCGGCCTGCTACCCTGTAGTTGCAAATGTGGTATTCTGGCCACAGGGGGCGGTAGGGGACTGGGTGACATTTCATTGTTTAAGCATTCAAACTATTGTTTTCCTGTTTGTCTTTATATCTATATTGTAGTTTCTTCCGTATGTTTTTTGGACCGCTTCTTCTTCTTCAAAATTTCAGCTATTTTAATAAATTTGGAACCAAAACATTCAGCTTTTTACAGCTATGAATTTTGGTATTAAAATATTTTATACTTTTTTGAGATATCCAGCTATTTCTGTGTTTTTTTCCCCATTGAAATGAATGGGATTGCTCATTTTGCAGCAAAATCCTATCACTTTTTTTTTACCTTTTACTTTGATAGGTTAACTTTAACCTGGAGACTTCATTCAAGGTTCAACAAACTCACAAGACTTTCAGCTATTAATGGTTAAAAAACTTCTTGATATTATTTACAGTTTTTCCAAACTAACAGGTAGAAGTTGAGGTACGGCTTGAGATATTCAGAACAATTCACAAAAATTATACTGGGAAGAGATAGGAGCAATGACCCTCCTTTGTTCCATTTCTGGCATTGTTCTGAGGGAACCGTAGGTCTGATTGAAATAAGACACATGCTGGCTTACAGCTAATGGATATACCTTTGTTTTGAGCTATAATTCATGAATATACTCCAAACATTTTGGTGGGTTCATTTCTTTGAGAAAATTCAAATAAAAAATGTTTCTGACCTCTCTAAACTGAAGAGTTTACATTTTAACTTTCAAATTTCACATTTTCTGGAAACAGCTCTTTCCAACACCCAGACCGTTTGGACTACCAAAACGAATTTACCTAGGTAACATTGTAAAGGGTCATTTTAGCACGTACTGGCTCAAGAAAATTATTTAAAATATGAAAAAGTTGCATGGTGTTAATCTCCACAAAATATGTACGCTATAGACCCATTGAAGTGTGACATCACAAGCCCACATCCCCCAGCCACATGCTGGAAGGCAAGAAGCCATTAACCACTGTTGTATTTATCTCTTAGCTGTGAATAAATAGCGACAAATTAAAACCTATCAGCCTGTTTAACACATGTAGAGGTGTAGAGGAATAAAGGACAGCAAAGTTGACAATGACAGGTTTCTAGCTGATAAAATATGCTGAAGGCAGTGGTTAACGGACAATTATAGTGCAGACAAAGTCTTGTTCCAGAAAATAAAGTAGAATATCTGTCCCACATGTCCAGAAACAAGCAAGTTATAGCCACCTAATGACTTATATGCTTTTGAACCGTCTACAGGTGGTTCAGAAAGCCTATGCTCGGCTTCTGACCAAGTCCTCCAAACAAACCCACATCACATCGCTTCTCCTCCAGCTTGACTAGCCGCCAGTCAACTTCAGGGTTCATTTCAAGATCCTGGTTCTGGTCTGTAGGGCCTTACATGGACAAGCACCACCATACATTGGTGATCTCAGTCCCTACACCCCCAGCAGGTCCCTGAGGCCCAGTGACCATAGCCTACTGGTTGTGCAGCGCACCAGGCTTAAGACCAAAGGTGACAGATCATTTGCTAGTGTGGCCCCCAGACTCTGGAACTCTCTCCCCCTGAGCCTGAGATTAGTGGACTCAGTGGTCTCCTTTAAAAAGCAGCTGAAAACTCACTTGTTCAAGCTGGTTTTGGTGTGGCCTTCATCACTCTCTCCTTGTTCTGCTATCCCTACCTTTTCCACCTTCCTCAGGATCCACTGATTTCCCTCTTTCCTATTCACTCTCTCTCTTTCTTTACATTTTTTAATCACAATTGTCTTTTTTTGCTCATTTAGAATAAATTTTAATCATTTTCTAAATTCTTTTTTTATATTTTTACATTTTGTGTTTTTGTGAAGCGCCTCGTGATTTTTATCTTGAGAGGTGCTATAGAAAATATCTTTTCTTCTTCTTCCTCTTTCATTATATGCACGTCTGCAGGGACGAGGAGCTGCCGAGAACCGACTGACCGAGAAGATCCAGCAGCAAGGAGGAGCTGTAGGGTGATCAGTTCTGAGAAAAAAAAAAACGTGTGTGAAGGGACAACACCAGTGTGGTGTGTATTTCTGTGTGTGACCCGTGGTAATGATAACAATAAAATTGTTTTGTGTAATTGGAGCAGGCAGCCGCTAATGTTGTTCGTTTGTGCTTCTGTTTAAGTTGCTTGTCAGAATAAATGAAGCATCTGTTAACCTGCAAAGACGAGCGGTGTCACTGTTCAGCGCTGACCTGCTAAACTTAGTCGAGATCTGGTAACACCTTTGGTTCAGCTGTGAGAAGTCCAGAAGGCCCGTTCTGACAACTGTCATCCCCACAGCTCGTTAGCTATTTCTTGAAGCTTTGTGCTAAACACAAGCTTTGAAATGTTTCTTTTTATGTTCATTTGCACAAAGATGATCTAAAGCCCTAGGTTTTATTTTGTTAGCTTAAACCTCAGAGATAGAGCTCTGGATAATGGCTGGAGACAAGCTTCTTGCCCTCCAGTGCAGATGTGGGTAAATTATAACTTTCAATTGGTCATTGTTATGTTAGAACTGTTAAAAGACATATAAAAGGCTTTAATCTAATTTGTTTTGTAGATTGCTAATTAGGTATTTAACAATGATTTATTGCTACTTGAGGCTGAATAATTTTTGTAAAGTTGTTTTATTTCTTTAGATCATCTCAAGATCCCCATCAGGTGTTTCAGGACCCACGGTATAGTTTGGACTCTAACCTGATCTTTGTCCATCAGTGACACTAATGTAACCCGGGTTAGAGGGATAGGAATGGTTTGCATTATAGTAGCTTGCATAAATCTAGCCATCCCTTACATCTTAAAAACATGATTTTTTGTACATTTCAGGTTTAAAAAACTTTCTAAAAATAAGAATAAGAATTCCAGTTGCCTATTGTAATAGCTGTCAATAACCATTTCTTGGATAACCGGCACTATACAGTGACACTGATACAATAAACCCTTTCAACTGGACTCACACTAGCAGGAAACACTCTGGGAAAATAGTTTAACTGCTAATCTTTCAGCATTTTAGGCCTGAATGGCTGGTGAAAATTAGAATCGAACACAGTTACAGCAAAGCTTCCATCACATAAATGCTTAAAAAAGCTCGCCTTTGTCATTAATGCGCTGTATTTTTCTGCTCAGTTCCATCTAAAGCATCTGTATTCTAGGAAAATATGTATGTTCAATATTTGCATTTGATGCAGCTCCCAAGTTAATGGTCTGTTGTTGGAGGAAAGAATATTAGATTTGTTCTTTTCTTGAGGGCAAAAATAATATTGTCAGCAGACTGAGCTGTAGGAGGAAAATTAAGTATCTGGAGTTGTTTGAATCAAATGTTCTAACATGTTAAACGTATATTTCAACATTTTACCTCCAGTAATAATTTCTTACTGTCTTTTCTAAATTCAATCTCATGCTAATTTCTCATCTCTTTTTGTTTTCTGCTCATCCTACATCTTTTTTCTTTGTAATCAATTTTTGACCCTTTAATCAATCTGTCCTCCCAGCACTCACCCACCTACACTCTGGTTTCTCTTTTCTCTAAATCTTACTTAAATGTGTCGTTTTGCTCCACTTGCTCTCCCTCTTTGTGTTTTCTTAATGTCGGCTGAAGTAATACATTCTGGAGAAACTGTCTAATAAATTATTCAATTAGAGGAAAGCTGTTAGGGCTGCACCAAAGACAGAAAACAGACGATGGTGAATGCAGCAAGGTGGAAAATCGAAAAAGAGAAACCCAAAAACACAAAAGATTTAGAAATGTGAAACAGAAAAGCAGAAATGGTCAAGCCTTTCTTTTTACTGTTAAAGCAAAATAGATTAAACTGATTTGTTGAATATACCTGTTAAAATTATAGCTATTTGTCTAAATACATTTTATTTTTGCCCACAATAAAGGCAGAATTATGTGAAATAATGACAAAACAGTCTAATGTCTGAATAATGATGGAAGGAAGGTTATGCTGTACGGTTTCATTCTCAGCCGGCTGGGGGTGGTGTTAGATTTTCTCCTTTGAAAATAATCAGAGGGATTTAGTAACTGTTTACACTCTAAGTTTGTTAGATTGCCAAATCTGCAGCGAGCTAACGCTGTAGCGCTGGCATTTGTAATTTGACACCAATTGGCAAAAAGCTCCAGAGTTGTTTACAGAACTAATACCAGTAAACAAGAGTGACCCATGAAGTTATTTCTTGTACCCTAAAATAACAAAGCATCCTTTTGTTTTACTCCAGTATCGGGTGAAGCAGGCTAGAGGTTAACGTTGAGCTAACAATGTGTCAGGCTCCTCACCTGGGCTCACCGCAGTGAGCAGTGAAGAGCGCTGTTGACCCAAACGTGGAAGTGCTAGTGATGGGAGACATCTGACACGTAGTTAATTTAGGACACAAGTCTCGAAGGAAAACGAGGGTGTGGCGGTGTTCCAGAAAATAAAAAGAATAGGTTTACTGTTCAGATGCAGGTGGATGAGGTGAGCATGGCAGCTCTGGGTCGTCCGGAATTGCAGGGGCAGCATCCCAACTAGGGAGCTCCAGACAGTCCTCTCCCCGGCCTTCTCCACCAGCTCCTCCGGCAGGACCCCAAGGCGTTCCCGGACCAGATTGGAGATGTAACATCTCCAACGTGTCCTGGGTCGACCCGGGGGCCTCCTGCTGGCAGGACATGCCCAAACACCTCCCCGGGGAGGCGTCCTGACCAGATGCCCAAACCACTCAACTGGCTCCTTTCGATCCGAAGGAGCAGCGGGTCTACTCCGAGTCCCTCCCGAATGTCCGAGCTCCTCACCCTATCTCTAAGGCTGAGCCTGGCCACCCTACAGAGGAAACTCATTTCGGCCGCTTGTATAGCGATCTCATTCTTTCAGTCATTGCCCAAAGCTCATGACCATAGGTGAGGATTGGGACGTAGATCGACCGGTAAATCGAGCGCCTGGCTCAGCTCCCTCTTCACAGATCGGTTCAGCGTCCGCATCACTGCAGCCACTGAACCAATCCGCCTGTCGATCTCCCGATCCCTCCTACCCTCACTCGTGAACAAGACCCCGAGATACTTAAACTCCTCCACTTGAGGTAGGACCTCTCCCCCGACCCAGAGTTGGCAAGCCACCCTTTCCTGGTCGAGAACCATGGTCTCAGATTTGGAGGTGCTGATCCTCATCCCAGCCGCTTCACACTCGGCCACAAACCTACCCAGCAAGAGCTGAAGGTCAGAGCTGGATGAAGCTAGGAGGACCACATCATCCGCAAAAAGCAGAGACGAGATTCTCCTGCCACCAAACTCGACACACTCCACACCACGGCTGCTCCTAGAAATTCTGTCCATAAAGGTAATGAACAGAACCGGTGACAAAGGGCAGTCCTGGCAGAGTCCAACCCTCACCGGGAACAGGTCCGACTTACTACCGGCTATGCGGACCAAACTCACACTCCTCTGGTAAAAGGACTGAATGGCCCTTAACAGCAGATTGGTTCAATGCACGTTATATAATATTTTTTGTCTCATTTGCAACCTTTCTTTGTGGAGCATTATGCCATTAACATGAACAAAGATCTCAGATCTAATTTCTACCACACTATAATTCAAAGGTTAAAGAAGGCTTAGTACAGTCACCATGCTTTTAATTTATCTATTCCTCTTTGTTCTGCAAATGACAATAATTACTGAGCCATATTATCTGTAATTTTTGGATCACATTGTTCTTTGCAGCCCTGAACTCTGCTGCTAAGTCACAGCAGCTGTTCCTTCCTGTTCAAATTATTCATCCAGTGCCAACAAAATGTTCTTTTTGAATAATTTTCTGGAAATTATGATCTCACTCAGCATTGCTTTAAGATCTTGCCAGCTGTTACAGGTCTCTCTGGGTAATTTCTCCCCCATCTCAAAGTGACGCACTGTGCATTATACTTGGGTTCTTAGAAGATGGCATTTCCCTGCCCAGGAAAGCCGACTACAAAAGCCTGTCCCCGCTCTTTGATGTGTTGCATCAGTTACACGACAAAGACCGGAGGGAGGTAAGGGGGACGAGAAACGGAAGTGGGGAAAGTAGTCAAAGTTGGAGGAGCCGAAGACACTTTTATAACAGGTTGGAAGCATGAGACAGAAATTGCACAGATGGGTTCAAATAATCTGTGAGAGGTCAAACCTTCATCTCTTTTCTTCATCACTCCCTGATGGTCACAATCTCCCAGAAGGAGAAACATCAGTAAACACGTGTGACAACTATCACACCACCTTGTCATGTTTTAGTGGGCTGTCAAACTCGACTTATCTGCCACAGTGTGTGTGTGTGTGTGTGTGTGTGTGAGTGTGTGTGTGTGTATGTGTGTACGTGTGTGTGTGTGTGTGTGTGTGTGTGTGTGTGTGTGTGTGTGTGTGTGTGTGTGTGTGTGTGTGTGTTTGAATGTGTAGATTGAAAGTTTGTCATTTCTGCAATGAATAAAAAAATGTACAGTTGTACAGGTTGATGTATGGAGCTGTTATGAGTCCTTGCTTTGACACAATGTCCGACCTCAATTCTCGCCCTGTAGCTTTGGTGTCCATCACCACAGTCTCCTCAGTCTGAGAGTGTTTGTTGGAGTTCGGGTGGCAGTTCTCTCTCTGCAATGCACAACTCAGACATTTGTGTGTCTGTTTGTGATAGTCAGGGTGGGATGAGGACGGGGAGAAGGAGGAGGAGGGAGACGAAGACTTGACAGCATCTTGATGAAGGAGAAATGCATCTAAAGGTGTGAGACGATGAAAGTTGTTTTGAAGTGTTTCGTGTGTCCCTGGAGCTGCCGTTCTGTGTCCCAGTGTGTAATCTATGTATTAAATCTCATCCACAATTCAGTGAGGATTATGTCGACTGTTAAATCTAAAATGCTGTCAGATGATTAGATGTTTAACAAGAACCAGTTTAATCTTTTTGGAGATTAGAGGTTTGGGAGATGAATGATCTACATGTGTTTGTTTTGGTGCAAACAAGCATCCCTCACACAAGTGTGGTGCTTTTAATTTCCTGTATTAGTGTGTTTAATCTTAGGTGTGTTCTTGCTGTGTCTTTCTAAATCCATGCTTTCGTTCTTTTTTAAACACAGAAACAGTTTTGTTTACCTGTTTGTAGCTACAGTTTCGCCGACGGCTGCCGGCTTCTTCAGGCTGACGCTGATGGTGGCGCGTCACTTCCTTCTCTGTTTATCTGCGGGCAGCAACGTCCTCTGCTATGGAAAGAAAGGTGTCGACACACGATTTCAGTGAGGCAGACTGCATGGCGTCTCTCTCCAGCAGGACCTCCCTAAAGCATACGTCACTAAGCAGACCGCTAACCAAGACAAAGCTGAAAAGATGAAATTCTTATTTTTAGTGTCAGTTCATGACCTAGCTCATCTTCCTCAAAGAGGAAGGATCGTTTTTAAAACCCTCGCTTTGGTGTCAACCTCCGGCTGCGGGTCTCTTTTGGTTTTAGTCTTTTACATTTTTTTGTTTAGTTTAGCTTTTTATGGTTTTTACTTTTGTGCTTATGTTTATCAAAAATCGTAATAATAATAATAATAATAACGAAAAAATTCCTGAAGAAATTTTAAAAAGGGACCTTCCACCTGGCACAATCAGACAGTTATTCCAATGATTTGCCAATCAAAGAGGCATGTTTGTGATGTTTTTGCAAATAACGTCACCATTAATACATAAATAACCACATTTTGAAGATAAAACATCAGAGTTGCAGACAGAGTCAGCGATAGCATTGCTGTTACCCAATCAGAGGAGAGATGTCCAAATATCAGGAAATAACACCTCAAATCCTGCCGTCTGAAGCTCAGCACTTCTACTTCCTAAGATGCAAAACCTCCACTGGGAACTGGAGTCAATGTGGGAGGGAGATTGTTGCTTTAATGTTTGTTTCCTGCAGCTGTCTGTGTTTTCAGCAACAGCTATAAATCCTGACAAAGTGCCACTGAGCAGGACAATGTGGTTATGAAGGTTTAAAGAATAAAAATATTCCCACAATTATACAATGGGTCAAATGCTCACAGTTTGGATCTGGATGACCCTCACTGATGGATTGTGACTGTATTAATAACAGAAGGTAAAGGTTTCACATTTATATTTTTATTTCATGAACAGAGCCCACTTTTAGCTCTGTCAATAACTCTCTGTGTTGCAGTAGAGCCATCAGTGCTGCATGCTGCAGACATATTATTTAGTGGTATAAAGGTTTCAGCAGGGTGCCAGGAATCATTGGCAAAGGAAGCTAGGCTGTCAGACTTACAAGCTTCTAATGTACTCAACTTAAAACTCAGATTCTGAAGCCATTCCCGTTCCATTTGCAGAGGTAAAAAATAATAATCTGTATGCAAAACTATAAGAAAATCTTTGTTTCATTTCAGTTCTTAGCCTTTCAGTTGTAAGAGCAATACATATTGGAGACATTTTTTTTTCTGAGTTGTGAACGTTAGAGTTCGTGCTTCAGCAGAGGCTGCTGTGATTCTAGCTAACATAGCGCAGGTGAATGCTAGATCGCTGGTGAAGAAGATGTTCTTTTTAAAGGATTTTATCATTTCTCATGGGCTTGACACACTAGCAGAATAAATCAGAGTCGGGCGGAGCAAATGAGCGGGTCTTTTAAACCCATAAAGGTCATGATAACATGATTTTAGTTGTGGCGCCCTGTATTTGGTCACTGAGCCTTCAGTGCCAGTTCACTGACCTAATATGATGTTACAACAGTGGCGGACCGGCCAGCTGTGAAATCTGGAGAATCCCAGAATGGCCGATGGCCCCCCACCTGTCGAACATCCCCTAGGCTGTGCGAACGTCCAGCGTCCCACACAGTGCTAATTTTGAGTTTTTCTGGTCATTTATTAGTCAAAATCTTCGAGATTTCTGATAATAAATTTGTTCGTCCTCAAACATTAGTCATCCACATCCACGCAGCGCTGCCCCTCCCCATGCGCCAGACCCGCGCTCCATGAGGAGCCACACTTTGCACACAAGGGGCATCACTGCCGTGAGTTACCCCACACCGTGTACGTTCCCGACTGATAGCAGCTGCATCTGAGGTTAACTATGCTGACAGGAAGGAGCTGGATAGATGTCACCCAAACGGAATCATAGTGAGTAAGCACAAAAAAGAAAATGTCAAAACAAAAGGAATGTGCTTTATTTGGAAGTGGGCATGTTGTTTATAATTAAAAAAAAACCTCTGTGGTCTGCTGCTTCAGGTAATGACACAGAAGAGAGGACAATTCTTTCTGGATGTGAACTTAGTAATCGTGTTCTATATTAATAAAAAAGAGAGAGAGATAACAATCTTACTGTATTTATGCTTATCCTTAGCCAGCAGTTTCAGGTAAGATTTAATGTCGCCCGCTCTGGCCCCAGGTAAACATTTAACTATGGTTGCTGGCATAGGCGTCATTTTAACCGGGGACGCCGGGGACATGTCCCCGGCAAAATTCATGATTGGCAGCTGTGTCCCCCCCACTTTAAAAAAAGCCTGCTGATGAGGATTTTTGTTTTACCAGCTCAGATCTTATACCAGGGGTCGGTAACCTGTTCCCATCAAAGAGCCATTATTACCCGTTTCCCACAGTAAATAAAACACAGCAGCAGCCGCAGCGTTGCGGGCGGGGCCTACCCTCAGACAGCAGAGCGCTGCTCACAACAGGTGACAGCAGCCAGGGGCATCGCACCCGTGGGGGATTCAACACCCACACTTTTCCAGCTGTTTTGCTCACCTCCACACCAGCCTGGTTTCTCTATGTCGCACTCACTCTGTTTGCCTCATCTCCTTCTTCACCTCCCAGCCGATGTCGGGTTTCCAGGAGAGCAGGAGATGGAGGGACGGAAGAGCTCGACTGAATTCATAATTTTACATCTTGACATTAGCTGTACAAAGTCTGAGTTTGATAAAGTGAAGAACAACAATTTGCAGAGGTTTATAACTGGCGCGGCGCCAGGTTTTCATTTTTGGGTGGGCCACGGTAATTTTGGACGGTCCTTAATAAGCAGTGACTTAGTGAAGCAGGCAGGTCGCGCTAGAAAATTTAGTTTAAAAAGACATCATAAATGTTTTCCCCCGTCATTTTTATTTCTAAAATATGAAGTAAAAACTCCCAGTTTAATTTTCATTCATTTGTCATTAATATTTAGTCTACAACCGTGCGTTAAGTGGACCAACTTCCAGTAAACGCAAAGCATCCAGTCCACCTCTCCAAATGCGTAAAATGTGCATCAGCCGCTAGTTAGGCGTGCCGCGCGCACCATCAGCTGATCAGCCCAGACAAAAGCAGAGCAAATAGAGAAAGAATAGAGGATAATTGTGTCTGGATGTGGATGGAGATTACATTTTACAGCAGCCTGATCATCATTTAAATGCGTAAACCATCACCTTCTAGTCCACGCTATCAGCATTATTTTAATTGGTGCGTGTGTGTGTGTGTGTGTGTGTTTTCCACTTCAAACACTGGTCTAACCAACCAGACCAGCGTGTCCAGTAACATATTAATGTTACAATTAAACTTGATTAACCCCAGAGCCGTGCGCACTGCACTATACTGACTGTAAATGAGGGGGAAACTATTTAATCGGATCCTTTACTTTTCAACATGGTTTAATGTAAAGTTTCATTCAGTACAAACTTTAGTTACACCAATCTAACGAGACAGAGCCTAGATTTGTATTCTGAACAGTTTAAACATGTTTGAAACGGAGACGTGCGTGACGCGTCTAAAATTCGCACCTGCTCCGCTATTACGGAAATTAAACTAACAAGATGAATAACATGAAATTATTTTAGGCACAGACAGCATCCCCCACACTTTTGAAAAGCTTGCAACGCGCCTGATCGCTCATGTATGTCTTAATTATCTTTCATTAGAGATAATCAATAAAACGATTTATATAAAATGGATCCAGAAGTTGTAGCCCGTCTCTGCCTTCAATTTTTGGTATTTTTCACCCTGTTGATGGTTTTACTGAGCAGGTGCCACTTTTGTCCTACGTTTTTTTTTTAAAACATGTTTAGACTGTTCAGAATACAAATCCAGGCTCTGTCACGTTTGATTGTTGTAATTGAACTTTGTAGGTGGGGGAGGTCAGAAAGCAGCTCAGAAGCGCCGATATGATTTACGCACAAGCGTGACGCGTCAACCCGGTCTCACAGTAAGACCGGGTTGGACCTGTTCAGGTTTACGCAGACAATCTTTACATTTAGAATTAGCTTACAGATGTAAAATTAATGCAGTAAAATATAAAGCTTTTTATTTAAATATCCATTCATTATTTCACAAGCACAGAGAGCCGCATCAGATGGATGGAAGAGCCGCATGCGGTTCCAGAGCCGCCGACCCCTGTGCTAGCCTACTTTATTGTCCCCAGCAATTTTTAAACCCCACTCAAGTGTATGGTTATTGTCCCCAGCAATTCTGAAAACAAACTGACGCCCTTGGTTGCTGGAGTCTCTAATGCCACGTTTCTGACTATGGAGCTGCCAAAGGTCAGAGTCGGCTTGTCAGTGGGTGCGTCACTGAGCGGGGAAAATCTGTTAGAAACATGGACGGGTTGGTGGTGGCCCACGGGCTGGGTTCTATGCTTCCTGCATACCGTCACCCAGTTGGCCTGAGGTCCCGGCTGCTCTGGTTCTGCTGGAGGACTGCTTTGGGTTGTTTCTGAGCTAGTTAGCCCCATGCAAGCTAAGTAGCTACGGCTATCTACGGGCTTTTCAACAGCGCGGAGCCGGGCCTCCAATTCCAGCACCCTCGCCTCCAAAGCTACAAAAATGCTACATTTATTACACGTACCATTATCACTAAAGGAGGCAGAGGAGTAACTAAACATCTGACGCAGAGAGCAAGAGATAGGAGACGGAGAAGCAGAGACAGAAGTAGCCACAACCGTGCTGAGGCTAAGCTAACTGGACGAGCAAACTGTTCAGTACCAAATAAACTGCGTGCAAACTCCCTAAAACCTAAGTGGAACAACAGAAAATGTGTGTTTTAGCGTGCTTATGTGCTACAATAACTCTGAGATATGCTAGTACAGAGAAATTTAATTAATTTTAGCTAGCCACAAACACCGAACAGCTACACGTAGTGCAACACTGGAAAATGGAAATGCCATACCTCAGATACTGCCACCTACCACTGGTACAGTAGGCTCTGCACACTGGTGTCGGATGTTATCATTAATTGATGACTAATCAAGCATCATTAAAAACAGCCATTTTATTCTTGTAATCCCAGACTTCACATATTTCCTAAGACACTTAATTAGACTCTTGATAACATCCACGATCATGTTTTATTAGTTTGTTATTGTTTCAGTTGATATAATCTTGAATAATCATTTACATTCAGTTACTCTGTGCAATCATTGGTTGTAGCAATATTTTAATAAATGTATTTTTACAAACAATTTTTTTGCTTCTGTGTCAAATTATTAAGTGTTTTTTTTTCATTCCTTTCATTCAAAATAAAATATATAAACAATAAAGATATACATAACAAAAAATCAAATTGAACGAAAAGGAGCAGAATGAAGAAAAATATCTTATAATTTCTGCTCCATTTTTCCAGAAGAAATGATCTATTTATATACAATTTTCATTTGTCAGACACACATACAGATTCATTTTAAACTTTTTCCTGTTCTTAACCCTTTAAGCACCAAAGTCGCAGAATTGCGACAAGCAGCAATGTTGGATTTAATAAGCCACAGCAGCAGAAATGAGCCCTCATGCAGTTAATATGTGACACTGCGGGGTGGCAGACACATGTAACTTCAATCCAAGAGGCATTTGTGGCTGTGTTACTATTCAAATGTTTCGAGTATTTAGAGCTTCAACCCCGCCCACCAGTCGCAGAGTCGCGGAGGTTGTCAGAGCGAGTGAGAGCGAGCGAGTGTTAGAGGAAAAGAAAACAATGCCGACAGGAATGTTCAGTGCTGACGAAGCTCTTCGTCTAGTACTGGCAGATTCGGATTCGGAGGAAGAATATTTCCTTTCCGAGGATGATCTGTGGTCTTAGAAAATGATTAAAAATATATTGAAAATGAGCAAAAAATAGACAATTGTGATTCAAAATGTAAAGAAAGAGAGAGAGTGAATAGGAATTTAGGAAAGAGGGAAATCAGTGGGTCCTGAGGAAGGTGGAATAGGTGGGGAGAGCAGAACAAGGAGAGGGTGATGAAGGTCACACAAAAGCCAGCCTGAACAAGTGAGTTTTCAGCTGCTTTTTAAAGGAGACCACTGAGTCCACTGATTTCAGGCTCAGGGGGAGATATTTCCAGAGTCTGGGGGCCAAAGCAGCAAATGATCTGTCACCTTTGGTCTTTAGCCTGGTGCTGCACAACCAGTAGGCTTTGATCACTGGACCTCAGGGCCTGCTGGGGGTGTAGGGACTAAGAAGATCACCAATGTAAGATGGTGCTTGTCCATGTAAGGCCCTATAGACCATTACCAGGATCTTGAAATGAACCCTGAAGTTGACTGGCAGCCAGTGAAGCTGGAGGAGAAGCGGGGTGATGTGGGTGTATTTGGAGGACTTGGTCAGAAGCCGAGCACAGGCATTCTGAACCACCTGTAGACGGTTCAGGGAGGTTCTGCTCAAACACGTGAAAAGAGAGTTACAGTAGTCTAAGCGTGAGGAGATGAAGGTGTGGATAACTGTCTCAAGTTCAGCGCGGGACAGAATGGGACTCAGCTTAGCAATGTTCCTGAGATGGAAGAAGGAAGAGCGAACAAGAGAACTGACATGAGAATCCAGGGTGAGAGCTGGGTCAAAGGTCACGCCAAGATTCCTGACAGAAGGTTTGGTGTGAGAAGCAAGCTGACCAAGAGAGTCTCTGACTTTGGGAACCAGCTTGTCTGGGGCACAGATGAGGATCTCAGTCTTATCTTCATTCAGCTGTAGAAAGCTCCTAGCCATCCAGGTTTTGATAGAGTCTAAGCAGGTGTGTAACAGCTGCAGCTTAGACATCTCATGGGGCTTAAAGGAGATGTACAGTTGAATCTCATCTACATAAAGATGGTAGGATTTTCCTTTAAAAGAGCTCAGGATGTGCTGAAGAGGGAGCAGATAGAGAAGGAAGAGCAGAGGCCCCAGCACAGAACCTTGTGGGACACTATGGGTAAGAGAGGTGGTGGAGGACCTAAACTTGGAGACGGCCACAGGAAAGGAATGTGCAGAAAGATAAGAGGAGAACCACTCCAGAGCAGATCCTGATAGGCCTACCCAGTATTTCAGCCTCTCCAGTACCAGGTGATGGTCAACAGTGTCAAAGGCTGCAGTCAGGTCCAGCAGGACCAGAACAGAACAGTCCCCTGCATCACTGTGAGTCAGAACGTCATTAGAGACCCTAAGAAGAGCTGTTTCAGTACAATGAGCTCTAAGAAAACCTGACTGGAAGCTATCATAGATGTTATGTTCATCAAGAGCAGCTGTGAGTTGTTTAGCCACAACCTTTTCCAAGATCTTGGAGATGAACGGAAGTTTAGAGATGGGTCTGAAGCTGCTATGGAGAGAGGGGTCAACACTCGGTTTTTTAAGAAGCAGGTGGATTACAGCGTTCTGTAAGTCACCATAGTACCTAGAGATAACCCAGGGGAAGACAGAAACTCCACACAGAAAGGTAACATCTGGGAGTTTGACCTATGACCTTTCTACAGCACCAGCATGCAGGTTATAAACAGGTTTTATTAAAACTTTAGGAAATAATTGCTAGATAAGACAAACATAGTGTGTCTTCTTCATTCTCTGTCAGCTTCTCCCTTCAGGGGTCGCCACAGCTAATCATCTGTCTCAATATAATCCTATCTTCTGCATTCTCCAGCATCACACCAATTACCTTCATGTCCTCTTCCACTGCATCCATACATCTCTATTTTGGTCTTGATCTCAACCTCCTGCCTGGTGGCTTCAACTCCAGCATCCTTCTATCTCTGTAATCACTGTCTCTCCTCTGGACATGTCCAAACAATCTCAGTCTGTCCTCTCTGACTATCTTCAAAACATCTAACCTGAGAGGTCCCTCTGATGGACTAATTCCTGATTGTATCCATCCTCGTCACTCCCACGGAGAACAACCTCATCAAGAGACCTTCAAACATGGGGTGTTTCTCAATGCCTTGATGTCTTGGCCCCACCCCAGTTGCCTAGGAGATACGTCATCAGGAACCGCCAAGGCGTGTTCCAATGTTCATGTTCTACCGAGGCGTGTGTTCTTTGTTTGTTTTCCATTTAGCTAGCTGAGCAAGGATACACGGCAGAGCCATGCCCAGGACTTTTAAAATGGGGTGGCCCATGTGGGGCACTGGTTTATGCATGGGTGGCACCAATGGTTATGCTTATTAATTTATTTACATAATTCATTTATTTATTTACTTTCTAGTGAATTTCGGAGTTTCACATTGCACAATCACCATTTTTTTCTATTCACCT
Source organism: Nothobranchius furzeri (assembly GCF_043380555.1). NCBI lineage: Eukaryota > Metazoa > Chordata > Actinopteri > Cyprinodontiformes > Nothobranchiidae > Nothobranchius > Nothobranchius furzeri. The sequence goes on from NC_091752.1 coordinate 39,834,955, forward strand.
TCTAGTTTTGTGGTGGTTAGCAAGTCTCTTCCTGTTGCATTATTGCTACCAACTGGAGTTGATTGGGACTCTAAATACTATTTATGTAAATATGAAAAAATAATAAATAATATTAATACTACAGAAATGTTCTGTGGGCCTGGGCTAGAAGACAATTTAAATGTGCATGCTTCCACACACTATTTTTGGAGTTTACAACTCAAACCTTTTGTCGACAATGTAAAGTAAATTTAAACTGGAACTTAGTGGGGTGGCCAATCTGATTCTAAGGGTGGCATGTGCTACCCCAGGCCACTCCCTGGACACGTCCCTGATACACGAGAGGTGTCTTGTAGCCTTGGTCAAAAAGTTCCCAGAATACACCGCAGGATTTTCAAAAGGATGGCGGACCAGAAGCTAGCAGCTACTTTGAGGGCAAATTTCAAGTTTAAAAGTAAGACAACTAATTTGAAATGTTTTTTTTTTAGATCCAAAGAAGTCATCTATGGTTGGTTAGTTGCTTATTAGTTGCATCTTCGGTGGCTAGTGGGTTGTAACTCATATACATGTTTAATTAAACAAATATATACACAGTCTTGTTATATATTTATATTGAAACGTATACGTATAAAATATAATGTTATCTCCCATGTCACGTGACATTACATGACCGCGGCTTCCATTTAACAGTTGTCTTTGACCAAGGAAGGACAGTGTCCTCGTAAGCAAGACGCCTGGCCTCGCAAGACATTGCTTCGCAAAGCCAGATGCCTTGACATTAAGAAACACCCATGGACATCCAGAGTGTAAGCATTTGACCTTAGTAAACATAAACATGGCTACAGTGGGGTCATAGCCAACAGTTATTCAAAACTAAGATCTTCCTGTTGGATCACAACTTCATGCATTCCCATAAAGATTGCCAGGCTATTCATTCCTGTTATCAAACTAGTTATGTTGGTTTTGTAAAACGCATCTTTTATTCACACAGGTAGAAATTTTAAACAAAGTGCTAAATCCCAGTTTTTTCCTGGAGATCTTACATAATTTTAAAACAGACAATTTGAGCAGCCGGGTTAACAATGACCTATCTGCTGAAGTGTTTTTCAGACCCCCTATTGTTCTTAACTGCGTACGAGTACACCTCAGCTGCACCATCTCCTAAACAAGCGCCTCCCACCTGCGTTTTTCTGAGGAACAAGTGCTCCTGAGTGGTTCTTGTCAACAAAATAAGTACCCCGCTGCTCAGAGGTTACAGGCGACAAGTGCCTTGGAGGTGGCAGCTGAAAAATCAAGCTCAGCTTGGATGGATCTGCTTGTAAAAGTGGTGGGCACATGCAGAATAAAAGGTATCCCTCAGCTGCAGGTGCGTATAAATCAAGGGTCCCTCACTGACGATTGAGCAGAACAATAAACACTCATCTGTTCCCGTCTAACAACAAGCTGCTTCTCAGTAGGAAAACAAATCCACCTGTGTTGGCTCTCCTGCTCAACCTCCCATTTTCGCACCAGTCTGAGGATTACGGTAATGTTTCACTTTAATCTTGCAGGTGTTTGTATCTCTGACTTTGGATTCCAGCAGAAACTCAGACAAGTTACACCTCTGATGTAGATTTTTCCTCTTGAATTAAACCATACCTGGTTTAACTTTTGATTTCTTATGAGAAAAGATGAGATAAAATAATTTAGCACTTGGAAAGTCCCAGTGATTGTTCACTTTCCATTTATTTTGGTTGAAACTCGAAGGCAGATCATTAGAAAGCATAAGTGAGCATTAAAAGTCTCAGGTTAGAGAAGCAAGTTTAACTGATATCATTAATTGATTTCATTTTTCTGCCGCATTTATTAAAAGAAACTTTTATGAGCTGTACTGGTTCTTGGTTGGTTGCCTCTGGCCACACTCCAAGCCATCCCAACACCTTGTTGGATTAAAATCAGGGTTAAACTGGTTTTTCCTTAGAAGAGAAAAATGGGCAATAAAATGAAGCTATAATACTATTAAGTTGGAAACAAAGTTTGACATACAGACCATCATGTCTTCATGCTTTTTACCAGTACTTGATCAGCTTTGGATAACATGTTTTGAAAATTTATCAAAATAAAGGAAATCATTTTAGGGAGTAGAGGAGAAAAGTGAACGAACATCTCAGTTAACCAGGAACTTTTGCTTTTTGTAAAAACTCAAAATTTATTTGAGCTCTTTGCTGTGTGAAGGCTGAAGGTTCAAATCCTGGTCAAATGCATGTTAGCATATGTTTGTGTGTGTGTGTGTGCGTGCGTGCGTGCGTGCGCGTGTGTGTGTGTGTGTGTGTGTGTGTGTGTGTGTGTGTGTGTGTGTGTGTGTGTGTGTATGTGTGTGAGATCATTATGTTCCAACCAGGCATGCATGGGTTTTCTCAGGCTTCCTCCCTATCAGAAAAATTATGTCTTTTAGGTATCTCAGTGAACCTATGTTGAGCTCAGATGAGTAGGTGAATGAATGGATGCATGTCTTCTATGTCCCCATGTGTCCCTATGATGGACTGGAGACCAGTCACTGCTGGAGGGAGACACCAGCTCCCTACTGCCTTACTAAGCAGCTCAGGAAATGAAGTAATGAATGAAAACATTTAGACAGAATTTGGCCCCAAAAGGACAAATATTCTCAAACTCAAAGGAAATTATTGGCCATTTTGATATGTTTCTGTGTAGAAGTTGTAAACCATTACTGACTCTGCTATGGTATGCGACGTGCACTTTTAAGAGCGTTTACTGACAAAATCCCTGATATATAAATACTTGAACATCTAAAGGAGGTCCAGAGAGAAGCTTAAAATCTGTACTGAATTGAAAACTAAAGTCATTAAAAGCCCGTATGAGTTCTGGGATGATGGAAAATTCCGATCCAATTCGCCGTCGTTTTTTTCACAAATCTGCTGGGGAGACATTTATTCCTATTCAACAGAAAGCCCTGGACCCTTCATGCATGAAAAGTAAAGACTTTCAAACAACTGGAGGTCTATGATACATTTTTTTCAAGGAAAGTTGAGCTGATCTCTTCTGAAAACAGAAAGCTGTGGTCATGCTAATAGAAGCAATTAGCTCCGACGAGCAGAGCCACAGCGTTGTATACATCACCTGTGGGTGACGAGCAAAGAAAACATATAAATCCTCACAGCGACTCCAGCCGGGTAAGTCTTCATTAATCAGTGTCCTTATTTGTTTATTTATCATAATGATCGCAGATTGAGACACCTGAATCAGAACGGGAAAACTGCATGAGTCCGTGGTTTTAAAAATACACGAAGATGAATGTTTTTAAAAACATTTTCTCTAATTAACAAATACTTAGTCAAATGGACTTACCATCAACAAAAGGGGCCTCACAAACTGTCCATTACGGCAGGAGTCGAGGCCTTCTTCAAAGTCTGGGTCGCCTCCTATCATCTCTTTCGTGTTTTGCGGTCGTTTACGGAGGAAATTCCAATAAAACTTTTATCAGGCCTCCATGAACATAAACACTGATGTCACAAATTATCCTCTCTATAGCAGAGTCTACATCCATCATAATTGATGAGCTAATGGCTAATCTGAGCACAGCCAGGTTCTAAACTGATTGACACTCTTTATAAACTGCATTCTCCTAATTTTCACCATTAGTTAAAAAAAGGCACTTCATTTGCTGTGTTGCACATTAAAATATGCATTTCTGCTGAGTTCAGTGTAGAATAGGCAGATTATTTTTATTTTCCTTTCCATTATGATCATTATGCTGTCAGGGTGAATGGTTTTATGTAAACAAAAGCAAATAGTGTGAAAATGATAACTGCTGCAGCCACAGCTGCCCTGGGACACTCTAACTGAAGCGTGGTGTGGAGAGTTCAACCTGGAGACGGAGCACCGTTGTTGGTCACAAATGTAACTTTCACCACGCTAAGCTTAGAAATACACAGCGCTAGTGCAAAATAGATTTTGTGCTGCATGCTAGGCTTATGGAATGGTTTCAAGGTGCAGTGTTTGTTGCTTGTGAACGATTCTTTACATGGTTCTTTCTGCCGGACTTGACTCTTGGATGCATCAGAAGTACTACAGCTGGCAGCTTGCTGGTGATGTTTACACTTACACAAGTAACTACATGTTTTCACAAAAATACCTACATTTTACAGAAATGTAAAGATTTATCAGGTTGCACCTGTTGCACTTTTAGTCACATTTTCAATGCTTTGGCTCTCATGACTGCTAAGTGCAAGGGTGTATTGTACTTACCGGTAAGTGCATTTTAGACAGAGGAGAAAAGTGTGGCAGATGTTTTTCAGTTCTGCTCATTACTCCCACCTAGGTTGGACAGTATCGGGGGACACTACTCAGGTGTGTGTGAAACAATAAGCTGTGTTTTGTACAACAAGTGCTGAACAGTGGCGCTTGTCAACAAAACAAGCAGGTTATAGATGACAGGAGCACCTCAGGTGTGGCTGTCTGGAAATCAGGTGCTTCTCAGTGGTTTGCCGGGGACTGTCTGTGTGTGTAATTGCTTTGAGCTGTTAGCTCAGCGGTAAACTGAAAGGACCCAATTAAATTCTACAGACCAGTGTGTGTGTGTGGGTGTGTGTAAGTGAGTGAGAGGGGGTAGTTTGACATGGTAGAGCTTTCATATTGCTCCCAGCAGACTGTAAACAGATTTGTAGTGGTTTCTTCTTCATCTGGGCGACCGCAGCATTTACATGTGTGTGTGTGTGTGTGTGTGTGTGTGTGTGTGTGTGGTGGTGTTTACATGTGTTTTCCTTCTCATTGGTAGCAACAGGAAAGCAGTAGTGTTTTATTTTGTCCCTCTTGTTACGTTCAATGCTTTTTAATCTTTATCCTTCCCTCTCTGCAACTCTTATTGAATTATGAATCTTCCCCAGGAACCCGCTTCGCTGCAAATGCATCCAGATTTTCTTGTGACTAACTTGCTTTGGGATTAAATCTGAGGCAGAAAAATAAAAATAAAACATCTCCACCAACAGATGAAAGTTCCAAATCCCATTTTATTTTCCATCCTTGATTCCAGGTCTCTGCTGCTTCCATGAAACAGAAAAACTAGGAACTGTAAATGCTGACAATACAAATCCTTTTGCCTCAAACTAAATAATCCTGCAAAAAAATCAACCCAAGGGCACCTAATGCATCAAACAGAGACAAAAGAATTCTCTCAAAAAGTTCCTGGAGACAGGATTTTAAGTCACCGGGGTTCTTTGAGTCAGACTATGCTCTGGGTTGCAGAAATATAAAATGCTGAGTTTTCACTTTAATGACTTACTGTAGCTAAGAAATAAAATAGTGGTTAAAGGCATCAATTCCTTTGCTTTCTGTCAAAGAGCTGCCGGATGGTCGCTCTGACTTGGTGAACCTATACAGTCTCAGTCCTGAATGAAGAGAAGAAACTTTAATTTTAGAAAAGGAAACATTACTCATGTAAAAAAAACACTTGTCAGGATGAATTGCAAGTAAATGGCCTTATTTACATAACCACAACATCAAGTAACATTTTAAAACCCGTGTTGTGGGGCTGTTATGATCTCTACACCTCTTCAGCGTTGAGAACACACAAGGAGCGGAAGACTGGGGTGTTGGGGCTCACAGAGTTCACGGATAGGAGCTGATTGTTGGGTTTATAGGACATGCACGCTTCAGTGGAAAAAGCTCTGGTGCTCCTGTTTCAGGAAATAGAAGGTAGTCGGACGAGTGGGCAGAAGAAAACAACAGGAATATTAGTCATTCATATTCAGGATGATGTTCAATGTCAAACATCTCTCCCAGGGCAGGACAATATAGAATAAAGCATATCTATAAAGTCATATTGATTGATATCACTAATTATTGATTATCATAAAACTGTAGAGTTTATTTTATATCTTTATATGTTGGTTCTGTTACCAGACTTGGTTTTTATTGATTCTATGCAAGGTTTTCAATTGATCCAATGTTTGTTTTTGGTCAGACTTGTTAAAACCAAAGTACTGTGATCCTGGTTAACTATTGTAACCTTTATAAGGGACCTCCACCTCTCCTCATTGTGACATAATGTTTAAGTCACATGCTGTCACGCGAGCGGGCGAGTTGAGGTTGAGGATCCAGGTTGCAGAGGAAACAATGCAGGCAAGAACGTTTGTAAGTTTTTTTTTAATTGGAAGCACACGGGACACTGAAACAATGAACAGATGAGGAACACAGAACTGGGAGGGTTTAAATACAAGAGGAGCTGGGCTCTAAAGTCATTGGGAGATGAGAGGCAGGTGGGAGCAATTTGGGAAGACACAGGACTGAACAGAGTGGGGAGACAGGACAGATTGTGACAGTAACCCTGTCTGGTCCCTCTTGTGGCCCCCCTGGAGTGGGAGGAGACCTCGGGAAGGGTGTCCCCCAGCTGAGTGCGCCACTCGCGGGATGTCCTCACAACCCCCTCTGGAGTTGGACTCACTGAGGAGCTGGAGGTGACATTAGCAGGGGTTGCGGCGTGCCCGTGGCACAGCTCCAGGGCTGGAGGTGATGGCGGGGCTTGGGTTCCCTCCCAGTACCGTGGACCAACTCCAGGAGAGCACACAGTCAGTCTAGTGCCCTTGTAGCGGGAGTGGTCCGGCTGCACCTCCCAGCCCAACTTCTCGTCTTGATCTGGGAGGGCAGAGATGATCGCAGAGGCCGAGGTTCGGCGGTAGCGTCTGCGGCGATGCGGCGCTTTTGGAGGGGATGCTGACCTCTAGCTGGGAGTGAGCCAGTGCAGCAAAGCTCTGTCCGAGGCAGAAAGAGACTGAACAAGCTAGTGAAAAAAGCTAGCTCGGTTCTGGGCTGTCAACTAGATCCAGTTGAGGAGCCGTGTGAAAGGAGGATACTGGGGAAGATGTCCTCCATCTCGGAAAACCCCCTCCCACCCACTGCATTCCACTGTGGAGGCCATGGACAGCTTCTTCAGAGACATCCTAGATGTAAAACAGAATGCTCCCATATGTCATTCATCCCCTTTGCTGTAAGAGTGTATAACTCCTCAGTTTAACTGGCACTGGCATTATCCTGGTACACAACAGCATCAATGCAATACTCAAGATGTTTATGTTTATTTATTTGGCAGACGCTTTTATCCAAAGCGACTTACAATTTATAACCTATAGGGCATGTTGTGATCTGTGGGGGAAACCGGAGCACCCGGAGGACGCATGCATGGAGGGAACACGCAACTCCACGCAGAAAGGCCACAACCGAGTTTCGAACCTGCAACCTTCGTGCTGCGAGGCAACAGTGCTAACAACTGTGCCACCATGCTGCCCAAGATCTGTTCTATATTTGTGTAATACTGATGTACATTAGTATGTTTGTGTCCCATATGCTGCATAGTTCTGGAAACCCAAGTTATACTTTTATTGTCTTTAGTGGTTGAAGGTTACAGTATTAGCTTATTGCCTTTGTGTGTTTACCTGTAATTTTGTTACTGTTTTTCTTCTTCCTTTAATTCCCCCATTGTTGGATTAATAAAGAATATTCAATTCAATTTTATTCTTTTTGCAGATGATGTGATTCTGTTTGTGTTTCCAAGTCATGACCTTCATCTGACTAGGGATGATTTGCCTGCAGAGTGTAAATCTCAAAGTCAGTTCCACTGGGAAAAAAAGTGAAATGCTTCCTTTATTTAGTCTTTGTTCATTATTCAACTCCATCATCTACGGGGAGCTTGGTGTAGAGCTGCTGCTCATCATCGAAAGGTAAGAATTCAGGTGGATTTGGCATCTGTTTAGGAAACCTCCTGATTGCATCCCTTGATGTCTGGACAAATTCTACTGGAGCAGACAGAAATGACAGAATTATGTTTATTTGCTGGCCTGGTAATGCGGATGAAGCCCCCAGGCTTGGAGACTGGCACTATGCCAAGGGATGTCTCACCTCTCAACTTTGAATAAGTGGAAGAAAATGACTGCATTTATTTATTACTCTCCCTCCTTCCACAACTCAAACGTCAACCTGATCACCAGTTGGACTAAAGGGAAAAACTGATGGCAAATTTAAAGAAAAAAAGAACATAGAAAAGTAAAGAAAAATGAAACCATAATAGAACAAAGAGATTAAACACAAAACAAGAACAAAACGTTTCATAAAGTCAAAGATAGCACCACAGCATTGTTGTGTTTTTCTTCCATTTTCCTTTGACCTTGTTTCAGCTGAGTAAATAAACTATCCATCATCGTTAACAATCTGGCGTCTTAGCCTATGAGAACCCTGAGAAAGCTGTTACCGGGTGGCACAGAATGTGGCGCCTCGCCGGATAGGGCCAATTGCCTCTGAAAAATTACTCCTTATAACAAAGCTGTACGTGTGTGTATTATTGAGGCTGAGTGAACTGATGCTCAAAAAGCAGGAAAACATCTTCAGCAGCGGCGAAGAATTAAAATCTTGTAACAGGGCTTGAATTGATACTTCAGGTCCCCGGTGGGGAAAAGCAGATGTTCGGTTATTGTGTTAGATCTCAGAAGTGTGCGTGTATGTGTCTGTGTTTCTTATTCCTCTTGTCTGCTGCAGTGATTGAGTGTGTTTTGCTCTAAGTGAGCGATATAAATCTTCATTTCTTCTGGCAGCTGTTGTTTTTTGTTTGTGTGGCCACATTTGGGCCTTTTTGCTCATAGATGTACAACGTTCATATTTATGCAAAAATAATATACATGAAAATTAAAATGAGAATCTATACTTCAGTTTTGTTAAATATTCTAGACCATTTACTTTATTTCTCTTGTACAACTGCTGATCTGAAATCTTGATTGTATGATGCATACGGCTATAAAACGCGTCTACTTTGTATTCTGTATTGATTTTAGCTTCTGTTGAGATTTCCTCCTGCTGAAATCCATCTTCTGCTCTGTTTACATGTCGCTGTATGACAGGGTTTATTCACAGTCATCTATATAAGAAGGGAAAGTAAAGCTTTTGTTGCTGCACATGTTTGGTATTGAAACAAAAAGCAAAAGCTGAAACTAAACTGTTTTAAATATACTTTTAATACTAAAACCAACAGTACATATCTGCAGTTCTAGAGCAAAGGAACTATGCCTTTTACATTTAGTGATGTAAATAAATAGTTCTTGATAAGCAGCTGTATATTGTATGTAACAACATTACATCACAAACATTGTTTAGCAAGCTGACAGAAAAAATTGTTCCCACATAATTATCTGGCTTTTGAAAATGTTTCCTGATTTGCTTCTTGTACCCAAAAATAATCTATGTGTGTCAAAATCAAAATATTTTAAATTTTTAAATATACATATTTTAAATTGTCATATGATACAAATGTAAATATAAATTACATATCTAAAAGAAATGTTTTACAGAAAGCTGAGGTGACCTTTCCCCATAAATCCTACCAACTACAAGAGCAGCAAAAGTAAACACAATAAGAAAAAAATGTGGGAAAACACTGACTTATGCACTCATGAATTCTTATAAAACTAATGTGCCATATGTAAAGTTTCATCCATTCATACTTGTATATTTTTATTGGTTCCCTGTAAAAACAAGAAAAATATCATTATAAACATTAAATTTCTCAAAGTGGAAACGCCATATTGCGTCATTGTCTCTTCTGTTTATCTTCCATAGAAATCTCAACAGGTCCGACTTGTTTAGGTTTGTCCCTTTCCTGTCCTCTTAGGTCCCAGCCTGTTGGAGCAAGACACCCAACCCAATTCTAGTTCTGCTGGCGACTACTTACTTTAAGAAGGTGTTTTCCTTTCCACTGTCGCCTCGTGCTTGCGCGGTATGGGAGGCATTAACGTGATGATTTACTAACGTATTTTCAAGTCAAGTCAGCTTTATTTATACAACCATTTACAACAGTATGAAATCTGACCAAAGTGTTTAACAAGCCAAAAATAAGTACAATAAAAACAATGCAATTAGCTATTGTGTTAAGAATAACACTCGTAATAAAAGAAATTAAAACATGAAATAAAGACCAGTAAAAAACAAATAACTCAAACTGATTTCAAAGCGACTAAAAACAGAGGAGTCTTTAAAAGCAATTTAAAACCAGACAATGGGGAAGCCATCTTAATCTGAAACGGTAGTGCATTCAATAACTTTGGGGTTGCTACCAAGAAAGCTCTGTCACCTCTGAGATTCCGCTTTGTTCTCTGCATCTCCACGAGAAGCCGGTCAGCTGAGGTCAGGGACCGAGACGGGGAGTGTGCAAGAGAGATACTTTCAAGGAAAACCTTTACTGTGGATTAGCGGTGTTTGATATTATCAGTCATCCAATAATATCGGCCTATATTGGCATTAAGATCTGGGAATATCAGTACGGGTTTTTAGTCTGTTAATGACACAACTTTTACATACCATTAACATATTATACATTAAACTATTCAGCTACTTCTCTCTCTCTCAAAATGTCAAAATATGGATTTTGAGATATTTTAAATTTATTTGGCACAAATGGTGAAGTAGAAATTTGCCCTGTGTAGTGAATGTATGCTGCCATCATATCATGTGGCAATGTGTAGCTATAGCCAGCTAACAACCAACTAAAACAAACACAAGAATGTTCATCCAACACTTTCAGCACAGTAAAAGAAAAAATACATTACAGACTAGTGTACACACCTTAGTGAAACACTTAAAGTGACAATGTGTATTTTTTTACCATTACTCTCTGGAAATAGCCATCGAAAATGCAGCTGAAAATGAATAAAAAGATGTCCAGTTGTTGAAAAATATTATTGTCTTCATAGCATATAACCATAACATTTGGGTCTAAAGTACATAGGGAGCGGGTCTACGTCTCTGGGAACATGATATGGGACCATGATATGGGACGCCATGTTACCTTCTGGCTGGCGCGGGGTCCTGCGCCTGTTGATGACATTACACTAAATGATTGGCTGGATGTACGAATTACGGAAGTTATGTTATCCCGTTTGAAAACATTTAAGCAGCAAGTACAAATTTAATAACAAAACTGCTAAACTCTGTAATAAATATGTGAAAGAAAAGAATCAAAAATGAAATGCAATATATTTTGTTAAAGCCGTAGTTTGACGTCATGGTCAGGCATAGGACACCATGCAGATCCACAAACTACAGCACCAGCAAACTGCAGTCGGCATGGCATTCTCTCGTTGGAATTAACTGAAGGACCATCAAAGTCTGACGAGTCAAGATGAGGTCACATCTTTCTGCTCCACAGGTAACATTTATCATAAAGTTTTTTAAACTAGCGACAGTCATGACAGTATGGTGTAAAGCTACACAGAAATGTACATACTGCCACCTAGCTCCAGGAAACTACACACTGCCACTTTAACAACTAGCCTAGTTTAGATATAGAGAGCCTAAGTCACGCCCATCTACTTCCAGTTAGCGTTTTTTGCCCCGTTGACTTGCACACATTTTGCGGTTCATCTGGGGACCCTGTCATGTTGGGAATATGTTTTACCCAGGACATGAAAGAATCACAGACGGAATCGATGGTAAGTAAATAACAAATAATATTTATTAAGAACGATGTGAAACTGAAAACGCTGCTCCAAACGGGAACAGGAGGGACCGAGATCTAGAACGGGAAAGCAAACTGGTGTTAGAATCACGAAACCCTGGAACCAGAGAACCAGAACTGGAATTGTTTGGAGAGTTATTCTTACTGGAGATGATCGGTCTTGGTAAGGCAGGGCTGGGTCTTTGGGGCCAGGTGGGGACAGGCAAGCAGCAGAGAATGAGGATCCAGGACGGGATGAGGAAACAGGTTGCGAGGCAGACAGTGAGGCAGGTTATGGTGCAGGTCCGGAGGCTGGTGGTTAGGCAGGCTGGGAAGCGGACAGGACGACAGGCGGGCGGCGGAGAGTGAGGAGACCAGGGGGACGGTGAGCGACATGATGTTGGAACAACAACTCCAGACGGTGGTGGGTAATTGCTGAGAACAGATGAGCAGGAACCTTCAGGACTCGGTAGATCAGGGCTGAACTGGAACGGGCAGACAAGATTAAAACTGAACATCAAACGAGACAATGACTGGCTAGTGTTTACCCAAGATGTGAGTATCAACCGGCACTGGAGTTGTGTCACACCGCTCCTTTAGTACCCCTGGTCCTCTGATCAGGGAGATCAGGAACAGCTGGCTCTCCGACACGCCCACCTGTTAACACAGAACTTGGACAACTGCAGTGTATTAAGTGAAAGGAATAGTGAGCAGGGCAGACCGTGACAGACCCATGAGACGACCGGAAGGGGAGGAGACTAAAGGTTGGTTTATGCTTGACGCGTTCGCGAGGTCCGCGCAGCGAATTTGCGTCATTTTAACAACCATGCCCCTCCACCGCGCCTCCGCATGGCTCAAAATTTCTGCACCGCGCAAATTTTCTAACCACGCAGACGGTCGGACGCAGAGAAACATGGCGGACTGGCAAGAACTAGTATGGCAGAGGTTCGGAAATACAGACATTTGTATGATTCAGCTCTCAGAGATCCCCGTGTTCAACATGTTGTTAATTCTCGGAGAGAAATAGCTCGCACTGTCGGAAAAGACGAGGATGCTGTTAAAAATGCTGGAATGCCACTTTATAAACAACAGTAATTTTTACTTCTACTGTGGTGTAGTGTTGGATGCATGCCGTAGAGCTTCAGTTTGGGAGAATATTGGCTCACCGCAGAAACAAGCCGCATGAACCATAAACGCTGCGAGTTGTGAAGCGCGTTCCATCTGCGAGCCGCATCACCAAGCGGAAAGTGAATGCGTCAAGCATAAACCAAGCTTTAGGCTCCCTATACCTGTATTGGAAATTAAGAGTCAGACCAAATTGGTATATCAGATTTGGTAAAGAAGCCAAGCATCCCTACTACGGATTAAACTGACTACATGCATAAATAATTTTTCTATTGTTATTCTGAAACAGCCATTCATGCTGTTTGATGCAGAGCTTTTGGTTGTCTCTTCTTAATTACTTTTCTTTTATCAACATCATTCACTTTAACATACCTCCATGACTGTCTTTTCCCTCCTCTCCCATCTGCTCAAATCAATTCATGCCATATGATTCCACCGTTAAGTGATTCAGTAAAATTCTAATGAATATAACCACTAATCTGAGTAAACAATAGAAAATAGACGGATATTGCTATAGGTGCATCTCTGGTTTTGGTAACAGGAGATTTTTGAAAGGGACCCAAAGTTACTAAGATCTTCCTGCAGAGCATAATAATAAATCCTGTTTTTGTGGATCGTTTTCAGGCCCTGGTTTCCGTCATTTGCACTCAGTCTATTAAGATCTCTCTCCTTCAGCTTTAATATGCCAGGAAATAAAACATTTTGAATCCCAGTCAGTTTCCATATGCAGCAATGAGAAATGGTGTTAAGTCAATTTAAATTCCTCTTCGGGCTCACTGCAGACATACATCTCATTGAGATTTGAAAGAGCACAGAGGCATGAACAGGAGGTCGAATTCTCATCATCTGGACATCAGAGCAGCTTTTCATTTGCAAAGCCACAGCAAAATCAAGCCATGATGGAAAAACAAGTAAAGGATAATGTGTTGCGTCTCACTTTACTTGGGTTTAATCCTAATCTCTCTTCTTAAAGTGCTCCACTAAAACACAAGACAAACAAAAGACTAAAACAAGATTAACGTGTTTGAATAAGCTTTATTCATGCTGCCACAGCACGCACTGAGACAAAAAGAGATTCTTTGATTAAAATAAGATCAGTTTTCTTATAGTTGGAGGTAAAACATGGAAGCTTCACCCATATGAGGTTCAGATCTTCCTGCTTTGAGGAGAAGATGCCAACCACCACACCAATGTGCTGCTGCTTTCTTGGTCCATTATGTTGCAGATGCTTCTATAAGTCACCACAGATGCTGCTGCTTTGTAAATGGAAGTGTTACAAGTGATTGGGTGCTTGCTTCTATGGCTGGGATTGCTATTTAACATTAACAGGTGGCTGTTGTTAGCATGGATTATCCAGCTACTGAACAGGAAAGTAGACACCTGTAGAGGAGAGTCGGGAGACTGGATGCAGGTTTATACATTTAGGATGCAGGTTTATACATTTACTATGAAACCTTCAAAACAAGTAACTCTCCTTTTGATTTATGAAAAACATGTACATTTTGAGAGATTAAAAACAAATTAAATGAAGTGGACCTGAAGAATCTGTATATGGAAAACTTAGAACAGAGTTACTTTGTCTTTATTTTTCAAGTCAAAAACAAATTCATATTTTTAACAGAAGCATGTTGAGAATGCTTGGGGGTCTGCTGCTTTAGCCTGGTGGTGCTTTGGTGACCTTGGGGGGTGTCCTTCTATCAGCCGTGTGTGTGTGTGTATGTGTGGTGGTGGTGGTGGTGGTGGTGGGGGGGGGTCCTTCCAGTGACCTTGTATGGGGCCTTGGGGAGTTTGAGATAGTGGCCTGATAGACGTGTCGCTCCTGGGTAGGGATGGGTACCGAATTCTGTACTTTTTATGTTACCGACCGAATTCCACAGTACCGACCGAGCACCGATTCACTTCATTTGAAACGGTGCCTCGTTTCGGTACCCGTCCTTCACAATGAGAACTTGCCTAGACAGCTGCGCATGCGCAAGAGCGTTATGATGAAACCAGCGACAACGATCTAAGTGAGACATCCTCATCTTAATCTTCTCCGGTAGGTAAATAAAATGTTTAAGATAACATTATCTTGATTTGTTAGCTTCCGTTTCACTAATGGTGTGTTCGCTTTCTCCTCGGAACTCCGAAGTTCCGACTAGAAGAACATGAACACGCTCTAAAGTTTGGCTTCCCTTTTCTAAATGAGACGGGTGGTTGGGTGAAGATGAAACCAGTGACAACGATTTAAGTGTGAGGCATCATCGTTTAAATCTGCTCCAGCAGTTAAATAAACTGTTTAAGATAACGTTAGCTTGATATGTTAGCTTCCTATGCCACCATTGTTATCAGCTAATTGTGCGTTCACTTTCTCCTTGGAAATTCTAACTTCCCAGTAGGAAAAATCAATTGAAAAAGGACAGTAAAAGGAATGAAGATACACAGTAAATTTAGTTCACAGTAAAGATGTTTGCTTCAGTTTAATTATCAGCTTATAAAACTACAAGGATGATGTTTAAATACAAACAGTTGAATGTTATTTATTGTGATATTTATCAAATATATATTAAGAAAAATATATATTTAATTATAAAAGAGAATTAAAATATTAAACACTCAAAAGTATCGAAAATTGGTACAGTTAAGTACCGGTATTGATTCGTAGGTACCGGGAATTAGTAACGGATCGATTCAAATGTCAAAGGTACCCATCCCTACTCCTGGGTGGGTTTGGGTGAGGGTAAAGTGGGTTTGGTTGTGAGGTTGATTGTCCCTGGATGGAGGTCTGGGATGGCCTTAGTTGGATTGGGTCCTGGCTTGTAAGCTGCAGGTGGCATGACTGGGTTTATGAGAGGGTGCCTGTCTTCGGTGGACCTTGGTTCTACCCTAACTTCTACTTTCCATCATGGGGGAGGTGGATCTCTGGGTGGAAGAAGATCCTGCTCTGATTGGCTGTCTGATACCTTTTGTAGTCTGGAAGTTGATCAAATGCAGGGGTGGGAGTAGATATTCTGCTGAGGTGGGGCTGAATGGGACAGCATGGGATAAATTTTCACTGTTATGCTGACGATACTCAGTTATATTTATCCATTAACCCTGATGAACCTAATCGGTTAGGTAGATTACAGGCTTGTCTTGAGGACATAAAAAAATGGATGACTCTAAACTTTTTGCTTTTAAATCAAGACAACACGGAAGTTCTCATCTTTGGACCAGAAATCCAGTAAAGGAAATTGCTTAGTCAATCACCGGACCTGAATGGCATTACATTAATCTCAGAGAACAAAGTAAGGAACCTTGGTGTTATCTTTGACCAGGACATGCCATTCAAATCCCAGGTTAAACAGGTTTGTAGGATCTCCTTTTTCCACCTTTGGAATATTGTTAAGATTAGAAACATCCTTTCTAGGAGTGATGCTGAAAAACTAGTTCATGCATTTATTACATCAAGACTGGATTACTGTAATTCATTTTTCTCAGGAAGTCCACAGAATGTAGTTAAAAGTCTTCAGCTTGTCCAAAATGCTGCAGCTAGATTTCTGATGAGAATTAAAAAGAGAGATCATATCTCTCCTGTCTTAGCTTCCCTACATTGGCTACCTGTTAAATTCAGAATAGATTTTAAGATCCTCCTTCTCACATATAAAGCTCTTAGTAATCAAGCTCCATCATACATCAGTGATCTGATTGTTCCATATGTTCCTAACCGAGCACTTCGCTCTCAGACTGCAGGTTTACTGGTGGTTCCCAAAATATCTAAAATTAGGATGGGAGGCAGATCTTTTAGTTATCAGGCTCCTTTCCTGTGGAACCAGCTCCCAGCCTTAGTCTGTGAGGCAGACACCTTGTCTACTTTTAAGAATAGGCTGAAAACATTTTTATTTGATAGAGCCTATGGTTAAAATCTGATGTTAGCCCAGATCTGGACAAGTGGGGGAGTAGAGGGAGGTGGAGTGTACAGTCGGTAAAGACGACTCTCCCTTGCCCTGCCTCCAACATGCCTCCATCTAAAAGGCTAGGTTATCCAGAGTTCTCTCTGTAGTTATGCTGCTATAGGCTTAGACTGCTGGAGGATACACTGACCCCTTTTCACACTCTACCACTTTCTTCTACAGTCTGCTCTTTAACTGTATTATTTTCTGCAATTTCAGCTGTTAACTTTTTTTTTCTAAGTGTTTTTCTCCCCAGAAGAAGTTACAATGATGTTCTGCTGAGCTGTGGTGGCCTCATGGAGGGGGCCATCATCTAGCACACTGCTGCTAACCACTTAAACATTCTCCCTCTCCTGATAATAACGTTTTGCTTTCCTTGATGTTGGATGTGCCACTGCTAGTTTACCCGCTTAATTATAGATCCACTAGGATAAATACAATAAAGTTTATCTCACGCCAAATAGAATATTTACTAAGAAATAACAATGTAACCATAGACACATTGCTTGGTGTGTGTGTGTGTATGTATGTATGTATGCATGTATATGCATGTTTCGACTTCCGTATTATTGAGGTTCTTTGTAAAATGTTTTTTTTTCCTATTTTTACTTCACCCTGTGTCTTAATGATTTTTAGCTGTTATTTTTGGGAATTTTCTTGTATTTCCTTTTTATCTTTTATCTGTGTTCGGCATGTTTATATAACGCCTGTTTAATTAACCAACATTTTTAGTGAACAGCGCCTTGTTTGGTTGTAATGCCTTGTGAATGCGCTTTATAAATAAAATTGGATTGGATTGGATTGGATGTATGTGTGTGTGTGTGTGTGTGTGTGTGTGTGTGTGTGTGTGTGTGTGCGTGCGTGCGTGCGTGCATGCGTGCGTGCGTGTGTGTGTGTGTCTACTCTGTCTTCTCGATCCCCAGTAAGTCGTGGTGGATGGCTGCTTATACTGAGCCAGGATCCTCTGGAGGTTTCTGCCTGTTAAAAGGGAGTTTTCCTCTCCACTGTCGCTAAATGCTTGCTTAGTATGAGGATTGCTGTAAAGTCACTGACTAGTGTCACACACACACACAAACGGGACTGTCTCAGCTGTTATTTTCATTAAGGAGTGTGCATGTACAGCATGCGCGCCTCGTGCACGAGCCTACTATTGAAGCTGCCATTACGCTTTTGGCCTGAGGGGGCAATCGCGAGCATAAAAATTCAAAAGTCCGAAAAGTCCCTTTAGGATTTTGATTTATTTATTCTGGGCAGATTAACCTTTATTTTTTTCTTATCTAGCGATGCAGAAAACCACAAAATGTCACAACAAAGAAACTGTTTACTCAGAAACACAGTTTTCAACTTTCATAAATGTCACAAGACTTAAGGGATTTAACATATGTTTATCTGCAAAGATGAAACATTTTCCCTCCATTCTTTGCCACCTCTCCAACTTTCGCTCTCTTTACACACACTGAAAAGTTATTAATAAATGTTATGTATCTTTAATCATCATTGGTCTTTCTGTCCTTTTTTCCTCTGTTTTTTTTTTTTTTTTTTTTTGCAGTTTGTCTGTCCTCATCTCTCATTTTTGCCTTGTTAATACAAGGATCCAGCAGACAAAACCAGAATTAACACAGAAGCACTTTCTGCAAGAGCAGGTCATAAAATTGGAATATCGTTACAAAGTTAATTTATTTGAGTAATTTCATTCAGAAGTGAAATCTGTATATCAGATTCATTCGTGACACACATCATAATATATTTCTAATGTTTTTTTCTTTATTGTTGATGATTATAACTGATAACTAATGAAAATCCCCAAATCAGTGTTCCAGAATATTAGAACATCAATTAAGACCAATGCAAAAAAGGACTTATAGAAATGTTGGCCAAATTAAAAGTATGAACATGAAAAGTATGAGCGTGTACAACAATCAGTATTTAGTTGGGGCTCCTCTGGCCTGGATTACTGCAGCAATGCGGCGTGGCATGGAGTCCATCAGTCTGTAGCACTGCTCAGTTGTTATGAGAGCCCATGTTGCTTTGATAATGGCCTTCAGCTCTTCGGAATTGTTGGGTCTGGCGTATTGCATCTTCCTCTTCATAATACCCCATAGGTTTTCTGTGAGGTTAAGGTCAGGTGAGTTTGTTGGCCAATCAGGAACAGGGATACCATGGTCCTTGAACCAGGTACTGGTAGCTTTGGTACTGTGTGCAGGTGCCAAGTACTGTTGGAAAATGAAACCTGCATCTCTATAAAATATGTGAAGTTAATAATCTATAATAATAAATGATAATCAATTAAATGCTAAGCGAAAAGTGAGTAATTAATAGTAAATTAAAATGTAATAAATATTAAAATTATATAGATGTAGAATAAATAATTGATAAAAAGTAATCAATTAAAATATGCATGAAAAGTAACCCACGGTGCAAATACCTAGTTTGGACGTCCTACAGATGTGGTCTGGGCCGACAGACTTAATATAGACATGATATGCACGTCCATGCAACGTTGACTGTTTGCAGGGAAGTAATCTATCATAATAAATAATAATCAGTTAACAGGTATGCTAAAAAGGTGGGTCTTGAGCCTGCATTGTTTAATAACCATGTTCTGATGTAAAAAAAAACACTGTAACTCAGTCATTATTTATTTTAACTTTGTTGAGACAGGCAGAAACATGCATTTTGAGAATAGTTTTCATCTAGTCTCATTGACGATAACTCCTGTTTGTCCTGTCATGTTTTTTGTCACCAAAGAGCTAGAGCTAGTTTTAGCTCGTCAGCGTCTTGTTTCGTTATGAAAAAAAGCATCAACAAAATCAATTTGTCATAGTTTTCGTTAACAAAAAAATAACCCACTGCTTACTGATAGGTAATTTTAGATTTATCCCGTATTACCTTAAAGGACGACACACAGAGAGAGAGAGAAGATTATTCGTAATGTCCATGAATCGTCATGCGAAAGCTGGGCGCAGAAACCCCTCCATGGTGCTAACCAGCCCCCCTCTGTTCCTGGGGAAAGCCTTCAGGTCACTAGCTCTGCTTGCCTGCATTCTCCACCAAAATGTTAGGTATTTACATGTTAGGTAATATTTAATCTCCATAACCCTGGAACCTGAAATAAACACACCAAATACAAAGAGGAGCTCATTTTACACTGTCTCATCAAGAATGGAGAGGAGGCGAGGCACAACTCCCTCCGGAGCTGTTTCCAACGCCCCCCCCAGCTCAACAGAGGTTTTTATTTTTACAATGGGGTGGAGGGCGGGCCTTCCTTGAGTTTCAAAGTTACAGACTCATCTCCTAGGAAACCATATTCCAGAGATAACAGCACAGCAGGCTTACAGAGGAACTACACAGTCAAAATACACATACAACTCCTCAGCTGACCGGTAACTTAATCAACATTCTTCAGAATCAGCTGACCGAGGTAACTCAATCAACACATATTGTTTGGACCTTCATCTTGTCTCAGGAAGTGATCACAGAGGCCATTCTTCACCACTCTAAAATGTGATCAAAGAAGATCGATGACCTTTCGTTTAAACAAATACTTATCATGTCCTGCAACGTTCTTTAGGCCTCAAAAAGGTACATTAAATACAGAAAATACCTATCACTTACTACTGACCAGTTTTCATCAGCTTTCCCCTCTCCACGTGAAGTGTAACATCCAGCAATGGTCAATTTAGGTATTGTTTGACCATTCAACATCTGGTCAAAAAGGAGACACGAGACTGCACGTTATCCCTTTAAACCAGCCTGCCTTCCTCTCACCAGCTGGAGTTCAGAGCCTGCAGCTCTGACAGAGATAATGAAATCATAACAAGAATATTCTCTCCTACCAAGGTCCCTTACAGAGCAACTCGTTTACATAAACTCCTCGCTTCAAAGAAGAAAGAAGAATGTTTAAATTAAATATGAACTTCTAAAATTTACAAGAGTTAATCATTAAATAAAGATTAGTTTATTGCTATTTATAATAATTATAAAACAAGGAAAGTTTCATTAATCTGTGCTCAATGATTGTTTAGCATGTTTACTTGAGGAGGTCATAACATTTGCACTCACACAAGCAAAGTAAGGTAAAGTTTAAGTCCATGACACATAATTAACCTTTCACCCAGATCAGAGCCTCCTACTATCAAAGAAGGTGTGTGTATTCTGAGATTCTTGGTAACATCCAAACTTGTCAACTTTTGGTTGGCTGCCCAACCAAAACATCATAACATTAAAACTAGATCGCTCTGGTTTTTCTTCAGTTCTGGAGAAAGCTTCAGACCATCCATCTGTAGCAAAACCTCTTTAACCAGCAAAGATTTTGACACGTCATCAAAACCTTTAAAACTTTTTTCACACCTGCAAAGCTGATACAACAAGATAGTTCCTGCAGAACAAAGCTGATATTGTTAGACTCCTTAAGAGTCCGCCAGATGCACGGTTCCATCCGTCTGTCGTGACCCGAGACATCTCTGGACTGAAAGGATCGGTACCACGGTACTCTACAGCCCTGCGGTGCCAGCGGTCATCCGACCTCTCTTACTTTCGGATCCACCAAGAGGGTCTCTGAATCCGGGTAATGTAGACACACAGATAGCGTCTGGATGTGGTTTTGATAAGAATTAACCATAGCTTAACGCAAACCAAACTCTTTTACATCCAGAACTCAGCTCTCCGCGATACGGAAGTTCTGATCAACATTATATTCACACATAGGTTCCAGACACCACCCTTAGTTCCATCCACTCACAGTTAATAATAGTTTAACCAGTTTGTCAAGTGTTAATTGTTTGTAAAATAAATTCTTACTTTTGTAAACCTGACTGTTTCTTGAATCAAAACGAAGTGTGTACAATCCCCTAATGAATAAAGAATCCTAGAATCTTCTGATTAAACATCCTAAGACCAAACAGGTTGATGTTCTATATTTATATACAGTATCACAGCTTATTGGTCACAAGTTGAGTTAATAAATATATTAAGCTCTTAAAGCACTCAATTTACCAACGCAACAGAAGCAACTTCATTTCTAATACTTGTTTCATTGAGAACGTTCTTCCAAAAGCCGTTTTAGCAGCTATTTCACATGGAGTTTGAACAGAGAATGAGCGTGCGCAAGCTGGAAAGTTGGTTGCTTAGCAATGGTGACGGTGTCCATCATCCATGGGAAAACTTTATTATATAAACAATAGAGGGGTCAGGCTGACAACTTGTGGGAGACAAAGACAAAAACAACTATATTTCTTTTTTGATACATTATTTTATGGAAATTATGACGTAAAAATAAGAAAAGTCAGGAAGCTAGGACATCAAGAGATCTATCTAACTAAAGTTATTACATATCAATATATGAAAACAGTATAAATGACTGCCTTGGGAGTTTTAGTGTTCTGGATTTGCTGTGGTTTGCTATGGTCTGGCTCGTTCTCCTCATGGCTCTGGCCTCCTTCTCATCGTGGTTCCTGCCTGCGGATTTCACTCATTTGGATTACAATTTGCTGATGTAGACTGCTCTGATGTGTGAGGGTTTGGTTCTCACTCCTGCAGCTTTTGGTGCCTCAGAACTAACTCTGTCTTCCTCTGCTGAGTCCTCAGGACGTCTATGGTTGTACAACGCGGGGTGGGGGGGTGGGGGGGGGGGTGTTAGCGTACCAAAGGACAACAATTTGTTTATTTGTCTACTGTAAGGTCAGATTTCATCTCACGGAAGTCTCCAGGCTGTTCCACCTGCACTGATCTCCAAACCAGTAAACACACAGCTCTACGACCTTGTTGCCAAGAGGAGAAGCCATAATAAACCCTTCTCCTCAATTCCCCTATATTTGTTGGAAGCCAAGATCTCATGCAGAAGACAAAATTTTCACTCTCCGAATAAAAGTTCATCTTCCTTGAATCATAAATGACTTTACCACTTTATAGGTTAATTTATTCAAATGCGTCCAAAGTGTTTTAATAATGTGTACCTTAATAGATGATGGGTTAAAATGAATATTTTCCAGCAATGATTCATTTCAGGTCTTAAATGACACCAGATTAATATTTGTTGATTTTATTAATTTAATCAGTATAGCCACACATAATTTGTTATTATTAATGTGTTAGCATTCATGTGGAGGTTCCTCCAGCCATTTCTCAGTGTTAGTATTATTTAAATATTTTTTTTCCACACGCTGGTTTATTATTTCATTTTGTTGCAATATTGTAAGATGTTTACTAATGGGTGCACACATTTAGTAGTTTATCTTATACAGAGTTTATTTGATCATTAACTATTTTCATTTGTATTCTGCTGAGATTGGATGAACTGGCAGAGAGAGAGGACACTCCCAGTGTAACTCCAGGCAGGAAGTGGAACATTCCATCTGGCTCCTGGAAGCAGGGGACTTGATCATGAAGAAACCAGAAGTTCTGAAGCTCTAATTGAGTTTACCAGATTTTGTTAGGAGGTATTAGTTAAACTTTTTGTGGTAGTTATACTTTGTTGACTTAGTTTCCTAGGTTTATTTACTGTTTGTCTCAGTGTTTCCCCTGTCTCTCTCCTCCTCGTTGTCTGTAGGCTAGCCTTTGTGTATAAATTCCCCTGTGTGTCTCAGCTTTTGGGTCCAGTCTTTTAGTTAAGGTTATTTCCGTGGCCATTTTTTCCTTTGGGCCTGTTTTTGTTTTGAGTTTGGTTAATTATTTATGGAAATAAATTGAGAAGATATTCTTTTTATACCATTGTCCTGGAGTTTTACTGCTCGGTCCATGACAATTCACTTCGCAGTAAGGTGTATTAACACTTTCACTTCACATTAAGAGAAAACCTCTTAGTATCTGAGTGAAGGCGTGATCTCCTAAGGTACTTTGTTAACACCCTTTAAAACTTGTCAAATTCTGATTTGTCTAGAATTTGTAAACAACATTTGATAAATACAGGAATCACTTCCTGATTCCTCAGTCTTTGCTGTTTACTTGGTAAGGCCAACCAGGTGAGCAAGCTTTTGAGACCGTCCTCTTTTGACCTCAGGTCAAAACATCTCTCAGCAATGCTTGTGAGAGATTACAGACATTACAGCCCCAGACACAGAACAGGCACAGCTTCCTGCCGTCACCTGAAGATAACCCAGACTAGACGGGTCTTACTCAGAGCTGGCTACGAGTTCCGGTGCCAGAGGGCCATGCCATCGGCAGTGTCCATCTCGACCTCTTGACCCCCTGGATCGCACAAGGATCTTCACACAAGGGTGCATAGACCCGGCACAAATTGTGTCCGATCAAACCATATAGCCAAACTGATTTTACAGCCCAGACCTCACAAGCTCTCTCAGATACTCACAAGGTTTTGGTAAAACATCTAGCTTACATTCTACCTTTTAATTCATCATCTGTTATCTGTACAACCATCATTTCATTCATACTTTGTCATGTAAAATCATTAGTTAGGAAAATAGAATTTAAAACATTTTCATAAACTATATTCTTGACTCTGTCTGAATTAATATGAAGTGTGTTTCCCTAAATAGTCAAAGAACCTAAAGGAATATTACGTCAAATATACAAAGATCAATCAGATTTATATTTCATATTTATATGGAATATCACATCTTATTGATGACTGAACAAAAATGTAGCTAATCCTCACCGCTACAAGGCTTTTTAGGTGTTTTGAGTTAATTAGCTGTTTAGAGTGTGGCACCAGGGGTCTTCAATGTTGAAACCTTTTCACAATGTTCTAATATTCTGAGATACTGAATTTGGGATTTTCATTAGGTGTCAGTTAAAATCATCAACATTAAAGAAATAAACATTTGAAATATATCAGCTTGTGTGTGATGAATGAATCTAACATAGTTTCACTTTCTCAATGGGATTACTTAAATAAATCAGCTTGATGATGATATTCTTATTTTATGATCAGCACTAGGGATGTCCCGATCCGATCACATGATCGGAAATCGGCCCCGATCACGTGGTTTCAGACTGATCGGGACTCGGGCTTTACTTCCCGATCCAAGGCTCGATCCGTACTTGGATACTGGGTTCAAATTACAGGAGAGCAACTTGGTTCTCCTTAAAGGTTGTGTTATGATCACCAGTTTCTACATGCTCCTGTTCCTGCTCCACTTCCTTGCGGAGAGGAGCAGCCCCTCCTCCACTCCTGCTCCTCCCTCCCGCCTTCCCAGCTGCGCTCAATCCCTAATCAGCTTCTTAGCTTTTAAAAGGGCGCGGCCAAAAGAACCAGGGGCAGAAAGAGTGGGGAATACCTCGAGAGTGAATGAAATCCAGACACACCTAGTTTGAACCTAGTTTGATTTCAATGAGTGGTTTTGGTCTGAGTTATGTGGAACTTTTGGGGATTGTGCTCGAGGTAGGAAACTGGTTAATTTAAACCTACTTCCTGTGCTTGTTCAGTGGAGCATTTGTAGAGGTTAAGTTAACCTGTTGGCAGTGTGTGCTCAGTGGAGCATAACTATTGCATTTGGTGTGTTTGCTCAAAAGCGCTTAGATTTAGTAATTATTACAGTTTTGTTTCCATTACCTTAGCCCTGTGCTCGCTCTTAAGTTTGATTTGGACTTAATCGGTTTACTTTCTCTTTTAGCCCAAAAATGGAAATGGCAGAATTTGTGAGTCTACTCTGACTTATTGGTTTATTATAGTAGTGGAGCTGAGCTCCAGCTTTCGTGTTCCATCAAGTCCTTGTTGTTTTTCCTCTATAGGAGGTCGCCTTTAGTTCTTGTATTTAACTAACATGAGTTTGGTCATTTATTTGTAATAAAATCGTTTGTTTTTAAAATCCTGACTCATTTTATGTTACGACATCCTTCACCAATACCATCACCAGTCGTAACAGGTTGTCAGGCTCCCCTGATGCCCTTAACTTACACACCCAGAAGGAGCACAAAAAAGATCCTGTTTCTACCTAAATTATATTATTTATATGGACTCAGAGTAGTGGGGATTCTTTTGAGCAGAGATGCAGAGAGCGTCAAGCTTACTGCTGATTATTCATGAACTCCAGTTGCGTTCTGCGCACGGCCACAGTAACATGTTCTAAGTGGTGTCACCAAAAAATATATAATTACCAGACAGTCATTTGTGTCCGTTCATTTTCTCTCTGGTAAGTTCTGTCACTGGCACAGCCGGGCAGCGCAGACTCCGCTTTTTTTGCGGTCAATAGATCATTTTGATCTGCTAGTTAAAAAGTTACTTGTGAGGTGAAAAAGAAGGAAGCAGGCAGGAGTTTTTCTGGAGGACTGGGAGATGCAGGAAGATCAGAGACAGACAGGACAGGAAGATGGGAAAATAAAAACCAAGAAAACAAAACAAAGTTATTAAAAAAATAAAATGTAGGTAGATTTATCCCACTACACGTCTGTACCTGTATAAAGCAATAACTTATCAGCATGTAGTATTTATATAGTTGATACAGTTCAGATCATCTTCAAAACTCCGTCCCATGCCCAGGGACGTATCTAAGCATTTTGGGGGCCAAGGAAAAATAGACTCCTGCCAGGTGTTTTAAGCTGAAGTGCTATCTGTTTTTATATTAGACTTTTTATATTTGCAATAAAGTCCAAAAGTGAAGAATTTGTTATCTTGATTGTTCAAGCTACCTCACAGAAGTGATCTGCTGTTAAAAATTAAAATGAAAAGGTAATTAAATAAAAAATAAGGAATATTCTGGAACCGTTTCTTCCTTTTCTTTTTTTTTAATGTATCGAAAGAATCGGATCGGGACTCTGTATCGGCAGATTCTCAAAATCAAATGACTCGGACTCGGGGGCAAAAAAAACCTGATCGGGACATCCCTAATCAGCACCTGTATATTCAGACTTTCATGTAGATTTTCTTACTCTATAAAAACACTAGTCCCATAAGTGTAAGAGGTTTAGCTTTCTTTTGCTTTATGTTTTTGATGGAAATATTTATGTAATATTAATGTCAAGCTTTATTAATAAGAGAAAAGCGATCTCTGTGGATCTCCTATTAGTGACAAGGTTCAGTAGCAGAACTCAGATGCATAATTCAGAATGACTGATGGAAAGTTCAAGCAGTCCACCTACAATAAACGCAACACCAACACAACGGGTGGAAGGAGTAGGACGACACAAGAGCAGACACGAAGAATCATTAAAAAAATATATGTACAGAAACTAAAAAGTGACAGATCAAATGAAATGGGTCGGTACAAACAGAAGGTCAGCCACAACATTAGGACCACCTTTGATTGATGGTGCAGAAAGACCATTTAAAGCACATCCCTTTAGACTTCAGGGTCAGACCATTTTAAACTTGATGGTTTTGGAAATTTATTATATTTATTGGCTCCTGAAGGTGGACCTAAATGCAGGTAAGTGCTGAAATTTCATGCGCAAACCCAACTGTGACAAACTGGACTAAAAGTCTGAAAAGAAACAACTTAGGGCATTTCAGAGAAGGGAATGTTGAGATTCTGACAAGAATCAACACAAAATAGACAATAACTATATATTTATACACACTGAGGGAAAGTAACAACTGACAAGGGGCAGGTGTGATGATAGTAAATAAGAACGAGAAGTGACAAAATCAGGAATCAAAATGTGTGCCAAAGACAGTAACCCAAACCAAAAAGGATTGCAGACAGAATCAGAATGTTATAACAAAAGATGCTAAAGAAAAATGCTAGAATAAAATCAATCAACTTACACACTGAGGTCCCTTTGAGTATTTTTTTCTGAATAACAAACAAAAGATTATATAAGTGCTCTGAGGATTCCCATGTTGCTCGTTTACAACTAATTCACTTCTAGATTAAATCCAATTGTTTCTACAGGATCAACCACAGAAAACATACAAAAAACTATATATTGTCTATTTAACATAGAAAGCTAATATTTGATTATATGGTAGCTGAGGCTTAGCCAGGCAAGCCTTCCTATAGTGGTCTGGCCACAAGCCATTGAAACAACCCTGTATGGAACTGAATCTATGTTCATCTTTCAAGTCTCTGCACACAATTAGACAGCGTTAGGACCAATCAGAGCAACGAACAACGTGACATACTCACCGCCACGGATGTCAGTCAACAGGACAGTCCGCCATAGAAGACGCAAATGTCTCCTTTTTCTAAATAAAGGACTTAATTACCTCTATCTGCTAATGTCTCACAGAACAGCCCAAGTTCTTAAGTCGACGCCATCTTTGTTGTTTTCCTCTGTTACAGCTGTAGCGTTAACCCCCCTAACATATGCACAGTGCTGTGATTGGCAAGACACATCAGGTCAGGCCAATGGGAGACCTACTGAGGCTATCGTGGCTGAACAGACCTGCAGCAAAATGTTTTGCTACTGCTGCAGTTTTTCTAGATTTCTAGGCTAGCTGAGAGTCTGCCGAATGAGAGAAGATCCCAGCTTCAAGCTCATTCAGATAATAAGTTCTGTCTAAAATTCCCAGAAGTTTGTTGCGTTTGCTCTGTGAAATGAACATTGTCGTAGAAAAGGTGCAGTTTTCTACAGTCTTTAGAAGAAGGTTGGAGCAACTGGACCTCTGGGAAAAATAAGTAAATGTGGTAATGAGGGTTTGCATTTTCTGTCCAACTTAGCTGGAGTTCCTCAATCAAAATCTTAGAAAGTAAGGCAAAGATTTTACTTTTCCTTTCAAATCGGAGGAGCGGATGATTTATTTGACAGGAATAGTACGGATCTATTCAAGCGAGGTTCTTTGAAAACATTCTATGTAATTAATATCTAACCCATTATAGTTACTTCTTTGAGCAAGTTCGGTTTGGAGACCAAGTTTAAATGACTAGATTGACAAGCTAAAGGCTAGTCACAACAGGGCCAAGAATAAAACAACTTTCTGTTGACTCGGCATGAATCGTAAATGGTCCAACAACTCCCCAAGACGCAGCCATTTATGCAACATATTTAGTTTCAAGTTTTTAATTAGTCACAATCAATGTTTTTTTTATACTTGTGATAAAGACAATATGCAGGTTTAATCAAAAGATCATGAAAGAAATATTTGGGTTGCTTCTCTTGTTTGTATCTGTTTCTATTTTGTTTAAATTTAAATAGCACAAAAAATAAAATATATGGAGAAGGACAGGATGGAGGCAAACAAAAACAGCAAATACACAAAGATTTCCCCTAAGAAGCTGTCAACTTGTGTACATAAATCTGTACGTATTTGATAGCCCGATGACTCCTCTGAGAATAAAATCTTTAACCTTGACAGTGGAAAAGCCATTTATGTCCAGTGAGCCGTACAGCCATTCGGCATTAAAGCTGCAATAGAGGAGATTCTGTGCAAAGGGACAGCTTTCTTATCAGACTAAATGATGGCTGCGACACAGAGGAGTGGCCCATCTCCTCCAACTGAAACGTGGCCCATTTCTTTTTCAGCACAGATGAAATTTCTTTACTGTCCAGTTCTGTTCACTGATATGTAATTTTCTCTGGAAGCACATTCACTTTCTGGTATTTTTCTTTTAAATGAAAACTTTTCTCTCCACTCAAATTTAAGGTTCTTTTCTGCAGAGTTTCCTGATCGCTGGACTCTTCTAAAAGCTTATTATTAGAAGCACACTGATAGGGGATTTCAAATTAACACTGAGGATGCTGTGGTTATTTCAAGGCTTGCACAAAAAGTTCAATAGGAAAAGTCACAGTTTCGTATAAAAGTCATAGTTTCACTAGTGTGTTTAATTACAGGGCCAACAATCGATATACCTTTGAGGATTTGAGTTTTCGTGTCCCTGTTGCCCTTTTAGGCCTTTAATGGAGAGCTGCACTCAGCCAAGCAGCATGTCTTCACTGAAGCAAGTTATGAGATTTTGGCCAGAATCGATTAGAATGATGGAAAAGGTGGATGAAAGTGGGTCCAGGTTAAAAAAAGAGAGAAAAGCTGAAGTTGGCTCTCAGGAGATTACTGTAAATCTGTCTCCTAAAAGGTAGCGAGTGACCTAATAAAGCAAAGGCTTGATTTACAAATACAGCTGAACTTTTGGTTTTCACCAAGCAGCTGTGGGCAGAAAGGCTCCAGCTCAGACTGAAACATCAGTAGTAACAGCCGCCAGCTTTTAAAAGACACGGTTTTTCACTAATTCACTAATCAGATAAACACAAATTTTCTGTGTCTTCATTTTGCACAGTAATACGTAAAACAAGGAAGCTATTTAAAATTTATCAAACTGGTCAAATCCTTCATAATTAGTAAAGCATGTTTACAAAACTCTTCCCAATTTATTTTTGTATAGCGGACTTATTTTTCGTGTTAAAAACATTTAATCTGACAGATTGTAATAAAAACTCAAAAAAAGCAAATGTATTTTGTAGGGTTAACTACATACTAGAATCAACACTGTTGCTACTCAGTTGTAGATTCTGAGAATGACCAAGCAGAATAATCTATGAAGCTTATATCATCAATGTAAGTTCACACACCAACCTGTTTGGTCCATTTTTAATCTAAAGATTAATGTTTAATTTAAGATAATTAAATTTAATAGCAAAAGTTTATTTTTGAATCAGAAGCTAGGAATCTTTGCTTTTCAATAACCAGAATTAATTATACCTTTCTGTGTTTCATTTCAAAGAATGAGGCAAGTTTAAAAATGAAGAATTGTATTGCTAACAATTTTTAAACTTTAAGATTTGAATGACAATTATGAATGACAATTATGAATGACAATTTTTAACAGGTTTGATATTAAACTTGTTTTAAAAGGCAAACCTGTGGCTGGATGAAAGCTAAATGAAAATACGAGTTTGGATGCGTGAATGGATTTCTCAGAAGGTTTCTTTCAGAGAGAGGAACGCGTTCTGGGCTGGAAATGATGTTTTGCAGCTACATGAGTTGTTTACTTAGAGAACAGCATCAAACGTCATCTGTCAAAAGTGTCTACCTCACCCAGCTTCCGGAGACCCCCTTTTGGATCCGAGATGTCAAGTGGAGATGATTTCCTCCGGACACGAGGATGGTAGAAGGACCTTGATGCGACCAAATCAGTCTTGGGTTGTCTCCGTGGGTCACACGACTGATGAAACTATTTGCATCTCAAAGTCCATAACTCTGAAGGAGTTTTTGCATCTTAACTTAACTCAGAAATCAATACCTCTGGAAGGAGTTTTTCGTCAGCTGGTTACAGTTTACGTTTATTCTTAGCTATTCTTATCAGCGTGACAGAACAGCTTGGAAGAGGATCAGGGCAGACGTCCCGTCTCCTCAGGATGGTGTTGGTTCAAGAACTGACTCGAAAGCTGTTGCAATTTAGTTTACAAAGTCCTCAGAACACACCCACTTTCAGCAAGAAAGCTTTGGTCTTGCGTCAAAACATGTGTTGGCAGTTATTGTTTACTCTGGATAAACTCTGTGTTAGATGGATAAGGTGGAAGCTGGCCTTCTGATTTGCTGAGCACACATTACTGTCATCAACCATAATCATAACTATACCCAAAGCATAATAATTCATTTCAGTAATTAAAATACATTTATACTGAACCAACTGATTATTTATGATGATTATAATAAGCAGTAATAAAGTCAAAGAGTTTATTAATATTATTATTTAATTATTATCTTGAACTTGAAGTGTCCTTCTTCTGGGACAGAACAGCAGCAGATAATGAGATATATTCTTCAGACATCATGACTCCTGGGTTAATCTGTGGATTTAAAAGTTACAGCTTGACTCAGCTGGGTAAATGTGACCTTTGCCACAAATTAGAGAACCTTGATGATGCTACAATTTATTCAGTAGATCTGATCTGAGATGGCATTGCTATATTATGGTATGGTTATTACCAGGGTGTGACGTGATGGGGGTATGGGGTATGTATAATACTCTCTACAGCAGAAAAATGTGAAAACCTCAGGTTCGGTCTGGCTTTTTTAAAATTGAGAATGAAAAAGCTGTTGATCCCCTTTGCAGCTCAGCAGTCTGGCTTCCCTGGATCAAATACAGGATCTTTAATCATTTAAAGTCAACCAATAAATTATGTCCCCAAATAACCAACCACTAAGCAGAAAGAGCTGCATTTAATGAGCCTTCTCTTTCTCCGCGTCTCCTATAGGTGCTTCATACATTCACATCTTACGGCAAACTGGAGATGATAGCTTAACAAAATTATGAAAAGCTACATTTACATTGTATTATAACTGTCAGTTGTTAAACCTAAAAATTACAGCATCATCTGCATACATTTGACGTACCATACCATACTGTAGCATTAAAGATTAGCTACATATGTATTAAATG
The DNA here is from genome assembly GCF_043380555.1 of Nothobranchius furzeri. Classification (NCBI taxonomy): domain Eukaryota; kingdom Metazoa; phylum Chordata; class Actinopteri; order Cyprinodontiformes; family Nothobranchiidae; genus Nothobranchius; species Nothobranchius furzeri. The sequence continues at coordinate 39,866,652 of NC_091752.1, forward strand.
ATCAATAAGATGTGATGTTACATATAAATATGAAATATCAATCTGATTGGTCTTTGGATGTTTAATCAGAAGACTTTAGTTTTTTTGACTTATTCAGGGACCATACACACTTCATATTAATTCAGAGTCAAGAACATAGTTATAAAAATTATTTTAATTCTATTTTCCTAAACTAAATGATTGTACATGACAAAGTATGAATGAAGTGATGGTTGGGTAGATAACATGATGAATGGAATGATGGAATGTGAGCTAAATGTTTTAGCAAAACCTTTGTTAAATATCTGAGAGAGAGAGATTGTGGAGTCTGGTTTGTATGTCTGGGTTTGGCTGTATGGTTTGATAAGCTATTGATTTGTTTATAAAACCATCCAACGCAATTTTTCTACGCACCCTTGTGTAAAGATCCCCAAGCGATCCAGGGGATCAGGAGCTCAAGATGGACACTGCCGATGGCGTGGACCTCTAGTATCAGAGCTCGTAGGCAGCTCTGATCATGGCCCATCTAGTCTAGGTAATCTTCAGGTGACGGCAGGAAGCTGGAGTGTCCATTTTGTGTCTAAGCCTGTTTGGTGGCTCTTAAAAGAGCCGTTGTGCCTGTAATCACTCGCATGCGGTGCCAGGAGGCTTTGAGCTTGAGGTCAAAAGAGAGGATGGTCTCAAATGCTTGCTCACCGATTGGCCAAACCAGGATGCAGTGGGGGAACTACTAGATCAGGAAGTAATTCCTGTTTTATCAACTTTTGTTTATAAATTTGGCAAATCAATATTTGACACATTTAAAAGGCATTACCAAAATACCTCAGAAATCTCTCCTTCAGTCAGATACTCAGAGAGGTTAACTCTTAATGTGAAGTGCAAATGCTATAACAGTTATGTGAAGCAAAAAATGTTAAACATTAATAATAATAATCTGTGTTGGATAGATTAACATTAAGTCAACCAACACTGATCTGGTGTAGTTTAAAATCTGAAATGGATCATTGCAGGAAAATTACACATTTTAACACATCATTGATTAAAGCACACATTATTCAAACCCTTTGTGATTTAAACATCTTGTTCATTCAACACATTTGATTATATCAACCTATAAAGTTGTAAAGTCATTTATGATTCAAGGATGATGAACTTTATTCAGAGTGAAAGTTGCAGAAGTGTTGCACATTTAAATACTGCATGGGAGCTGACCAAAGTGCTGCACAGCGGTCATTAAAAACAAGTAAAACAAGAAAATGCAATCCAATGAGAGACCATCAGTACAAAATTTTTTTTAATCAAATACAAAGCCAAGCAATAAAAGTAGGTCTTTAAATGAGACTTAAAAACAATGAGAGAGGATGCCTATCTGACTGTAATAGGCAGTGAGTTCCAAAGTATGTTTATGTTTATGTATTTAGCAGATGCTTTTGTCCAAAGCGACTTACAAGTGATAATCGGCATGTTGCCCTTGAGGCTAACTACAACAATAACAACAACTTGACATCAATCATGTAGAGGAGGGAGCAAGGAATGGGCAGTAGAGAGAGGGGACGGGTGCAGGGAGGGTGCTAGTTAAGAAGATGCTCTCTGAAAAGCAGGGTCTTCAGGAGTTTCTTGAAAATTGAAAAGGAAGCCCCTGGTCTGGTAGTGCTTGGAAGGTCATTCCACATTTGTGGAACGATGCATGAGAAGAGTCTGGATTGTCCTGAGCGTGGTGTAGGCACTGCTAGGCGATGATCCTGTGATGACCAGAGCGGCCGGGCCGAGACGTAAGCCTTTGCAAGAGGATTCAGGTAGATGGGAGCCGTACCATCTCGGACTTTGTATGCTAGTGTTAGAAATTTGAACTTGATGCGTGCTGCTAGCGGTAACCAGTGGAGCTCAATGAACAGAGGGGTGACGTGTGCTCTTTTTGGCTGATTGAAGACCAGACGCGCCGCTGCGTTCTGGACCATTTTATGAGGTCTCACAGTACAGGCTGGAAGACCAGTTAGAAGGGCATTGCAGTAATCAAGTTGGGAGATGACAGTAGATTGCACCAGGAGCTGGGTGGCATGTTGTGTTAGGTATGGTCTGATCTTATTTATGTTATACAGTGCAAAGCGGCATGAACGAGCAACAGAGTCAACATGGTCTTTGAAGGTCAGGTGTTCATCAATCACAACACCCAGATTTCGAACTGCCTTTGAAGGAGCCAGAGATAGGAAGTCATTTTGGATTGAGATATTGTGCTGTATGGATGGTTTTGCTGGGATGACAAGTAGTTCAGTTTTAGAGAGGTTGAGTTGGAGATGGTGGGATTTCATCCATTTTGATATGTCAGAGAGACGGTTTGATATTCATGCAGAGACAGTGTGGTCGTCCGGTGGAAATGACAGATAGAGCTGGGTGTCATCTGCATAGCAGTGGTAGGAGAAGCCATGTGATCGAATTATCTCACCCAGTGAGGTGGTGTATATGGCAAAGAGAAGAGGTCCTAGTACAGAGCCCTGGGGGACTCCTGTGGCAAGATGGTGCACGGTAGAGGATTGTCCAAGCCAAGATACACTGAATGATCGCCCTGTGAGGTATGATTCAAACCAGGCATTGCTTTCTCTGTGATGCCCATGCTAGAGAGTGTGGACAAAAGGAAGCCATGGTTGACAGTGTCAAATGCAGCCGATAAGTCGAGCAGGATAAACACTGAGGATTTGGCTGTTGCTCTAGCTTCTTTTAAGGATTCCGTCACTGCTAACAGAGCAGTTTCAGTGGAGTGGCCCTTTTTGAACCCAGATTGGTAAGGGTCAAGCAGACAGTTTTGTGAGAGGTATTCTGTGATCTGCTTGAAAGCCACCCTTTCAATGATTTTGGAAAGAAAGAGGAGGAGAGAGATAGGTATGAATGGGAGCAGCACACATAAATGCCTGCTTACAGCGATTTACAACACATATGAGGAGTGCACAATAGCAGCTGGTCAGCAGACCTCAACGCACATGCAGGGACGTATGGCCAGATAAATAAGATGGAGCTACACCATTCAGAGCCTTGAATACAAAAGTCTATATTTCGAACCTCACACGGAAGGCAACTGGAAGCTAATGGAGTGTCAGGACTGGAGTAATATGACTGCATCAGCTTGTATTTGTCAGGAACCTAGAAGCAGCATTTTGAACCACCTGCAGATGGTTTAAGGCAGAGACCGGATCACCAATGAGAAGCCCATTCGCATAGTCAAGCCGGGAGGTTATAAAAGCATGGATGACAGACTCCATGTTCCTCTGCTTTATTATTGCCTTTAGCCGAATTAAATGGTATAATTGATAAAACCAGGATCTCACCACCAAATTTATCTGACAGTTCATTGTGAGATCAGCTTCCAGTTTCACCCCAAGGCTAGAAACACACTGTTTCTGGTTTAAAACGGTCAAATCAAAGGCCAGATGGGAGTTGGAGAGATTTCAAGGCTCAAAGAGAGGAGACTCTGTTTTGTATTTGTTTAAATTAAGAAACAGTTATTTCTACTTCCACTATAGTGTAGTGTTGTATGCATGCTGTAGAGCCCCATGCCACCCCCACAGTCTGGAAGAATATTGGCTCACAGAGGAGACAAGCCACAGAGGGTAGGAAGGAACCATAAATGCTGCAAGTTCCGATGCGTGTCTCAGTCCCGCGCAGAATGTGCATGCGACAAGCTTTAGCCAAATATCATGAATCTCAGGGAAAAAGTTCTGGAAGTCCTTGCACAAGGTCACAGGAGGAGTAAGACCATCCAACTCAGTTAGAGATGAGTGAATTTATGGTCCTGTACAAGTTTGACTGATCACCACAATTGTTGTGCTATGATGTTAGAGAAATGGGTGTTTTGAGCAGATCTGACTGCTTTCTGACAACGGCAGAGTGATTCATTCAAAAGATGCTGAGAGCTTAGCAGTCTATTCTTCTTCCTTGTCTGTTCCAGTACTTTACACCACTGCATAAGGCCACAAATTGCCTTGTTTAGCTAAGGGTCAGATGTGTTTCTTTTCTGCCTAAGAGGGGCAACAGTGTCTAAGGCAACAGAGCAGGATATTTTAAACAGACATAGAAGGCCATCTACATCCACAGACGAGGCTGAAAGGGGTGGAGTGAGAGTCAACATCCAAAACTGACAGAAACTGCACAGTTGTACTGGGAAATATACATCTAGAAAAGCAGGCAGCTTGCCTCCAAGCTGGAGGAAGAAGGCTATAAGTGTTAAACAATACTGCAGAGTGGTCAGAAAATCCTACAGAGTCGACAGTCAAATCAGACACAAGTCCAAAAGATAAAGCCTAATCCAGAGTGGGAGAGCAGGCATGAGTGGGGACATTAACTAGTTGCTGTAGTCCAAAAGCATCCAGTACTTTCATGGAGTCTCTCACCAGGGGCTTCAGAGGACAGCAGACAAGAACATTAAAATCCCCAACAATAATGCCCTGGTCATGTTTAGGGAGTAAGTCAGATAAAAGATCTGAAAGTTCCATTATAAAAGCACTACTGTATCAAGGCGCCCTGTAGCAGAGCACAATGACGATTGGGGGAGAGAGACCAAGTTCAAATAGACCTCGAAATTGCTCGGGGTCAGTGGTCCCATAAGAGGTTTTAGGGGGAGAGTGGAACAAAATATGGACAATAAGCCCTGTCCCCGGCCTGAAAGCCTGGGCTCATTCACGACCTGACAGTCAGGAGGACAAAGTTCTACCAGAGAAGCAGACTCACCAGACGAGACCCACGTCTCCATCATGCAGAAGGGATTTGCTGCTTTGTCGACAAAGAAATCTTTTAGGAGAGTTGTTTTATTCCGAGTTGAGCAGACATTGAGGAGGGCAATCCGAAGAGGTGATGAAGAAGGCGGAGGAGGCAAATGAGAAGATCGAGGCACCCTTGACTTCACAGGATAGCTGAGATTCCAAAAGTTCACTCCAGCTGCAATTCGCTGCAAGTGCAGACCACCACTGATAGGATTCACCCTTTGCCGGTGCAGAACCTGAATTGACTGAGGCGAGGGGGCACAGAGAGATGAATACGGAAACCAATAGGGAGGGTTTTTCCAAATAGGTTTGGAGTCTATTCCGGACACCAGCATGCTTGCCAGACCACCGTCGCCTCCCAGAGCGCCCAGTCTGGCCTGGAGAGGAAAGGAGGAACGGCGGGACTTCATCCAACAGTTGAAAAAACAGCTGCCTGAAAGGAACTGTGGTAATCCCAGTCTCAGATGGAGATCAAAAAGAGTGTCAATCATGGAAAAAGTAGGCTGAGAATCAACTAAAAAGTGGCTCTGCAGAAAAGAATAAACAAAAAAAAAAAACAGGAGCAGCAGACGGCGAGCTGCAACAGTCTGCACCATCTTGGAACACAATGAGGAGCTTCACTGTTTCTGCTTCTACAACTACACAAACCTTTCTCGAGCACATCTAAAAGATTCTCAACGGGGTTACGGTCCAGTGATGAACCACTCTTTCAGAAATGGGACCAGATGAATCCTGGTGTTGATGTCTTGGAAAATGCCAGTACAGCTGGCAGAAATAATCCCATAATGGACTAACCTGGTCAGGTAGTCAGCTGAGCAAATAATGTTACTCAACCTAGATCCAACACAATCTCTTTTTTTTGGGTCAATCAGTATATCTTTAATAATTGGGTCTTTTGGAAAAGAGCATTGCATTAAAACAAAACCAGACCATGCTTTACATGTTGGAAAAGTTGCATATGTGATAAACATCACATTTTCTAAACGGCGTATCATTAGACAAAGAAAGTCCCTTATGGGGAAATTATCCTGGAGTGATATTTACCCACTTGTCTTGTTAGAGTGGAGCAGTTACTGAAAATCAATACTACATTTTTATGAATTAAAGATTTCCATCCTGATGGGATTAGTTCCTTTTATGACAGCGGTGTACCAAACTCAAGAGGTCACTGAATGTCTCAGTGCGTTGGAAGATGACAGAAATCATCAGCTGTGGTCTTTTCAAACATGGTTGAATCCAATTTTATAAATCAATAATACATTTGTTCATACATGAAAGCAACAGACCACTTCCAATTTTAAACTTCAAATGCTAGTTTTTGTCTTAGAACAATGTTTTTCATTAAACCAGAAGCATTTAGGAAATTTCTCTCACAAATTTCACATGAAAAACTTTTGATCCATCAGTTTTTAACACAGTGCAGCATATTGAAAACAAGTGCACGTTAACGTCCTTGTGATACTCAGGGACCTTCATGAAACATCCACTTTTAAAGATGACTTAACCTTCAACAGATTACTAGTTACAATTAGGGATGTCACGATCCGATCACATGGTTGGAAATTGGCCCGATCACGTGGTTTCAGACTGATTGGGACTCGGGCTTTACTTCCCGATCCAAGCCCCGATCCAGACTTGTGGGCCATTCCCATCTGTACCGGGTCGGCCCGGGCCGGGTAGCGTAGGTTGTTTACATATCTGGGTGGCCTGGTATTTTTCCGGGCCAACCAAGGCTCATTCTCGGCCCTCTTCTCGAGGGGGTCTGCTTCAGGCCGACCAGGGCCAACACACCCACTGCTGACAGCAAATTCACACCTTCCATTAGAGCAAGCCTTTGATTGGTGGGTAGAATCAGCCCACATGGGCTTAAGGCAAGGATGTGTGGAATCAACCGGGCCAGGCTGGGGCCGACTGGGGCTACCCGGCCTGGGCCGACCCGGTACAGATGGGAATGGCCCATTGGATACTGGGTTCAAATTACAGGAGAGCAACTTGGTTCTCCTTAAAGGTTGTCAGGCTCCCTGATGCCCTTAACTTACACACCCAGAAGGAGTACAAAAAAGATCCAGTTTCTACCTATTTTATATTATTTATATGAACTCAGAGTAGCAGGGATTATTTTGAGCAGAGCAGTTTGGATCAGCACTTTTCGTTTTCATTAATTTCCTTTATAATAAAACATTATATTTTACTCACCTCTCTCCTCATGTGATTCTTTCATGTGGGTTAGAAAACTTCAGCCCAACATGACAGTATCTGTGTTTACGGATGTGTCACTGTCTGGGGTGGGGGGCACGTGCTTGTCCCATACGGTGGCAAATCGCTGGCCCTCCCACATGCACGAGCACATAAATGTGTTGGAGCTTATGACAGTGAGGAATATGATCAGACACTTCGCTGCCCTTCTCGAGGGCCGTCATGTCGAAGTTCACACAGACAACCAGGTGGCGGCAGCCTACATAAATCACAAAGGGGGAGTTTGATCCCCCCCACTATTGCGTGTAGCCACAGATTTACTGTGTTGGGCACATGTCCACCTGCTGTCCATCAAAGCCACCTACATTCCGGGGGTCCTGAACGTGGCAGCAGACATCCTGTCGAGAGGGGGACCCCGCGACTCCGACTGGCGTCTGCATCCCGCACTGATATCACAGATCTGGATCAGGTTCGGGGAACCCTCTGTGGATCTGTTCGGCTTCAGACGCTCCTGTATGCGTTTCCGCCAGTCCCACTGATTCCCTGTCTCCTGGACCGAGTTCGGTCGGAACAGCTCTCGGTAATTCTGGTAGCTCCCAGACGCTTGTCCGCGTCATGGTTTCCAGACCTGCAAGCGCTAGTGTCCGGCTCCCCGTGGAGGCTCCCGTGGAGGGCGGACGCCCTTCTCCAGGCAGATGGGATAATCTAACATCCTCCGGAAATAGGCCAACGGCTGTGGGTCTGGCCGCTGAGCGGTCACGCTTAGAGGTTTCTGGGCATCCGCATGACGTGGTCGCCACGATTCAGAGTGCGCGGGCTCCTTCTACCGTCACTTCTTATGCTGCTAAATGGGCAGCTTTCCAGGAATGGTGCACAGAGCGAAATGTTCAAGCACTCTCCTGCCAGCTGGCGGATGTCCTATCGTTTCTGCAGATGCTAATGGACAGGGGCCTCGCATTCAGCACTATTAAAACATATGCTGCAGCTATCTCATCCTGTCACCAGGGTTTTGGAGATAGATCTGTTTTCAATCATCCGCTCACAAAGCCTGTTTGTGCGCTACAGAGATTCTTCCCTTGGGCAAGCGCTGTCGACCCAGCATCTTTCACACTGGCTGTGTGACGCCATTTCACTCGCTTACACATCATCAGGGCAGGATCCTCCTGAGATACTCAGGGCTCACTCAGCCAGAGGGATTTCCTCTTCTATGGCGCTCCACAGTGGTGTGTCGATGGAAGACATTTGTCAGCCTGCTTCATGGTCTTCACCCTGTTCCTTTACTCGTTATTATTTACGAGATGTGGCTTCAGGTTCCATCACTCGTTCAGTGCTTGGACCTCAGCGGGCTGAGTGAAGGCATTATGGCACCACATCAGCATTGCTTGAATGAATTCATCCTCTTGTGGATGATAATTTTAGTGGGGGCCCCACTCTCCTCTCTGGTTGCCTCAGCCTTTTAAGCCCTGGGCTGAGGCTGAGCGACCCTCACTAAAAGGAGACATGTTGGGTGTGTCCATTGGTTGAGCTAACCAGTGTGGCATAAACCCATCCAGCTGCGCCTTATTCCAATAGCAGCTCGCTTAAGGGCTAAGAATAGATGAAATAGAACGTTGGTTACGTATTGTAACCCCAGATTCTCTGAGTCTAGTCGCAGCCCTTAAGCCACTGGCCCCACTGGTTCTGTTAGGACTAAGAGCCATTGGAGGCGAACAGTGGGGTCGTTCCACTTATATACCCACAAGGGGTGCCCACCATTGGTGGGCGTACATTTAAGCTCTTCATGATTGGCTGATGCTGAGATCATCCTTCCAATAGCAGCTAGCTTAAGGGCTGCGACTAGACTCAGAGAATCTGGGGTTACAATACGTAACCAAAGATCCGTTACTGTCTGTGTGTGTGTGTGCATGGATGGACCGGACGCGGACTGAGCAAATCCAAACCCCAACTGCCCTTGTGCTAATTTTGGTCAGTATTTATTTCCACTTCATTTTTATAATATGGTCAACATTCTTTAACACTCAACCTCAGATTGGGGCAGATGAATAGTGTTTTATTAACTGCTGTAATGTTTCTGTCTCTTTGTTTCAGTAAACTTCAGAATTTCTGTTAGAAACAACCTAAATGACCTAATTCAGATTACTTTATTTTAGCTTTCGCTCCTTCTTAAATTCATTAACCTATGTTTTGCTTTAACTACATATGCAGAAACACAAATAGGATGGCGAGGGGAGCTTGTATCTTTCAGCCGCTCCTTTATGAAGCAAAACTGATGCAACGGTATCCCACCCTGCACAGTTGGGTATATTTGCTACTGATCAAAAGCCTGCCCCTCTCTCCTTCTATTAACCACTTCTTACTTTTTTCCTCCGTCCCCTTCTTCATTCGTCTCTCTCCACTCTTATTTGTCTCACTGAATTCATTCATCCCTTTTATCTTCCCCACCCTCTCGTTCCCAAACCTTCCCACCTCCCTCATTGACGGTAATCTCCATGTAGTATGATACTGTCAGACTTTGATCAAAGACCTGCCGCTCTTATTTATTCTGCGTTTCTCAGACTCCTATGTGCTTTAACTAATACTCAGTAGACTTAATGAGTACTATGGGCTGTGTTTGATCGAGCACAGCACACAAATACTACCCTCTCAGGCTGCCAGAGATGTCAGTGAGCGAAGCTAGTCTGCGTGGAAACAAAGGGAAGCAGGAGAAAATGCTGACTTTACTTGGAAAGACAATGAGACAATTAGTGCTCAGCTGAGGCAATGATGAAAGATGATGTAGCCGTACATGTTTTTACTCTCAAGCTGTATGCTCCAGTCCTGTGTGTGTGTTTAGGTATTTTACATATGTGTGGGTTGTGTATGTTGGTAGAACCACGACTCATATCACGCCCGCTCTTGAGCTTTAATCTGCTTAAATTTATATGCAATCATGTTTGTCCTGCTACAGCTTATTCCCCAGGTGTTTGTGGCTTTTAAACTGCAGTGCAACCATCCATAAGTTTATTTGTGCACGATGACTGCATTTAAATTCACATTTATTCCCTCCATAAGTAGGAAACCAGCTTAGTCACACACAACTGCAGACTAAGCTTATTACTGCTCCTGATCTGTTTAATTACATTCTGTTACAGCATATAGCTGCAGTTTACAAGTAAAAATATTATTTTACATAAATTCTACAGTGGCTAGAAAACTCTTAAAATAAAATTTGAGGAAAAAGAAGTAACAAAGCACTCTTTTCTCCTGGCACTCACAGAGCACAGACACTTCTGCTTTGCTCCCTTATCTTTTTTTCCCAAGGCCATAGGCGTCATTTTAACCGGGGACGCCGGGGACATGTCCCCGGCAAAATTTGTGATTGGCAGCTGTGTCCCCCACCCCCCACTTTCAAAACAGCCTGCTGATGAGGATTTTTGTTTTACCAGCTCACATCTTCCAGGGGTCGGCAACCTGTTCCCATCAAAGAGCCATTATTACCCATTTCCCACAGTAAAGAAAACACCGCAGCAACCGCGGCGTTGTGGGCGGGGCCTAGCCTCAGACAGCAGAGAGCTGCTCACAAGGTGACAGCAGCCGGTACCGGTCGCTCGCATGGGCGTCGCACCCGTGGGGGATTCAACACCCACACTTTTCCTTCTGTTTTGCTCACCTCCACACCAGTCTGGTTTCTTTATGTCGCACTCACTCTGTTTGCCTCATCTCCTTCTTCACCTCCCGCTTCTGACAGCCAATGTCGGGTTTCCAGGAGAGCAGGAGAGGGAGGGACGGAAGAGCTCGACTGAATTCATAATTTAAATCTTGACATTAGCTGTACAAAGTCTGAGTTTGATAAAGTGAAGAACAACAATTTGCAGAGGTTTATAACAGGCGCGGCGCCAGGTTTTCATTTTTGGGTGGGCCACGGTAATTCTGGACGGACCTTAATAAGCAGTGACTTAGTGAAGCAGGCAGGTCGCGCTAGAAAATTTCATTTAAAAAGACGTCATAAATGTTTTCCCCCGTCATTTTTATTTCTAAAATATGAAGTAAAAACTCCCAGTTTAATTTTCATTCATTTGTCATTAATATGTAGTCTACACCCGTGCGTTAAGTGGACCATCTTCCAGTAAAATCAAAGCTTCCAGCCCACCTCTCCAAATGCGTAAAATGTACATCAGCCGCTAGGCGCGCCGCGCGCACCATCAGCTACGTCAGCCCAGACAAGAGCAGAGCAACTAGAGAAAGACTAGAGGATAATTCTGTCTGGATGTGGATGGAGATTACATTTTACAGCCGCCTGATCATCATTTAAATACGTAACCCACCACCTGGCTTCTAGTCCATGCTATCAGCATTATTTTAATTGGTGTGTGTGGGTGTGTGTGTGTGTGTGTGTGTGTGTGTGTGTGTGTGTGTGTGTGTGTGTTGTGTGTGTGTGTGTGTGTGTGTGTGTGTGTGTGTTTGTGTGTGTGTGTGTGTGTGTGTGTTTGTGTGTGTGTGTGTGTTTTCCACTTCAAACACTGGTCTAACCAACCAGACCAGCGTGTCCAGTAACATATTAATGTTACAATTAAACAGTTTCACTTCATGTAGGCTAGGAACATTTCACCTGCCGTGGCCCGACCGCTCCTGCTCCACATAAACTTTGTGCATGATCAAATGTCTCTACAGGTGCTTTCTGAGCTGCTATTCTGCCTCAGACTGGATGCGTCATGCGTCTCCATATTAGAGACGGGAATAAGCGCTGTTCAGCCAAAGTTTCATAATTTCATTTAAAAAAAACATTTTTCCAAGTGACACATCCCTCAGAGAGACCGGGTTTCCAGACCGCTTCAGTGGGAGGAAATCTTATCGCATGCACCGTGGTTCTGCGCTGCGCTGCAAACCCCTCTGCAGATCTTCAGCTCACTGTCCACCGTGGGCACTCCGAGCCGCGCAAAACACAGTGTCCAGTATAAAGCTCTGATGTTCTGATGGGAATCAAGTTACCTCCGCGATGTGCATATTAAAATGTCAGCTCATCCATGCGCATCAGTGTGCGTCGGGGTAATTCTTTCAAAACAACCAACATCCTTGAGTTTATCTGTCAAAATAAACAGTTAAATGTAAATATATGTAACCTGCCATTTAACTGTTTTGCCTTCTTGTGAAGATTGTTGCAAAGAGAAACAACTAAACTTGATTAACCCCAGAGCCATGCGCACTGCACTGTACTCCGTGACTGTAAATGAGGGGGAAACGATTTAATCAGATCCTTTTCTTTTCAACATGGTTTAATGTAAAGTTTCATTCAGTACAAACTTTAGTTACACCAATCTAACGAGACAGAGCCTGGATTTGTATTCTGAACAGTTTAAACATGTTTAAAACGGAGATGTGAGTGACGCATCTAAAATTCGCACCTGCTCCGCTATTATGGAAATTAAACTAACAATAACATGAAATTATTTTAGGCACAGACAACATCCCCCACACGTTTGAAAATCTTGCAACGCGCCTGGTCGCTTGTGTTCGTCAAAGTTGTCTTTCATAAGACGATAATCAATAAAATGATTTATATAAAGTGGATCCAGAAGTTGTAGCCCGTCTCTGCCTTCAATATTTTGATATTTTTCACCCTGTTGGTGGTTTTACTGAGCAGGTGCCACTTTTGTCATACATTTCTTTTAAAAACATGTTTAGACTGTTCAGAATACAAATCCAGGCTCTCAGAACCAGAGCGCATGTAAAAGGTTCCTCCCACTGAAGCGAGTGTTTTCCAAACCCTGTCTCTCAGAGACTTGTCACTTAGAAAATGTTCCCTGATTATGAAACTTTGGCTGAATAGTGCTTGTTCCTGTCTCCAATGTGGCGACACATCCAGGAGCCGTCTGAGGAGAATCCCAGAATCTCACATTATCTTCAGCTCAGGAAGCGCATATGATTACGCACAAGCGTGACGCGTCAACCCGGTCTCACAGTAGACCGGGTTGGACCTGTTCAGGTTTACGCAGACAATCTTTACATTTAGAATTAGCTTACAGATGTAAAATTAATGCAGTAAAATATGAAGCATTTTATTTAAATATCCATTCATTATTTTACAAGCACAGAGAGCCGCATCAGATGGATGGAAGAGCCGCATGCGGCTCCAGAGCCGCCGGCCCCTGTGCTAGCCTATATTGTCCCCAGCAATTTTTAAACCCCACTCAAGTGTATGGTTACTGTCCCCAGCAATTCTGAAAACAAACTGACGCCCTTGCCCAAGGCTCTTTTGTCCTGTCTGCCTACAGAGCGCTTCTCTGCATTTCCTCTGGAAATCCCTATTTTTCAGAAATGGATTTAATTAATTGGTCATTCAACACAATTGGTAAGATTTTTTCTACGATGAGAACAGAGGAGGGGGATCCCACTTGCCCTCATGGGACACACGCAGCGGGATATATGCTTGATTCCTGGAAGGAGTGGAAGGTCGTCTGTCTCTCTCAGCTGTCCATTGAGGACGTCGAAGATATGTGGATATTTGGCCTGATGATCACTGGATTTCTTCTGATTGGAGTGGGAGGATATCTGGTTTTCCGATAAATTGGGAAGACAGGAGCGATTGGAGGGCGACCCGCGCCCATGGACAGCACCGTCCGGGAGGAGACCTCACAGACTGGGACGTTACTCGAGGTGAATCGTAAGCTGCACAATGTCTTAGCTGCATTACTGGTGTTAGTGCGCAAAATGGATGTCATCTCGGAGAGGGTCACCGGACGGTGTGTAGATGTTTAATAACCCGAATTGGCTTCACTGAAGGACTGGAATGACCAGTTACAGACTGAAGGCAGAGGGGAAAATTATCTCTGCCTGACCCAAACACAGTCTTGTTATCCTAATCTGACGCCAAGGCAGCCTTGAAGCTGCTAACAACAACCCCCACAAAGGAAGGAATGCAGACAGATGCTGTGGAAACCCGTCCGCCCCCCACCCCCCCACCCCCGCCTTTAGATTGTGGACTTCATAGCGAGGCCATCAACCTGCAGGAACTCAAATGTGCTCTATGCTCCTCCCAAGATCTCTCTCCCTCCTGTGGATACAGCTTGCTGAGCGCCACACATGGCTGCTGGCCCTGGATAAACAGGATCTGAACTGTTTAATGTAATCTTCCTTCCAACATAACTAAGACATTAGACTGTTTTGTGATTCTTTCACTGTAAAAATTATTGAGTCCCCTACATACTTGAGATTTTGCATTATGTTAATTGGGATTTGTAGTAAATGGCAAAAATTCAACATTTCCCAATGAAGGAAGGTAATTTAGATCTAGTTTTAACTTTGCGACACACACACACACACACACACACACACACACACACACACACACACACACACACACACACACACACACACACACACACACACACACACACTTAAAAATCTTTAGCATATAAGAAAATGATGAACAACATTTTTTATCTTCATCAGGCAAAGGGTAGTTGTAGTGTATGTATAAATGTAGTTGTTCAAGCAGCTACCCAATCACATCAGCTATGCAGATATTAGTCAGAAGCTCCAGTTCACATTTAACATCTTCGGATGATGCACAGTTGTGAGAGCCAGGTAGAGGGGATTTTCTCAGAATGCAGTTCCAAGATTTTCCACAGCAACGGTTCACTCAGACTGGTAGAGAATGAAAAAATGAAACATGAACCAAGCTTGAATGTTTAATTGATGAGAGAGGTCAGAGGAAAGTAGCTGGACCGGCTCATGCTGACAGGCAGAAAGGCTAGGCTACTTCAGATAACCGTCTTTACAATTGGGTTGTGCTAAAAAGCACATGAGACAGGACAAGTCCAACCTTGGTGTAGGTCAACAACAGCAATCAAACATTGCTGCTGAAGCTGAAATCTGAGCAGGCAAAAGCTCAACAAAGAGAAGGACTGGAAAAACAGCTGGCTATGATTCAAGACCATGGTCTCGGTTTCTGTTCAAGCTGCCATCAATGAGACAAATGAAGCTGAATTTAATATTCATTACATTTACATTTCTGTTGATGTAGATTTCATATTAACAAAGGTCTGCTGGTATTTTTGGTCTTATTGTGCCACACAGTAAAGATTTTTTACTTTGTGTTTTTAAACTGTAGTTTGTATTTTCTAAAGCATTTTTTTATTTTTTCTGACGCATGGCAACATAAAGGGGTGATGGAAGAGGAGATCGCTGCAGCTGTATTTGACATCTGTTTGAGGTTTTTGAGATTCAGCTGCAGCAGATCAACAGGAAATTACAAAAAACATCAGTCAGATATGAGGACCCGGTCTGAAGCATGTTTCTGTTTAAAATGTTATAATCACTTCTCTTACTTGCTGTTGATAGCTTCCTGAACACCATCTGTTCAGATAAACAGTTTATATTCAACAAGACCAATGTACTAGTGGCCAGCAGGTGCAGCCAGGACCAAAGAGTATTGCTACCATTGACAGATCTAGTCACCAAACTCTCACATCAGTTGACATTAACATTATTATATAGGGAGCCTAAGTCACGCCCACCTACTTCCGCATCATGGGTCCCCGGAAGAACGAAAAAATGAATGCAAGTCAATGGGGCTAAAAATGCTATTTTGTAATTCCGCTTGTTTTGTGCCATGGATTTCACATATGATGTCTGTGAATTTTTAAGACACATTTTGATACCAAGAACGTGCTTATTTTCAAACAGGGGAAACACTATTTTAGGTTTTGTGTGAAAATAAGTCCAGGATTACAAATGCGCTTCATGAAAGTGACGTCATCGAACCAGACACAGAGAAAAGTGACAGAAAATGGCTGTAAGTTCAGCAAACTTCCCACAGGAGGAAAGAACCACAACAAATCTGGTTATGTGGTAAGTAGCAGATCTATGTTAAGCCTGATTTATGCTTCTCCGTCTGCGTCAGTGCGGAGACACGCAGCGTCCTTGCGTAGGGTTCCGGCAGGCACGCAAGTACGTACGGAGTCGAGCCCACTTTTTTAAACATCCGTCGAACGAGACGGATTACGCAAGCTTGTAATTGGTCAGGACGCCGCTGTTGTTTACAGCGCCGCCATTGCAAAGAGAGCCGAGTTTAACTAGCGGCAGACACGGAGAAGCTTGAAGAATGCCTCGCGAAAAAACTCTAAAAATATGAACGTTTCATCCTCCCGTGAAAGATGCACAGCAAGAGTTTTATTTGTGGACGGAAATGATAGGAAACGTAGGTTTAGAGGTGGGGAGCGCATGAATAGATGGAGGAGAATGAGAGACATATATGTCCGTGTTAAAAAGTGTCTTATAAACACAAAAACACAATATAAACACACCATCTTGGACCGATACATGACAGGATACCACAGAACAGCGCTACGCCCTCTGTTGTCCTGCCGGGCAATTGCTTTGCAACACTCTCCAGGAGACGGAGAAGTAAAAGCGCAAAACGCTTCCGTCAATCCGTGCGTGTCTGTCCCTTGCGGAGCTGACGGAGAAGCATAAACCAGGCTTTAGGTGAGTGGAGATTATGTGGTGATGTCACACATGCAACGTGCCGATTTCTGGTGTGTAGTCACGCTAATTACAAACTTTTACAAGCTGATAAATCTCAAAGAACAGGACTGGCATGATCGAAACTCGAAACACACATCATTACTTTTCATTTAAACTCCGGGGGGGGGGGGGGGTTGTCAACCAGCAACCATGCCAGAGGCCCAAGAAAGAAATAAAGGTGAGTCCCCAGTAGGGCTGGGCGATATGATGATTTTAGACCGTTTTACGATCCACACATCTGACGGTCTGTCATTTTTGAGAGACCGTTTTATCACGATTCACAGCTCTGCTGTTGAATTTCTGCCTCTGAATGAAAATGGAACTTACCTCAGGCGAATGACACGCCTTTGTTTGACCCTTAACCAATCAGAGTGAGTCATAGTAATATATTAGTGCCCCGCTTGTTTTCACTTGTGTGTGAACAAACATGGCTTCGCCCGCGGCTGAGCGACAACGAGGTTTTCGTTCCGAAGAGGAACGCAGGGTTTCCTTAGCGCGCGGCGCTAACAACTTAGTGACGTGACATGTCTCGGAGAAAGCGTAAAAACACGTTGGACGCTTCTTCTGAAGCAGGAAAATAACACCGCTTCTTAAGCAGAGCACGACGCCGCCTCGGCTCGTCCACCCTCTGCCGAGCCAGTGTCTGTACCGGACTGAGCTCTGTCACTGGGTCGTTGGAGCTGCCCCGTGACTGCCTGATGGAAAACCAGCGGGTTTCATCAGACTCGTAGTTTCTTGTTTTTGCTGGGACCCCCTGTATTTTACCGCTCCCTCCTGCAGTCTTCCCTTATTAACATTTAAAATGATTCTGTAAATTCGTGTATCAATAAACAATCTCTGCCTCTGCCAGCTGCAGTAAATGTAGTCTCCAAATAATAAGGGGTGCATTCATCTGTGTATCTCCTTTGATCCGCATTAGTGATATTCTCAGCACCAGAACAGTGAAGCAAAGAAAGATTCCTGAGTTTGTTAGTAATTGTATTTATTAGGTGCATCTAACCTGTTCTATTTTTCTCTGAAATGAGATCAAATCAGTGCTTCTATGGGTTGTCTCCAATCTGCACTGGAAAATTTTACTTTATTTAGAGACTTGTTGCAGAAAATATTCAGAATGCGCAGTTTTTTGCTACCACAAGCGATCTCTGGTCCAGCCGCACATCAGAGCCGTATTTGAGCTTAACTATCCACTACATGAGCAACTGGGAGCTACATAGTATTTTGAACAAGTTAATGTTTGCACAATATGTTTGCAATTGACATGTTTGCACTTTAAATATGTTTATGATTTTAATTTATGTTAAGTAACTTGAAAAACGAGAAAAACTGATTTTTGTAATTGTTTCTCTCAGGGCTTTTATCATCTCTGGTGTGAGTTTAAAATATGTGTGTTAGCACTGTGCTGATTATCCCTAATATGAATAAATGTTTATTTATTCAATGTTTCTCTCCTTTAATACGCAATTGAAGTTATGCTATTCATGGATAAAAAATCGTGATAAAATTGAAATCGTGATAAAATATTGGAAAAATCGTGATATTCTATTTTTGCCTTATCGCCCAGCCCTAGTCCCCAGGCCCGCCTGCGGAAGCCCACTCCAGGGCGTCCCGGCACCCAAGGGTGCCCAACCCTGGTGGACACCCCACATTATAACAATATCACATGGAGGAATGAAATGTGTTCCTGATGATAGTTGAACTGGCATCCTTAAAACTCATTTTTAGGCATGACGTGTTTTTTTTTTTCACATATTTCAACTCAGGATTGTGCAGATGTTTTTTTTACAACCTTGGTGATCAGGAGCCAGTAAGTGATTTGTAGGAAAATCCTTTAGTGTTCAGTTTTTTTTTCGTTAGCAACCTCATCACACATCTGCCACACAGCAAGAAATAAAGAAAAAGTGAGTAAATAATTGGCTAATTGCTATTCAGAGGCACTCTAAATGACAGAATGCAATTACTGTTTCTTACTCAAATAATAGGTTTTAGGTAGAGTTTCCCTGTCAGGATTTCCACGGGCACTCAGCTGCTGCACGTCAGCTAAATCGGACAGGGAACGTTAAAGATTGTTGGCATTAAACACAGCCTGTCTTCTGATATCGTAGCGAAAAAATCATAAAGGTGGCATCTGGCTGGAAGCCATCATGTGGCACAAGGGTGAGGAGTTCAAATAGCAGTCTTCTGGTCCTCTGACACACCGGGGAATTAATAGGGCACTGACAGCAACACACACACACCTACCCACCCGCACACACACCTAAATTCAAGCTATTTGGAGTCACACTTTCAGACTCATTAGAGAACCACTGGCAGGTCTCAAGCAAAGGAATGACAGCCACACACAAATGCAATTTGTATCCCAGTCTGACTCGTGCACACAACCAATACAGCCATCAAACGTTCCCAAAGAAGAGGCTGGCACACCCACACACTCGTGACAGAGATTGGATGAAAGTAGGAGTGCTGTGTGACATTGGAGATCACCAAGGAGATGGTGAGCCTGCAAAGATGCACGCGCAGATTGACATGAAACAGGGCAGAACAGCGCCAAGGCAAATGAACCCATCCAAAATGCAATCCCTGTGGTCTTATAAACTGAGTAATACACCAACGGGCCAGCTGAGTCATCTCATTTCTTATTACTTCAGATAGATAGAAAGAGATGGAGGAATAAAAAGGCACCCAGCTGATGGGGATTAGGAGCTGAAAAACAGAAAGAAAGAAGGAGAGGAATAAGCTCAGAGATGGGTAATAGAAAGGCAGAAGGGAAGTTAACAAGACAGGAGTGTAGGAGGTGCAGGTGGGATCAGAAGATGATGGAAGGAGGAAGGGATGAGAAGATGATGTGTGCCTGTGTTGAGAGCTATATTAGAGCAGGGTGGCTGGCTATACAGCAGGGAAAATTGGTGTGTGTGTGTGTGTGTATGTTGCTCTGGTGGTGGAAATTGGTCTCGGCAGGACCCCAAATGGCTGTTTTCCTGCCTGACAGAAGATAAGAGAGAAAAAAATATATAAACAAGACAACATAATCGCTGGAGAGAGGAGGGGATGAAGGGAAGAGGTGAGGAGTGGAAAGAAAACAGCAGGAGAGAGAAAAAGGAGGAGAAAGCGAGGCAGGAGGTGAATAAAATGAGGGTATGAAATGAAGGGGGGGGGGGGTATTTAGCCTTTTTCAAGAAGTCATCTATTAAGCTTAGAGACACCGAGGTATAAACAAAAATATGGGAGCTAAAAGAATAACTTAGAACATCAGAATGAAGAATTCATCATCTATAGGAAAAGTTGCTTATTTACAGAAACCGCTAAAGGGGATCAAAATCAAAGTTTTGGTGGCCTGAAGATCAGGTGATGATGTGGTCCTGTTGGCTTCATCAGAACGGGCTCTCCGGCTCTCACTAGAGTGGTTCGCAGCCGAGTGTGAAGCAGTTGGGATGAGAATCAGCTCCTCTAAACCTAAGACCATGGTCTTGAATCGGAAAAGGGTAGACTGCCTTCTCCGGGTCTGGGATGAGGTCCTGCCTCAAGTAGAGGAGTTTAGGTATCTTGGGGTCTTGTTCACAAGTGAGGGAAAGCTGGATCGGGAGATCAACAGGAGGACTGGTGCTGTGTCTGCATCATGGTAAAGAGAGAGATTTGAGCCGGAGACCAAGACTCTCAAGCTATGCTCCAACTGTCACCTTCACGAGCTTAATGACCGAAAGAACAAGATCACAGATACAAGCAGCTGAAATGAGTTTTCTCTGCAGGGTAGCTGGGCTCTCCTATAGAGATACAGTGAGAAGATTGGTCATCTGGAAGGGGCTTGGACTAGACCTTCTGGTCCTCAACGTCGAGAGGAGCCAGATGGTTCAGGCATCTAGTTAGGATACCTCCTGGACACCTCCCTGGTGGGGTTTTCCGGGCACATCCAACCAGGAGGAGACCTAAAGAAAGACCCATGCTGGACCCAGGACATGCTGGAGGGACTATGTCTCTCACCTGGCCAAGGAACACCTTGGGATTCCTCCAAAGAAGATGGCCCAAGTGGATGGGGAAAGGGACATCTATGCTGACGCCCCCGCGACTTGACTCCAGATAAGTGGAGGAAAATGAATGGATGTACTGGTGGGCTGAGAAATAAATCATGGAATATGCAAAAAAAAGATATGTCAACTTCTTTTGACCAAAACTACATGACCTTGTCATGGTCTGCGTCTGCATCTTCCCTCATGTGTCTCCTGATGTTTCTCCATCCCTCTCTAGATTCCCTTTTGTGTCTCATAGCGCCCTCATGTGTCCTTTGTCTGCGTCTCTTTTATGTGTCTTCTGTTTGTAGGCATTCAGTCATCCCCAGCCCCTCCAGTTGTAGCTCCAGCCTCTTTGTCCCCAGCTCGGTGTGTGTGCGTGTCCTTTCCCAGCTCGGTGTCTTTGTGGATGTGTGCGTGTCCATTCCCCAGTTCAGTGTATGTGTGTGTGAGTATATGTGTGTGCTAGTGTGCGTGTGTGTGAGTATATGTGTGTGCTAGTGTGCGTGTGTGTATGTGCATGTCCTTTCCCCAGCTCAGTGTGTGTGTGTGTGTGTGTGTGTGTGTGTGTGTGTGTGTGTGTGCGTGTCCATCCCCCAGTTCAGTGTATGTGTGTGTGAGTGTATTTGGGTGTGATTGTGTGTGTGTGTGTGTGTGTGTGTGTGTGCGTGCGTGCGTGTGTGTGTGTGTGTGTGAGTCCTTCCCTCAGTCTTTTAGTTTAGTTTTGTGTTTTATAGTTTTAGGTTTATCTGCCCTCCTTTGGTTCTGTTTCCCCATTTAGATAATTGATGTCACCTGCCTTCCCTCCAGCCCTCACTCCACACACCTGCTTCCTGTTTCCCTAATTGTTCCTCCCAGTGTATTTAAGCCCTGTCTTGTCTCTGTGTTGTGTCGGTCCATTGTTATGTTATTCTGTCAGTTTCGTCTCACTTTTGGATTACTAGTGTTTTTGGCCTTCTCGTGTTCACTAGTGTTTGGATCTCCAGATCTTTATCTGGATTTTTGGATTTTGGCTTCCAGCCATTGGATTTATTTTTGTTTTTGGTTCTCCTTAAAATAAAGGATTTTACTTAATCTTCATCCCTGCCTTGTGTCATCCTGGTTCCTGCATTTTTTGGGTCCTAACCATCTTCGCATCGTGACAGACCTATATTGCATAACAACTGTCTTTTTCTTTTACATAGTTGAGGACACACCAGGTTGGGTTGCATCCATTTGAAAAGAGTAGAATGGTAATGATAAATGGCTTGCATTTGCATAGAGCCTTCCTATGGTTCTACAACCCCCCAAGGTGCTTCACAATTCAATCAGTCATCCACCCATTCACACGCTGGTGGGTTTTAGCTATGATGTAGCCACAGCTGCCTTGGGGCGCACTGACAGAGGCAAGGCCTGCCGAACCAGGCGCCACTGGTTCCTCCGACCACCAGCAGGCAAGATCGCTTCAGTGTCTTGCCCAAGGACACAACAGAAGCATTCTCTGGTTGGAGCCAAATATTGTTTGTATTGTTCTTGTTTTGGGGGATTTTTGTCTGTTTTTATTGTGTTAAATTTTTTTGATCTTTTATTGTATTTATGTATTTATTAATGCAATTGCTTTTTATTGTTGTGTTCAGCACCTTGAGTTTCCGCTAAAGGTTGTGGAAGGTGCTCCATGAATGAATAAATGAAATGTAAGGGATTAGCATGTGTGTAATATATTGTGGGACAAGGCCAGTAAGAGCTTTATTTACAAGCAGCAGTATTTAAAATTTTCTCAACTGGTAATTATTGCAGAGATCTTAGAACAGGAGTGATGTGTTCTGATTTATTTGTCCCTGTCAGAATACACGCAGTAGCATACTGAGGGAGGCCTGTTAGGAGGCCATTGTAATAATCCAACCTACTGGATATGAATGCATGAATTAATTTTTCGAGGTCAATATTTGATACACTATGTTTAACTTTAGAAATGTTATGTAAATGATAGAAAGCGATTTTTGTTGTGTGATTTGTGGGTTTTTTTTCAAGTCTGGTGACTGTCTAATATTACACACAGGTTATGTGCTTCACTTTTCCACTGAAAAGACAGAGAAGTGAGAAGTGCTACAACTTTCTGTCTCTGGGCTATTGGACCAATAACCAGGGGTCTCATTTATCAAACGTTCGTAAAAATATTGCTAACGTCCTTCCTATGATTGAAATTTAAGATGTTCATACGAACGGTTAAAAACCTGATATCACAAACATGCGGTGGCCTCTCGTACGCATGTTCCTTCGCAATCGTCTGATGATGAATCCCACCTGTATGTACCCAGGTGCTTGTGTCAGTTCTCAGTTATTTATATACAGGAACGCCCTCAATTAACCGTATTTGGTCACACTACTTCCTCAGCACATGAGGGGATGCCTTTTATTTGTCCCTAAAAGAAAAAGAAGAAAAACTTTATTGACAGCTAGATGGAATCACTCGCTGCCGAAGCGCAAAAGAACCAAACAAGATACAGAGGTTTTAAATGCGGTCAGGGCAGAGGAGAGGGTCCCATCAGGAATAAACAAAAAATTGAATATTATATATTGTAGAATAATGGGTTGTCATTTACATTTTACATTTAAGGAGTCGCTCTGTTTGGAGTTAGGCCCTGTCCACACGTAGCCGGGAATCTGCCAAAACATAGATATTTTTCTACGTTTTGGCCTGTCATCCACACGAAACTGGAGTTTTTACACACGAAAACGGATCTTTTTAAAAACTCCGGCCAAAGTGAAGATCTGCGTTTTCTCCGTTTTGGGTGTCTACGTGTGGACAGACAAAACCAGAGTTTTAAGGTCTGCAACGTCACTTTCCGCAACAAAAAAATGCTGACATCACATGTGCGACCTGTGTTTACACTAGCCGACAACATGGATGCCCTCAGAGCTGTGCTCGCTTTATCAATTGTCCAAGTGCTTTTTGCTTGTTTGTTTTTGCAAGCGGAATTACTGCTCCTTGCGGAAGACCACGGACGAAGAACGAGGTTAAGAACGGGGGAAGTACTGCCACCTACAGGTCCTTAACAACGTATTTATCCAGGTACGTGTGGACAGAGTTTTTTTTTTAAACGAGGTGGTGTGGATGCAAGTTTTTGGAGGGGCGGATATTCGTTTAAAAAAAACCCGGCTACGTGTGGACTAGGCCTTAGTTTGATTTAGAAATGCTGCCTGAATGCAGCCTCTTCTGAGCAGTCATTCAGTCTGGTTACCCCGGCAACGCATGATCCAATGACTGTAGAAAGAGACAATCGAGGAGCAGAGGAGATTCTGGAGGGTTCTCATGGTCATAAAATTAAATATGGACTGGAATTGGATTCATGAGGTTTATCTGTCCAGTTCACAATGGGTCCCAAATCCCAACATAGCTCCAGACAGATCATCTGTCAGTGCGCTCACAGAAACGTGTTTACTCCAGAGAGCACACTCTGACAAATCCTTCATAATAATATTAATAATAATAATAAGAAGAAGAAACAATCTTCTATACAGCACATCTCAAGCAAAATCATGAGGTTCTTCACAAGGACAAAAATAAAATTTCATTTAATTAAAAATAATATTAATTAATAAAAAATTATTAAAGCATCAATATGGGAAGAGTAAATATTGGGATCATAAAAAAACATGACAACCATTCTACAATGTCAGATTTCTGTCTGGTGTTTTAGCACCGATTGTGTGACACAGCTGTTTTTTCACCAAAAAAGCTATTGGGTAAAATTATTTCTCTATTTCTCTATATATGAGGAACATGTGTGGTTGACTGAGACCTTTGGTGTTGCGGTTCCCCCATTCTACCACTAGATACTGTTCCTACGCATGGTCTGAAGTTTTCTTATGTTTAGGAACATTTCCACGCACAAGTGCAAAATGATGAATTCTACACAATGCTTAAATTAACTCCTATGCATGATATATGCACAGATCTGTGCGTAAGTATGGTTGATACATGAGGACCCAGGATTTCCATTTCATTTTGATTCATTAATTCATTAATATCCTGCAGTTGTGTAAGAGAGTCGAGGAAAGCTGTATTACCAGAGGTCAATTAAATGTATAATCGTAAATCATGTGCATAGTTATGATAGTTCATATTGCATCTCTGAACAATATGTACAAGTGGAAGCCTATACAGATTAAATAACAGGGGACCAAGAATTGAACCTTGAGGTACACCACAAGTTACCACCACTTTTTTAGAGTTAAACCCAAAACAAATGACTGCCTGTCTCTAAGGTATGTTTGAAACCATTTAGGATCTGGACCAGAGAATCAAACCCAGTGTTGTAACCTGTCTAACAAAATGCCATGGTCAACTGTATCAAATGCAGCACTAAGGTCCAGAAGGACAAGGACGGTTACTTTTCTGGTGTCTGTGTTTATATGCAGGTTATTAACGACCTTAATAAGAGCTGTCTCTGTGCTGTGATTGCAGCCAAAACCAGACTGATAAGTATCAAAGATGATGTTGGATGAAAGGTAACTGTTGATCTGAGTGAAAACAGCTTTGTCGAATAGTTTACTAAGAAGTGGTAAATATGAATCAATGGTAAAAATGGAACCTGCAGTTGGATCAAGGACACTCTTTTTTAACTGTGGTTTGAAGACCGCAGTTTTTAGTGCACTAGGAAAACTTTCTGAAACATTAGGCAAATTTACGATTTACAATACATCACATTTAACACAGTGGAAAACGGTTTTGAAAAATTTAGTTGGAAAATGATCCAGACAGCAGGTGGACGATATTAGCTGTCTAGTCAAGTTATAGTGCTTTATGGTTTAAAGGCTCAAAGCGAGTCATAGTACAGACTGTGGTCGTGGAAAGCTGTTGTATGAGGTCATTATTGGATGTGGAGATATTCTGCCTAATGTTAAACATGTTATTATTAAAGTAAGATGCTAATTCCTCATGTTTGGCTAAAGATGACATCTCAGAAGGAAGGTCAGTAGGAGGATTGATAATTTTATTGACTGTGGAGAAAAGCACTTTACGATTTTGAGAAGAAGTTAATTCTTGTGGTTTCTATTTCTTTGTTATACTCAGAGTTCAGCTTAGTAATCATCATAATGCATTTGAAGTTTTGATTTCCTCCACTGTCGTTCTTCCTATTTAGGACTCTGATAGCTGGCACGGTTCTTCAGAGGGGATTAGGTTTTTTATACATCTAAATAAAACAGGTGCAACTTGATCCATTATGTTTTCTAATATTAAATTGAATTGTATCACTAAATCGACTGTTTGTGACCTCATAGATGCAGGCAATTCATCTAGAATTTTTTTAAAAGTTTTACCTATTTGGTTAGTTAGATTACAGGCTTGTCTTGAAGACGTAAAAAATTGGATGACTCAAAAACCTTTTGCTTTTAAATCAAGACAAGACTGATGTTCTCATCTTTGGACCTGAAATTCAGAAAAGGAAATTGCTTAGTCAATCACCTGACCTGAATGGCATTAAATTAATCTCCAAGAACAAAGTAAGGAACCTTGGTGTTATCTTTGATCAGGACATGTCATTCAAATCCCACATTAAACAGGTTTGTAGGATTTCTTTTTCCCACCTTCTGAATATTGCTAAGATTAGAAGCATCCTTTCCAGGAGTGATCCTGAAAAACTAGTTCATGCATTTATTACATCTAGACTGGATTACTGAAATTCATTACTCTCAGGAAGTCCACAGAATGTAGTTAAAAGTCTTCAGCTTGTCCAAAATGCTGCAGCTAGAGTTCTGATGAGAATTAAAAAGAGAGATCATATCTCTCCTGTCTTAGCTTCCCTACATTGGCTACCTGTTAAATTCAGAATAGATTTTAAGATCCTTCTTCTTACATATAAAGCTCTTAATAATCAAGCTCCATCATACATCAGTGATCTGATTGTTCCATACGTTCCTAACCGAGCACTTCGCTCTCAGACTGCAGGTTTACTGGTGGTTCTCTGAATTTCTTAAAATAGGATGGGAGGCAGATATTTTAGCTATCAGGCTCCTCTCCTGTGGAACCAGCTCCCACCCTTAGTCCGTGAGGCAGACACCTTGTCTACTTTTAAGAATAGGCTTAAAACATTTTTATTTGCTAGGGCCTATGGTTAAAATCGGATGTTAGCCCAGATCTGGACAAGTGGGGGAGTAGAGGGAGGTGGAGTGTACAGTCGGTAAAGATGGCTCTCCCTTGCCCTGCCTCCAACATGCCTCCATCTAAAAAGGCTAGGTTATCCAGAGTTATCTCTGTAGTTATGCTGCTATAGGCTTAGACTGCTGGAGGACATACTGACCACTTTCCATACTTGACTACTTTCTTCTACAATCTGCTCTTTAACTGTATAATTTCCTGCTATTTCACCTGTTAACTTTATTTTTTCTCTGTTTTTCTCCCCAGAAGAAGCTACAATGATGTTCTGCTGAGCTGTGATAGCCTAATGGAGGGGGCCATCAGCTTGAACACTGTTGCTATCCACTTAAACATTCTCCCTCTCCTGATAATAACATTTTACTTTCTTTGACATTGAATGTGCTACTACTAGTTTACCCGTTTAATTATAGATTCACTAGGATAAATACAATAAAGTTTATCTCTAACCAAATCGAATATTTACTAAGAAATCACAATGTAACCATAGAAACACTACTTGGTATATATGTTGTGTGTGTATGGGTGGGTGGGTGTTGGTGTATGTGTGTGTCTGCTCTATCTTCTCGATCCCCAGTGAGTCATGGTGGATGGCTGCTTATACCGAGCCAGGATCCTCTGGAGGTTTCTTCCTGTTTAAAAGGAGTTTTCCTCTCCACTGTCACTAAATGCTTGATTAGTATGAGGATTGCTGTAAAGTCACTGACACCAGTCATTTATTTAGTTATTTATTTCACTTTTATCCAAAGTGACGTACAATTGTTAACCTATATGGCATGTTGTGATCCATGGGGGAAACCGGAGTACCCGGAGGAAACCCACGCATGCATGGGGAGATCACGCAACTCCATGCAGAAAGGCCGCAGCCGAGTTTTGAACCTGCAACCTTCTTGCTGTGAGGCAACAATGCTAACAAGTGTGCCACATTGCAGCCCACATAGAAAAACAGGGGAAATGGCTGTAAGTTCAGCAAACTTGAAATCCTTCTTTCAGGAGGAATGAACCTCCAAAATTCTGGACATGTGGTAAGTAGCAGGGGGAGAGATTGTGAGGTAACATCATATGTGCGATGTACCAACATCTGATTTGTAGTCATGCTAATTATGAACTTTTACAAGCTGATACATGTCGAAGTACATGAAAGGCGTGGTCGAAACACCCATCATGACTTTTCATTTAAAGTGAAGTACAACATGTGTGTGATCCAGGGCCTAAGGCAAAGCGGATTAGAAAAGAGCTCTTTTAGCCTCGTTGACTTGCATTCATTTTTTCGTTCTTCTGGGACTCATGAGCCGACCGGAAAGGGAGGAGACTTAAGCCGGGCGTACACTGTGCGACTTTTCCACTTTTTTGAGCCGATTTTCCACTCGTGTGAGAATACACGAGATCGGGGCGAGTTTTGTGCTGAGCGTCGTGTAGTGTACAGGGAGTTACGAGAGGCGATTAACACCACGTGACCAGCTACCGATCAGCAATCGTGAGGTCACACGGACTTCTGGCGTGTTTAATATTTTGCTCGTCCCTCGTGAGGGTATCACACTGTTGAAGCGGCGCTGCAAGCAGCTGCGACCCAAAATGTATCAGAACCGTTCACGACGCATGCGCAATCCTATATCAACACCACTCGTCCGCTATTTCCCTAATAGCACACGTTGTTCGTTTTAATTTCTACTCGTTTTTTACTCACAAAGATTGTCAAGAAAGTGTGTTTGTCGTGTTCATGTCAAATTAAACTGATCACAAAACACAGATTTACTTTCTTTATTTCGTTTTCCTCATCCAACCCCCATAAATCCCTGTGTGTCCTGCAGCACTCCCGAAGGACAACAGGCAAAACAAGACAAAAAAGTCTGATGTGTTGTGTAAAAACTGCTATTTTTAGCATATTTTTAGGGCTGACGTGTTGCTACCAGACGTACAGTGTGAGCAGTCAGGTCGCATGCGAGAACTGTGTCGTACAGTGTGAGCACATGACTCATGAGATCTGCTCTGCGAGGAAGTCGTACAGTTTGAGCTGAAGCTGAGTGATATGAGTGAAAAATTTGCACAGTGTATGCCCGGCTTTAGGCTCCGTATGGCAACTAGATAGATAACTAGAGCTGAAACAACTTTTCGATTTAATTGATTATAATCGATTATTCAAATAGTTGACAAATTATTTAGTCATCAATGAGTTGTTGTACAATCACGTTTTACCGTAAGCAATCTATTTTCAAAACAATCTGTTACATCGGTCACAATCTGTTAAATTTGTGGCCAGAGTGTAGCAGTAATTTAAGAGTAGCCTTCTCACTCCTAGTTCTAATCATTTACTTCCTGAATAAGCGGAGTGGCTGAGCGCTGCACGTTCCCATGGCAGGGAAGCGCTGAGCAGAGCTCAGTGAAGTTGGCTTCCAACCCACATCAGAAGTCCATGCGAATAGAGTGGGACACAGACACAAGGTGTTTCTCAATGTCAAGGCACCAGGCCTAGAAAGGCGAAGTCTTGCTAGGCCTGGTGCCTTGCTTAAGAGCAGTGTTGGGCAAGTTACTTCAAAACTGTAATGCATTATTTATTACTTGTTACCCTCATTTTAAAGTAATTCATTACATTACAATATTACTGATTTTAAATTGTAAGGCATTACACTACTTTTGCATTACTTTAAGTTACTTTCACCAATACAACTTCAATATGAATCTGGTAATCTGACGCTCAGTGAGCTCATGACATATGTGTGGGAAGTGATGTGGTGTCTGAGCTAGGATTGCTGTTAGAAACAGTCAGATATAATAACAGTGCTTTAAAATGATTGTTTATTAAATAAAAGCAACAACAATATGTACTCTCAACACGCTGCCATCTTAAATTAACTGAGCAGGGAGTGGGGTGGTGGGGGCTCTAAGCCTATATTTGCCTTGGTCCCCAAATGCCTTGATACGGCCCTGGATGTGGGACTGACTTCTGGGGTGATCTGATTCTATCACACGTATAAATATTAAATGCTTATATATTATTGCTTTTCACTGGTAAAAATGTGTATTGGGGATAAATCTACCTACTTTTTTCTTTTTTTCTTGATTTTATTTTAATAATTTCCTGCCCTTTCACTCTCTAACCTTCCTGCATGCTGCATGTTTTCTCCATCTTCCAGAAAAAACTGTTTCCTAGATTTCCTACTTTCTAACGATCAGCCAAAGGGATCTTCACATGCGTGGCGCTTCAGCAGTAATGAGTTGAAAGCACCGGGGTACAGATTATGAACTCAGCTGAGGCAAAGCACGTCAGAAAAGCACAAAATACCAGAGAATATGCGCTGATATGAACGATCGCAAGTGAATTATTTTGTTTTAGTGGAGCGATTTTGTGAATGTTGCAGCGGCCGCGTGCAGGACGCAGCTGGAGTAGTTGAGCCGTTACCGCGGCGTCCTCTCTGCCCGCAAACCTGAGTCCATAAATGACGTAATATATGCAGATACTGGATCTTTCTTCGGGTTTCCCGCAATTTGATTTTTTAAGGAGCACATCTTGATTCTGGGTTTAAAAATGCATTGTAATCACCGCGTTACTGACAATTGTACTGAGTAAATATTAACATTTTCTTTCCCTGTAATGCCTTACATTACCACGTTACAGCAAAAAGCAATGCATTACAGTAATTAATTACTTTTGTACCGCATTACTCCCAACACTGCTTAAGAGGACACTGTCCTTCCTTGGTCAAAGAAAACGGTATAATGGAACAGACTTACATCACGTGACCGCAGCTCTTATGGCGGTCACCTCAAGTCTCATAACATGTGAGATAATTATATTTCATACGCTTAAGTTTCAATATAAATCTATATTGCGCCTTTTACCTTTTAGATTGTGTATATATTGGTTAAAATAAATATGTAAGCGAGTTACTACCTGCTAGCCACTGAAGCTGCAACTACTAAACAACTCACCAGCTATAGCTAACTGCTTTGGACGCCCCCAGATAAACATTGGAACATGCTTTGCCTTGGCGGTTCCTGATGACGTATTTCCTAGGCAACCGGGGTGGGACCCAGACCTCAAGGCAAGGTTACTTGACTTGGAGAAACACCCACAGAGAAGCAGTGCTGTTACTTGTTTTTGTGACACAGGCAGAAATATACATTTGGAGACTAATGGTTGTCTAGTCTCGGCTGGTCAATGAAAGCTAAAGCACGTCTCGTCATGGTAGTAGTCACCAAAGAGCTATTTCAGCTTGTCTTGTTTTTGTTATGAGAAAGAGGAGCACCTAAATCAATTCGTTATCATTAACGAAAACAACACTGGTAGAGAGAGGTGTTGTTTAAGAGAATGTTGAGCCCTGAGCTGTTCAAATCAGTACTGCTATAAGAGATCATACATTCACTCAACCAATGGTTTAAAGTTTTATCTTCTTAAAAATAATTTGGATGCAGGTTATGATCTTGCCCTCCAAATCTGTGTAATAAAAAATCAAGACCAACTATTACGATCATTCAGTGCCCATCAGTCCACCTGTAACTTAATTATCACAAATGTTGCATTTAGCGCACATTTTAAATGTAATTGTTCTCGTTGTTCTTGTTCCTAATTAAACTCAGCTCTGTTACCCAAGTCAGTGTCGTTCTACATGCTTTGTCTCACCTCTGGTGAAAGCAACATAAAGCACAACAGACATCCGTTTGTGATGGCAGAAAGGCAGAAAAGCAGAAGCAGAAAATTTGCCACTTTCTTTCTCTTTTCGTGGCGGGTGCATTCTCCTTCACAGTCTAATGAGTTTTGAAGGAGTTCTGTGTAAAATGGAGGGAGAGATATTCACAGGCCAGAAGGCTGGCTCATAAATGGCCCACCTGACAGCTGAGGATGGGGGATAGGCAAAGAAAGAAAACCTTTAAAATGACTGAAATGTGTCATTTACATCAATGCACACTAAACCAAAGGTTGCTGTACACCAGGGTTTCTCAACCCTGGTCCTCAGTGCCCCACTGTCCTGCAAGTTTTCAATGTCTTAGCTTCAAGGACACCTGATTTACATTTTTGAATATCCTCCTAAGAAGGACATCAAGTGCTGCAGAGGTCTGTTAATCAGTCATTAATTTAAGTCAGGTGTGTGGCATTAGAGAAACACTAGTGTTTGAAAGGGCAACATGGAAAACATGTAGGACAGGGCAGGGGTTAATTTGAGCCGGATCTTGCCGGAAAAAGATCCGGGAACCGTCTTACTTTGAAAGGACCGTTACGGCAATTGTCTGCCACATTCCAGCAACTCGCGTGATCGTCTTGTGCTATACGCAGGGTTCAAATCACAGGTGAACTAAAGGGCGCCCGGCTAACCCAAAAGGGTGACAGGCTCCCCTGGAAGCCTTCAACTTACACACCCAGGGGGAGCCCAAAAAGTTCCTGGTTCTACTGATATTACATCATTAATGTGGACTCTTCGGGAATTATTTTGAGCTGAGAGGCGCAGAGCTCTGATCATTGATGCGCTCCAGACAGCTGTGTCCTGAGCACGGCCACAGTAACATTCTCAAAGTGTCGCCACCTCAAAAACATATATAACATGTGATCGTTTAAGTCAGCTCATATCCTTTTATGCTTTCTGTCTTTTATTTATGCCTGATGAGTTTCACTGCTGCGGAGCGGAGCACATCACCTGTTTTGTCCTCCGATGACTTCACCTCACTGATGCAGCTGGCGCTCAGCGCACACTCCGCACATTTTGCGGTCGGTAGATCTTTTTGATCTGCAGTTCAAAGGTAACTCCATCCATCCATCCATCCATCCATCCATTTTCTGAACCCGCTTGTCCATGTAGGGTCGCGGGGGGTGGGGGTGGGGGGCGGGGGCTGGTGCCTGGTGCCTATCTCCAGCGGTCAATGGGCAATCAGGACACCCTGGACAGAGAGCCAGTCCATCGCAGGGCAACACAGAGACACACAGGACAAACAATGACACACACACACACACACACACACACACACACACACACACACACACACACACACACACACACACACACACACACACACACACTCACACCTAAGGACAATTTAGACAGACCAATTAACCTAACAGTCATGTTTTTGGACTGTGGGAGGAAGCCGGAGGACCCGAGAGAACCCACGCACAGGGAGAAAATGGAAACTCCATGCAGAAAGATCCCAGGCCTGGAATCAAACCCAGGACTTTTTTACTGCAAGGCAACAGCTCTAACCACTGCACAGCCCAAAGATAACTCATGAGGTGAAAATATATGAAGCCAGGTAGCAGTTTTTCTTTAGGATTGAGAGGAGATGCAGGAAGATAATAGACGGAGACAGGACAGAAAATTAGTCAAGATACATAACAAGTTTGTTTTTGTACTTGGTGGTTGCAACAAACAGACACCATTGAAGGCAATCATTGCCACAGAAGTGAGGAACAGAAAATGAAATTATTTTTTCAATGTGTATTAGAACAGCAGGAACTCTGAGAGGCTGCAGGCGCACCAGTGAGTTTGCTGCCGCTGCGCAGAGGCAGAGGGCTGAAGCAGGGGAAAAGTAAGAACGCAAAAACTACCGTTGTTAAAAGAGATGTGTGTTAACTTTGAAAATGTGGGTGCAATTTTTAATTACTTGTCAAAAACTCCAGCAAACCATGCATTATCATTCTGGCATGGGGCGTTTATGAGACACATTGTTGCGGTAAAAAAATTTTGATGATTTGGTGTGTCTTGTAAAAAGGGCTACGTAAAAACTAAGTGTTATGATTGAGTTTAGGCTTTCAAATATCTTTATTAAAGCAACACTGTAGAGTTTTTAACACTTTGGGCTGCTGCTTTCGAACTGGTTTCAGTGGCTTTTGAGCCAGAAAACTGAGCAGATTCCCATGGGACAGCATTCTGCAGTGCTCTGCTGACTGAAACAGCACTAAACAACTTTGTTGGTTCCGGTAGGCACACCTGTGGGAGGTCTCTACCTGCTTTACGGCTTTACTGTGCTGGTAGGTCAAATTAAGGCTAGCAGTTTGCTGACTGTCAATAAAAAGTCCAAGAAGATGTTTGCTTTTTTTGTTGGCATCATGGCGGAGCCTGGAGGTAAACAGAAGAAAGTAATGCCTTTGGAGGTGAAGCAAAGGAAGTGTGAACCAGACAGAGATAAAACCAGAGTGAGCATCGGCACAGCCTACACTCATTGGTTTCAAACTGTTGCGGTGCGCCGACACGAGCACGTCTGTGGGAGAGAGAAAAGTGGGTGTGTCCACAGGAACACAACAGGACACAGCTGCATCGCATCAATAATCGACTCACTGCCTACAAATATAGGAGGATACGGAGGAGGGGGAGTTCTGCAGGGGAACAGAGGAGCTGACGAGACCGGGCTGAACTGCGGTTAGGTGTGGGAAGGTACAATAGGACAGCTGAGAGGCTTTTATCTACACCGCCTAAGACAGGGTAGTTTACCACAGATGTAATTCTGTTTTTCACCGGTAGGTGGGAGAAGTGGGAAGCGTATTAAGTGTTACTTTAAAGTTAACTTTCTGCTTTCATTATTTTTTAACAACAAACTAAGCAGTTGAAACATGATTTTCAGTGTTGCTAGATTTGTCTTGCAGCATTTGGAATTGTCCTGTCGTTTATCATATAACCCATGCTTTCAGGCAGCAATTTTGTCTGTAACGTTGTAGAAAAAATAAGATTCTGTAGCCCATCTGTGTGCAGGTGGATGGAGGGATCTGTGTAAGTGCACACAGAGATGAACTTAAAAAGATAAAATGGAGTTCATGCAGAGCAGACAGGCTGGCAATGAAAGGCAGGGGGACAGTTTTACCTCCATAGGTAGTTTGTCTGCACAGGTGAACACAAACGTCTTCTTGTATGCATGAAGGCAGACATGTTGAGGCGCAGCATGGAAATGGCGTGTACAGATTCAGGATAGTTCCCATATATCCAGAAAGACTGATCCACTGAGCAGCAGGCAGGAGGTCGGGCTGGGGAGAAACATGACGCTGCATACAAACACACTTGTTTTATAGCTTGCCGGATGCTTTTGACGTGCAGTTAAATAAACATGTTCATTGTTGCAATTCTCAGGACACGGAGCAGTTTCATCTGCATGCTGGAACACAAGCTACAAGCAGTCTGGTGCTTTATTTTCTGTCTTGGCTGTATACTCACTTGCCTAACAAACAAATTCAATCTCTTTTTTCTTTAAGTGTTTTTTAAATCCATTCAATGTGTGTATGTAATTGTTCAAGACACAGTACAGGATTTTGACTCTTTTTACATCTTTCATTTTTCATTTTCTCATGGGTCCAGTTCCTCCTGTACAGTTATCACAAAACTTTCTGGCAATTTAACTGCTGTTAATACTTTAATATGTAATCAACGTTACTTGATAATTGGCTGAATAAGCTGATATTATGACTCAAGTTCAAAACCTTTTCATTTATTGTAGATTGTTGCATCTTAAATGAAAGACACCAATACATAAACACGTTTCTTCTTAATGGGGATCATTTTAAAATTTTCTTGTTTTCCACAGGACATGAAATTAATTAATTCTGTTGTATCTACCAGTAGGGGGCAGTGTAGGAGAGGAGAACGTAGGTAGGAGAGAAGGAGAGGGAAGTTAAGATGGATGCCTGATATTGCTATGTGGCCAAGCCCCCATAATTGTGCAATAAATTTGAAGCCAACAAGGAAGTGACATTAAGTAAAGTTATATTTCTGCACGTTATTTCATTGGTTGAATGGGGGGGAATGCTGTCATTTAACTGCTTGGTCAAAAATGTTAGTGGGGCTGCATAAGCACTTTGAGCTGGTGCCCAGCTTCTCATGCCTCGTGTCTGAAAATAGCAGGTGGCTGGCTGTTCCCATTTCCTGGGGCAGCCGGTCCAGCTCCGATGCGAGGCTGTAGTCAGGCTGGTCATTGGTGGATCTCTGAGGGAGACCACAGAAACACCGCAGCACTTTTTGTTGACGCTGCCACATTTTTGAATGGCTCAACCACATTTTTCTCGCTAATAGTTTGCTGGTTGAATTGGGGAGAAATTCTATGTGTTTATCGTAACACAGTTTGGTCTAAGATGGGTTGAAATATAACATGTTGGTATGGCTGCTAGGTAAAAAAAAACTCAAGCTGAAGATCTGAGGGTAGCGGAGGCTATTGGGCTTCGCTGTTCCACCGTGGTCAAAGATCTGTGAGTTCACCGTTGTGGACTCGGCTCTCGGCTGGAAGTGCCTCCTGCACATTTACCAGTGGAGTAGATGAAACAGAACAGACACCAACATCCACCTGAACTTGAGAGTGAAGCATCACACCACAGGCAGGCATACAAAAAGTGTGTGTGTGTGTGTGTGTGTGTGTGTGGGTGGGGGGGTGGGGGTGGGGTGGGGGGGTTAATTTCCTGCATTCTGGTGCATTACAAGATTCTTACTAGAACTGGATTTTAAAGATCCCCAACTTTCAGCTCAAGTTGTTAAATTAGAATATTGTTTTTAAACTAGTGAGATTAATGAGCTTTAATAACTATCTTAATTATCAAGTAAGTGGGATGCAAAGGTTTGGGCAGCATTGTTAATTTTCATAATTTTCCTGTAAAAATTCTGTTAAATATGTCATATAGGAGACACACACAGCGATATTTGAGAAGTGAAATGAAGTTTACTGGCTATACAGAAAGTGTGTAATAATTGTTTTAACAAACTTAGGCAGGTGTGTACATTTGGGCACCACGAAAATAAATGAACTCAATATTTAGTAGATCCTCCTTCTGCAGAAATAACAGCCCCTAAATGCATCCTATAGTTTCCAATGACTGGTTTCTGGCTGAAGGTATTATGGACCATTCTCCTTTACAAAACATCTCTAGTTCATTTGATGGCTTCCGAGCATGAACAGCTCTCCAACTCACACTACAGATGTTCAATCATAGTCAGGTCTGGGGACAGATATGGCCATTCCAGAACGTTCTACTTGTTCCTCTGCATGAATGTCTTAGTGGATCTTGAGCAGTTGTTGTCATCTAGTTGAAAGATCCAGCCCCGGTGCAGCTTCAGCTTTGTCACTGATTCCTGGACATTGGTCTCCAGAATCTGCAGATATTGAGTAGAATCCATGCGTCCCTCAACCTTAACAAGTTAACAAAAGGAAATGGGTCGTGTGGCTTTAGCATTACGTGTCATTAGTGTCTAGTGCAAATGCCCAAGATTATAATAAATTGTAAAATACTACTGATCACAGGATTATAATATCAAGTAATAACATTGCCATTTCACAGATTGATTGAACATTGGGCTCACATTATTATTGGTAATAACAAAGTTGTTGATTATGTGTTTATCAAAATAGTTTTTCGTCTTGAGCTGTAACAGAGGTGAAAAAGTTCAGATGAGCAGAGTGCATGAAAGACCTTGGCAACTATCTCATGTGGATTAGCCTGTCAGAGACTTTATGTCTCTGCTCGAGCAGAAACAGCAGATCATGACCTTTAGGTCAAAAACAGGACATTCATGACACTACAGAAATTTAGAGATGGGTCTGAAGCTGCTATGGAGAGAGGGGTCAAGACTCGGTTTTTTAAGAAGTGGGTGGATTACAGCGTTCTTAAAGTAAGCAGGGACCTGACCAGAAACCAGAGAAGCTCTAATTACAGAAAGCACGCTGGGACCGATGGACTGAAAAGCACTTTTAAACAAAGATGAGGGTAAGATGTCGAGGGAGCATGCAGAGGTCTTCATAGAGTTAACTAGTTTGGTTAACTCAGGTAAAGAAACAGGAGCAAAGCTATCTAGGATGATGGGCCTGGTTGGAGTCGGGAGAGGCAGCGATAAGGCTGAAGGAGAGATGCTAGATCTAACCTTATTGACTTTGTCCACAAAGAAAGACAGAAAGTTCTCACAGTCTGTAACAGAGTGGATGGAGGCTGTAGGAGAGGCAGGAGAGACAATGCTGCCGATGGTGTTAAACAGCACCTTAGGGTTCCCTTTGCTCTGGGACACCAGGTTGGGAAAATAGGAAACCCTAGCGTCTCTGACTGCAGAGTTAAAGGATGTCAGAAGATCCTTTAGGTGCAGCAGATGGACGTGGAGATGTGTTTTCTTCCACAAACGCTCATTTTTTCTGCATTGGCGCATCAGGCTGTGAATGCTGTCATTAAACCAGGGAGTAGGGTTCACTGCAGGAACTGATCTGGTTCTGACAGGACAGATGTTGTCCAGAATGCAGAGGCAGTGTTTGTTAAACTGAGAAGTTAAGGAATCTGGGTCATTATCAGAAGAACAGGGTGGATCAAAAGCAGCAGAAAAATTGCTAGCTGTGCTCTCATTAAGAAAACGAGAACTAACCATACGGCGAGCAGGAGGTGGGGACGCAGAAACTGACAAGTTAAAGAAAATGCAATAGTGATCTGAAATATAAACATCGTCAGGACAAACACTGTCAGCATTTAGACTCAGGGTAAAAACAAGGTCTAGAGTGTGTCCCCTGGTGTGTGTGGGGCCAGGAACATGCTGGGTAAAGCTGAAGGAGTCCATAAGGCTGGAGAAATTCATGGTTAAGTGGTCCGAGGGATCATCAACATGGTAGCGATGGGAATTACGGCTCTTTTTAGAGCGACAGTTCTTTTGGCTCAGCTCACCAAAAAGAGCCGGCTCTTTCGGCTCCCAAGTGGCTCCTCAGATTTTCTGTTGCGTGGAGTACATTTATAACCAAAATAATGCAAAACTATATGTAAAAGGATTTACTAATGTAAAAAATGCAATATATATATATATATATATATATATATATATATATATATATATATATATATATATATATATATATATATATAATTTCTATGGATTTAATAACTGAACACTTTAAGAAATCTCCACTTTCTGACAGCTGGCCTGGCGCTTATTTTCTCACCATCTTCGTCACACTCTCCTCTCTCTTGCTCGCCTTTGTCCTCCTCCTCATTCCCTCTCATCTCCCTCCACCCGCATGTGCTCTGATGTGTGTCTGAGTCTGATCCTCTTTCTTTCCCGCCCCTACTGCGATGTGTGTAGACAGTCTGGACACGCAGTTACACATGTTGACCAATCGCC
The DNA here is from genome assembly GCF_043380555.1 of Nothobranchius furzeri. NCBI lineage: Eukaryota > Metazoa > Chordata > Actinopteri > Cyprinodontiformes > Nothobranchiidae > Nothobranchius > Nothobranchius furzeri. Next base: position 39,905,269 of record NC_091752.1, read on the forward strand.
TGTAGCATTCACCAAAGCAAGAGGGGAGGGGACAGCTCCCAACGACGAGCCAGCTCCCGTCGTTCACTTCAAAGAGCTGGCTCTTAGAGCCGGTTCGTTCACGACCGACACATCACTACAACGTGGATGTTAAAGTCACCAACAATCACCAGTCTGGACAGCTTCACAGTGGAGGATAGAAAGTCACTAAACTCCTGAAGGCAAGAACTGTTTGGACCAGGTGGACGATAAACAACAGCACAGTAAAATGGGTCCTTAACTACATTAAAATTGAATAACATGGCAAACCAGAACAGCATCTTATGGTTCTGAATAATGTGATTTTCATAATAATAATAATAAATTTAGTTATTTGTTTATCTATATGTCATATTTTTGTTGGTGGCTTGTTTAATGTGGATCTATTTTCAAATTACTTCAGTCCTTCTGAGACATAAAAATCTCATTCGCTTCCGGTCGGCAAGATGGCGCCTGTGCTTGGCTTAGCCGCGGTCACCGGCCACTTTTTCAAACTTTTCTCCACAAACCTCCTCTTTTCCACCTTGCTCCTGTCTGCGATCTTCTTCAGTAGTGTCCCCGCTACCATCTCTTATGATCGCCAGACTCTTTTGTCCTTCCGTTCGTTCACGATCGCCCAAGATGCACCGAGGATTTACCATCCTGTTTGTTTACCTGAGCGGCGTACCAGCCCGGAACCAATCGACAATCCAGAGCTGCGCACCTCTAGCGATGTTTGTCCGGTCCCGGGAAAACGTCGGAGGAAAAGAGGTAAATGAGCAGGAATCCAGGTGAGAATAAGACTTCTCTTGAAGCGTGGTTTATCTGGTAAACATCGGTGTGATCTTCTAGCTTCTTGTCCTTTGTTTGGTGACCTGGGCACCACTTCCGCATTCCCGCCAGGCCGCTTTGTGGCGCGGTTTCTCCGTCCAAGTTTTTTAAGGTTGGTTTATCCTCATTCCTCAGTGGTTTCTCCTCCTGTTCCCTCCATAAGTGGTTTTTATAAACACCGTGGATCTAACCCTGCTAATTTACATCCACTAACTCCAGCTGTTTCTGTAGTTTCTGGTTCCTCCACCTCACTCAGCATGGCTCTATTAAATACCCACTCTGTTAACAATAAGACCTTCCTGCTCAGTGATCTAATTCTGTCTAAAAACCTGGATTTTCTGTTTCTGACTGAAGTTTGGCAGCAAAGATCTGATTATTCTGCTCTGATTGAACTTTGCCCAAGTGGTTATTCTTTTCTTAGCCAGCCTCGGGGTTCTGGTCGTGGTGGAGGCCTAGCTGTTGTTTTCAGAGACCATCTTCCTTGTAGCTCTACAACCTCTGGTCACTTTGCTTCCTTTGAACTGCAGCTGATTAAAGTCGGGCGTAAGGACCCGTTCTACTATGCTGTGGTTTATCGTCCACCTGGTTCAAACAGTTCTTGCCTTCAGGACTTTAGTGACTTTCGATCCTCCACTGTGAAGCTGTCCAGACTGGTGATTGTTGGTGACTTTAACATCCACGTTGATGATCCCTCCGATCTCTTTGCCATGAATTTCTCCAGCCTTATGGACTCCTTCAGCTTTACCCAGCATGTTTCTGGCCCCACACACACCAGGGGGAACACTCTAGACCTTGTGTTTACCCTGAGTCTAAATGCTGACAGTGTTTGTCCTGAGGACGTTTATATTTCAGATCACCATTGCATTTTCTTTAACTTGTCAGTTTCTGCGTCCCCACCTCCTGCTCGCCGTCTGGTTAGTTCTTGTTTTCTTAATGAGAGCACAGCTAGCAATTTTTCACCCTGTTCTTCTGATAATGACCCAGATTCCTTAACTTCTCAGTTCAACGAGCACTGCCTCTCCATTCTGGACAACATCTGTCCTGTCAGAACTAGATCAGTTCCTGCAGTGAACCCTACTCCCTGGTTTAATGACAGCATTCACAGCATGTAGCGCCAATGCAGAAAAATTGAGTGTTTGTGGAAGAAAACCCATCTCCACGTCCATCTGCTGCACCTAAAGTATCCTTTAACTCTGCAGTCAGAGACGCTAGGGTTTCCTATTTCTCCAACCTGGTGTCCCAGAGCAAAGGGAACCCTAAGGTGCTGTTTAACACCATCGGCAGCATCGTCTCTCCTGCCTCTCCTACAGCCTCCATCCAATTTGTTGCAGACTGTGAGAACTTTCTGTCTTTCTTTGTGGACAAAGTCAATAAGGTTAGATCTAGCATCTCTCCTTCAGCCTTATCGCTGCCTCTCCCGACTCCAACCAGGCCCATCATCCTAGATAGCTTTGCTCCTGTTTCTTTGCCTTAGTTAACCAAACTGGTTAACTCTATGAAGACCTCTGCATGCCCCCTCGACATCTTACCCTCATCTTTGTTTAAAAGTGCTTTTCAGTCTGTCGGCCCCAGCGTGCTCTCTATAATTAATGCTTCTCTGGTTTCTGGTCAGGTCCCTGCTTACTTTAAGAACGCTGTAATCCACCCACTTCTTAAAAAACCGAGTGTTGACCCCTCTCTCCATAGCAGCTTGAGACCCATCTCTAAACTTCCGTTCATCTCCAAGATCTTGGAAAAGGTTGTGGCTAAACAACTCACAGCTGCTCTTGATGAACATAACATCTATGATAGCTTCCAGTCAGGTTTTCGTAGAGCTCATTCTACTGAAACAGCTCTTCTTAGGGTCTCTAATGACCTTCTGACTCACAGTGATGCAGGGGACTGTTCTGTTCTGGTCCTGCTGGACCTGACTGCAGCCTTTGGCACTGTTGACCATCACCTGCTACTGGAGAGGCTGAGAGACCTGGTAGGCCTATCAGGATCTGCTCTGGAGGGGTTCTCCTCTTATCTCTCTGAGCGCTCCTTTTCTGTGGCCGTCTCCAAGTTTAGGTCCTCCACCACCTCTCTTACCCATGGTGTCCCACAAGGTTCTGTGCTGGGGCCTCTGCTCTTCCTCCTCTATCTGCTTCCTCTTCAGCACATCCTGAGCTCCTTCAAAGGAATCTCCTACCATCTTTATTCAGATGACATCCAACTGTACATCTCCTTTAAGCCCCATGAGATATCTAAGCTGCAGCTGTTACACACCTGCTTAGACTCTATCAAAACCTGGATGGCTGCTTTCTTCAGCTGAATGAAGATAAGACTGAGATCCTCATCTGTGCCCCAGACAAGCTGGTTCCCAAAGTCAGAGACTCTCTTGGTCAGCTTGCTTCCCACACCAAACCTTCCGTCAGAAATCTTGGCATGACCTTTGTTCCAACTCTCACCCTGGATTCTCATGTCAGTTCTCTTGTTCGCACTTCCTTCTTCCATCTCAGGAACATTGCTAAGCTGAGTCCCATTCTGTCCCGCTCTGAACTTGAGACAGTTATCCACACCTTCATCTCCTCACGCTTAGACTACTGTAACTCTCTTTTCACGTGTCTGAGCAGAACCTCCCTGAACCATCTGCAGGTGGTTCAGAATGCCTGTGCTCGGCTTCTGACCAAGTCCTCCAAATACACCCACATCACCCCGCTTCTCCTCCAGCTTCACTGGCTGCCAGTCAACTTCAGGGTTCATTTCAAGATCCTGGTTCTGGTCTATAGGGCCTTACATGGACAAGCACCATCTTACATTGGTGATCTTCTTAGTCCCTACACCCCCAGCAGGTCCCTGAGGTCCAGTGATCAAAGCCTACTGGTTGTGCAGCACCAGGCTAAAGACCAAAGGTGACAGATCATTTGCTGCTGTGGCCCCCAGACTCTGGAACTCTCTCCCCCTGAGCCTGAGATCAGTGGACTCAGTGGACTCCTTCAAAAAGCAGCTGAAGACTCACTTGTTCAAGCTGGCTTTTGTATGACCTTCTTCACCACTCTCTCTTTATTCTGCTCTCCCCACCTATTCCACCTTCCTCAGGATCCACTGATTTCCTTCTTTCCTATTCTCTCTCTCTTTCTTAACATTTTTTCTTTTAAATCGTAATTGCTTATTCTTGCTCATTTTAAATATATTTTTAAACATTTTCAAAATGCTTTTTTATATTTTTACAATTTTTATATTTTTTGTTTTTGTTTTGTGAAGCGCCTCGTGATTTTTATCTTGAGAGGTGCTATAGAAATTATATTTTCTTCTTCTTCTTAAATATCTATGGTTTTAGTGTAAAAGAATGTGTTTTAAATTAGAACTGTTTAAGATAACCATGTGTTTCAGTGCGGAAAGATGAATGTAGACCAGGTGTGTGTGTGTGTGTGTGTGTGTGTGTGTGTGTGTGTGTGTGTGTGTGTGTGTGTGTGTGTGTGTGTGTGTGTGTAGGACGGGGTGACAGAACATGCTGACTGACCGACCAACTGAGAAGATGGATGGGAGAGAGGGCCGATTAGAGCCGCTGAGAGGAGGAAGGATTGCAGGATTTGCTGTATGTGGGTCATGTAACAGTGTAGACTGACAGGAGGTGGTGAGGGCAAAGGGATAGGTGTGAAAAATGAGAAGAAAAGTGGGGCTGTGAGGGGACATACATGGGTTTTCATGTCTGCAAGAGCAGGGTTATTGGCGGGGAGGGGGATTTGATGGAAAATAACTTGAAGGGTGAAATCAGGGAGTGGGAGAAGAAACAGAAAGGTGACAGAAATAGTTTTGGGGTGACAGGAACGGATAAGGTTGAGCACAGAAGAAAATGACACTAGGGAGGGGGAATAGCCGCAAGATGGAGAAATGTAGGAAGAAGTTAAAGGCAAGGAACTAGGGAGCAAAATGATGGCAGGTGGGAAATTAACAGGAGGTCAGGAGGAAAGGTTACAGGAAAAGGTCAGTGTGAGGGAAAAAAGGAAAGTAATGACAGCAAGAGTGATGGAGGAGAAAAGAAAAGGAGCAGAAGAGGGATGTTCAAGCTCCAGCTGTGACATCGGTCACCTCGGGTGATCTCTGTTGCTCCCTCAGCTACCTGATGTGTTTGTGTATGTGTGAGCTTGGGGAGCAACAGCGAGGAGAAAAGGCCTCCCATGATGCCTGCCCTATTGTATCCCTCCTGGTTTTTCAGCTCCGAGGCCTCTCCCGTGAGCGATGGGAGCCTTTCCACCCGGCTGCCTGTAAACTCACAGAAACAGGAAGCTTTTTTATGATGTGATACTTGGTGCTTTAGAAATTTGTGTTTCATCATTGTTACATGAAATGAAACCAGGACAGCTAGTGAATTTCATTATTTCAGACCTGAATCCAGATAACAGACAGATGCTGCACAATTGTGATACAATTCAAAAGGTCTGAAATAAGCTGGTCAGAACATTCTGACTAGATGAGAACACACCACCAAGGTGTTATAATAGGAATACAAATGGCATCAAATAAGATGATGTATGAAAATGTAGTGGAAAAAGCAAGAAAAACAAAAAACAGCTGCAATGAATAAAAAAGGGGCAATTTTCACCATTAAATTGACACAGTAACCTTTCATGCACGCCAGAGCTGCAAAGTCAAGGTTACGCCAGCTGGAGGATTCAGACGCACAAATCAATCTTTTGCTCACTTGTTGTTCTTCAATGCAGACATAAATAAACTGCCATGGTCTCACCAGACGTAAAAGCCTTATTTTTCTGCTAAAAGGCAGACTGCAGGATTCCTCACGCTGAATAAAAGTGAATCCACACGAATCCTACAAAACTCTTACAACTCATAAGTTAAATATTCATATGTGATGAATGAACAAGATGTTTAAATAAAATGTTTGAATAATATGTGCTTAAATCAATGAAGTTGAAATGAATGTTGCTCTTACAATGATCCATTGCAGATCTTATGATCACTATGTATTTGATTTAACAAGTTAATCATTATCTACACTCATACACATCTTCATAAGATACAAATTAAGATTAAGGTTCACCTCACTTAATAATTAAAGATTCTTTATTCCTAGAATTAAGAATCTTGTATCTGAAGGAAGGAGTGGCTTTCTGAGGGACGTTTTGGTACAGCCTTCCAGACATGGCACGTTCTGATTTGCCAGAATGGCCGGAAATCATAATATTGTGGTTTAATAAAACTAGAAATGCTTCCCGAGTGATTCAGTTTCGAGCAGAGTTATGAATCAGCCACTTTGCAGAATGCAGACAAGCATTCCAGCTACTGTTGTGACCTGGAGACATCTCAAGACTGGACGGGTCATATCGCAGTTTATCTACTGGCTTCAGGTGCCGTGATGTCCACCCGACTTCTGACAGTCCGGATCTGCTGGGGGTCTCCGCCAGGGTTTGTAGACACAACAGATTGCGCCTGATGCTGTTTTAGTAATAATCAATCACATCACTACACACTATAACTGTTCTGTCTTGTAGAGGAGCTAATTTTTGTGCATCTGTATGAAACACGAGAATAGGAAAAAAAGAACGACAGAATGGCTCCCCCCAACCGCGACTCAGCTTACATCGTTCATGTTTATGTGTCATGTTCTGGGGGAGGTGTCTAACCCAAGACCTGCAGAATCAAACCCAAGACAAAGAAGGATGAGAAAAAAAAAATTTTATTTTGAAAACGAGAACTAAAGGCGCACTGGAATTTCCAGTGGAACGGGAAACGGGAACGCAGCGTTGGGTTGTGTGGGAATAGGGCTGAGGGGAAGGTAGTGAGCCGGGGTGTGTCCAAGGGGAGTTCCAGAGCTGGAGAGGGAGCGTGGAAGCGAGAGAGAGAGAGCGGGTCGGTCAAGATGGATGGACAAATGTGGCAGAGCAAATCCGGAGCCTTAGGGTGAGAAAAATCCTGATGTGTCGAGACCTGAGGTGACTGAGCAAAAATACAAAATCACACGAATCCAAAGGGTATGAGAGTATCAAAAACCTGATGTTGAGACGAGGGATGGAAACTACCAAACAGTAGCAATCATCCGGCGACAAGCTGTGTTCTCCATCCATCTTAAATAGTAGACCCACTGATTGCTGACCAGGTGCAGCTGTAGCTCCCTCTCCTGCAAACACACACTCAGAGAGAGGTTGGTGAGAAGGAGTACTCACCCTGGCTCATGACATTATGAGCCGTTCAAAAGAATCTGTTCGTTCACGAACGTCACAACTCTGTAAAATATGGACTTCAGTAAGTTAAGTAAATCAATTTTATTTGTATAGCACTCATCAACTCACAAAGTGCTTCACATAGATCAGTACAATTTTCAACAATAAAAAATACCTTCCTATCGTAAAGAAAAAGTTTTGCCTGTCATTTTACGGAACCCTTCCGACAACCCCAGCTGTAAAGTCTACATGCTTTTTTTACAGTGTATATAGGTATTATTTTATATCGGTATAGGAAATACCAGTCAGTTTCAGACAATATCTGTCACGTCTGGGTGGCAATTTCTTGACCCACGACATGCTGAATCCAAACACGGAGAGCAGGAAATGTAAGTAAAGGTCTTTATTACTAAATAAGGAAAAAGTAAGAGACGGGAACCGACGAGATGCAGGACTGGCAGCAGGAATCCAGGAGAGTCTCTAAGGAGGGAGACAGAGTGAATATATGGCGGAAAACAATGGGAACTTATCTGGAGACTAGTCTTACTGTACTCGGTAGTAGTAATGGAACAGGAAGGCTTGTCGGGTCCGGGTGAGCTGATGAGATCCACAGGTGAGGTATAGGTTGTCCAGGGGTGGAGGAGCAGGAATGGATGTTGGTAGGTGAGCGGCTGAGAGCGGGCGGCCAGGGAATGAAGCAGTGCGTCAGGTAGAACTGAGATCCGGGCTTGTTCTGGAGCTGGTGATGAGTTGAGAGAAACCTGGAGGGGAGCAGGAGAGGGCATCAATGTATTTACTAGCAACAGGTTCACAAGAATATAAAACGAGTTTCAGGATCGGGCTGAGGCTGAAGCTACCCAAACAGAGTAATCATCCGGCGTGTTGATGTGTCGCACTGCTCCTTAAATCCCCTGAGCCTGATGAGGAGATCAGCTGCAGCTGGAGCTCTCAGACACGCCCACCTGTGGAAAAAATGCTCAGAGGGAAAAGCCAGGTTACTTGCAGTCAGCTCACCACGGACCATGACAATATCTGTGTTTCGAATATCTTAAAAAAGCCAATATTGAGCATCCCTAGTTATAAGCTAACCTATTTCACGTGTTTGAAGCAAAAACACAAAATGTACGATGACCCCAAAATTTGACTTTAAACGCAGGCACAACTAGTAGATTTTGGTCAGCTGACCGAAGGGGACAGCATGGGACATAGCAATTCAACACATCTGTTACGCACCCAAAAGTGATGTTGTTCAAGGCTTTTTAGGCAAGAAGCTAATCCTATAGCGACCTGGAAGGAACTGAAGGGCCGCCAAAATTGGAATAACATGTTCTCACCTTGATTTACCTGTCAGTTATCATGCTGCACTGTTCTGAACCATCTGAAGTCTTGCAATGGCCTTTTGGTTCATGCCAGCATATATAGAATGAGAATAGTCCAGCCTACTAATCCAAGCCACATTGCTTTGTGGTAGGGCTGCACGATATCAGGAAAGCCTGCGATAACAGTGATTAATATTGCAATGACGATATTACTTGTGATCAATAATAACTTAACTCAGGAACAAAAGTTATCAAAAACAAAGAAATTTTAAAAATGACAAAAAAAATCATTAAAATGAGAAAAGCAAAAGATGTGAGGAAAGGGAAAAAGAAAATGAACAAGAAAAGGCAATCGGTGGTTCCTGAGAAAAGCCGAATCAGCAGAAAGAGCAGACCAAAGCTAACTCAGGTGTTTGCTAACCATCAAATTTAAGTGCCATTCACCTCAGGGGCGGGCATCTAACCTATGAGAACCCGCCCAATTGGCCAAATGGGTGAAGGGCTGTATTTGATTTGTTAAAAAACATCATTCTTCCATTTGACTGACAGAATACGTTATGTGTAGCAAACATTTGAGCTGACCATTCATTGCGATATTTATCTGTTCTTTGCAATATGCATATTATGTATGCTGATATCGGGATAACAATGTATTTGTGATATATTGTGCAGCCCTACCTTGTGGAAATGTTTGAAAACACACACAACTATAACAGCGGCTGTTAGTTGTGTACTATGCTTCGCAGGCATTGCGCAATGTGTACACATCTGTTGGAAAACTTGGGTTAAATTACGATGGAAAAAGGGTTCATTTATGTTCAAGCATTCTGCTGCTGCTCCTGTTCTGTTACTGAGGGAGACTTAAACACACAGCGGTTAATCTTAATATAATACATAATATATAAAAATACATATTGTATCAGCAAAAGACCAGAAACACCCAGTACTATAAATGTTTAGTGGGGATTTTTGTGCCTTGGTTTGATGAATACAACATTCTTTTAATGAAAAATGGTGATTTTTATACTTGTCAGAACTGGAAGTGAACTCTGCTCTGTTGTCTTGTGGTTTTCTAATAAAACAGTGTAGTAGTCATGTCCCATAAGCAAACTCCCACTCAGACAGCTCATACCCACAGTGTGAAGTGCACCCTATTAAGATGAGTCCCTGTGCTTCTCTCCATCAACTCTAAGATTATAGGTAAAGCATTCACATATCACCGCAGGTATCACCAGCACAGAGGTCCAGATCTCGCTCCACAGACTCAAGCTAGTGGCCAGATGCATTGACGTAACCTTAAACCACTGGTCCCCTGTGGTCCTCCACAGCTGAATGCAGGATTTTTTTTAATAAAGCTGCCTTATAGCACCACGGGTAACAGAGGCCCTCAGGTAAACAACTAATGAAATCCCTCTCTCCCTCACAGACTAAATCATCCAAATAGCAGCCGGCAACTCCGGCACAGAAGCAGACGGATGGCAGAGAACCAGGAAGAGATGGGGAGAGGGGAGAAAAAGAGAGAGAGCCAATGAAAAGACAAGGAGGATGGAGAGATCAGGGAAAGAGGCTTCAGAAAAGGAGGAGAAAAGAATGAAGCATGAAAGATGGTGTTCAAAAACTGCATGCATTGTGCTCTATGGAAATATATTGTATTACTTGAGCTTCTTGAGTGCAATAAATCACTGCATTAACAAACTTGGCCCTTGAGAAAGCAGCGAGCATCTGACAGCTGTTATAAATCCAGCTTTTGAGGCGAAATACATTTTTCTTCCACTTGATGCTGATAAGTATGGCTAAACTGCAGGTAGCACTTTGTGTTCCCGTAAAAACTGAGTAACAAGAGAAATGTCCCTTCATGTTTGTTGTGACTGTGTTTAGAGTTGCTTCAGTTTTAAATATGTAACAAATGGCATTTGTTACTATAATGTATTAAGACTGAATAATTATGGTTTTGCTTCTTATTAGGGATGTTAGATATTGGCTTTTTTTTTTTTTTACTGATATCTGATATTGTCTGACTCTTAATTAACAATGCCGATATATGCAGGGTCCCCCCTCATAGAGAAAGAAAAACTAAAACATTTTAGGTCACTAACATACATTTCTCCTATCATGCATGATTAGATTTTGAAAGAGTTCTGTGCAAAATAACAATGACTTCAATTTAAGTTAGTAACAGAAGTGTCGTGTTTATTTTGTCTCCAACAGCAGCTGAATCTCATTCTGCCTAAGCGGGATGCTGAGATGTGTGTATTAATGCATTTTTTATTTCTGCATATTGCAGCTACGGTGATAAAACATTTATAAAGACCTTCAGATACGAAAAGCAAGCCTTGGGTGAAGATTCTTGTCTTTGTTTTAGTCATTTGTTAGCCCTTTGTTAGCTGGCTAGCCACACATAGCTATGTGTTGTGAGGACAATGTATGTTCACTGTTGGGTAATTTTATCAATCCAAGATTAACCTAGGAAAATTTTAAAGCACAGGGGGTTATAGTAAGCAATCAATCAACACCAATACCGATAATAAACAATCAATTTAGACTATGCAAAGTGGAGAGGAAAAATACACACCAGACGAGGTTGCCAGTTCGCTCTCATCGGACCGGGAGTCCTCCGACAGTATTTATTAAGCACACACAAAGATTAACACACACACATTTTGACATTCCTTAGACTCTAAGGTGGGAAAGCTGTAAAGGGAGTCTAAACTTCCTCCAGGTGCACCCTAAATCAACAAAGCCATTGCTAGACTTTCTCAAGGGATTTTTACTGATAAAGGTCGGTTCCGAGGCAAGGTCATCCTCCCTGTAGGAACTGGTGGAGCCTGGTATCTGTCAACAGGATGAAACTGCATTTAATAAGGCACCAGATGTTGGCAGGCAAGACATTAACATTAGTTCAATATCAGTTTTATCTAACATTCACTACACAGGGTAAATTTCTACTTCACAAGTTGTGTGAAATAAACTAAAATATCTCAAAAACTTCACCTCAGATCTGTCATAGTGTGACAAATTGAAAGAGGAGAAGTAGCTGAAGGGTTTGGTGTAATGATTTGTAGATGTGTCATTAAAAGACAAAAAAAACGATACTGATGTTTTCCAATATTAATTTAATGCTGACATCAGCCGATATCGATGGTAGATTGATTATATTAAACGTTACTATTTCTTATGGCTTTTGTGTCACCACGCAACAAAAAATTACACGGAATCTTCTCAGTGATTTGGTACGTGAAACATTTTTGCATACTGAAACTTCAGCAAAATTGCAACTTTTTCTTAAAATTGGTGCAATTGCCATGCACATTTTCTTGTTTCAAATTAGCTACAAATGTTCTGATTCATTTCCTCAGTTTGAACTTTTACTCACATCGTTTCATCCTCAGAGTGTCAGGTTCTATTTTGTGTTCTACCATGCATTTTTGGAGAACTCTGTCATTTTTCTAAATAAGGACTTAAGTACCTCTGCCTGCTCAGGACTCAAAGAAAAGCCTAAGTCTAAATAGCACAAAGTTGATGTCAAAGCTGTTTCAAACAAGCTGTCATCATCTTTATTGTTTTGCTTCATCAGTGCAGGTGCTAAACCAGCCCACCAAACCAATAGAGCGCTGGATCTGGAAGAAACAAAGCTGCACACACACACACACACACACGCACGCACACAATGCAACGCAGGGCAAATCATATTATATTTGCTTTTCAATGTATGAATCCATCTGCGATGTAAGCTAGTAGCTCAAAAAATGAGGTTGATGATGTTTGGTAATAGGTCAATTGATGTAGAGTTGAAAATAGTAATAAATAATGAGATGCTTGAACATGTTGATAAATTGAACTTTCTGGGTATTACTATTGATCACAAGTTAAGTTGGAAGCCACATATAGCTTCCGTTAAAAATAGAATTGCTGAATGTTTTGCAGCAATGGGGAAGTCCAAGTACCTGCACGAAAAGGCTGTAAGGTCTGTCTATTGTACATTATTTCTGCCATATATAAGTCATGGGGTTGGAATATGGTGTAATACCTATCAAACAAATTTATATAGTTTTTCTTCTTCAAAAGCGTGCAATTAGAATAATATATGGTGTAGGCATAGGGACCATACCAACTCATTGTTTATAAATGTTAAACTTATAAAATTTTATGATTTATATTAAAATTAAAACCCTACAAATCATGTACTAAATTAGATTAGATTAGACTTCAAAAAATATTCAAAGACCGTTTTGTGAGATGATAAATATAATCTGAGTGGGCAATTGAATTTTAAGAAACAAATGGTAAAAATCACTGTAAACATTATGTTTATCACTCATTGTGGAGTGGATCTGTGGAATGATCTAGAGCAAGGGTGTCAAATATGCAGCCCGTGGGCCGGATCTGGCCCGCAAGCGGGTTAAATCCGGCCCGCGAGATGGTTGTGTAAACTTTATTTTCATACTTTACAATGTAGAGTGAAAATAAACTTATCATTGTGAGCAAGTTTTCTCTGTAATGAGTATAAATAAAACAAAGCTGCGCTCAAGGCTCGCACAAGAACTTGAATCACATCCTGAAGTTGGCTGCCACTCAGGATGTGACTTCTGATATTGATGTGCTGGTGAAAGCTAAAAGATGTAAAGTAAAATGAGTCAAATATACTTTAAGTGCTGCATGAAACTGATCTTGCCATGTGATCTGTAAGCTCTTTGAATCACTAAGGAATGTTTTTTTTATTTGTTGATTTATTTATTTATTTATTTATTTATTTATTTATTTTAATTTTCAAGTACACTTCAGGTGTTGTACTTGTACTACACTGTCCTCAGGCTCCAGCCTTGTTTTATATCGATTGTATTTAAACAAAGAAAACAATCAGATTTGTTTTATTTTATTTACCGGTCCGGCCCACTTGGGACTAGATTTCCCTCAGTGTGGCCCCTGAGCTAAAATGAGTTTGACACCCCTGATCTAGAGGAACGTTTGAAAAGCAGCAGTTGACAAAACTCAAGAAATTGCATGAAAGAAATAAAAAAAAGAAAACGCTCTTTTCTATAGTGCCTCTCAAGATCAAAATCACAAGGCGCTTCACAAAAACAAAAAATTTTAAATATAAAAACAAATTAGAAAATTATTTCAAATGCGTGTAAAATGAGCAAATATATACGATTGTGGTTAATAAAATGTAGAGAGAGAGAGAGAGAGAGAGAGAGAGAGAGAGAGAGAGAGAGAGAGAGAGAGAGAGAGAGAGAGAGAGAGAGAGAGAGAGAGAGAGACTAGGAAAGAGGGAAATCAGTAGATCCTAGGGAAGGCTGAATAGGTGGGAAGAGCAGAATAAGGAGAGGGTGGTGATAAGGGTCCCACCAAAACCAGCCTGAACAAGTGAGTTTTCTGCTGCTTTTTAAGGACACCACTGAGTCCACTGATCTCAGGCTCAGGGGGAGAGAGCTCCAGAGTCTGGGGGCCACAAGAGACCTTGTTTAGTAATAAAAATAAAAGGAAGTGTAAATAATGCTATCAATTTTGCCTTGATTTCTTTGGTTGGTAATAATAATAAAGTTTGTTTACCTTTGGTGAATTATAATATGTTATAATTTAGTGTAGGAGTTAATAAGTTAAACTTCGTACTACTTCAAGTTTGTGATCGTCCAGCATCAAGATAGTGAAATATGTCTTATTTTAATGGTCTCTGTTGTTGTTTGCTGTTTTATTTTTTATTCTTTTTTTTTATTTTGTTGTTTAACATTATTGTATTGTTTTATTTTCTTCTTTTTTTAAACTTGAAATGATTGATTGATTGATTGATCTCAGTAGGCTGCTACTGTTGAAGACACATTGCCAACTACAATTGCAGTGGAGTCTCCAAAATATCTTTAAATGTTCATAACAGTTTTAATTCCCTTGTGTGGGAGTCAGGGCCTTCTTCTCACACTGTGGAAACTTTTAACTTAAGAAAATAAATCTACAACTAATGATTTACCTGTGAAGTTTCCAGTGCCACTGGAAAGTGTAAATGGTAAATGGCCTGTATTTGATATAGCGCCTTCTAGAGTCCTGGAAACCCCCCAAGGCGCTTTACAACACAATCAGTCATTCACCCATTCACACACACATTCACACACTGGTGGGGATGAGCTACGATGTAGCCACAGCTGCCCTGGGGCGCACTGACAGAGGCGAGGCTGCCGAGCACTGGCGCCACCGGTCCCTCCGACCACCACCAGCAGGCAATGTGGGTTAAGTGTCTTGCCCAAGGACACAACGACAGCGACAGACTGAGCGGGTCTCGAACCTGCGACCTTCCGATTGCGAGGCGAGCACTTAACTCCTGTGCCACCATCGCCCCAAGTGTGAGAAATATCAGCTAACTTTGGTAAAGCATCGAGACCAAACGAAGAATAAAATTAGGCATAAGTAAGATACTGTGACTGTGACAAGTGTTACACCCCTCTGTGGGCTCAGCTAGGGAGGAGAGGGGAATAAACATAAGATGGACCAGTATAACAAAAGTGACCCTCGTTGGGGAGAAAAAGGCTTGACCAAGCAAAACCAAACTCAAAGTGTCCTTGTATTTTCAAAGGTTTTATTACAAAAAAAGAAGAACCAAAAGAAGGGCAAAAACCCTTACCTAGAAATTATCCAAACTAAGTTTAGATGAATAACTGAAAATGTCTAAAGGACCAACCACTCTAAATCCAAAATTAATCTCCTTTATTTAAAAGGGAATGAATCTCAAAAGGGGAAAAATCCCACCAAGTAATTAAACAAGGTTTGTCTAAAAGACAAAACCAAATACTAAATTAACTAAAGTTGCCAAAACACCAAAAATAGCTCAGGAAACTGAGACTTCAAAAGGGGAAAAATCCCCACCTGGTAAGTTATCCACAAGATGGTCTAGCAGACACACCAAAAAACCAAAGATTTACCAGTTAACTCAAAATAATCCCAACCACTCAAAATGTTCTAAAGTCTCTTCTAAAGAAGTAGACAAACTGGTTTACACCACAAAATCTCAGGTAACCACCAACGGGAAGAGAACACACGTTGCCTCTGCAACTACAAACATTTCTCTCCCCTGATGATCTCCAGCTGGCCGCTTTTAAAGAGCCAGCTGATAAGATGAAAAGTTCCAGCTGGGCCTTGACTGCCGCTCCGGCGCTGTCCATGGTCCTGGAGTAAGGACAGCATCCCAAGGAGTAGCTGTCCGTGGTGCTGCGCTGCTGCTGCGTCGGTCATTAAACTGAATGGAATTTCAGCACACTGGGGCTCCCAAATGGCGGCGGCCGTAACACAATAAATATTAATTTTATTTACATCAACTTAGCCTCATGTGACCAAGCCATACATACATTTTCCTTTAAAAGTGTCACACATATCAATTCAACGCTATTTGTTCCAAATTTTCACTTTAAAATTTTTTTTATTTTGTATCTCCAAATCAACTTTAAAGCTCTGTAGGCAAACAATAAAGCAAGAATATTGGCCTGATCCCGGAGCTCAGAGATGGATTGCACCGCGCTGTGAATTCACAGACTCAAATAATTGTCAAGATGAATCGTAAGCTTGGGACTTTGGTGGAGATTCATTCTTTGGCACAAAAGATGGATGCCATCAAGGAGAGAGTGGACAAATCAGCACGGATTGGGATAGACTAACGTCCATTATTGGGATTTTGAGAGGTTGAGGACCAACAAACTGTAAGACAGAGGGGAAATTATAATAATAATAATGCATTGAACTTATATAGCGCTTTTCAAGACACCCAAAGACGCTTTCACACACTCTCACATTCACACACTGCTAGTGATGGTAAGCTACTTGTAGCCACAGTCACCCTGGGGAGGTCTGACAGAGGTGAAGCTGCCATTTGGCGCCGTCGGCCCCTCTGACCACCACTAACACAGGCAAGTTGGGTGAAGTGTCTTGCCCAAGGACACAACAGCAGGATACCCCTGGCGGGAGCTGGAATCGAACTCATGACCCTCCGATCATGAGGCAACCCGCTCTACCACCTGAGCTACTGCTGCTACCTCTGTCTGGTCCCAAAACAATTTCTAATCGGAATCTGGCGTCCTTGAGCCTGCAAGGCTCCAACGAAAACTTCCCCCTCAGAAGATATGTGGAATGTGCCGTTGCTATAGCAATTCAACTCTGTTTCCTTTCCCAGCCTGGGCGGGACTGCGGGAAGGCCGCTGAAGCGTCCAGGGTCACTGCAACCCTCCAACCCTCAATGCTCCTCCCCCTATCCGCACTGAGGTGGCATGCGCTGCTTCATCGTGGCTGCAGGAACTGAAGTGGGAATAGTCCCAACCCACCACCCCACCTTGTTGCGAATGACCAGTCACCAATTCTTGTCATGTGTCTTGCCCAAGTATGTCTGATCTCTGAATTTTGTGTACTGAAACTCTAATTTCCCTCTGGGATTAATAAAGTATCTTTGATTGATTTGATTGATTGATTGATATTAGGTGCTGCTTTCTTATCCAGCACTCAGAGAGTACAGACGCATTTTCTTCAGCTCCCTTATCTGCTTCCCCAAGGCTCTCTGTCCTGTCTGCCTACAGAGCACTTCTCTGCATTTCTCCTGAAATCACTACTTCTTTTTTGGAAAATGGACTTAATTAACTGGTCATTCAATGCGATTGATAAGATTTTTTCTACGATGAGAATGGAGAAGGGGGCTCCCACCTGTCCCGAGGGGACATTCGCAGCGGGATATGCACTCGATTCTTGGGAGGTCTGGCGAATCGTGTGCCTCTCTCAGTTGTCCATCGAGGACGTGGAAGATTTGTGGATATTCGGCCTGATGATCACTGGATTTCTTCTGATTGGAGTGGGAGGATATCTGGTTTTCTGGAAATTTGGGAAGACAGGAGCAATTGGAGAGCGACCCGCACCCACGGAATGTGCCGCCCGTGCGGTGACCTCATAGACTGGGACGTTACTCGAGGTGAATCGTAAGCTGGACAATGTCCTCGTGGCGTTGTCTGTGTTAGTAAGCAAGATGGATGTCATCTCGGAGAGGGTCGCCGGACGGTGTGGGGATGTTTAGAACGTATAATTGGCTTCACTGGTGGACATGAATGACCACTTATAGACTCCAAGGCAGAGAGGAAAAATATCTCTGCCTGCCCTAAACAAAGTTTTGTTCATCCTTATCTGACGCCAAGGCTGCCTCCAAGGCTGCCATCAACACACCCCCACGAAAGGAGGAATGCTGACAGATGCTGTGTCCCGACCTTCCCCCCCGCCTTCAGATTGTGACTTCTGCTTCGAGGTCAGCAACCTGCAGGAAACTCAATGTGTTCTCTGCCCCTCATTTCTCCCTCCCACCTGTTTGGCTGCAGCTGGCTGAGTGCCATAAGGGCAGCTCCCGGTGGAGGATTCAGGATCCCGCCCAACCCCGCCTCCCCATCGGACTCTGATGTTTTGTATCTGTGATGTTCGTGCTTCTATGTTGAGGAGTTTTTTTGTATAATAGAATTAGTCCCCGCTGGGTCTAGCTCTGCTATGCGTTTTTTTTTTACCTTACCCCAATTATCCTCATGTAACACCCTTTTCATCTAATGAAATGAGTGCCGTTCTGGCTGCTCTCGTGACTGCCTGTACCTGTTTTTGTCTACATGTGTGTGTGTTTAACCTTGGTCAGGTTGTGTTGCGGAGTCAAGTTCCTATGCTCTGGGTCACTGGAGCACTGGCAATAAAGCTTATTCTGATTCTGATTCATATCCATCCATCCATTCATTAATAAAACCACTTCATCCCTACCAGGGTCACAGGGAGCTGGTGCCAAACTCCAATTGTCATCAGGTGAGAGGCGGGAACACCCTGGACAAGTATCTAGTCCATCACAGGGACACACAGAGAAAAATAACCAGTCACATACTCACTCACACCTGTGGGAGGAAACCAGATTACCCAGAGAAAACCCACACATGCATGGGGAGAACATGCTAACTCCATGCAGGAACTAGCAAACCTTCTCGCTGCAAAGCAACAGGGTGACCAACTGCACCACTGTTCTGCCTTCTTAACAAATATTTGGTAAATGTGTGATTGCAACTTCCAGTCCTTAAATCGTGCAGCAACTCATTTGTCTCTAGTTCTTTTGGACTATTTATCTACAGCTCTCACACACAAATGTAATTATAAAACGCTCCTCTGAGAAAACCTTTGACAGGTTTTTCATTATTTCTAGCCAAACTGCCAACAACCTGTTTTCTAATCACATCAAGTTTCACTCAAGCATTTATTCTTTTTGTGTGGGTTTTTCCTCCAGAGGAGCACCATGAGCAGGCAGCCAGAAAACATCATTATTTCAGTAATATACTTCCTTCAGGGGGGTCGTTACAAATTCACCCATTGATTACAACAAGGCATTCAATGCTTTACAATTCATCACTGTTTGACTGAACCAAAATAAATCTGCTAAAAACCTGATGTTTTCTACTCAATCGAGTAAACAGCAGAAGGATCCCACGTCTCCTGCAGTGCCCCCTTCTGAATGACCTTTTACCCTCCACCTGTTAGGTGACCTGTATTCAAACTCGATATGTGAGTTTGCTGTGGCAGCCATCTGACATTAGGTTATATTCAAAAGGTAATCAGTCGTAGATAGACAGAGGTGGTGCTCACTCCTCACCTCTGCCACATGGACCTCAAGGGATCAACCATCAACCCTGCTCAATGGTCAACTTTCCTGGCGGAGTTACCCATGAAGACAGTGGGAGGGTTAATATAGTTTACACACTGGATTAAATACCAGTTGGATGTCTCAAGAGTTTGTATGAAGTACAAAAATCTCAGTCCTTAATAAATAAAAGATGTTAATGTTCCCAAAGTATTTTGATTAAGTATCAATATTTCCAAAACTTTTCCAGTCAATGAAAAAGGTAACCTTTCTGCTCAAAGTCCCTGAGCAATCTGTGGAAAAATTGTCCCACTCCCACCATGCGAGGACTATTTATTGGCCTAGAACCCATTTCGTTTACTCACCCATGGTATAAGAACCCTTTTAGCAGAGAATGGAAAAAGCAGGCAGGACCTTGCACAGACGGATCACAATGCCGACTACAAATCAGGAGTGAAGGCTTCACTTGATGTCATTTTAATCTACTCTTTTTATTGCCTACTGCAGGTGCTTTGTTCATGAAACTCCAGCTTTCTATGAACTTCCTCCACTTGAATTATATGTAAAGTGCAAAGAGATGCAAAAATCTAAATGTTTTTGATGTGGAGACACTCACAAACCCAAAGTACATTAGAGACTGCTGGTATTTAGTTATTAAACACAGATATAAACTTTAAATTTAGAAGTATGTTATTTTTGTTTTATCAATCATATAATTTGAGATTGCTTGTTTGGAGATGTATTTCCACATTGAATATGAATATTTAAAGTTATTGCAGACAGTTTGGCCACAAAACCAAAATGGACACATTAATCTCACTGTAACATAATACCATTGACACTAACATGGTGTGATTAGTGTCTATGCTTTAGGAATATTGACTTTGAATAGCAAATTTTTATTTCGTAAAGTTACACTCTTGAGATTTTTTATCTGATGGCATGATCTAGAGCAGTGAACCCAACTAGTACCTTTCCATCTGCCCCCTGATCCTTTTGGGCCCTAAAGTCCCCCAATTGGGGGACTTTGAAATTTAGCAGCAAAATTCATGTCCCAAGTATCAATAAATATTGTCAAGCTGCACCTCTAAAGACACTGCAGAATCTCGGCTACAACAGATTCACATTAATTTATTAATGACCGCACAACAAGTTGGTGGAATTTGTTTCTGGTGCAGCATGACATGCTCACAACTGTGTGTCTACATATGCTGTAACTAAAAATAAACAGACAGGGGCATACTGTAAATCCTCAAATACAGGCCTGGGCCTTTATTAACTCAAGCACATCCTGGTTCAGGAGGCCAGAATTAGAGGCAGGCCTCAATTTCAATTTAAGTAAAATAAACTACCATTAAAATGAATAAAACCAAGATTTTGTGTCTATTTGAACCTATAAAACACTAGGTTCATTTATTGAAAATGTACAGTTCTCTCTGCTCCTTCTGCATGAAACAGGCTGCAGGAAAACTAGAAATTAACCAAGTTTATCTCCTTGAATACATTTAAAACCAGACTAAGAACTAAGGATTACCAAGACCTGGAGGACTGAGAACCTTCACCAGCAGACTAAGAACCCTTGAGATGGATTCCTCGTGTTGTAACTGGCTTCTGTAATTTTGTACATAATATGTCTGTGTAACGGAAAAACTTGTAACAGTAACTTTTTGCTGCTGTTTGGCCAGGACTCCCTTGAAAATGAGGTTTTTAATCTCAGTGGGACCTTCCTGGTTAAATAAAGAATAAATAAATAAATGAATAAATAAATAAATACAGTTAACATTGTATGTACGTATCCATATAGAACATTTACAACAAACACCGTTGTTTCTGGCTAAATCTCAGTATGGTAACAAACGTAGCAAACATGCCGGTATTGCATTGTAAACACTTGGTGATAATTAGGTTATTGATTCACAATAAAGGGCAACAGACACCTTACTGCTCCAATGTTTAACCGTTCGTGTCTCGTTTGGTTTGACTGTTTAATCTTCATCCTCCACATTTCCACGTTACAACACTGAGCTAACTGCTAAAAACATTAGCACTCCACAAGCCATTTGTGGTGAGGACATGTGAAAACAGCATCAAACTGTTTACCTGCTGTTTTTGTAGCTGCGTTTCTAAGCTGATCCATAAAATGCCATACAAAACTTTTAGTAAACCCTTACCTGTGATGAAGTGATCACTGAAACTGTAACATTTTCCGTTCAGTTTCTGTTCATCTTGCAGCCGGAGATCATGATCCACTATTCCGTTTTCGCTCAGTAAGTTTCAGTAAGTCCTTTGTCATGCACTACTTTCGGGACATGAAAAGAAAAGCGCTTGTTTTTGTCCCGATCGCATGGAATTTGGCCATTTTTACAAGTCAACAAAGTAAATTAAGCCTGGGGCACACTGGAGGCGATTTTGAGAGGTCAAGTGGTCACACAGCACGCGCCGTGCAGCGCTTCTTGGAAAGTCCCGCAACAGTCACAACATCATGCTGGACTTGAGAACAGGAAGAAGGAAGTGACTCTATTGTTTATATGTGGTCAGACTTGCCGTCGTGTTGTGTGAGACTCTAATTCATTACCACTGGGTAAGTTAGGGTGACCATATTTCCATTTCCAAAAAAGAGGACATGGATATCTGTGCCTACCGATGGCATCACGCTAGGGCTGGGCGATATAGCCTAAAATTAGTATTACGATATATTGAGGATTTTATCTCGATAACGATAAATGGACGATAACTACAGGACGATAACTACAGGTATGTGCAGAAACAAAAGTTATCCACTAGATGGGGCTGTCACATGTATTATGTTGAGTCACATTTTTACGTGAGTCAAGGTGGTTCTTAAAGGGACATGAAAGTTGCCAACCTACACACATCTTTTCATTTTTTATTATCAAATTTATTGACATGGGAAAAATTATCTCGATAAGAGTCGGAAACTTCTATAATGATACATTTTCGATTTATTGCCCAGCTCTACGTCACACTATGGCAAAACCACACAAACCACGTTCCCCCCAGCTAAAATTAATATCAGATTCTTCCAACAAAAAGGCTCTAAAATTTTTTTATGTAAATATTCTGCATATTTATTGCAAAATCTTATTTTTCTACTGCTTTAGTGCTGTAAACACGTTTTATTAATAAGAAATTATTATACCTTTAGTTTTACTACATTATTGGTAAGCTTCCTGTGCACAGATAATTAAGGATGCTTGTTTCATCTATGAGATTAGACGATAGGGTCAATGAAAAAGAAAGTTTGTCTTGGACTCCATGGAAACTTTCAGAGAATCCACAAATAGTGGCTTTCAAATGGTTTTGAAACTGACAGATTTTTGGGAGTTTAGAAAAGAAGCAGATGAGACGGATTCTCCGACAATTTTGTTTTTCGTCTGACAATATTAGAACATATCAGTAATGTCCGAGGTGTTTTTATAAACACTGTATAATTAACACACCTGGACAGGGTATGAATTACACAGAAGCTTCTGGGGGAACCCAGTGATCTGGGGGGGGGTTCTGTTTTGCCTTGGCCCCCAAAATGCCTTGAAATGGCCTTGGATGTGTGACTGAGGTTTGAAGGTGATCTGATTCAGATCATCTGAATTGTATCAAATGTATGAATATGACGTGTATAACTTTGTTTTATAAAACGTGTAGTTGACATGAATCTACCTACATTTTATTTTTCAACACTTTGCTTTGTTTTCTTGTTTTTATTCGACTATTTTTCTGTCCTGTCTGTCTCTCATCTTCCTGCATCTCCTCTAAACTCTCTAGAAAAACTGCTGCCTGGATTCTTACTTTTTCACTTCATCAGTTACTTTGGAACTAAGCAGATCAAAGGGATGTCCTGACCGCAAAGCGGAGTGCGCGTTTCGAAGCTGCGTCATTGAGGTGAAATCACCTTAGCACACGATGAGCGGAGCGCGTCAGGAATGATTAAAAGACAGAGTACCAGAAGATATAAACAGATATGAATGATCATGTGTTAATAATGTTTTGTTGCGCCACCTTGAGAATGTACCATGCGCCGGACGCAGCGGGCGCACCAACGATCAGCGCTCTGCGTCCTCTCTGCACAACAGAATCCCGCTACGCTGAGAGCCCATAAATATTGTAATATAGGCAGAAACTGGATCTTTCCCTGACAGATGTCTAGCCCCCCATAATTCGATCCCTGCTCCTGGATGAAAAACCGGACATTTTGACGTTTTGATGTAGGAAACCCCTCGGACGTCCCGGACAGAGAGTGAAAAGTGGACATGTCCGGGGAAAAAGGACATATGGTCACCCTAGGTAAGTGCACTATTTATTATTTTAAGATCAATAGTACTTTTAAAGTTATCAAAAGTGCTGTTAGGTTTGTGCCGTAAAGCCGGCCACTATTAGAGACCGGCTTTTATTTACCCCCACTGGCGGCAAGACCGGCTAATGTAGGAACCCCGGCCGGTAATGTTAGAGGATTTACGGTACACAATAGGCAGTAAAGTGATTTAGTGACCATAAAGCTGTTGGGAATTGTTTTTAAGTATAGTTGATTTTGTTTGTAAGGACATGTAGCGTCTTCTAGAAGACAATAGTGTGAACAGATGATGTGCAGGGTGAGAGGGGTCCGAGGTGATTTTTCCTGCTACCATATAAACTGTTTTACGGACTCCATACACAACTGAAACTACAATCAAAAGAGTGACCGGAAATCCTGCTTCATGTGTGAGTGTTTTTGCCACATTTCTGTCTCTAATGCCACTAAAAGTCAAATTGTACACACTTTCTATCCACCCATTATGAAGCTAAGACCCTGCTGATTCTAAACATGTTTCAACCCTCTACACTTTGTACAGCAAATGCCAAGATGTAAAACCAACCAAAATGAGACCAAAAGTAATCAAAGTGACCTTTTGGTTACAGAAATATGCTTATTAAAAGTGTGCTTATGACATTTTTGAGTAGGTTTTTCAAAAATTGTCTGTGGGCCAATCAGGAATAGATAAAATCTATGTTCTATTGTTTCTAAATAAAATTAAACAAACAGAGAAACCACCTTTAATCAGAAATGATTATGAAGTCATAGCTCTCATGTATTTTATTAATTCTGCAGCAGTTCTTAGAATGTCTGTTTTTGCGCTTTCCACAACATTAACGCATAATTGCACCCACAAGAAGAGAGCAACACTTGTACAAGTACAATATTTACCAGGTTGCTAGGCAGAGCCAAATAACATAAAGGCTGAAAAAAGAATGTTTATGTATTAAATAACTATGATTAACTAATAATTTATCTTTTTTTAAGAGCTTCTGGCACTCGTGTCTGCTGGAAAAAACTCAAGTTTTAGTTTAGTTGAAGACCCCCAATCTACACCTTGATATAGACCCCTGATCTAGATCCCTGATAGGTCCCTGATGTAAAGGCTAACAAATGTGTTGCACCTTAACCTCTCTTGTTTGTGAATTTGCACCTCTAGCCAGCCAACAGGAATAAAAATCATTTTACAGTCATTATTCTCACGTTGTGTTCTTCATTCATACATGTATATATTTTAAAGACTTACTTGTTCTGGAGAAAATTTGCCACCTCTGCATCAGTCAAGTTACGTTCTCCGTTCTCAATACTTGTGCGCGCTCTGTGATTGACATCTGTATTTAGGCGGCTGTTGAATGCTATTGGCTAATGTGTGGAGGTTGTAGACTGAATAAGTTAAAAATAATAGCCTTTATTCTGTGATTAACAGGTTAAAAATATTTGAATTATTTCATGGTTAAGCTGGTTAAAAACATACTTTATTGAAATGAGTGATTTGTTGAAATATTTCGTAATGTAAAAGACAAGTTTATCTAAAACGCTATTTTGCTCATGAGTGAGAGTTAAAATGCACTGCAGTTGAAGATCGAGTGATCTGTGACAGATTATTCCTGACTTGTCAAGACGACACAAAATTTACTTATAAAAAGTGCTTCTGATGTATTTGCCTAAGCATTACCTTTTATGTTTACAGTTTTATCTATTTTTTGGAGACCAATTGCTATTCTAGAGTTTGTTATTAAACGTTTTTAGCTGGTTTGGCATTAACTAGTCAGGTCTGAGTTGGAGCGAGGGGAAACGCAGAGCTTCCACTCATTCATTAATACAGTGGAAACGGCTGAACTCACCGTGTCTGCGTGGTTCCTTCTCTATTCCCCTTTCACAGGGGTGTAACAAATGCTGGCAGGCGTAGCAAAAGAAATTATGCATTGCCTTATATCATAGTACAGAGTAAGACTTTTAAGTATTTCTAAAATAATCAAACGTAATTCCTGAAAGGGGTAAAACTCTGGATTGTAGCTTTCAGGTATTACTTCCATGGGCTGCAACAGAAATGATTAAGAAAACATGTTAATTTCAGTTAGAATCTAAATGGTGTGTTTGATGCTTTTGCAAAAGGGTTTAAATGTAGTGACTTCAGGTGAGGCAGATTCACTCCAAATACTCAGTTTCACCTCAGCTTTGGCTCAGCATCTGGACAGGAATTAGGGATATTCTAAGCTAAATGCACATCATAAACAACTCAGATCATTGAGGATTCATTGGTTTTCATTGACTTCCATCATCTCATTTGGAGCATTTTGAGGAAACTGCTATAGATCAAGTGTCAGGAAAAAGCAAGTCTTTTATAGAAAACAAGCACAAGGAGGGCACCAAAACACAAGGACTTAATGAAGATGTCCCTGATGAGCTCTGAGGCTGATCTCAAACATTGGAAACATCATCAACTGTGATGGATGATTGAAAAAGTCAAGAATCTGCTTTTGCCACAGCACGGAAGCACATGAACAAGGGTGAGGGTTTGTTAAATGAATTATACCTCATTTACAAGTGAGAAAACTGCAGCAGTGCAGAGAGACTGTTTAGCCAAACAGAATTAAGCGCATTTCTTTTTTGTAATTTTATTAAACAAAAATGCAAGAACCTTTGCTGCACCTGCAGCCTCTTGGTTTAACATACAATAACCCCAGAATTAATTCTCCAATAGTCTGTTGTGGTTTAAAATAGAGCTCTCCCTTAGCAAAACCACTTCACTAATTGTTTCTATGACCAAGTTTACTCATTTTTTCATTAGAATTCAAGTTATCTCTGGTATGGATAAATGCTTTGCGAGTCAAATATGTGGAATAAAAGCATGCGTGCTTCTGTTTGAGGAGCTAGAAGTTAGCCAGAGCTGAGTTAAGCTTCAGATGGCAGGATCTGGAGTCTTATCCCCTGAAATTCAGACAGCTTACCTCCAGTTCCTAAGGCCAGATGGTGAGTCAAACACACTTCCTAAACACACCATTTGGTGGGCTGAAATGTCTGCATGCACGACGCAGAGACTATAGTAACAAGAGTATTCAACCCAAGGATGATGAAGTTCAAGTTCAGTGGAAACCGAAGCGGCTGGTGGACAGCCTAGCAGCAGAGTCCATGACCTACAGGGTGACAAGAGGTGGGAGTCATCTTGTAATATTCACAAACGGCGGTACAATATGGAGGGAGTCATTTTGTAATCACAGATAAAGTAAACAGGGAATGCAAATCGTGGCCAGTCAACTCAAGTTACAAACAAAAGCTAAGAGTGACAAAAGGGGAGGGGGTGCTTCACAAAAACATAAACAATAAGATCACATGGGGGGAGGGGGGGTGTTGGGGGATGGAGTAGAAGGATCAAGACATGTGTGGGTCAGCGTAAGTGAGTCCATGAACTATTTTCAGTTCAGATGCAATGTCCGTTGTCTCAGATACGACCTTCCTGGAGCTGATCCAAAGAGTCCATGGTCCCACGTGAGGAGCTGGGGCGGGATGGGTAGAGCATCTGTCTGCATACACACCAGGATAGTTTTGAATGAGGCGATATGGGGATGCAGAATTCAGATAACAATTGTTTTGTTTGGCTAGAGGTTGTGGTGTCTGCCCACCAGTCTCTTAGTGATCTCTGGTACAATTCTAAACAGCTGAAATAGGGTCAGTTTCCACCAAGCTGAGCTGGAAGCTTCTCCAAGTTCTGATCCATTTCACAGACGAGTTCAGGAACTGAAGCTGGAAGCTGATCCGAACATCTAGCTGCTGGTTTTGCTCTTTCGACGTTAGAGTCTGAGTGCTGACTTCCCAACACATCCCAGGAAGTTTTCTCATTTCTCCTGACAGCTTCTGAATCTTGGGATACACCAGGAATGCACTTGCTCCAACCTGGTTATTATGAATTCAGTTATATAAGTTTCTTCTGAATCCTCAGCATCTTCCACTCGTTAGAGAAATCCATTAGTATGCTACCAGGTGCATTCCATCAGGGCAGGAAGGAGTTCCCTTCTTTTTTCTAAATGTAGACATTTTTTATTGAAGGTATTCAGAGACCAGCCGACCTGATCCATCCAGAGGAAAATGTCGATAGGTGCTCTAAATAGCAGAGATGAGAAATTGTGGCATCAACAAGTCATCTCCATGTTGTGTCTTTGTTCTGCTCAGCAACTGAACGAGGTTCATTCACTGTGCTGATTGAAATCACCTGGTTTAGTTGCTGAGCAGAACAAAAGCACAACATGGAGAAGACTCGTTGATGCCACAATTTCACATCTCTGCCAGATAGAGTACAAGTCAAAGAGCAGGCGAAAGCTCTCAGGTTCCTCTCCAACCAACTCTTCTTTCTCTCTTTCATCCTGCTTCTCAGCTCCCACATGATTCTCACCTTCTCTTTATTGTAATTTTTTGTAGTTAGTTCACATGAATAAAGTTACTGCATTCTACCAACAACAAAACTTGACATCTGCGCTGTTCTTTGTTAACAGCCGTAAACAAGGACATCATCTCCCTTTTTTCTATTCATAACCACTGATGTTGTTTCTTGTCAGTGCTGTGAGAAAGTCATAAATAATGTCTAAATAGGTGAAAACTGTGATCCTATCTCAATATGCCTGGCTCAAAGGGCAGCAACATCATTTTCATGTTATTATTAATGTTATTAATGAAAAAATGAATCAGTTACTAACTGGATGGACTGAGCAGTGGCGGCTGGCCAGTAGAGGGCGATAGGGCGCTGCCCTCCCAGTTTTCCCCAGTGTTTTTAATTTTTATTTAAAAAAATAAATAAATAAAATTAACAATAATCACATATTCTAAGTTAATTGTGTGTTTTGTAACAAAAACAAATCATATATATATAAATATCTATATTGGTGAGAAGCTCTCTGCCGAGCGCTGGAGGCGACAGAAAGGCTGTAGGCTGTGTTTCAATCGCCCAAACAGCACTGAAGCAGCCAGCCAATTGCTGACAAGAAAATCAAATGGTAGGAATGGGAATGTACCCAATCAGCGTCGACGTCGATTCAGAAGCATGATGGGCGATAGAGCTACCGCCAAAGGCTTTCGCTGGTGTTCGGTAGAACTCGGCAGAGTCTCGACTACAGCACGTTTTTGGTCGTGACGCAGATGTAATAGACAATGAGCCTACAACCAGCATGGATACCGGATCTCAGCAGCCACTGAATTCAGTTCGGTCTCTTCTCCAGTATCCGTTCGAGAGGAGAACTATGGTGGAAAAACTTAATGTCAAAAAGCTTGGACCAGATCAGCCCGACGTAAAGATAAGCCAGCAGGAGAAGGAGAGAGGTAAACTGTACACACTAGGCTTCTCCCGAAATTGGTACACCAGGAAGGCTTGGCTAGCTGGATGCAATCACGCTAATGCGTTATTTTGCTTTCCAAACGACTGTGACAGATGAGGCATGGATTGAGTCAGGAGTTACGGACATGAAACATTTTTCTGAGAAGGTGAAGAAAGATGAGTTATCCCGGGCGCACATGGACAACACAGTGAAGCTAGCTATGCTAGGCAGAGCTAACGTTGCCATGCAGCTAGAGACGAGGGACGCAGGCTTGCAGTGAATAAACACAATGAAGTGAATCAGAACCGGCACATTTTGTCCAAGAGAGAGATGTCAACACAGTGTATGAGCACAAGGATGACCTCCTCAGATTTTTCCAGATGATCAGAGACTCGGATGACTTTGATCCAGTCACTGAGAGAGAGGCAGGAGGCTTTGTGAGAATGCTGGAGGAAGAAGATTTCTGCTTTCTGCTGGCATTGTGTCACAAGATCATGCCACATGTGGACATGCTGTTCAACCAGCTGCAGAAGAGGAACATTGACTCTGTCTCCATCACAGGGGTCATCCAGAGCGTCACCAACAGCATGCAAAAGATCAGGTACATACTTGTTTATTTAATATTATTGTGATGAAATTCTCCAGTATGTTAGTTTCACAAACAGTAATGTGGATGTGGACCATATATGGTCATGTTATTTTATGTGCAATTTAATGCAGTATTTTTCAACCTTGGTCCGCAAGGCAGTGTGCCAATAGTCAGACACACGTGGATTAATCAGTTTGTCCAATAATGTAAGACAGGAAATAAAAGAGCTGTGCTTAATTCAGGAAATAGTGAAGTTGTGCACAAAGCTCAGAAAGCACAAGTTTGTTTAAAAAAAAATTGCACAGCCCCACCAAAAATATTTTTCACCAGCCGCCACTGGGACTGAGTTATGCATATGGTAATACTATGAAACAGAGTAAGTAAAGAGTGCATTTTGAAGTAAAGGTCAGAAACACACAACTAAGATAAAAAAAATTCACTTCAGGAAAATAAATTTTATGGTTTACCTTTGTCTTTTTGCATCTTTGTATTTTTGCATCACTAGTTGTCTTCTTGTAGTGGTTCGTTGTACTCTCTTCAGCACAGGGGCCATAAAGGGTCAGGTCCGGTTCTAAAGGGACACTGGCCCTTGTTAAGGTCCCTGTGTAAATCTTCCATTGCTTGTAAGTAATGACATTGTTTTTGTCCAACAGTGTAGATCTTTTTTACTTCATGGCTTGTTCAGTATCTGTTGGCTCATGTTAGAATTAGCTCATTGTTAGCGCTAGCTACAGCAGGCTGCTGCGGGTTTATTTTTTTCACGATAGTTGTAATTCTGCTTTCAACCAGTAGGAGAGAGAAGAAATAAATGTAAATATTACCTTAACTCATTCGCTGCCAGCCGTTTCCTGATCGGTAAAGCCCTTCGCTGCCACCGTTTTTACTGTTTTTTTAGTCACAGAACGTTGCGCGCTAGGATGATGTCAACACCAAAACAAAGTGGAGACTCACCTCTTACATCAGGAAGAATCCACGCGTTTCAAGCTTTATCCGTTCTTTCATAATCCGTTGTCGAATTGTGATCGGCAGAAGCTTTTCCGGTTCGTGCCTCACTTTTTTTACAGCAGCGGCCCAAAACGATCTCCTAACACATGGATTTTATGCTTCCTGATCACGTGAAGTTTGACGTATGTGGATGAAGATTGGCTTTAGAGCCGAGATGTTTGTTCTCATGGTGCGGGGGCTCGCTCCGATGCCCACACAGTAAAAAAATGCAAATGACAACTTTAATCGTCATTGGCAGTGAATGAGTTAATGTTACTGTAAAAAAAGAGAGAGAAAATCATATCAAAGGGTTTTGTGAATGAAGGTTTTATTGTTAAAGAACACAGGAAGCTGATCAGAAGACTCACCCACCAGCTGCAGTTATTACCGTATTTTCTGGATTATAGAGCTCCGGGAGTTGACGTCACTTCTCCCGGCATGCAACAGTTCAAATCGAAACGGCGCCATCTTGGCAGGTAGAAGCCGGCAGCTGGACCATTTGTTATTGTCAGAAAACTCAATCAGACAGGAAATATGGTAGATTCCTGTTGTGCCCCAGGATGCAGAACAGACACGGACGACATAAGGAATGAGCCATCTACAGGATTCCCCAAGACCCGGAGCGCCACAAACATTGGATCATTGTAATAAAACGCGTTAGTGACCGGGCTAAAATGAAACTGTGGGATCCTGAGAGTAATGGATTTCGCTTATGCAGCGACCGCTTCATATCAGGTACTTAAACAAACGTTTCCTCAACTATGTATGATATTTATTTTAAATGCTTTTATTATGATTCTTAGTGGGCTTCCTAAACTTATTTTGGCGTGGCTTTTTCTGTCTTATTACTTATAGCAACAAGTAAACATCACGTAAAACGTTGCCTCGTGAGTTCTGCGTGCTGCCGTTTACGTGTTTTATGATCACAGCAATTAACCGGCTAAGCTGTATTTCATTTTTACGCAATGGTTGATCAATTGTCAGATCACACATAAAAAGCACTTTTGATTGCTATTATCTGACTCACCGAGACAGATCTCAGACAGATCCTGAGACGCTCCTGCCTGACATTTTTATTTTATTCACGGAAAAAAAGTCAAACTAGTGATTTCTCTTGGCGTTCAGTTTATACATTTAAACAGCACAGCACTCTATTTAAACTACTTACACGTAAATCTATGTTATTTGTCCATCCATTTTCATCCGCGTATCCGGAGTCGGGTTGCGGGAGCAGTAGCTTTGAGAGGCCCAGACTTCCCTCTCCCCAGCCACCTGAGCCAGCTCCTCCGGGTAAATCCCAAGGGGTTCCGCAACCTGGTCCGGTAAGAAGTCCGCTCCGACAGCTTCTGGCATTTTTAAAAAGTATCCCAGGGGAACGGTAAGTGTCGGAGATGTTCAGTCTATTTAATTTCTGACTATATAAAACGATTTCTTCGGTTTTAAAGTGTGAAGTAAACTCCGGCGAAGTAAAATCCAAGCCGATCCCGTTCACGTTCATGGTTAGATCCGTGTTTGTTTACCTTTTTTTACCTGCCAATATGGCGTCTACTAACTGAGAGTCACGTGGAGTCCGGAGCTCTATAAGCCGCTACTTTTTCCCCATGCTCTGAACCATGCGGCTTATAATGAGGTGCAGCTTTACTGAAGATTTTCCTTCGCCTGCCAGGGGGCGCTTTAGCAAAGTGAAACAGGTGGAAGTCAAAAGTGGAAATCGAAGAAGGTGCTCATTTAATTTAGCACATGCAAGTAGCCGGCACGACGAAGAATTTTTTTCAAATCCTTACCCCCTCATCATGGTAACTACACGTATGAGTTCATATGATGCCGCATTTAAGTTGAAGGCCATCGATCTGGCAGTAAAGGAGGGAAACAGTGCTGCCGCACGTAAGCTTGGCATGAATGAATCCATGGTTCGGCGCTGGAGACGGCGGCAGGAAGAACTCATTCAAGCCAGCTTCACCCGGGGATGATGACAGCAACACGGACAGCGACACTGACATCTCCACAGAAAAGGTATGTGACGAAGCTCTTCTGAGGCTGTTCAGCTCCGATACTGAAGAAGAGGACTTTAATGGCTTTAGTGCGCAAGAGGAAGATGAGAGCGAATGACTTTTTCTGGTAGGCAAGTGTGTTTTATTTACTAACCAGGCAGTTTGTGTGCAGTTTTTATTTTCTAATCATCCAGGGCTTATTAATGCTGTCAGCACTGTTCTTTTCTTCTAAACATGCATGCAAATTACCGGTAATAACGTGTCAGTTCTGTTTTTATTTTATAACCATCCAGAAATATGAATGCTATCAGTGCTGTTTCCTTTTCTAAACTTGCAGGCAGTTCACCCGTGTTTAAAATTTGTTTTGTTGAATTAAAACAACAACGAAAAACCTCCGTGTTGCGTCTTTCTGTCTAATTATCTTATGTTATGGCCATACATGCGCTGTGCGCTGGAGACCTTCATTTGGCTGCTGCGCCGCGGCTGAGTGCGGCGTGTGTGTAGAAAACCTTTTTTTTGTTGGTGCGGCTTATATTGAGGTGCGCTCTAGTCCGGAAATTACGGTACTCAGATTAGAGACTGTTGGCTCTAGTTTACACAAGCTCCCTAATGACTTGAGTTCAGTAACAGCAAAGAAAGCCTTAAAAACCTCATTTATATCCGAGGCAGAAGAGAGCACTATATAAAGTATTTGAATAAAGTCCAATTTGACCATTAATGATGTCAGAAAGTATAGAAACGTGTTTGTTCTCAGACAAAGCAAAGAAGTGTGACAGAAGAAGGTGAAAATGCCATTTTCATGAGAAGCCCATCATCGTTTCTGCAACGTCTGCCTGAAGCATAGAAATGAAGAAGCCTGTGAGAGCTGCCCTGCAGCACTGCTCTCCAAACGCCAGAAGTAATGTGCCACCTGTTTAACGCTGCAAATGTGACATCCAGTGTACATGGTTCTGCTTTCCTGCTCCAGCCAAAACCTTTATCCACAGGAAACCTCCATCACCCTCTGCTTTCTCTACTGTTTTCTTTGCATCTCCAAATTGACATTCGCAGCTGTATGCAGTCTGTGATGCAGCAGGTGTAAGGAATTACCCACATCGCCTTCCCGGGTGCAGTCCAGCTTTATCAGAGGGGAGAGCTGCTGCATCTCCATGTTCTCTGCATCTAGCTGTCATTTTCACTCCCTAATCTTAGAAAATCACAGTGTTTGTGTGTTTTGCTCCATCAAGCACAAAAATAAGAATAAGCACTCAGCTCCTTTCAAAATAATGCCTATCATCTTTTCTTCTCATCCATCCATTCCTTTTTTTCCCCTCTCCTCTCAATTTACTTGAAGTAATGATTGCAGCATGGCACAGATCAAAACCTCTAAAGCTTGGTTTATGCTTGACGCATTCACTTCCCGCTTGGTGATGCGGCTCGCGGATGGAACACGCTTCACAACTTGCAGCGTTTATGGTTCATGCGGCTTGTCTCTGCGGTGAGCCAATATTCTCCCAAACTGTAGGGGGCAGCATGGAGCTCTACGGCATGCATCCAACACTACACCATAGTAGAAGTAGAAATTACTGTTTACAACATGGCATTTCAGCATTTTTAACAGCGTCCTCGTCTTTTCCGACAGTGCGAGCTATTTCTCTCCAAGAATTATTAACAACATGTTGATCACGGTGATCTTTGAGAGCTGAATCATACAAATGTCTGTATTTACGATCCTCTGCCAAGCTAGTTCTTGCCAGTCCGCCATGTTTTTCCGCGTCCGACCGTCCGCGTGGTTAGAAAATTTCCTAGGTGCGCATTGCGGAAATTTTGGGCCGTGCGGAGGCGCGGTGGAGGGGCGTGGTTGTTAAAATGATGCAATTTCGCCGCGCGGAGCCGTGTGAACCTCGCGGATGTGTCAAGCATAAACCAACCTTTACCCAGTGTGTAAAACAACACACACATCTACTAAACTAAACAGGATTTGCCTGCTGCTGTGTTTTCATTCTTCTTCCTTTCTTCATCTCAACCAGTACCCTCTCCTCCTCTCTCTCCATTCCTTCTCCCTTCTCAGCAGGATGGCTATTGGCAAATCGAGTGAGGGAGGATTAATTGCAATTCAATGTCTATTACTGCCAGTGCTGCCTAGTTCAAGCTAGTGCTGTAGGTGAAGACGGTGGAGATAAATTGAGAGAATGAAAGAGAAGGAAGGAAGGAAGCAGGAATATGGAGGATAATGTGTTTGGGAATTATGGATGGAGCAAAGCAGCGGGGGAATGAAACAAGAGAGGATAAAAACAGAGAAAAGGGGATTTGATGCACCCTGCTTGGAGCTAGGATGCCCCGGCTCTCCGAGTCCCTCACGTTTCCTTTGGTCTCTGCAGAATCTCAAACCTCCTGCTGTGCAACATCCTCCTCTGACCATTACAGCAGCACGAAGAGAGCTGCACTCTAAGAGCAAATATCCAAAATGGAAGGAGAATTAGATGAGCAAGTACAGAAAATTGGGAAAACTCAGAATACGATCCGTAACAAGACAGATTTTCAAGCCAGATGATGTCATGAGAGTTGGATCACTTGTTGAGGCTGATGTGACTGTCTTTTCGCTAAACTAATTCACGATGCCATTTGGAGTCTGTTGTTGCAGCATGTTACAACTCGCTGGCTTGGGAGGACCAGTTTGTGTACTTTCCTTTTTTTTCCGTGTCCTGTCTGGCTGTGAAGCAAACAGAATTAATGTCTGAATGCTGGTGACAAGCTCAGGTGGAGCATCAAAACTTCTGCTTTTAATGTCACACCTGATACTTAAAACTTTATTGTTATTGATTTTTTGAATGCTTTGTAATTTCGACCAGACACGGAGACAGAGGTGAAAAACAAAGAAAGAGACAAAAGGTGTGTGTGTGTGTGTGTGTGTGTGTGTGTGTGTGTGTGTGTGTGTGTGTGTGTGTGTGTGTGTGTGTGTGTGTGTGTGTGTGTGTGTGTGTGTGTGTGTGTGAAGGGGGGGGGGGTCAGGAAAATAATCAATGATGAACATGAGTCTGCTTCTAGACCTGCAGAAAAGGGACACACAACAATACATCAGGAGCAAGCTATCACTGCGTCAACCTGATGAAAAAATATAAAATCAACATTGTTTAACTAAACAATCACACGATAATAAATCATAGTGCATTTAGTGCCAACCACAGCCTTAAGACATGTGTTTAACGTGCCCAAGCCCATACTTATGAGAGCACCATGTGAGCACCAGTGTGTGTACACGCGCTTGTGTATGTAAGGTTTCTCAAGCGTCCAATAGAGAGTGTGATGGGCCACAGATCTGCCCCCAAAGATGCATAGGAGATGGAGGGAGTTTGTGCACTTTCCAAAGGGGTTAGGAGCTGCAGTCTTGAATATAACATTTTAAGAACATTACAAAATAATTTTCTATTATTTTCTATATTTTTTTAACAAGCAAGGAGAAAGATGTCTGCATCTATCCCAACAGGTCTGTGGTTTATTTCCTTTTATGTTTATCTCGACTCCAGAGGTTTCACAAAAAATGATGTACTGATTTACTAGTTGCGCAAATGGAAATCTGCACTTTTATTTTGAAAGTTTGTGGATGTTCTACACTATTTTTGTGTTTTACTTTCTGCCTGGTCCGATCTGTCTGACCTGTTCTGGAAGCATAGCACGTAAAATGTAGACTTGATGCATAAGCAACTTGTCCACTGTGATGCCGGCTAATTCCTGCCAAATGCATTTGTGCATCCGCTGGAAAGTTGTTTGAATTGTTCCTAATTTAAATGAACTCACCTAAATGCATTGTTTCAATGTCACTGGATCACTCTGGTCAGCATGTTAGGACAAAATGTTTATTAAAAAGAATTAAAAAGTGATGGTATTAATTGTTTATTTGTCATCCATTCATCCATCCATTTTCGGCCAATTATCTGGGGTCGGGTTGCAGGGGCAGCAGCCTAAGCAGAGAGGCCCAGACTTTCTTCTCCTTGGCTACTTGGGCTAGCACCTCTGTGGGAATCCTAAGGTGTTCCCTGGCCAGCCGAGAGACATAGTCCATCCAGCGTGTTCTTGGTATCCCCTTGGGTCTCCTCGCAGTTAGATGCGCCCAGAAAACATCACCAGGGAGTAGGGCTGGGCAATAAATAAAAAATTTATCATTATCAAAATTTCTGACTTGCATCGAGATAATTTTTCCCATGTCAATAATTTTGATAATAAAAAAAGAAAAAATGTGTGTAATTTGGCAACGTTCATGTCCCTTTAAGAAGGTGATGGTTGTGGTGGCTCAGGCATCTAGTTCCTCTCGATGTGGAGGAGCAGTGGGTCTACTCCGAGCTCCTCCCGGATGACTGAGCTTCTCACCTTATCTCTAAGGGAGAGCCAGGGCTGGACAAGGACGAAAAATCAGCCTTTTGAGCCGACACCAGCTATTGAAGTAAAAACTATGCCTAATCTTTTACACCTTCTCTCTAACCTTGGTCCTCAATATTCCATATCCATCATGTTTTAGTTGTTTCCCTGCTCCAGCACAAACACTGAGCCTAACGCAACAGCACAATGCAAAACAACAAACTGCTGATATCCAACTGCTTGTTGTGAAGCAAAGAACAGAGTGAAAAAGTAAAGCAAATAAAATTTATCAGAAAACTAATTTGCCCTAGGCCCTGAAGCTCATTTAAACACACACACACACACACACACACACACACACACACTCACACACACACACAAACGCTAATAATAGGAGCATTGTTGTTTCATAGTTGTGATATCTGAGTTGTGGCCAAAAATTAGAAGCAGCCCACTGGGCAAATGCCCGCCTTGCCCAACGGGAAGTACAGCGCTGGGGAGAGCCACCCTGCGGAGAAAACTTATTTCAGCCGCTTATATCTGTGATCTAATTCTTTTGGACACTACCCAAAGCCCGTGACCATAGGTGAGGGTAGGAACGTAGATCGACCGTTAAATCTAGAGCTTTGCCTTCTGGCTCTGCTCTCTCTTCATTACGACAGATTGGTACAACATTCTACCCTTTTCTGACACAAGACCATGGTCTCGGATTTAAAGGAGCTGATTCTCATCCCAGCTGCTTCACACTCGGCTGCAAACCGCTCCAGCGAACGCTGGAGATCACTGATGAAGCCAACAGGACCACATCATCTGCAAAAAGCAGAGACCTTATCTTTAGGCCACCAAAACAGATCCCCTCAACACCTTGGCAGCACAACCTTTGCTGCGAACAAATACATCCTCCTCAGTGAGCATCCAAATGCAGCAGCGATTCATTTTGTTTTCTACTTAAACTTATAAAAGAAAGGCAGTTATGTTCAGAAAAATAATGCATTTAAGTAAAATAGCACAACGGTGGGCACCCCAGGGGAACAATGAGGCTTCTTTCTAACACCATGACCGTGTTTAATACGGGCCAGTATATGAAACAAAGAGTTTTCTTTTGTATTTACAGCCGAAGACCGCACTCGTCCTCCCAGCCTTCTTAGAATGTTCTCTAAAGAAACAACTTCCATGTCTTACTGCTAATTTTCAAAGCCTGTTTCACACACAGCAGCTATGGCTGTCTGACTAGGAACCATCACCTCAGTAATAGCGGCGGCTCGACTTCCGGTTATTTCAGCCTATTGGTCAATAGTTGGAGACATTAGTTTGCCTGTGTTAGTGGTGGTCAGAAGGGCCGACGGCGCCAAATGGCAGCCTCGCCTCTGTCAGACCTCCCCAGGGTGGCTGTGGCTACATGTAGCTTACCATCACTAGCAGTGTGTGAATGTGAGAGTGTGTGAAAGCGTCTTTGGGTGTCTAGAAAAGCGCTATATAAGTTCAATGCATTATTAATATTAGGGTTGGGTGTTTTATGAAATACTTTGCTAACAGAAACAAAGACGCAAACCCAAACAAGCACAAAGTTTTAAATCATTTGAGTTAAAATATTGATTTTAGTTAATAATAAAATAGAGAAGAAAAAAATTAAATTTTGATTGATTATATTGTAACTTTTAACCCTCCGGCATTTTTATGGGATTAGATGGGCCCCAGGTGCTTTTTATTTTTTTAGGTGTGCACCACTTCATCCTCGCCAGGGGATAAATTATCAACCATGTTCAACCACCCCCTGTCCTGGAGGGGTCACCTGATAGAAAAGTGGAAGGATTAAAGGAAATTTGGTAAATTATTATCATATATTAAGACCTAAATATGTTTTTTTTTTTTGCATGAGCTGTTAAACTTGGAACTTTTAAAAACAAACATGAGTTTTTCTTATTTTTTCCAGATAGAAATAAAGTTTTGTTGAACTCGGTAATTCTGGACGAGTTCAAAAAGGTCTTTATAAGCTCAGGTATCAGGTAGGTGCATTCACCTGCAGCTTTCCTGTTGACCTCCAACTTCAGCTCTACATTCTTTTCACTCAATCACAACAGAAACCATTGTGAAGCACAAAAAATCCATTACCACCTGGAGAGTTTACAGATGATCTCATGCCTCCTCTTTGGTAATAAGAAAAACACAGAAACATGAAATTATTACTGATTTTTTCTTACAAAGTTGAAGGTTTAGCCAGGAATTATTTTTAGTTTGTGGTTATTTTTCTTTTCTCCACATCAGGGTTGGCTACTCTGTCTTTCATTCAGACCAGTCGCTCCCATGAACCAGTTCGTTAAACTGGGTTTATGCCAACAGCCAGAGGTGCTGCAACTGTGCAAAAATGGCCATAAATTTAGCAAATGACACTTTGTTCCCATGGAGAAAGAAACTTGAGTGGCTGTGCCGGGGTGTGTGGAGAATTTACTCAGACTAAATAGAGAAGAATTGCCCTAAAACTTGTAATTTATTTTTCTAATTGTCGTTTTTAAATTAAAATGATGGCATTCCTTTCTTTAACACAGAATGTGCTACCAGTAGTTTGCCTGTTGAATTACTTATAGATTCACTTTAAGACAATAAAGTTTATCTCTTACTAGGGACGTCCCGTTCCGATATTGATATCAGAAGTAATTTGACATCAACTCAAATCAAACTTTATTTATATAGCACTTTTCTTGTACAGGAAGCAACACAAAGTGCTTAACAGATTTAAATGACTCGTAACCCGCATTCCCTCCCTTTCCCACACTTAAAAAACTGTTGACAGTTTCACCACCAAACCATTCGCACACACACACACACACACACACACACACACACACACACACACACACACACATGAAAAGACCACAGTAAACTCTAGGCTGAGCTCAGATTGGACAGGTAATGAAAGACACGCCATCAAGGGAGCCATTTGCCTCGACAGCAGCAGATCCAAGGCAGCAGCCGAGACACCAATCCAGGGTGCCCTGGGAGGGAGGGTGGTAACCCCCACCACTACCTGGGAACTACCCAAGGAGCGCCCAAGCCGCCACCACAGACCACCAGTCCCGGGCAGAGGGCTCCACAGAGGAAACACTGGAAGGATTAAAATATGTAACATGTAAAATAACAAGAGCTAATATGGATATTAAAATATCCAATAAAATGTGATTATAGAAATAAAACCTAAATGTGTAACACAACAGTAATTAAAAAAATAAATAAATAAATAATAAGGAAAACAAGCAATGCAATAAATAGTAATCAGTTAAAAGCTAAAGTAAAATGGTGAGTCTTGAACCTGTTGTCACGGTGAGGTTCAGGCAGTAACCCAGTTGCAGGAATAACCAGCCTTGGTTCTGGTTTAAGTCTTTAATAACCAAAAATCACCACACACAGTGGGAAAAACAAATCAGAAGTCACAAACACGAAGGCACACTGGCTCCATTAAGTAATACAGAAAAAAACAACGCCACACTGAGGGCTGGAGAACAGTGGCTTAAGTAAGGGTCGTAATTGGGCAATTGCAGTCAGCTGCGACACTCCGGAGAAACCCACAGGGGGGCAGGGCACCTGGAAGGAGCTGCAGCTGACCTACACACAACACAGAAACAGATGATTAGAAAACCAATAACACATACAAAACCTGAATAAAA
Source organism: Nothobranchius furzeri (assembly GCF_043380555.1). Lineage (NCBI taxonomy): Eukaryota > Metazoa > Chordata > Actinopteri > Cyprinodontiformes > Nothobranchiidae > Nothobranchius > Nothobranchius furzeri. The sequence continues at coordinate 39,945,347 of NC_091752.1, forward strand.
AGCAACAACTCATAACATAACCCCCGTCACAAAGTTCGGCTTCCAGTGGGACGGCGAGGTTGGTTGGGGTTGTCCCTGTGGAAACTGTTGATCAGTTCATGGCTGAGGATGTGACGCTCTGGGACCCACTGACAATCAGCTGGGCCGTAACCCACCCAGTCCACAAGATTCTGGATGCCGCAGCCAACTCTCCTCGAGTCCAGGAGCTTGTTGATACTGTAGGCTAGGCCACCGTCCATGAGGCGAGGAGCAGGGGGAGCCACAGGAGGTGTCTGTAGAGGACTGAGCTTCCCAGATTTCAGCTTGCTGACGTGGAACACTGGGTGGACCCGCAGTGATCGGGGAGGTCCAGTCTCACAGCCACCGGGTTGATTACCTTGGTGATGGGGAACAGGGTTGCATCTTCCTGGAACCTCCTTTAAGTGGCAAATCAGCAGAGGAGAGCCAGACCCTGTCACCCACCTTGTAGTCAGGAACAGCTGACCTCTGGCGGTTTGCCACCGAGGTGAACCTTTCTTGGTTCCGAACCAACCGGGAGTGAAACTCAGCCCAGGTGCATTGGCAGCGTCTCACAAATGCTGCAGGACCGGAGGAAGACACCGTCCTCTCCTTATGGGGGAAGAGAGGTGGCTGGTACCCATAGGCAGCCTGAAAAGAGGAGAAGCCAGTTGAGTTTATAAGGGCATTATGGGAGTACTCAGCCCGGGGCAGTTGGGAGGACCAGGCTTGGGGGTTCTTCAAGCACATAGCCCGTAAGGTGGTCTCCAAGTCCTGGTTGAAGTGCTCTACCTGACTGTTTGTCTGAGGGTGGAACCCAGAGCCCAGACTGACCTTGATCCCCAGGAGTTTGCCTCGATCGGAGGTTATGTTCTTTGGGAGCCTATGCAGCCAAAACAAATGTTGCACCACTACTCCAGCTAGCTGCTGAGCTGATGGTAATCTCTGTAGGGGTATAGAATGAACCATCTTGGAAAATCTGTCCACAACAGTCAAAATAACTGTTTTACCTTTTGAATTGGGCAGTCCAGTCATGAAATCCATAGCTATATGGGACCAAGGTCTGGAGGGGACAGGTAGAGGCTGTGAGAGTCCTGCTGGAGGGGTTCTGGGTATTTTCACACTGGCACACACTGAACAGGAGGAGACGAAGGCTCGGATGTCTGAGGACATGATGGGCCACCAGAACCTCTGGGCTAGCAGGAAGGCAGTCCTTGTCACCCCAGGGTGGTAGGCCAAGCATGATGAATGTCCCCACTTCAGTACCGCAGGACGTAGACCTGGGGGAACAAACAAGCAGTGTGGGGGGCACCTAGATGGGATGGTGGTGGAGCCCAAAACTGCAGTCTTGACCCTTCGCTCCAAGGTCCAGCGGGAAACCCCAAGCACCAAACTAGGAGGCACAATGGGTGTGGCCCCTGACGAGTCTGCAGTCTTGCTCTCCTGCTGGTATTGGCGGGAAAGTGCATCAGGCTTCACGTTCTTGCTGCCAGGGCAATAAGAATGGGAGAAATTGAACCGATCAAAAAACGGCGGGGATTAAGGCGCTTGGCAGTCCAAACATATTCCAAGTTTTTGTGATCAGTCCACACCAGAATAGGCTGCTCAGTCCCCTCTAACCAATGGCACCATTTATCAAGTGCTAGCATAACAGCTAGCAACTCTCTGTTCTCTATGTCGCAGTTTCTCTCTGCAGGAGTGAGCTTGCAGGAGAAGTACGCGCAGGGATGAACTTTGTTATCAGATGCTCTCTGTGACAACACGGCACCCACCCCTGACTCAGACGCGTCTACCTCCACAATAAATTGTTTGGAGGTGTCGGGCTGGGTCAGGATAGGGGCCGCAGAGAAACGTCTTTTGAGCTCGGCAAAGGCCATATCAGCAGCCATGTTCCAGACAAAACGTACCTTAACCGAGGTGAGCCTGTGGAGGGGTGCAGCCACGCCACTGAAACTTCTAATGAAGTGCCTGTAAAAGTTTGCGAACCCCAGGAAGCATTGAAGCTGCTTCCGACCAGTGGGTACAGGCCACTCGAGAACTGCTCTCACTTTGTCCTTGTCCATCTGCACAGACCCCAGAGAAACCACATGTCCCAAGAACTTGGTTTTGGTAGTGTGAAACTCACACTTCTCAGCTTTGCAATAGAGCTGGTTCTCGATGAGGCGCTGCAGGACGGCTCTGACGTGCTGCACATGAGTATCACGGTTTGGGGATAAAAAATCTAAATGTCATCAAGGTAAACAAACAAACTTATTGATCATGTCCTTGAGTACATCATTAATGAAATACTGAAAAACAGCTGGTGCATTTCTGAGGCCGAATGGCATCACCAGGTACTTGAAATGGCCATTAGGGGTAAAAGCAGTCTTCCATTCGTCCCCCTTCCGAATGCGCACCAGATAATAAGCATTTCTTAGATTCAGTTTGGTGAAGATCCGGGCCTCTCTAACCTGATCAAAGGCTGATTGTAAAAGAGGCAGGGGGTAAGTGTTATGGACCATTATACTGTTCAAACCCCTATAATCGATACAGGGTCGTAGACCCCCATCCCGCTTGCCCACAAAGAAAAATCCTGCTCCTGCAGGCAATGAGGATGGGTGAGTGATCCCAGCCTGCAGACCCTCCTGTATGTACTCCTCCATGGCTGCCGTTTCAGGGATGGAAAGAGGGTAGATGTGGCCTTTAGGAGGCTGAGTACCAGGCAGAAGATCTACAGCACAGTCATAAGGATGATGGGGAGGCAGGTTCTTAGCTCGAGCCCTGCTGAACACTGCAGCCAAGTCAGAGTATTCAGTGTTACATATATCAGGTGGTTCTGAAGGAGGTGGGTTAGGAAGAGGGCATACAGTGGCAGCAGATAAGCAGTCAAACAAACAAAAGGGACTCCACGTTAACACACAACCAGAAACCCAGTCAATATGGGGACCGTGTTTACATAACCACGGATAACCTAGGATAACAGAGGGCACCAAAGAGTCAACTACAAAAAAACTCATCAGCTCTGTTTGGTTCCCAGAGACAGTCACTTTAACGGGCACAGTGCGAGCAGTAACTTAATGAATAAGGGATCCATCTACTGCATGGATGAGTAAGGCAGGTGACACAGACACGACTGGAATTAAAAGTTCCCTTACCACTGCCTGGGACATCAGGTCACCATCAGAACCAGAGTCAATCAAAGTCTCATATTCACCTTGCTCAGAACCGTTGGTCACCAGCATCCTGGTTGCAGGTCTTGAGGGCAGAGAGAAAGAGGAAACCTGGCCTGCCAGCTGCCCTCCGGCTTGCGAGCCCTGGCGTTTCCCGGACAGTGGCAAACCAGATGACCGGGTTGTGCGCAGTACAAACACAGTCCCTCTCTCATACGTCTCTGTCGTTCTCCCCCTGGAGAGTCTCCCTACACCCAGCTGCATGGGCTCCGTGGTAGGCAGAGCCTGGGGCGAGAAGTTGCCGCTGAGACAAGGAGAGCTCACAGGGGTTGGAGGAAGTTGAAAAGAAGCCATGGGACTGTGCCCGTCACGGGAGCGCTCCAGCCTCCATCAGTTGATATGGGTGGCCAGATCGATCAGCTCCTCGAGCCCCTCCGGTACTTCCCTCGTGGCCAGCTCGTCCTTGAGTGTGCTGGAGAGTCCCTGAAAAAACACGTCAACCAGCGCATCATCTGGCCAGCGGGTATTCGCCGCTAGTGTCCAGAACTCCGCTGCATAGGCCGACACGCTGCGTCCTCCCTGTCTGAGCCGGAGCAGCTCAGAAGTGGCAGTTCGGTGAGGCGTGGTTGGATCAAACACTGTGAGGAGTTAGTTGGAGAAAGCCTGAAAGGAGCGAACGATCTCTGCTCCACGGTCCCACTCTGCTAGCCCCCACCTCTTGGCCCCTCCCGTCAGAAAGCTCATAGCAAAAGCCACCTTGCTTTGATCCAAAGGGAATTCACTGGGGTTAAACTCAAAAGGAAGTCTGCAAGACGCAAGGAACGGCGGGCACTCCTCTGCGGTACCATCAAAAGGCTCAGGGGGACCCAAACGAGCCTGTCGAGATGGCGTAGATGCTTGTTCTAACCTGGATAGACGTCCCGAAGTTGCTGCAGTCCAGACATGCAGCTACGCATCTCCTGGACCAACGCTGGAAGACCGCCTCCTGAACCCTCCTCTGCCGAAGGTAAGGGAACTTCGTGGGCCTGAGTTCCTCCTGCTGGGTTGGACATTTTGGTGGAATTGTCATGGTGAGGTCCAGGCAGTAACCCAATTGCAGGAATAACCAGCCTTGGTTCTGGTTCAGAGTCTTTAATAACCAAAAATCACCACACACAGTGGGGAAAACAAATCAGAAGTCACAAACACGAAGGCACACTGGCTCTATTAAGTAATACAGAAAAAACAATGCCACGCTGAGGGCTGGAAAACAGTGGCTTAAGTAAGGGTGGTAATTGGGCAATTGCAGTCAGCTGCGACACTCCGGTGAAACCCACAGGGGGGCAGGGCACCTGGAAGGAGCTGCAGCTGACCTGCACACAACACAGAAACAGATGATTAGAAAACCAGTAACAGAAACCAAAACATGAATAAAAATCAACAACTTGTAACACCTGTTCTTAAAAACATGAACGTTCTCTGCGGCCCTGAGATCCTCCGGGAGCCCGTTCCAGAGGCGAGAGCCGTAATAACTAATAGACGCCTCGCCGTGAGTGTGAGTCATGATTTTCGAAATGACAAGGAGATGGCTGCCAGAGGAGCGCAGGGACCACAAGGGTTCATATGGTAAAAGCAACTGTGAGAGTTAAAAGGGGCCAATACCATGAAGACACTTAAAAACCATTAAAAGTATCTTAAAATCGATCCTGAAACATACGGGGAGCCAATGCAGTGATTCTAAAATCGGAGTGATGCACTCTTGCTTCCTGGTCTTCATCAGGACATGAGCTGCTGAGTTTAGTAAAAGTTGTAGACCTGAAGTGCTCTTTTTGGGAAGACCAGAAAGCAGGGCATTGCAGTAGTCAATTCTACTGGTGATAAAAGCGTCTCCGTATTGGCCGAGAGAGAATGGGGCAGACTCTGGCGATGTTCTTGAGATGATAAAAACCTATTTTAGTGAAGTTTTAATTGTGGGGGATAAAAGTCAGCTCAGAACCGAAAATCACGCCCAGGTTCTTCACTTGTGAAGATGGATTAAAAGACATTGATTGTAGTTTTGGTAAACGTTTCTCTCTCTGGGCCTTTGGACCGATGACTAACACTTCAGTTTTGTCCCGGTTGAGCTGGAGAAAGTTTTCTGCCATCCAGGATTTAATGTCTAAAATGCAGTTAAAAAGTGCCTCCATTGGCTGAGTCATCAGGAGACACAGAGATGTACAACTGTGTATCATCAGTGTAACTGTGTAAATTCACTCCATGTCCCCTGATGATGCTGCCAAGAGGGAGCATATAGAGGTTAAAAAGTACTGGGCCTAAAACTGAACCCTGGGGCACACCACATGCGATGCTATGGACCCCAGAGGAACACGTATCCAAACTCACCATAAAAGTCCTGTCTGTGAGGTAGGAAGTGAACCATCTTTGTACAGCACCAGAGAGACTGATCTGTTTTAAGTGGGTTAAAAGAACAGTGTGGTCCACTCTATCAAAGGCAGCGCTTAGATCCAGTGGAACCAACACTGTCGCCCTCCAGGCATCAAAATTTATTCTAAAATCATTTAAAATCTTCAGAAGGGAAATCAGCCCAAAAACACTATCGGGTTATATTGGACTGCATCAAAAATCTCCAATATAATCAGTCCATTAAGGTTCACATTTTTGCAAACAATGGTTAAATTAAATTTTCCTTTTTTTTCAAACTTACCGTATTTTCCGGAGTATAAGTCGCTCCGGAGTATAAGTTGCACCAGCCATAAAATGTATAATGAAGAAGAAAAAAACATATATAAGTTGCACTGGACTATAAGTCACATTTTGGCGGGAAATTTTGTTACTTTTCTTACAAAATCTGAGACCAAGCATTTCACATTGCAAGGCAAGTACCAGTAACAATAACAGAATAAACAACTAGGGCGCAGCAGCGCGTCACGGTCTCCAGCAGAGGATGGTGGTGTTTCAAACCCTCCCAGAAGGACAGGAGGGCTGATTCCTGGGTCGGAGCCGCCCGGCCCGCAGCAGCTCACCACAGAATCCAGCAGGTGATGGCGGGGCAGAGGAGCTGAAACCTGGACCAGAACCGGCCTGCAGCAGCACGCCACGGTCTCCAGCAGGTGATGGCGGGGCAGAGGAGCTTATTCCTGGTCCGCAGCCGGTCCGCAGTAGCACTGTATACATAATTTGGTATACAAGTCGCTCCGTAGTATGAGTCGCAGGACCAGCCAGACTATGAAAAAAGTGTGACTCTTAGTCCAGAAAAAATTGTACTGTCATTGGCTTTTGTTCTCAGATTGAGTAATATAATTTCATCAAGCCTTTCATGCATTCCACACTATGAAATAAGTAAAAGTATGTATGATTTGTGCTGATGTTGTATCAGATTGATATTGGTATTGGTCAACATTGAAGGCTGCAATACCGGTATCATATCGGAAGTGAAAAAGTTGCATCGGGACATCCCTATCTCTTACTAAATAAAATATCTACTAAGACATCACAATGTAGCCATTGAAACACTGCTTGTATGTTGTTTGTGTGTGGGTGCACGTGTGTGTGTGTGTGTGTGTGCGTGCGTGCGTGCGTGCGTGCGTGCGTGTGTGTGTGTGTGTGTGTGTGTGTGTGTGTGTGTGTGTGTGTGTGTGTGTGTGTGTGTGTGTGTGTGTGTGTGTGTGTGTGTGTGTGTGTGTGTGTGTGTGTGAAAACTGAATTGAAATCCTTAAGTGGAAGCAAAAATGATTGTCCTTGTTGAGCCTCCTCCCACTCACATCTGCCACCTAGTGAGTCTCCTCTAACCTGGTGAGGTGCAGTTTGGCTGTCAGAGGCAAACAGATCTGACTGCAGAGGTGAACGCTCCTCTGTGGGGAGATTTTCTCTGCTTTCTGCAACACAAATATTACAAAGAAAGACAAATCTGGAGTTTAAAGGAGCTTTTAAAGTAGAGCTTTCCTTTCCTTGATGTTAGTTAAAGTTTAGGATACGTTTCAACTGTAAAAAAATGAAATAATAAATAATTAGAATTTAAAATATCAAGTTGGTATAATGGCTGTCTTTTCTTCAGTTCAGTTAGTATTGGTGTTTTTATTTCATTATTAGGAAATGGAGACGCCTGTTTTTGTTTTCCCCTCTTGGTGATATTTTAACATTTTCAGAGCAGCAAAAACTGATGGTGAAGAAGAGATGACAGCTGAAAAAAGTTCAAAAGTGAGAATAAATGGAATTATTAAAACACAGAAACACAAAAGGAGAAATGAAAAGGAGGAGGAAAGGAAGGGAACGGAAAGGAAGCTGCGGGTCGAAGGCAGGAAATTAAAAGAGATATTAGAAGTAAAAGAGAATAAAGCAGGGTAAGATTTTACTGTAGAGTCATCCTGCCCTCTAGATGTGACAGGAGGTATAACAGCTGTCTGACTACTGATCAGACAAACCTGAGCTGACAACCACAGGTTGTTTATGTCACACAGAGTGAGGGATTTGGGATATTATAAATTAATAAGACAGATTTTAATAAACTCTTTCTTTCATGACAGCGTCTGTTCAGAAGCAAGCAGAGGGACGTGGATGGACAGGTGGGGAAGACTGTCTCTGGGATGGAGCTGCAGCAGACAGCAAAAGCGTGTGGACCAGGCTGGATAGTAATCAGAGAACAGAGGGGTGGGTTTTACTCACCAGCCCAACTCAGAAAGGTTTAAGGATTCATTTCTTCATCTGTCAGGTGTTATAAAACTCCTCTGAACTTAGACAAGCAGGGTTGAAAACCAAAAACTGTATCAGGTAATTCTACTGCAAAGTTAGATTACTTTTTAAGTAACATAATGCATATAGGCCGCTTTTAGTTTCACATCTACCTAACTAATAAATACAAGTGTTCTAATATTACTCAGTTTATGAATTTATTTTTATTTACCTTATGTCTTTTTAAGTTATACATTTTCCTCTCATCTGCTGGACCCAATATTTGTGTAAATTGTTTTATTTTATTTTATTTTGAGGCTCATTACTATGACACAGTAACATAAACAAATGTTCTTAACAACTAAAGGATCAGAATAAAATTAGTTTAGTAAGACATGATGAAATCTAATCATCGATTACAAAATAAGTGTAAAAAATCATTAAATGATGTAAATCAATTAAATAAATGAGCAGAGGCTGTGTGTAGTATACAAATAGAATTATGCATTTAGCAATATCAATTTTTTTGAATCAATAATTTTTAAGTAAAACTAAGTAAACTTTATTTATATAGCACTTATTACAGAAAGGCAAATCTCTAAGGAAATCATAAAAAATTAAAATGTGATTAAAAGACGATATAGAAGCAAATGAATAATGATCAATGAAATGAAAATGATCATAAAACAGATGAAAAAACATAAAGTGGTGTTAAATTGGAGGGTCTTCAGCTGCTTTTTAAAGGTGCCCAGGCTGTGAATACGAAATAAAAATAAAGGAAGTTAAAGTCGCCTGGAAAGACTTTTATATCTTCTCTTTGGAACTTCTAGAATATTGTGGTCTGAGGACCTGAAAGGAAACATGGAAATTATTCAAATCCTAAAACAACCACATGATAAACCGTAAGTCAGATATCTGACCATGTATACATTTATTTAAAATTTGTGGGCTTAGATTTATTATTAAGATTTTTCTTTACTAATATTTTTGTCCAGTTACCAAAATAAAAACATAGTTGTAAAAGATACTTTTTTGTGAAAATACCAAAAAATAAATAAATTCATGGTGGGGGGTGAATCCAGAAAAACTGTCTAAAACCAGCTGAAACGTTGAATAGAAGTTGTCATGTGCAACAAAAACAATCTAAATGTGTGAACAACAGGAACAATATTCATTATAGGAGAACGTAATGAACTGAACTCACCTGGAATGGTTACTTTGTGAAGAGCCTTGAAGCGACTCTTGTTGTGATTTGGCGCTATATAAGTGAATTGAAGTAAAATTCTTCTGGATCTGGTGAATTAAAAAATATTTGGAAGCTTTTTTGAATACTGAAGGGTGCCTGACTCGTGTAAAAGCCCAATACTACTGCTACTGAACCATGATGTAACACACACACACACACACACACACACACGTTTAAAACTTTATTCATACTTCAGCTGTTTTCTGCTCTAAAGGGTAAAACTTTGATTTAAAAATACTTCTGACTAAACAACACATCACATCAAAACACTATAAAGAAAGTCTATTTCTGTGATTTTTACCTATTCCCCTCCTTGTCTGTTCCAAATCGATTTGTTTCTTTTGAAGATGGATTGTGAGAAGAAAACAGAACGGCTCAATCCATCATTCTGTCTGCCTGAGGCCCTGCGCCATGAACAATATATTACTGGTGGTATCTGAAAGCACCCGTAGGACACCGGCGCGGTTCAAAGCCATAACCACAAACTAACAGCATGGAACTTATTTCAGGTCTTTCACACTACTTCTCCAGTTAAGATCACGCTGAAGGAGCATTTAACGCTTTATGTTTATCTGATGATCTAAACTGGAAGCAAAAGGAGACACTGTCGGGATTCATGAGTTGCTGTGCAGCAGAAACTAGCTACTGAGTCCTTTCTGCTTCACGAGAAGACAAAAGTAAGTCTGCAGAAGGAAACCAGGAGATAGTTGGTTCATTAAAGAGAAGTCCTGTGTTTCCTTTTAGGACTCATATCCTGCATGAGGATTAAACAGTTCTTCCTGGAATCATTCAAAGTTTTTAATTCTAATTTCTAGTTTTTGTCTGCCAACCAGAAGATGAAGCCACCAAATAACCGATGCTAAATAATCCATTTTTGCATTGCTGCACAATTATGGAAAATGTGCGGAGACACTCTTTAGTGTGGCTTCCCTTTATTAAGTTCATAGAATTACAATTCATGAGGAGATTCAGACTTTTTCGTCCATTTTTCTAAAAGCTGTTCTCACACAGCAGTTTTGTGCTTCTTAATTAGTGCTTGTGCTGCCGGTCTTCATTAGAACCAGGTAAACACCTGCTTATCTGACAGCTACACTAAAAACATCTCTGAATGCTTTCAGCATGATATCACATGTTCTCGTCTTTGACAAACTCCCATCCATGCATTTTTAAAGACATTGTTTTTGAGAGGAAACAGAATCTCTGGTTGTCTTAGAAGGTTTTAATCACCATGAAAAAGCATCATCCCTTTGCTGTCTTTCTAAACGCTGCTGTCCAAGTCACTTAAGTGGAATTGATGCAGAGGAAGTAAACACTTCTGTCACGATGGTCCGATCTTAGCCTAAATGAAAACTAAGGCTCTCGGGGTGAAGGCCAGGAATCTGCTTCAACACACAGCCTCATTAACCAGCAGCTATCCTGCCCTATTAGCTGTAATGGAAAGGCTCCCTAAAGGTGGTAGACCTGCTATTTTCTAGTCCCATAGACAAAAGGAGACTATTTTCACACTTACTGCTCCCATGAGGGCTCCCTGGCCTGGTTAGGTGGCTCAGATGGAGACCACAGGCCACTATTAGAGTTCTTTAATGGAAACTAGTTATGGTGGCAGGCAGTCTGAGAGAGCTCGCCATTTCCCCAAACAACCAAAGAGAAAACAAGTCTGCTTTGCTGTCACTAAGATAAGAATAAAAATCTAACAGCTTTCAGGGCCCTACAGAGGAATCTGCTACTGAACTCCCACGATGTGTTTACCTTCCGCAAGCAGGCAGCATGCTTTCCGGAGGCGGTTACAGTATGTAGTTCGTGTTTGTTTAAATCAAAGGATTTCATCTGCAAAATGCAGGCGTTGACAAGTTTAGACCTTCAGGGACGGAGTCAACAGAGGCCCTGAAGAACAAAAATACACAGTAAACACAGTCACTTGTAAAAGCGGCTTCTACCTTGAACAGACAAGAGGATCTTAAAGAGATGCTTGACTTTGCTTCTTCTCTCACACTCTCAGAATAAAACCAACACACACACATAATGTTCTGTTTGCACACTGACCGTCTGTGTGATGTGTTTATGTAATGTATACGGCAAAAAACTCAAGAAAATGTAGGTGGAGACTATTTTCAATGAATAATTTAATTCAGGGGTGCTCGTTACATTAGTGTGGATGGATTGTCTTTTGTTGACATAAGTTTTATGTCAACAAAAGGCGAGAGCTGTCCATCCTTTCCAAGATGGCACAGCTAAAAGACTTTTGCAAACACCGAAGGCTTTAAACTGTTATGTCTCGACACCAACTTAACAAGAAAAGTTTGAAACTTTGAGTTTGGTTGACTTTTGTTACTTTTCAGTGATTTTACAGGTAAAACTTAAATGAGAATATGATTTAAAAAAATTTCAAAAAAGTTCATTAAATTTTGTAATCCATCTTAGACTGAGAGACCATGTAAAGCAGGGGAACTCAAATAAAAGTCTCGAAAGATCACATTAAACATTTTCGATGACTCAAAGGTCCATTTGTCAAACAACGCACCTTAATACAATTAGCTTGAACACAACTACCCTGCTCAAATTTAAACAGCAACAAGCATACAATGCAATTTACATTTGGTAATGAATTCAAATGAATACTTAAATAAATCTAAAAATAAAACCCCTGTAATAAATTCATCCACAGCTAAGGAATGAATGCATTTATTATTCTGTCACAAAGCTGTTTAGTCAGACCACCATTCGGTATTTCTGTGTGTCTTGCTGCTGTAGAGTCTGAGAGAGGGGTCCATCACTTTCTATCACTTCGGTCATACATTCTTTTAGAAGTTCTGCATCAGAGAAAGGCTTCTAGTGTTCGCTTAAAATCCACAAATCTCTGAGGGAGCATCCTGTTGCTTTTTGTTGTTTGATGAGTAATGGATGCAGGGTACTAGCCAGAAGGTGGGTGTCCCACAGGACATAGGAGTTACGTTTTCTTCACTAGTGACTAGCTGCAGGTCAAATGAGGTGTTTTATTATTGACAATGTTAAAATAAAGTGGGAAGTTTATCCTTTTTTCTGCCTCTTGATCAGCTGATCTGTGGGTCTGACATGACGGCTGTGCGCGGTGTTTCGTTACTGAGCTCTATCGTGTCTTATTGTGACTAAAATGGGAGAATCACAGGAAACAGTTGATGGGAATTTGTTGAAACTAAATCACAGGAGATGCTTGAAAGTCTGTGTGTTCATCATGTATTAATACACGAACGACACCTGGGGTCATTTGCATTAAAGAGCTATTAACGCACATACTTTACTGTCGCCCAGAATATTTTAATGTGGATGTTTTCCTGCTCAACATCAGACTCAAACCCAAACTAGGCCTGTATAACCAATGTTACGTCTTCCTTACAAACACATCTTTATCCCTGCTCCAGCCACTGCGTACAAAGTTTGACAGAAATGGGCACCTGTGCTCTAGCCCTGCCATTAATCTGCGTATTTCCACTTGAACATGTTTGCCTTATGAATTGTGCAATAATCTGATTTTTATTTTACTTCCATGCAAATTCTAGATTAGACATTACAGAAAACAGGAAGGTCTGCCATCAAATTTTAAAGCAGTCCCTCATTAATTAGGCTGTCATTTTAGGAAATCTCAGATTTTTCAAGATATTTGTCTTCAAAATCCTTGTGCTGCGTCTCATGAGGTATGTAGAGGGGGTAAATATGTTGCTTTTAAGCTTAATATATTACTTTTACTTATGACCAATAAGATGTGATATTCTATATAAATAAAGAGTATCACTCTGATTGGTCTTTGAATGTTTAATCAGAAGAATTAGGATTCTTTGCTTTTTCAGGGATCAAACACATTTCGTATCAATGCAGATGAAGTCAACTTTATAAAAAGTAAGAAATTTATGTACCAAACAAATTAAAAACAAGACAAGTTATAAATAAGACGAATGTGATGGATGAATATAAGTGGATGGAACGTGATGTATGATGATTGAATGGTGTGTGTGTGTGTGTTCATCAGAACCTTGTATCTAGAAGCAGTGGCGGTTCGACATGGAATTACTCCCCGGACGAGGCCCCCTTTGAGCGCCCCCCCACCACCACCACCACCACACCACCCCACCTGCACGAACACACGCATGTTTTCTACAAACAGGAATGTTTTATTAGAACGACTATTGAACATTCATTTTTCTAAGTTGCACATATTTACATTAATTACTATGAAGTTGTCAGAATGTAAAGCACTATACATTATAAACTGTATCAAAATATATAGAATCAATTATACAAAAACAAACAATAACTAAATATTAAGAATATATGAACATAATATATAATAAATATTCTAAATTGCAAAAATATTTCACACGTAACAAACTAAAGATAATCACTACAGCATTGCACTTAGAACAGAAAACACAAACTAAAATTAAAACCTAACCTTGATGCAAAGTCATCAATAATGTCATCATATGAAATCTGCTCCCCTACTGAGTGATTGATACTAATCAGAGCCAGGTTAGTGAGCCGCCCCTGAAACATAGATGACCTCAGGTATGACTTGATCAAGTTTTGAAAAGCTCCTCTCAGCTTGAGCCACAGTGACTGGCAGAGCAGTCCAAAAGTTGGGGTAGATCTCCAATAGATCTTTATCATGATCCATAATATTTTAGAATTGCCCCTGAAATTGTAATTTAAACTGACATAAAAAAAACTGTAACTACCAAAACTGCCAACTTTTACAGAACAAATCATGTAAAAAATAATCAGTGCAGCCATCTGCAATAAATAAACAGGATAGTTAGAGGTGACTGGGGAGTTTTCTTCTGCTTGTAGAGTTGTTTTATTTATTATTATGTGAACATGATCAACATGTTTGTTGTTGTTCAGGCAGGCCACAGGCTGCAGTGAGCATTTAACAAATCCTAGTTTGAATCAGTAAAAAAAACGAAGGAATTTTTTTGAACCATTTGAATATTCGTTTCAATATTTCAGCCCTATTAGCTCTGTTAGCAATTAGTTGACTGAATTTAACCGTTAAAATCCCAGTTAACTGGTTCAAAAAATTGAAAACATGCGTCATGAGAGCGTACAAACCTTTATCTTTCTCCTCTTTTTTTCTTTTTATTCCTGAATCAGGCACCTGGTGGTTTTAGCCTTTTTATGTTCATCTCTTCTATTTGGCTCTTGACTCAATAAGTTTCCTTTAGTCAGGACTAAACAATTTGACCTTGATGGGGGGTGACCACAAAATCGTTTTGTTTTTCCTTATTTTATTCGGCCATTTCACACAATTCAGATAAATCTGAAAGAATGTTAGGCCTGTGTTTATGATATTATGAATGAAATGTGCGTTAAATGGAAGAACAAGATGTGATTGACTTTAGCCATGTTAATACAGATGATTCAGCCCCTACCCGCTCATTTCATTTGGGAAGACCCAGATGTGAATTCCCCCGCCGCGCCCCTTCCCTTCCCATGGACGTAATTTTCACTTTAGAAGTGGGGGGGACACGGGTGTGTGTGTGTGTGTGTGTGTGGGGGGGGGGGGGGGTATATCTTTACAGTATGCTCTAATGGGAAACAGGCTTCAACACAAACAGTTGTTTTCCACTTGGTCCTAGAGCTCAACCAGTGTCAATTTAATATAGCGTAATATTGTTTTTGGATGGTAAAAAGTGCAGGGGTCAAAACTTGACTTTGGAAAAAGTGGGGGGGGGGACATGTCCCCCCTGACCCCCCCCCCCCCCCAAAAAAATTACATCCATGTCCCTTCCTCTTCTTCATACACACACGGTGCACCCACCTGAACCCTCAGTCAACAGGAGCGCCTGCAGCTGCAGGGGGCGCCAACTTGCTGTTTCCAATCCAGACACTGTGATATATGACAGATAATAGAAAACCTCGGTGCGGTGCAGATTTATTTATTTTTTATTTTTTACTCAGCGCTTGTGCGCCCCTTTTGTGTCATGAAAAAAATACTGCCCCGGGCAACTGCCCTGTCTGCCCGTGCCTAAAACTGCTACTGTCTAGAAGAAACTTGAGTTCTAGGTGTGAAAAGAATTTGGTCTGCATTAAACTATAAGTGATTGTTTATAAAACGGCATCAGACGCAATTCATGTCAAGCCTACGTACCCGTTCCTGGAGACCCCGTTTGGATCCAAGATGTCAAGGAGTCAGTGACTCCAAATGCACGTGGCTCGTAGGAAAACCTTGAATGCAACCAAGTCAGTCCTAGGATGTCTCCCAAGTCACAACAGATAGATGAAATCGTTTGCGTCTAGAACAGTTGTTCCTGAATAGCTGAAGGAACCGTTTTGCTGTGTCAGCTGTAGCGTTCAACAGGTTTTGACAGCTTGTCAAGAGATGCGGTGGTCAGAGAGTTTCCTCCGGTGGCCAGTCCGGAGTTCTGCTCAAAAACTAACTGGATCACTCCGCAAGTGAGTCTGTTTTAATATTCCCATATTATGATTACATGGTCAATCAGGAAAAAAGAGGTTAAGAGGTGTTAACAAACAAACCCCAGAACACACGCCTTTTCCATATACAAGAATGTTCTAGTTCTGTGGATAAAGAATCTTTATGTGCAGTGATGTTAACGTTAATTTATATCTAATGAACATTGTGTATGAGTGTAGATAATGATTCACTTGTTAAACCAAACATTTCCGATCAGAACCTCAAAATGTTTCATTGTAATATTAAAATTCATTTCAACTTCATTGAATTAGGCACAGATTATTCAAACATTAATATTATTATTCATATAACATTTGTTCATTCAACCATATTATTATTTAATGATTATTTAACTTATGAGTTGTACAAGTTCATTTTTCTAGAGAGTGTACAATCCTGCAATCTTAACAAAAGAAAGCTTTGTTTGGGAACATAGGCTGACATCTTGTTCCCCTGAAATGTCAACAAGGACTGCAGGATCTGCTGGCTTGTTGGAAGACAGAATATAAAATCCACTTTAGAGAGTGGAATAATACCTGCAGATGACCGGACATTGTGTAAGTCAATATGTAGGTGAAAACTGACCGTTTCTGGACGTTACAGGTAGTTTCCCCGGAGCACTACTCAGAGTGACTGGTGCAGCTCCACCCGACCACTGTTCCCAAGGGCATGGTTCGGTATTTTCCCTCTACTTTCCCCCCTAAATTTAGTGCCTGCTTCAATGACATACCTGGCAAGGCTGAGTCGAGCCAAAGCCATTGCAATGCAAAAACCACCTGATGTGTGTGTTCTTCAGCAGAGAATCTCCAGAGTGGGGGGTGCACTAGTGAGCTATATGATGAACCTGATCATTGGCAATCATCAGATGGTCCAGTTCGACAGCCAGGCCACAGACATGTCCCAGTCCTCCTGATGGCTGTGTGTCACCAAAGCTGCTTTCATCTTCTTCGTCTTCTTTGCTGCAGATCTTGGGTCAGGTCATGAAGTAGGTGGGATTTTCATGAGTGGACGCGGAATTTCATTGAGTCCATATGTCTTATTTCTGGGTGGATAAAATGTCTCCTAAGGAGCATCAGTAATTTTTTTTTTCATAGATGGACCTATCAGTGCTCTGAGTGGTTTAAACACAACCTTAAATACAACCTTTAAAGTAAAGATGTTGAGAAAATTGTGGCGGTCAGAGTTGGTGACGACTTCTAACTGCTACAGATGTTTGGCTCAATGTCAGTGTGGTGGCCATGTAGGTATAGAGGAATGAGTACTTCCTGAGTTTTACACTGACATGCATCTATTGAATATAATGTTAATGCTAATCACAATGCATTTATTAACTAATGGTTGAGAAGTGTGAGAGCAGACGAATGAACATCTTGGTACAATTTCTTGTTTATCAAATGCAGTACTGTTAGGTTAAGAGTGCTTGTGTCTTCAAATGCTGATGGTGTTTATAGAGAGCCTAAATCTCCTTCCTTTCCAGTCGGCTCATGGGACAAAAAAATGAATGCAAGTCAACAGGGCTAAAAGAGCTATTTTCTAATCCGCTTTGCCTTACGCCCTGGATCGCACATATGTTGTGCTGCAATTTAAATGAAAAGTAATGGTGGGTGTTTCGACCACACCAGTCACGTACTTTGAGATTTATCAGCTTGTAAAAGTTTGTAAACAGCATGACGACGCACCAGACATCGGCACGTCGCATATGTGACATCACCACATAATCTCTTCTCCCCTAACGTAGCTGCTACTTACCACATGACCAGATTCATGGTGGTTCCTTCCTCCTGTGGGAAG
The DNA here is from genome assembly GCF_043380555.1 of Nothobranchius furzeri. NCBI lineage: Eukaryota > Metazoa > Chordata > Actinopteri > Cyprinodontiformes > Nothobranchiidae > Nothobranchius > Nothobranchius furzeri. The sequence continues at coordinate 39,962,622 of NC_091752.1, forward strand.
GTTGCTGAGCTTACAACCCTTTTCCCTCAGTTTTCTCGGTGTCTGGTTCGATGACATTACTTTCGTGAAGCGCATTTGCATTCCTGGACTTATTTTCACACAAAACCTAAAATATCGTTCCCCGGTTCAAAAGTAAGCGCGTTCTTGATATAAAAACATTCTTTAAAATTCACAGACATCATATGTAAAATCCATGGCACAAAACAAACGGAATTAGAAAGTAGTGTATTTAGCCCCATTGGCTTGAATTCATTTTTTCGTTCTTTTGGGGACCCATGATGCGGAAGTGACTTAGGCTCCCTGTAGGATTGTTGTGCCACCTTTGCAACCAACCTGACAGGAGCTTATAAAGTGTGCGCCATAATAATTAGCCTAAATTGGCTGTTTCAATGATAGAATATGATTCCAGATAGTTATCCAGTAGGACCATCAAGGCTAATGATAATGTTTCCTTTGTAGCTCTGAAACTCAATAGCTCTGCTCTTTATGAGAGTCACATTTCCCTTGAGAGTTTTAGAAATAACAGTCATTTTAATCCAACTGTGAAGAGTTCCTGAGCCAACACAACACCACGAGAAGGACATTGATTATTTTTACCTTCCTTGTTTTCAACAGCATCTCATGAACTTGTTTTTCTTACAAATTACATTTTAATTGAGTGGAGTGAACAACACAAAGCACTTTAATGAATAACACAAGTAACATGTTTACAGTTGTCCCCTTTAAAAATCCATAGAAAATTATTAGGTGAACACTTGATTACAGTTTTGTAATCAGGGTCTTGTAAAGAGGCACTTGTTGTGAGATCAAGTGTTTCCATTTGAGCTGCTTTTAAACTGATGTCTTGAGGAAAACAGTTCTGCTAAGTTGACACATGCAAACACATAATATCTAAACCACCCACCCACACAAACAACACATGCACACACAACCTCTCTGGTTCATAATAGTGCATTAGGGAGAAATAAACCTATAAATTTGTTGGAATGAAGAAACAGCCTCAGCGGGCATTGGAGACAGACACACTCTCTGGGTTCATAACTGTGTTTCAGTAGCTCTTGGACAGACTGGTTATTTTTTTGTTTGTTCAAAGATTACTTGTGCTTCAAAGTGTGAGTTTCAATAAATTTCAAGTGTGTGAATACGGCAATGGAATAGGACTTTCAGTTGGCCTCAAAGAGATTCTGGCAAACTATCTGAGGACTCACGCGTGGGAAGCAGTGCCTCGCCAACACCTTTTACAGAAGGGACTGGATCCTGCTGACCTCAGCTGAGGATAAAGTCTGGTTGGAGAAGAAGTACTTGAGGATTTTCACACCCCAGCTGGAATTTCTGCTATAACGGAAGCAAGGGTCTGGGTATTCTGAGAGGGTTAAACCAATTGGTGGTCACTCTTTGAAACAGACAGTCTTGCATGTACTGAGAAATCGCACAACTGCCTGAAAATGGAAAAAAAGATTACAGTTGATAGCAAACTCTTAGTTTTAGAAGGAGTAATAGAGGGTTTGTTGAATATTTGCACCAACCTATTCAGAAATTATAAAGTGTAAATGAATGAATGATAGCTCAACTAGTGAGGTGGTGAACTTCTGTAGGGACAAGCATTTAAATCCCTATGGACTGGATGTAGATGATGGTAGAGGGACCAAAATGCAGGACACGGACAGTCATGGATAGGCATAGAGTAACAAACTTAACTCATATTTTACTACATTTGCAGTAGTCTCTAGTAAGAATGGATGCCTTGTAAGTCACTCTATGGGGCAGAAAAGTTCAGGTGCGCCTGTTTGAGGACATAGAAGTCAGCTGGAGGAGAAAGTGTCAGCAGACAGCAGGATTTGAAGTCCTGTCTATTTGGACATCTGCTGTGAGATTACCGCATGTCCATAAGGGGCTTCCGTACTGAGCAGGAGTACTGAGAGGCGGGGCTTAGACCGGAGATTTGTTCTGTGCATTTTAACGATTTTAACTAGTAAATTGAAGCAATAGACAACTAACGTGATGTGCTGCTGAGTTTCATGACATCTCACCTCTGATTGGCTGGCAACAATGCAACTCTACCACTGACTCTGTTTGCTCAGCAACGTTGATGTTTTTTCTCCACAAATAGTCTGGTGGAGTTCTGCCATGTGGTGGAGTTGCTAATGCTAACGTTTTGCTTCTACTAGTCAAGACATTGTCAGCTCTTTCCTGGATGCTAAATCAACTGTTAAGCTCACTAAATCACGAGCTAAGATGGGTGAGTCCATGAATGACAGTGTGATGTCGATCTGTCAGGCTTTTCTGAACCAAAAACTTTTCCGTCCATTTTCTATCAGAAGTTAATGCAGGAGATAAGGTAGAAGACTATTTTCATGTTCAACCTGCATATTAACCTCAGAGTGGCTGATCATTTTCAGTAATAATGAGTATAAAATGGTTTCTCCGTGAACCTTCTCTTTGAGAAAACTAATAAAAAATAATTCAGTTTAAGTATAATCTTGTTTATGAGTGAGGGAAAGATGGATTGAGAGATCGACAGATAAATTGGTGCGGGCATTGTACCGGTCTTTTGTGGTTAAGATTTACTGGTTTACCGGTCCATCTACGTTCCAACCCTCACCTATGGTCACAAGCGTTGGGTAGTGAACGAAAGAATGAGATGGCAGATACAAGGGGCCGAAATGAGTTTTCTCCACGGGGTGGCTGGGCTGAGAATGAAAGCTGGGCTTCTCTTCTTAGGCTGCTGTCCCTGCGACTTGATCCCGGATAAGCAGAACAGGATGGATGGAATAATTCAAAGACAAGATAGTCAATGTAGTGGCAAGAATCTTAGAATAGTTTCTCAAAACTGGGAAGTATTAGGACAGAATAAAGGTAAACATACTTAAGGCAGGTGTCCTGAACCCCACGGACTCGACCACACTGACCTGGTTCTGCATTAGGAGCAGGTGCTGTCTAACAATGTCAGTACTGAATCACATTAGTTCATTCTGGGTGCTTGACTTTACCAGGGCTGCACTAATGTCACCAGTTCAGCGCTAAATGTTTAATAGCATTATGGTGGAGAGCAGGGGTAAACAACTCTTCGCCGAGGGCCTGTATTCAGCATGTTTTTGTTGTCTCCCTGCTCCAACACAGTTGATTCACTTGTTCAGTATGTCATGGAGCTCTGCAGAAACATGTTCATCATTTAATCACACTGACACTCTTTCCTATTACTAATTAAAGGTGTGGTTCACTAATAAACCATTTTTAAATGTTTTTTTTCTGATAATAATCAGTCACTATCCCAGTTTTTCATGCAGGCTGAACATGAAAATCGGTCTTTGTCAGACACTTGACCCGTCTGTCACCCCCCCCCCCCCCCCCCCCAAACGCCATCTTGGGTGCATGACTCGTGTTGCAAGGGGGAAGCCACAGCTGAAGTTGAAGCAGCACAAGAGTCAAAAGAATGGATAAAACAACAAGGACAAACACATCCCTTACAGATATGAATTTATGAAGGTTAGGGATCGGTATTTTCAGAAATTGTCTACTATCAGCAATGTAGATCCCTACGACCTCAAAGAAAACAAATAGAGCTCAGCTCGTTTCATTAATGCACAAAATATATCACTTGCACTATTTCAGCACATTTATAAGAAAGTAAAGGTAAAAAGTAGCCGCCCCAAAACATTACTCCACTTACACAGACGCTGCGCCAGGTTTTCATTTTTGGATGGGCCTTAATTATACAAGTTAATACCGTATCTGAATAAACTAGCAGGTACAGAAACATTACCTATAGTCAGTGTCACGTTGTGGAGGGAAGGTGAGGGAGGAAGAGTGGATCCTTCAGGCAGGTAAATCAACCCAGGCCAGACAGCAGCAGACATTTGGTTCCTTTTAATGGTCAGGAGTGCAGACACGACAGGGTAGACAGATGTGAACATAAATTGACATGTAACGAGTACGAACCGACAAAACCACAAGCAACACACAAGGCTTATATACACACTGGGATGGGTAATCAGGTAACAAGAGGCAGGTGGACACAATTAAGGAAAAACTCAAGGCACAGGGGAGCAATAATGTGACAGTCAGAAGTTATGCTAGATATTTTTGCTTTTAAAAATAATACCTAAACTAAATGAATTACACAAAAAGGAGGGAAGACATGAAGGGAAACAGGAGACAAGGACACAGAACGTGACTGAAGCAGATTTCAGCACTTTTCGTCGAGAGGAGCCAGTTGAGGTGGCTCGGGCATCTGGTCAGGATGCCTCTTGGATGCCTCCCTGGTGAGGTTTTCCCAGCAAGTCCAACCGTGAGGAGACCTAAAGCAAGATTTAGGACATGCTGGCCAGGGAACGTCTGTAGCTGGCCCAAGTGGCTGGAGAGAGGGAAGTCTGGGCCTCGGGGCTAAGGCTGCTGCCCCTACGACCTGATTCCAGATAAGCAGAAGAAAATGGATGGAGTAAGACTTTGTTTACATGATGTTTCTTATTCTAGTCCTTGGGAACCGCTGTCCTGTTATTATTCCAGTTTAACTCCAGCGAAATGAAGAAACATCTAAATGTTGCAGAACAGAGCATCCCAGAGACAGGTTTTACATTTAAATAATAGCTCAATATTTTTAAATGGAATTAAAGTCATTTATTTAGGAAATTATATATATTTTTAAAACATCTCACATTCTGCTTGATTTACACATTACTTGGTAACTACAAAATAATTAAACAAACTAAATCCTAGAAGCTGGTTACGCATGATTAGAAGTGGAGATTGTATTGATTCTTGCTCGACGGATGTTTTAAGTAGTTAAAATAAAGCAGTGACTGTTATGCTAAGGTACTCTGGGTGTTTCTCAATGTCAAGAGGCCTAGCCTTGTGAGGCGATATCTTGAAAGGCCAGGCGCCTTGCGTGTGAGGACACTGTCCTTCCTTGGTCAAAGAAAACTGTTAAATGGAACAGACTTGCATCTCGCGATGCATCCGCATTTCATTGTTTTGAGTTCTTCAACCAGTTGTTTTGAATTGGTACAGTGAGGTTCTGATAGTCCCAGTAGAAGCTGGATGATCTCCACCAGGGCTTTGGATAGGGTTCAAACGATGGATCAGGGATGCATTAGAAATAAGGAAGCAGGAACAGTGGAACATGAACAGAGATGAGGGGGGCCTATCAGTTGTCTCGCACCTGAGATTTCCTTCTCCAAAGAGCAGCCAGCGGGGGTGGGTGTGACCGACCCAGCAGATCTGACATATCAGGGTTGGTCACGCCCACCAGAAGAACAACTGATAAAGAAGCATCACACAAACATCTGTGACACTTAAGACCGCAGTCGCTGGTCGAAACATGTCAAGGTAGTCATAACATAACCTTTCATGTCTGAATCAATAAAGAACCTCATTAAGTATTTAGGAAGAGGACGTAATGAACATGAAGTGTTTCAAAATTCACCCGAGTGAGAGCTGAATTGTACAGAGGAGCGGAGCATGCGCACAATTGTGTTCACAGACATGTAGTTCAAAACAGGTAAGATAAAAAAAATCCAAGGCAAAAATAAGATTAAACAATTAAACAAAAATACAAAGAACTGTCCTCATTTACAATATGTACAAGCAATCAGAAGTTTACGCGTGTTGGTGTGCAGCTTCTCACATTCAACTGCACATACCCAAGTTTCTAATTAAAATCATGTTGTACAAACACACAACAGATCTACAAGTTTGTGCATTTGAAACAGATTGGCCTTCATAATCCAGACCTTTAAAGCTTAAGCATACGAGATAGGAGATTTGTGATGTTAGCAACCTATTTTTTTCTTTTGTTTTATTGGGGGGACCACGCATATGTCGGTATCAGTTTTTATCGGAGTCAAAAACGTTAGACAATATAGAGCATCCCTAGTGATTAGGATCCCCTCCAAACACCTTTTTGAACATCTTTACAATTAACTTTCAGGCACTGGACAAAGGACCGCTGGGTAAACTCAGGATCAGCATGAGAGAAACTGATCGCGTTGTCCCGCTGGCAGAGTTGGAGGAGGCAGCTAGGAACTAGTTTTTACCATGATCCAGGCTTACAGATAGATGCCTTGTGAAGGAGTCAGACTGGATAAAGCAAAAAAAAAAAAAGGGTGGTGAAAAAAACCTGACATCGTCTAGCCTTTGTATCGCTGTGAGCCAAAGTAAAAAGAAGAGATGAGAGCCAAAGGTCCTTGATTGCTCTTTTTATCCTCCTTGGTGAAAAGCCAGGATGGCTATGTGTTTGTCTTTTAAAACACAGGCACTGAGAGAAAAGCAGAGAGTAAAGTTGTGTCATCAGAGTAATTTGTGCTCAGTGTTGAAAAAGGGCTGCAGGGAGACGAAAAAAAAAACCTTGACATTTCCATCAAGCCATTGAAGAAAAGAGAGGCTGCTTGCAGAAAGGCTATAAATGGCAGGTTTGAGTTTCCGTGTCTCAAAGTCATTGCTGGTGTCTTCATGCATATGCCACCTTCAGATAATCACTAAAATGCACCCATCTGTAATTGTGGCCTGCTGGCCTGCAGTACAGACAGAAAAGTCAGGAAGATTTGACAGCAAATAGCCCAGAGAAGCGTTTCCAGACTCAGAGTGTGGGCTGAATTTTACATCAGTCTGTTGTGGAACGTGTGTGTGTGTGTGTGTGTGTGTGTGTGTGTGTGTGTGTGTGTGTGTGTGTGTGTGTGTGTGTGTGTGTGTGTGTGTGTGTGTGTGTGTGTGTGTGTGTGTGTGTGCTCAAAGCTTCATGTAACAGTTAGATTTGGATACTTGGTAACATTTAAATAGACATCAAGTGGATAACATAACTCTGCTTAGTTTTGTTCTTCTGAAACAAACTGTCCGTTTGCACAGAACTGAAATCCAAGAAGGTTGCGCATTATGCTTTAAAGAGTAAGTCACCCCCAAATCAACTTTTTTTTCTGATAAACTATATAAATGCATGTCTAATCATGCTGCATACACATGTGGTCAATAGTTTTGCACTTTAGTGCATTTTAGTTAAAATTTTAATTTTCTGCCTAAAACTGTCAGTGTTGTGCCGTTGTCAGGTAAAAACTCTGCACTGCATTTGAATTTAAATCTGCCATCGCTATTGGCTAAGAGGTACATTATGATGTTAGATGGTACATTATGATGTCACAATGTCGTGAGTGTGTGTATTTGTGAGCGGCTCCGCCCTCTCAGTCTGCTAGGCAACAACATTTGTTGCATTTTTCAAACAGGAAGTGGGAGTTGAGTAAGAATCTGGTAGGGGGTGACTTGCTCTTTAAAGTACAGATCTATGCAGTATTATCCTGGTGAACTAGACCAAAGTCTTGCATTGCAAAATACAAAGTAAGAAATTGGTCTAGAAACGCTCCTTTGGAACCTCCACAGCCCCTGGCAGCAAAGGTTTATGATGGGTCAGTCCTCCTGCATGCTCAGATCATTCCCTTCCCTTGCCTGAAAAATTGTTCCAAAATGAAAGTTGAACTCACATCTTTCTTATCCGTGAATTCAATGCCTTTTGGCGAGTCTCAAATAAAAAATTGTGCGTCTTATTTCTGTAAAACATATGCCATTAATCATTAACGTAAAATACATTCACAAGTCCAGCGTTGCGCTAATATTACTACCAAGCGTGGCGGCATGAATGCCACAAAATTCCCGCATCGCCACGCCGCGTTCATAAGACACACAGCATTTTCATGCTGATTTGCCAGCAAGGTGTGCCCTCTAAAAGGTCCAATAAATTCATCACATCACAAATCCACTAATACAATAGTATCTGGTGTCCCATCCAAATCCCTTACTGAACTCAACACATCCAGAATTCTGCTTCACATCTCCTAACCTACACCTGCTCTAATTACCACATCTCTCTTGTCTCCCTGACCTGCTCCACCACCGTGTCCCAATTTGGTGCCTCAGGAGCAGCTTTGGATCTCCCAGCAGGAGCTGGATGATAGATTTTAAGCGTTTGTTGTAATATCTGCAAGACATTTCCTCTTTTTTAGTTGTGCAAAGTGATTCAGAAAGGTTCTTTAACAGGTAATCACACATCTGACTTTACAAGATTGATCACGTAGTAAAACAGTCTGACACACACAGCGCAGGCTAAAGACGGTCTCCGTATTTTATGTTGTCTAACCTTTGCTTCAAAATCAAACTGCAAGTGCGACATTGAAGTTATTTTGAAACATCCAAACCAGAAGCTGTTAAACACGTCAGTCTGAGTTGACGCTAACTTGTCCCCTCCCTAAGGTGTTAAATTGTTCACCTCTGACTTACAGATACTTCCTTTTTAAAGGATCACATCAATCCTCTCATCATAGGAGCCGCTGTGCTGAACTTTAGGGCCCTGAAGTCTGGCTGTAGAAGAAAAAGCTGAAAAATGAAATCCTCTTGTTTCTTCAACTGCCTTCAATTGATCTTTTCTTGACTGATCACAGAAATGTCAAGCTGAGCGGTGCAGCTCTCCATGTCTCCACATCCATCTCTAAGTGTTAGCCCTTCAGCTGCTGCCTGGTTCTCCGAGTCCACGGTTATTCTCCTGAAAATACAAGCTGTCATAAAAGAGACAATTTAAAAACAAGAAGATACAAATAATCTTCTCCTCTGCAGAATGCATATGTTATATTTTTATTTATCTTTCCCTCATTGAAGTTATTTTTGATCTTTACAACAACCTACAGCTACCACTTCACCATCAGGTGTGTGTGTGTGTGTGTGTGTGTGTGTGTGTGTGTGTGTGTGTGTGTGTGTGTGTGTGTGTGTGTGTGTGTGTGTGTGTGTGTGTGTGTGTGTGTGTGTGTGTGTGTGTGTGTGTGTGTGTGTGTGTGTGTGATTTGTTATTACCTCTAACTACTCCAGGCCACAGTAGTTCATGTATTGATTTTCCTCTGTGTTCATTGTGCCTCTTGATCCCATCAAAACCACTCACCGGAGAGAATGTGAGAGTGTGTGTAGTCTAAAGTTTTCTACGTGTGGACAGATTCCAGATTAGGGGTGTGTTTACTCTCTGCTGACACACCAAGCTGCAATTTTACAGTCCTTGATTTGAACAGTGACACCAAATCCATTTACATGAGAATTATTTCTCTACATATTGTGTCTTTGTGGTTAGACTTGTCCAGTTTAATGCGTGGACACACTCAGAAACACAATGTTGATGCTGCTTGCGTTGTCCTTTTTGTCATTAACTGTCTGTTTATGTAGAAATTTAAATACATTTGCATTTCATCATGTGTGCATGCTGTTTATTTGCAATAATAAATGGAGTCTGAGTTGACAGCTGCCGTTGTTGATGTCATTTGAGAGACTTTCCAGTGGCATATTTGGAAGACGAAGCAAGGCACTTAGATTTTTTTATTGCCCACTGCCGGACTCTAAATTGATAAAGTCAACCAATTCTAAAATGGAAATATTAGATTATTAAAATTTGAATGAAAAAAAAAACTGAATGAAAAAAATGCAAGTGTGGATATTAAAAAATAACATGCAACCTAATTTGCAAGGTAGAGATCTATAAGTAAATGAAAACTATAGTTATTTTCAAATGATCTACCCCATATTATTAGAGCAATGCAAAGCAATCTATGAAATAGTGAAAGCTAACTTCCTTGTATACATTTAGTGCCAAATTTCAAGTTCTTTTTTAATTTTACTAGAAATAGAAAATTACCTTTGAGATATGAGTTTCAAAAAAATAAAAACTATACAAAAATAAAGAAAAATGTCTATAAAACGATCTGACTTGAAAAATCTTTTAAATTCATAATAATTATTAAAAATATTTTAGTAGATCATTTATAATAACAACAACAATAACAACAACAACAATAATAATAATAATAATAATAATAATAATAATAATAATAATAATAATAATAATAATAATAATAATAATAATAAAAAGAAGAAGAAAAATATCCTGTCCAACTAATTTCTTATTTTAATATTTTTATTCCTCTAAAATGTATTTAACAAAAAAGAGCAAAAACATTTTAGAGAATACTATTTTAATTTCTTTTAACTGAATTTATTTTGACTTGATCACGGATCACTTCGATCCGGCGTATTCAACTGTTGTACCTTGATTGTCCGCCAGGGGACGGAAACGCTTGTCAGCCCGATCTGACGGCTGCAAAAACAGCAAAAGAAGAAGGTAATCGCCGGTGGAGGGAAGTTTAGTTTGTTTTGCTAGCTGGCTGAAACGGCTGAGTGATTGTAGTTTGTACGTGGTTCATTAACAGGTCAGTTCGGGTGTTTTATACAATAAAAATGAAAAGTTGTTACGTTTTACTGTAGCTATCGCGACAGTAACGTGCCGTTTGATATATACGTAGCGGCTAATATGTGACTGTTTCTGACATCATTTTCAGGTCTCGTCTTTCGTTTCGCTAAACGATTGTGAAACGTTTTACAAGTTTGCATTTATTGTCAACGTTTAGTTTTAATTCTGTATTTAACTTTATTTATTCTTCATTTCCAAAGTGATGAGTGCAGAGGACACCAGGAGAGGTTCGTGGAGGGGTGGGGGGAGAGGATGGAGAGGTGGTGGGGGTGGATGGAGAGGACGGGGCGGTTGGAGGAGTAGACCGTGGAGAGGAGGATCAGCTGCATCCAGAGGAGGAAGAGGCTCAGGAGGATGCTTTGGTGGTGGATGTGGAGCAGGAGGAAATCCAAACATTAGCTCTCAGAGAGGTGAGCTTAAGTCACCTGGAGTCAGTCAGGAGACATTGGAGATCAAATGGTCCTCGTTACTTAACGTTCTGTTATGAAAACGTTAGTGTGGAATGACATAAAATCACGTGATTAATAACCCTGACCACCATCACTCCCACAGCACCCCTCCAGACAACTCTAGATGCTCTGTGTCCCTATAAAGGATGGACACTCTACTTCACAGAAGGTTTGTAAAGATAAATCTGTCTCACAGGATGTCCACCTTCAGCAGTGAGTGATAAATGTTATTAAACTGTTTTCTTTTCTTGCACCTGCAGGCTTCATACAGAGCTCCCCCAGTGTGGAGAGGATCAAAGCGTTTGAGAAATATTTCACTTCCAGGATTCACCTCTATGACAAAGTCAGTCATGTGGATCCTTTTTATATTTTTACACGTATTTTATAGTTTTACTTTTCAAGAATAAAAACTATTAGTAGAATGTTTTTTAATCAGCTTAGACTAATGTTTCTGTCCAGGATGAGATTGAGCGCCAGGGCAGCGTGCTGGTGGATTACACAGACTTAACAGGAGACCAGGTTGTGTGTAAAGCACTTCCTGACATAATCACAGAGCTGAAAGAGCAGCCTGAGGTGATGCTGAACTGTTTGGGAGTGGCTATTCACCAGGTGAACATGATCTGCAATTTACTTGATTTAAACCCAAACATATAAACTACTAACCTTTAGGAATTTAGAATATTGTTTTGACCTTCAGATACTTGCAGAAATCTAGTTTCATCTGTGACATCTGACTGTGTGATTCAGGTGTTGACCACAGATTTGGAGAAGCAAGCTGCTGAGCTGCAGGAAGAAGAGCTTCCTGTTGCTACGCCGATCATCAACATACCTCATATTATTGTGAGGTAACGTGCCTACATGAGCATGTAGTATTAATCTGTGACAGATAAACACTAACTGTATTTATCTGAATGACCCACCCACAGGTTGTATAACTATGAGCCGCTGACTCCGCTGCGAACGCTGCGTGCTAGCGTGTTTGGACATCTGGTTTCTGTGAAGGGAACTGTGGTCAGAGTGAGCAACATCAGACCTCTGTGCACCCGGATGGCTTTCAAGTGTCAGACGTGCACAAAAGTGGTGTCTCTGCCGCTGCAGCACGGAAAGTATGCAACACCTACCAAAGTAAGTTCAGACTCTCTTAGCACGCTTTAGGTCTAAGTTGCACCGATGAGTTTGGTCAGTTGTGCAATCTAGAGATCCAGTAAATGTTTTAGTAAAAATACAATTCTATGTTTAGTAGTTTCCATGGCAGAAGTTGTTGTTGTTGGTTTTCCACCCAGTGTATCCAGCCTGGTTGTCGCAGTCGTTCTTTCATCCCCATTCGCAGTTCTCCCCTCACACAAACTGTAGACTGGCAGATCATCAAGTAAGTGTGTTTTGTTTGTTGAAGTGTAATAGAATGGTCTGAATTTAAAAAATGTGTGGGAAAAGATAAAAGCTGTTGGTGTCAGGTTTCTTGCTGTTTGGCCTGAGCAGTTACCCGGCTTACTGGAAAATTAGCGAGCTTTCGAGGAATATTGGCTCAATCCCAGAGCTCAGGGATGGAATGCATCGCGCTGTGAACGCACAAACTCATATAATTGTCGAGATGAGTCGTAAGCTTGAAACTTTGGCTGAGATTCAGGCTCTGGCACAGAAGGTGGATTCCATCAAGGAGAGAGTTGACGGGACAGCACGGTTGGGAATAGCTTCATTGCGCTATTATTGGATCCAGAGGGGTTGGAGACCAACAGACAGAGAGGAAATTATTTCTGTCTGGCCCCAAAACAAGTTCTTATCTGAATCTGGTGCCCTTGAGCCTGTGAGGCTGAAGTGATAACTCCCCCTCAGAAGAAATGTGGAATGCTGTCATCGCCATGGCAACTCTGTCTCCCTATCCCAGCCTGGGCGGGACTGCGACTGGTGAAGGCCGTGGAACCATATCTAGGAGTCACTGTGTCTCTAACCCATTATCTCCCTCCCCTGTCCAAACGGAGGTGATGAGCGCTGCCCCATGCGGCTGCATGCACTGAAGTGAGGAGAGTCCCAACCCTACCTCCCCACCTAGTGGACACTTAAGTCGTGTAATGTCTGAAGTCTGTTGCATTTCTGTCTGAGGTGTTTTTTGCATAGCAAAGCTACCCTCTCTGTGGAGGGTAACTGAAGTGCCTTTTTTGCCTCCCCCTGACTCTATCCTCATATAAACACTCTTGATCTATTAAGGTAGCGCCACTCGGGTTGCGAATGACCACAGTCACCAATTCTTGTCATGTGTCTATGTATGTATGTCTGATCTCAGAATTGTGTGTACTGAAACTCTAATTTCCCTCTGGGATTAATAAAGTATTTTGGAATTGAATTGAATTGTAAGCCAGTGGTTTGTTTTAGGTTTACAGGAAACTGGCTTCAGCTGCTGGTGTTAAACATGGCCTGAAAAATCTGGCTTGATCCAGCTGGATGCTGCAGAGATTCTTCATCCTGCTGAATTTTTAATGATTTTTCACACAACTATTTTGAATTTGTGAGTTAAGTTTGCAGGTTTTAGGTGAGGTTTGGGTTTTCTGTGTTGCTGCGCACTAGCTGATGCATCTGCAAGAAACGTCTTAAGCCTAATTTATACTGCACCGTCTGCGTCGGGACGGAGACACGCAACGCAATTATCCGTCCTTGCGAGCCTGCTGGAGAGCCCTCGCAAGGACGGACTGAGTCGAGCTCCTTTTCTAAACATACGTCCATCCAGATGGAGAATGCAAGCTTGTGATTGGTCAGGAAGCCGCTGTAGTCGACAGCGCCACCATTGCACCCTCAAAAACATAAAGAGAGCCGAGGATAACTAGCGGCAGACACGGAGCAGCTTAAAGAATACCTCACGGAAAAACTCTGAAGATATGAACGTTCTATTCCCCCGTGACTGGAGGAGGGAAAAGATACACAGCAAGTGTTTTATTCGTGGACGGAAATGACGGGCACGTGGTTTAGAGGTGGCGAGCGCATGAAGAGGAGGAGAATGAGGAACAAATATGTCTATGTTAAAAAGTCTCTTAAATACAAAAACACAATACAAATACACCATCTTGGACCGAATACATGACAGAGTACCACAGAACAGCGCTACTCCCTCTGTTGTCCTGGCGGGGAATTGCATTGCAACGCTCCCCAGGAGACGGAAAAATATGACGGCTTATTGTATATGTGCGTGTGTGCAAGTCTGTCCCTCATGGAGCTCACAGAGAAGTATAAATTAGGCTTTACACATGAGAGAGAACATGTTTCTATAAAATTTATGTTTTTATGCTGAACAAGAAAATTTTGACCCTGTTGGACGCTCTGAATAGAAATGGTTAGAAGGATTTAATCTATTAGGATTGAGAAGGAAACTTAAAGCAACAGTAAAAAAGTTTCTTGCTTCTCCCTCCTACTGGTTAATAGCAGAATTACAACGGTCGTAAACAACCCTGCTACAGCCAGCTTCATTTAGCGCTAACAACAAGCTAATGCTAACACAAACCAACTATTAGTAAATAAGCCACAAAGTAAAAAGATCCACTCTGTTGTACAAAATATGATTACTTACAAGTCCAGTAGCAGCAAAGCCAGGTCATCATCAGTCTGTGATTTTGTAGCCTCCTTTAGCTCCCTCAAACGAGTGTAGGCCATGCCGATGTTAACTCTGATTTTAGCTCTTTGCAAAGGCTCCGCGAACTTCTTCCTCTTGTGCTTTTTATTGACAGTCACCAAATAAAAGAAGCTAACTGCTAGCCTTTATATGAGCTACAGGCACTGTAAACAACTATTGTTGTAAAGCACCACTGTTCCTATCAGACCCACTAAACTGTTATGTGCAGTTTCTGGTCAGCAGAGGGCAGCAGAGTGCTGTCCAATGCGGAGTGGCTCAAGAACCACTGAAACCAGTTTAAAAGCAGTAACTTAGCAACTCTTTAGTGTTGCTTTAAGTATATAGAAAACAATCTGCTTTAATTATGGATAATCTCAAATACAATGATGTAAAAATACTTCAGTCCATTTTCAGACCTCACTTGAAAGGACCCTGCTGTTTTGCTTCAGGGTGCAGGAGCTGATGGGCGGAGAGCAGAGGGAGACGGGACGAATCCCCCGCACTGTGGAGTGCCACCTGACCTCTGACCTCTGCGACAGCTGCGTCCCGGGTGACACCATCACCCTGGCAGGGATAGTTAGAGTGATCAACGACGGTACGAATACGGGAGTGCATCGGTTACTCCACAGACTCTGATACCAACTAATAATTTGTGTTGCTGCTCCAGGCAGCTCCAGAGGAAACAAAGATCAGTGCATGTTTCTGCTCTACATCGATGCTACCTCAGTCAGCAATACTAAAGGTACTGCCCTTCATGTCTGGTCTTTGTCTGAATGTCCACAGAGGACTTTTACTTTTTACTGTTTTTTTAGGCCAGCTGTCCAAGTCTGGAGGTGAAACTTCAAGAGGGTCACTTGAAGGTTGCCCAGGGGGGGAGGAGTTCAGCCTGAAGGAGCTTTATGCTGTTCAGGAGATCCAGTCACAGCCGGACTTACTACGACTAATTGTCCAGTAAGTTTTCCCACTGCCTTGTGTCAGAGTTACGTTACTATATTGTCCACTAGGTAGGGGTGTGAATCTTACAAACTCATACTTGTACTGGATTATTATTCTCGGGTTGAAGATTCAGATCATATCAATTCATAATCGGTTCTCTTAGTAACAAAAGTGTCAATTCCAGGAGAACTTCTTCCTTCTGTAGGTTAGAAATCCGCAGGTGTTGGTGATGTAGGGAGCCGTGGATGTGATGGAGTGGGCTGCTCTGGAAGTCCACGCATCACTAGCTAGGATGATCCATACAAACAGTGGGAGCAGCGAGTAAGCTAGGAAATGTTTGGAAAATCCCTTCCCAGGTAATGAAACATGGAAATTTGGGATTGATTCAGAAGCCATATAAATAAGAAGCTCGATTCGGATGTAAATCGATTTTTGTTTCCAGCACTACTAAGTTTGAAAGGTTTAAGATTTTTTTTAAAGGTTTTTTACATCTGAAAAGTTAAAGTATTTCTGGAGTTTGATCTAAAGTCAGAAACTTTTCTCAGTTTGAAGCTTTTTATATCAGTTGAGCTTTAAATGGCGTTCTCTTTCTTAACATTCGTTTCGATGTCTCACTATGGCATACGCCACTCCGCGGATTCCTCAGAAGCACTTATCTCAATACGCCAATCCTGATTGGCCAGTGACCGTGACGTACGCGTCACCTGCTACTATAAGTAGCAAGCGTCCCAACGCACGCACCATTCAATCACCTCTTCTCGCTTCGGTGGTCGCTTATCTCTAAGGTAAGTTAACTCAACTGTTCACAGACGGAGCCTTCTAATATTCTCTCCGTCGCCGAACGTTAACTTACCGTCCTGTCCTGACCTTCACCATAGGTTCGGGGCATAACGAGCAGCTTCACACTCCAGTGCATCTGTTCGTTCTCTTGCTAACACACCAGTTAGCCAGCATGGAAGCCGCTCCTCCCACCAGAGGAGTCGACGGCGCAGGAGCTCGCCTCTGTACCTGTGGGAACAAAATCTCAAGCGAAGACCCGCACAAGGTCTGCTCGAGCTGCCTCGGGCTGGAACACGCCCAGCTGGCATTGGAAGTCCCCGGGTCATGTGAGAGCTGCGCTTGCTTCACCCTGAAGAGCCTTCGCCGGCGGCTAGCGCGCCAAGCTAGCCTTTCGGGGAAGGACCCTTGCCTGCCGGCCCCTGGGCCACCGCCTGGGGACGCCAGCGAACATGTCCTCCCGGAGCCGGAACCGTGTGCCGAACTCAGCTGGGGCTCACAGCTCGAACCGGCCGGTCCGAGACACCCCGTCGAGGACGTGTTGGAGTTGGACTACGGAGACGACGAGGACACCTCGGAACTCCTCATTTCAGAGGAGGACGAGGATGACGACGTTTTTCTCCCCATCGCTCAGGCCTCCATGCCTAGCTTTCCGTCCTCTCCCAGGGATGGAGCGGCTTCTCCGGCCGCCCACCTGGACATGCAGTCAGTCTGCCGACGCGCTGCGACCAGGCTCAACATCCCTTGGCCCACCGTGGTCACTGAGGCTGTCAGATCCCGCTACGAGGGAAAGAAGCTGCCTCAGGCCACAAGGGCGGCAAAGCCTCTCCTTCCCGCCTTCCCGGAGCTTCTCCAAGAAGTGAGGTCCTCCTGGGACAAACACCCTTTCAGCTCCAGGTCTCCTGTCCAAGGAGCCTCCTCGCTGGATTTCGAGGGGATGGAGAAGGCTGGCATGCTTCGCATGCCGCTGATGGAACCGCTGGTTGCAGCACACCTGCACCCACGGCTCTCGGCAACTTCCTCCAGGCCTCCCGCTCTCCCTGCGAAGGCGGACCGCTTCCAGTCGGCGCTGAACGAGAGGGCGTACAAGGCTGCCGCCATCTCGGTCCGAGCTTTGAATGTCTCCTCCATGCTCTCGGCGTACCAAGCCGAGCTCTGTGAGGACATGAATACGAAGCCGGACCCGGAGGTGTGGGAGGAAATCACCGTACTGACCGACATCTGCCTGCGTGTGCAGCGCTGCGCGGTCCAGGCTACGGCTAAAGCTATGGGCATTATGGTGCTTCATGAACGTGCACGATGGCTGAACCTCACCAACCTCTCTGATAGAGAGAAGGAGGACATTTTGGACATGCCAATTGTGCCTGAAGGTATTTTTGGCTCTGCCCTGGCATCAATGCAGCAACGGTGTGAGGCCAAAAAGAAAGAGGATGAAGCCCTTCATCTCTGCCTTCCCCGTAAGCCCTCACCGGCGCTGCCGGCTCGGCCGAACCTTCCTCAGGCAGCTGCCAGAGCCCAGCCTCAGTTCCGGATCCCAAAGCGCCCGAAGCCTCAAGCTGTCCAACCAGCTCCTTCGGGCTCAGCGCTTCGACCAGTTTGGCCTCAGAGATGCGGCAACCAAGCCGCTCCGCCGTCGGGACAACCCACCAGACACGGCGGTCAGCAGGTGAGGAAGAAGAAGAGGGCAGCCTGACGGAGTTCTTTCCCTCCCGACGCTGCAGCTGGCAGTTCCCCGTTCGCCAGCTCCTCCTGTTCGATGTTGCCATGGTGCCTTCTCCCCCCCTCACGGAACCCCTCTGGCAGAGTCCCCGAGCGGTCCAGGGTGGGGCCAAGACGTGCAGCCGGCTGTGCCGGCTCAAAACACACGTCACAAGCACTCACATTGTTTTTCACAAACATGTCACGCTCAAGGAGCATTAAAATGTTCGCTGACGCATCCAGACAAGATGTCAAGGGCGCAGCAAAAATCAATAAAAATGTCACCCATGAGCGGAACCAGGCGGGGGCGGCCCCTGGCGGACTTACCCGCCAGCCACGGGTCGTCCCCGTACGCCTGGGCCGTCAAAGCACAAAGCCCCCGCGCATGCGCAGTGGTTGCCACGAGCACCGCTGCCCCACAACCTCTGGAGGGAGCTGCTGCTCCGTGTGTCACGGCTGTGTCACCGCTCTCCACTCACATGGAGGAATGGACAGCGGTTTCTGCTTCACATTGGGTGCTGAGAACTATTTCGAGAGGTTACAGGCTCCAATTCGCCTCAGTTCCTCCTCGATTCTCCGGTGTAGTGTTCTCCCACGCCCAGGGGACGTCAGCTCACATCCTTCAGGGAGAAATCTCCCTGTTGAAGAAGGGAGCGATATGCATTGTGCCTCCCGATCGGTCTCAGAGCGGTTTCTAGTCCAGGTACTTCCTGGTCCCGAAACGGGGAGGGACCGGGATTCGCCCGATCCTGGATCTGAGGGCCCTGAACCGATGCCTCAGAAAGTACAGATTCAAAATGCTCACGCTCTCATCCCTTTTGCGTCTGATTCACCAGAACGACTGGTTCACCTCAATCGACCTGAGGGACGCATACTTTCATATTCCCGTGTACCCTCCACACAGGAAATTTCTGAGGTTTGCCTTTCAGGGAGTGTGTTACGAATACACCGTGCTCCCATTCGGCCTCTCGCTGAGCCCGAGGGTGTTTGTCAGGTGTACGGAGGCAGCGATCGCCCCTCTGAGAGGGAGGGGCATTCGGCTGGCCACGTATTTAGACGACTGGCTCCTGCTGGCACGGTCCAGAGAGGAGGCAGCGTCAAACACGCTGGTTGTGATCCCTCACTTGTGTGGTCTGGGTTTCAGAATAAACTGGCAGAAAAGCGCTTTACTCCCCTCCCAGAAAATAACCTTTCTAGGTCTGAATCTGGACTCAGGGGCGTTCACGGCCCGTCTCTCGACACGCGCGTGAATGCGCTCTCGCTCTGCCTGGCGCGCTTCCGCCTACACAGTTCGGTGCGGTTTGCGTTATGCCTCAGGCTTGTGGGTCTCATGGCGTTGGCTATTTCAGTGGTACCACTCGGCCGTCTACACATGAGAGATTTTCAACGCTGGGTGGCTTCTCTGGGTCTCTCTCCAGTGCGCCACAGAGCGCGCAGGGTGACGGTCTCTGCAGCGTGCGTCGTGGCGCTCCGCTGTTGGCGTCACCCCTCCCTCTTGGCACAGGGGGTGCCTTTGGGGTTGGTTCTCGTGAGGAAAGTGGTCACGACAGATGCGAGCCTGTCAGGTTGGGGGGGGGGGGGGGCTCCTGGATGGTCGCTCTGTCAGGGGTGTGTGGAGCAGAGAGCTCTGGGGGACACACATAAATTATCTGGAACTCCTCGCGGTCTTTCTGGCCCTGAGGCGCTTCCTGCCTTTTCTCTCCGGCCATCATGTCCTAGTGAGAACAGACAACACCACGACTGTGGCTTATATAAACCACCAGGGGGGGCTGCGCTCCATGCGGTTACACACGCTGGCACGCAGAATGATATGGTGCAGCAGGCATCTCCTCTCAATCAGAGCCACCCATGTCCCAGGTGTTCTGAATCGGGGGGCGGATCTGTTGTCCAGAGGGACACCCCTGTACGGGGATTGGAGCCTGCATCCAGCTGTGTTGGAACAGATTTGGATCCGGTTCGGCACAGCCGTAGTGGATCTTTTTGCCTCCAAGGAGAATGCTCAGTGTCCACTGTTTTTCTCCCTGCGCGACCGAGACGCTCCACTCGGCGTGGACGCGCTGGTGCACGACTGGCCACGGAGACTGCTTTACGCTTTTCCCCCAGTGGCCCTGATACCACCCACCTTGCTGAGGGTACGAATCCAGCGCCACACTCTCATTCTGATGGCCCCATACTGGCCAGCCATGCATTGGGTGGCGGACATTTTCCAACTCCTGGAGGGCCAACCTTGGAAACTGCCGCTTCGCAGGGACCTGGTGTCCCAAGCAGGAGGCTCGATCTTCCACCCTCATCCAGAACGGCTGGCCCTGTGGGCCTGGCCCCTGAGGGGTGCGGGCTAGTGTCAGCAGAGCTGCCCCAGGCAGTCATTCGAACCATTCAGAATGCTAGGGCCCCCTCCACTAGGTCCCTATATGACTGTAAATGGAGGGTGTTTGAAGCCTGGTGTCAGGGTAGGGAGGTCTCACCCTTCCAATGCCCGGTGAATGTCATTCTGTCTTTCCTGCAAGACTTGTTGGATGGGAAGAAGGCTTTCTCCACCATTAAAGTGTACCTAGCAGCCATTTCCGCCCGACACTTGGGTTTTGGGAAGAAATTGGCAGGTCAACACCCCCTGGTGTGTAGCTTCATGAGGGGCGCGCGCAGGCTTCTCCCTGTGTCTCGACCCCTGGTGCCCTCATGGGATCTGTCCTTGGTGCTGTCGGCCCTCTCTGGGCCTCCATTTGAACCTATGGACAGCCTGGACCTTAAGATCCTGTCTCTTAAGGTGGTGCTACTCCTGGCTTTGGTATCTGCAAAGCGAGTTAGTGACTTACAGGCTCTCTCTGTGCACCCATCCTGCACCCAGTTTGCACCAGGTGACATGAAGGTGTCCTTGAAGCCCAACCCTGCCTTTGTGCCTAAGGTAGTGGGCTCCTTTTCTCCTATTATCCTCACAGCTTTCTACCCACCACCCTTCTCCTCTCCTGAGGAGGAGCGGTGGCACAAGCTGTGTCCGATTCGCGCGCTCAAGGAGTATGTGAATCGGACGGAGAACCTTCGCAGGGGGGACCAGCTTTTTGTGTCATGGGGTGGGCCTCGTAAGGGGAAACCCGTCACAAAGCAGCGGCTTTCCCACTGGATTGTGGAGGCTATTTCTATGGCTTACTCCTGTCAGGGCATTCAGGCACCTGTTGGGCTCAGGGCCCATTCTACTAGGGGCCTATCTGCCTCTTGGGCCCTTTTTCGGGGGCTGTCAATCCAGGAGATTTGTGCTGCAGCAAGTTGGGCTTCTCCACTTGCATTTGCACGCTTCTATAAGCTTGATGTTTCGGTCCCTGCAATGACTCACACGATTCTGAGTGTGGGGTCTTTGGCGGGCCAAGACGTATCCCTGTAGGTTGGTGGTCGCTGGATAAGCTGTCTGGCAATACGGGAGTCTCCATATCCCATAGTGAGACATCGAAACGAATGTTAAGAAAGAGAACTTTAGGTTACTATCGTAACCCCGGTTCTCTGAGTAACATGAGTGAGATGTCTCACCAGACAACCCTTCTTGCTGGGCGAAGCGAGAAGAGGTGTTTATCTTGAATGGTGCGTGCGTTGGGACGCTTGCTACTTATAGTAGCAGGTGACGCGTACGTCTCGGTCACTGGCCAATCAGGATTGGCGTATTGAGATAAGTGCTTCTGAGGAATCCGCGGAGTGGCGTATCCCATAGTGAGACATCTCACTCATGTTACTCAGAGAACCGGGGTTACAACAGTAACCTAAAGTTTTTATTGTATAGCTCGTAACAGCAGGCAGAAAAATGGGTGAGAACAACAATAAAACCTCCACAATGAAACGACTCCGTTTAAATTAATTTCATTATTAAAAATCTCCATATCTACTTTTTACTTTGTGTTTCTGCTGAAATCCCTAAAGTCCTGGGTTAAAGCCACCGAGCCAAACCTATCTATCTGTTATGTCTGGTGAAAGGAAACAAGCTTCAAAGTGTTTTATTGGTTTATTTCATTTGTTCAGAAGGAAGAAAAACAAAATTAAAAGAGAAACAACAGAACAAACCTGCAGCTGAGTGTCGGCTTTAGTTTCAGAGGTTTCTCTGTTTTTGTTGTCTGGATTACAGTTCAGCCCTTGAATTGTTTTCATTTTAACATTTAGAAATGTCAGAATATGAGTGACCCCTGACGGCTTTCCTAAACGGTTTTTATGATGAGATTTTTAACAGACCTAGTTTATGTCTTATTTAAATAAGAATCCCATTTTTGTGGCCTGTGAGGATTTTGACCTGTTTAATAAAGTTTGGAAACCCTTGCTTTAGCCACACGTGTTTGAAGCTGCCAAATTCTGTTTTCATCCCGTGTGTGTGTGCGTGTGTGTGTGTGTGTTGCCTCTTTCAGCTCTTTGTGCCCTGCCATCTACGGACATCTGGTGAGTTTTTCCAGATCTGGCCCTTTGGTGCAGCGGTGACACAGATACTCATCAATCCTGTCATATAAAATCCTGACTTTTGTCCTGTTGGTGTTTGTTTTTACCAGCTGGTGAAGGCTGCTCTAGCTCTAGTGTTGTTGGGAGGCCGACAGAAACACACAGACAAGAACAGCGTCCCGGTGAGAGGAGACCCTCACATCCTGATAGTGGGAGACCCCGGACTGGGAAAGAGTCAGATGTTACAGGTGACACACATACACACACACATGCCCCCCCCCCCCCCCCCCCACACACACACACACACACACACACACACACACACCAGACTTGGTGAAATGATGTGCTTTGGTTATGTAGGCGGTGTGTAACGTGGCTCCCAGGGGGATCTATGTGTGTGGGAATAGCACCAGCACCACAGGTCTTTTATTCTCTAACTAGCTGATCATATTTAGCAGTTTTATGTTTTTACACATGGATTTAATTTAGACTTGTGTTGATCTTCCAGGACTAACGGTGAGTTTGTCCCGAGACGCAGGAACAGGAGACTACGCTCTGGAAGCAGGAGCCTTAGTGTTGGCTGACCAAGGTAGAAAAAATGATTAAAGGCTTTTAGTTTGGAGGGGCTTTGATGCTTATGTGTAACTAAAATTGTTATAATTTTTTAAACAAAGCTAACATTGAAAATTATTCCTAGAACTTGTGTGATTGTTAGTCTATGTGGGCTGATCCTCTTATCTGTGATGGATTGCTTCTGTCTGTGTGTTGTAGGTCTATGTTGCATCGATGAGTTTGATAAGTTGGGGCATCAGCAGCAGGCTCTGTTAGAAGCCATGGAGCAGCAGTCTGTGAGTCTAGCTAAGGCTGGTATCGTGTCCTCTCTGCCGGCCAGAACGTCTGTGGTGGCTGCTGCCAACCCCGTCGGGGGGCACTACAACAGAGGCAAGACGGTGTCTGAAAATCTGAAGTGAGTTCAACAGTCTAGGAAGTTCCTGGAGACTTTGATAGTGTTTAAACTACACTGCTTTTGTTTGTCTAAAGGATGGGTTCAGCTCTTCTCTCCCGCTTTGATGTTGTGTTCCTCCTCCTGGACATCCCAGATGAGTCACATGACCGGCGGCTGTCGGAGCACGTGATGGCAAACCGGGTGGGAAAAGGCAGAACCAGCAGCGCCACAGTCACCAGAAGCAGCCATGAGTTAGAGACCTCCATCCTGCTACAACACACAGCCATGCCTCTGTCTGAACGTTTACAGGTACGGCTCTACCTCACACACACCATAAATAATCACATGATGATTCAGATTGTTTTTAGATGAGGCCCGACTGTCATCAGTGTGTTGATATCGTCTAGGTGAAAGCAGAGATGGTGTAGTGTAGTGACTAGGGTTGTCACGGTAACCGGTATAGCGGTAAACCCCGGTAAAAAAGTTGACAATAAAAATAACCGTCCAGTTTTTAAAAAACTATATTATTTCGGTGGGTTTACCGTGGCCGCGGTTTCGGCGCGATGACCCTTACCAGCCACCGTCGCTTCAGCTTAAAGTTCCCGCGGCGCGCACACGCACTTTTTAATTTGCAACGGCACCAAAACTTTGAAGCTGAAATAATGGCCGAAGGAGGAGACGGCAGCGCCCAGGACATCCATCAGCCCTCAAAGAAGACTAAATCGGAAGTATGGGCATATTTTGGATTTCTGAAAAATGCTGAGGGACAGTTAATAGAAGACTGCTATCCCGTTTGCAGAACGTGCAGGAAACAAGTGTCTGCAAAAGGCAGCAACACTTCGAATCTAATGGCACATCTGCGTGACCATCACCCACGTCTCTACAGCCGGTGCAAGGTAAGTTAACATTAGCATTTTAGCTTAAATGCATGATGTGAGGACTTTTGGCTGAGGGAGAATGCAACGAGTCACTATATACTGCAGCCGCAGCGTCCTCTGCCAGCATTTACACCGTGTCACAGACACCCTGTTGCTGGATGAAGCATCTTATTTGTTGATGATGAAGAGAAATATACAATTAGTTCCTTGTCATTGATTTGTTTACTTATTCAATGCCATTTATACTTGAACGTTTGGATTTGATTACATAGTGTAGTAGTTATTTTAGTAATTTGTTTAAAGTGGCTATTTGTTTTAAATACATATTTTTTAAGGTTGACTTGTACAGTGCTCAAGTCAAGTGTGGACTGGAGTTTTAGATTTTCCTTTTGATAATGAAGAAAACAAGTATATGAGAAAACAAGTGGTGTTTCTTTGATTTGTTTACATATTGTTTATGTTTTGAATGTTTGGATTTGTATAATTTAAACCTGCACTGACTACTGTAACATGTTCCAGAAAAATAAGCTATTTGTTCCTTTACTTGTGAAAAGTTGCACTTTTGCTAAGGCTTTGTGTTATTTTAGGTTTAATAAACACTGTTAAACCTTTTCAAACCTATTTCTGTTTGTGTAGAACAGGACTATCAATGCTTTCTGAACATATGCAACACCGTTTAAAAAATACCGCGATAATACCGAAAACCGTGATAATTTTGGTCACAATAACCGTGAGGTTAAATTTTCATACCGTGACAACCCTAGTAGTGACTAAAGGAAACTGTTTCTTTTCCATTCATCCAGCAGAGGGCAGCATGGTTTAACTAAGATGAGTTTGACTAAATGCCTGGAAGCCATGTTTGTGAGCTGCTTAGATAAACAAAACTGAACCTGGACTCACACCAACTTGTTTAATGTTAGCTGGGTTTTTTTTCCTCCAGACATCAGGTTACCCTCCGTTCTAGCCTTTCTCTTCCTTTACTGTCAAAAACCGTTTCTTCACTCATGTCTGGACTTAAAGCTTTGCGGCCATAAAACGCATCATCAGCAGATAAACACTTTGTGTAAAATATTCAGATTAATAGCTGCACTCTAGGAGCCGCAGGAGGGGGTGTGGCACACGGTAAATAAAGCTAGCTAGTTGGGCGTTTATAGATGCATGAATTCAATTCAATTCAAGTTTATTTATATAGCGCCAAATCACGACAAGAGTCGTCTCAATGCACTTCACATAATAAACATTCCAATACAGATCACTTCATTAAGCCAATCAGTAAAAAGTTTCCTGTATAAGGAACCCAGCAAATTGCATCAAGTCAATGACTAGTGTCAGTGACTTTACAGCAATCCTCATACTAAGCAAGCATTTAGCGACAGTGGAGAGGAAAACTCCCTTTTAACAGGAAGAAACCTCCAGAGGATCCTGGCTCAGTATAAGCAGCCATCCACCACGACTCACTGGGGATGGAGAAGACAGAGCAGACACACACACACAAACACACACACAAACACACACACACATACACACACACATAACATGTATACCAAGTAGTGTTTCTATGGTTACACTGTGATTTCTTAGTAACATTGTGATTTCTTAGTAAATATTCTATTTGGTGAGAGATGAACTTTATTGTATTTATCCTAGTGAATCTATAATTAAACGGGTAAACTAGCAGTGGCACATTCAATGTCAAAGAAAGTAAAAAGTTATTATGAGGAGAGGGAGAATGATTAAATGGTTAGCAATAGTGTTCAAGCCGATGGCCCCCTCCATGAGGCCACCACAGCTCAGCAGAACATCACCGTAGCTTCCTCTGGGGAGAAAAACGCTTAGAGAAAAAATAAAGTTAACAGGTGAAATAGCAGGAAATCATACCGTTAAAGAGCAGATTGTAGAAGAAAGTAGTCGAGTGTGGAAAGTGGTCAGTGTGTCCTCCAGCAGTCTAAGCCTATAGCAGCATAACTACAGAGATAACTCTGGATAACCTATCCTTTTAGATGGAGGCATGTTGGAGGCAGGGCAAGGGAGAGCCGTCTTTACTGACTGTACACTCCACCTCCCTCTACTCCCCCACTTGTCCAGATCTAGGCTAACATCAGATTTTAACCATAGGCCCTATCAAATAAAAATGTTTTAAGCCTAGTCTTAAAAGTAGACAAGGTGTCTGCCTCACGGACTAAAGCTGGGAGTTGGTTCCACAGGAGAGGAGCCTGATAACTAAAAGATCTGCCTCCCATCCTAATTTTAGATATTCTGGGAACCACCAGTAAACCTGCAGTCTGAGAGTGAAGTGCTCGGTTAGGAACATATGGAACAATCAGATCACTGATGTATGATGGAGCTTGATTATTAAGAGCTTTATATGTGAGAAGGAGGATCTTAAAATCTAAAATTTAACCGGCAGCTAATGTAGGGAAGCTAAGACAGGAGAGACATGATCTCTCTTTTTAATTCTCATCAGAACTCTAGCTGCAGCATTTTGGACAAGCTGAAGACTTTTAACTACATTCTGTGGACTTCCTGAGAGTAATGAATTACAGTAATCCAGTCTTGATGTAATAAATGCATGAACTAGTTTTTCAGCATCACTCCTGGAAAGGATGCTTCTAATCTTAGCAATATTCCAAAGGTGGAAAATGAAATCCTACAAACCTGTTTAACCTGGGATTTGAATGGCATGTCCTGGTCAAAGATAACACCAAGGTTCCTTGCTTTGTTCTCAGAGACTAATTTAATGCCATTCAGGTCAGGTGATTGACTAAGCAATTTCCTTTTCTGGATTTCAGATCCAAAGATGAGAACTTCAGTCTTGTCTTGATTTAAAAGCAGAAAGTTTTGAGCCACCCAATTTTTTATGTCCTCAACAAAAGCCTGTAATCTACCTAACCGATTAGGTTCATCAGGGTTAATGGATAAATATAATGGGCCATTCCCATCTGTACCGGGTCGGCCCGGGCCGGGTAGCCCCAGTCGGCCCCAGCCTGGCCCGGTTGATTCCACACATCCTTGTCTTAAGCCCATGTGGGCTGATTCTACCCACCAATCAGAGGCTTGCTCTAATGGAAGGTGTGAATTTGCTGTCAGCAGTGGGTGTGTTGGCCCTGGTCGGCCTGAAGCAGACCCCCTCGAGAAGAGGGCTGAGAATGAGCCTTGGTTGGCCCGGAAAAATACCAGGCCACCCAGATATGTAAACAACCTACGCTGCCCGGGCCGACCCGGTACAGATGGGAATGGCCCATATCTGAGTATCGTCAGCATAACAGTGAAAGTTTATCCCATGCTGTCTAATTATTTTACCAATTGGGAGCATATATATAGTAAAAATAATTGTTCCAAGCACTGAACCCTGTGGTACTCCACAAGTAACCCTGGAGTATGAAGAAGATTTGTCATGTACATTTACAAAATGAAATCTGTCAGACAGGTAGGATTTAAACCAGCCTAACGCTGTGCCTTTGATCCCTACAACATGTTCAAGTCTTTCTACAAGAACATTGTGATCAACTGTGTCAAAGGCAGCACTGAGATCTAACAAGACTAGAACAGACACAAGATTCTTATCTGAGGCCATAAGAATATCATTTGTAACTCTCACTAATGCAGTTTCAGTGCTGTGATACTCTCTAAAACCAGACTGAAATTCCTCAAACAGAGTGTTAGTGTTTAAATGCTTACATACTTGGATTGTGCACAATTCCTGATGAAGGTCTCTGACCGAAAGCTTGGCCAATAAACTCTTACATCGCAGATTGAAGTGTGCAGATTCTCATTTTGTTTATTCCACTTTTTGATCCAGCACCTTTTCCCAGACGATCGGTGACTCCTTCTACTCTGTTTGGATTTGATCTAAAATGCAAGTTGAAGGTTTAGATGAAGCTAATATTTTTGATAACTTTGAAACCTCAACTTGATCAAAACGGTTCAAACACCGATGAGGTTCTACAGTTACCTCCGATGCTGCCTCACTTACTGAGGAAGAAGAAATCGCATTAGGGAGGATGCTAATGATTTTGCTCCTCCTTGAACCGTCACCTTATCGTGGTGGAGGAGTTTGAGTGCCCTAATGATCCTAGGAGCTATGTTGTCTGGGGCACTTAGTGCCCCTGGTAGGGTCTCCCATGACAAATTGGTCTTAGGTGAAGGGTGAGACAAAGAACGGTTCGAAGGATCTTTCATGGCGGTTAAAACGAAGAGTCGGAGTACCCGGCCCGGAGGGTTACCGGGGTCCCACCCTGGAGCCAGGCCTGGGGTTGGGGCCCGTGAGCGAGCGCCTGGTGGCCGGGCTTTCGCCCATGGGGCCCGGCCGGGCCCAGCCTGAACCGGATACATGGGCTCGTCCAACTGTGGACCCACCACCCGCAGGAGGAACATGAAGGGTCCGGTGCAATGCGAATCGGGTGGCAGACCAAGGCGGGAGCCTTGGCGGTCCAATCCCCGGACAAGAAAACTAGTTTTTGGGACATGGAATGTCACCTCGCTGGTGGGGAAGGAGCCGGAGCTTGTGGCAGAGGTTGAGTGGTACCGGCTAGATATAGTTGGACTCACCTCGACACATTGCATTGGCTCTGGAACCCGAGACCTGGAGAGGGGTTGGACACTCTACTTTTCTGGAGTTGCTCCGGGTGAGAGGCAGAGGGCTGGGGTTGGCTTTTTGTTAGCCCCGAGACTCTCTGCCTGTGTGTTGGGGTTTACCCAAGGGGACAAGAGGGTAGCTTCCTTGCGCCTTCGGGTCGGGGAACGGGTCCTGACTGTTGTTTGTGCTTATGGGCCAAATATCAGTTCAGAGTACACACCCTTTTTGGAGTCCCTGGGACGAGTGCTAGATAGTGCTCCATCAGGGGACTCCATTGTCCTGCTGGGGGACTTCAATGCTCACGTGGGCAATGACAGCTTGACCTGGAGGGGTGTGATTGGGAGGAACGGCCCACCTAATCTGAACTCGAGCGGTGTTTTGTTATTGGACTTCTGTGCAAGCCGCAGTTTGGCCATAACGAACACCATGTTCGAACATAAGGATGCCCACCGGTACACTTGGTACCAGGGCAGCCTAGGTCACAGGTCGATGATAGATTTTGTAGTCGTATCATCTGACCTGCGGCCGTATGTTTTGGACACCCGAGTGAAGAGAGGGGCGGAGCTGTCAACTGATCACCACCTGGTGGTGAGTTGGATCAGATGGCAAGGGAACATGCCGCGTAGACCTGGCAGACCCAAACGCATAGTGAGGCACTGCTGGGAACGCCTGGCAGAAGAACCTGTCAAGACGGTCTTCAACTCCCACCTCCGGCAGAGCTTTGACCACGTCCCGAGAGCAGTGGGGGACATTGAGTCCCAGTGGGCCTTGTTCCACTCTGCGATTGTCGAGGCGGCTGTTGCTAGCTGTGGTCGTAAGGTGGCCGGTGCCAGTCGTGGTGGCAACCCCCGTACCCGCTGGTGGACACCAGAGGTTCGGGGACCCGTCAGGCTGAAGAAGGAGGCCTACAGGGCGTGGCTGGTCTGTGGGTCTCCGGAGGCAGCAGACAGGTACCGGATAGCCAAGCGGAGTGCAGCAGTGGCAGTTGCCGAGGCAAAATCTCGGGCGTGGGAGGAGTTTGGTGAGGCCATGGAGAAAGACTATCGATCGGCTCCAAAGAGGTTCTGGCAAACTGTCCGGCGCCTCAGGAGAGGAAGGCAGCAACTCGCTCACACTGTTTACAGTGGGGATGGGGAGCTGCTGACGTCAACTGAGGCTATAGTTGGACGGTGGAAGGAATACTTTGAGGAGCTCCTCAATCCCACCAATGCGCATTCCGAGGAGGAACCAGAGCTGGGAGGCCTGGGGATGGACTGTCCGATCTCGGGGGCAGAAGTTGCTGAGGTAGTCAAACAACTACACAGCGGCGGAGCCCCGGGGGCGGATGAGGTTCGTTCTGGGTATCTCAAGGCTATGGATGTTGTAGGGCTGTCATGGTTGACACGTCTCTACAACATTGCGTGGTCATCGGGGGCAGTTCCTAGGGAGTGGCAGACCGGGGTGGTGGTCCCCATCTTTAAGAAGGGTGACCTGAGGGTGTGTTCCAACTATAGGGGGATCACACTCCTCAGCCTCCCTGGAAAGGTCTACTCCAAGGTACTGGAGAGGAGGGTCCGATCGATAGTTGAATCTCAGATAGAGGAGGAGCAATGTGGTTTTCGTCCTGGCCGTGGAACTGTGGACCAGCTCTATACCCTTGCAAGGGTGATGGAGGGGGCATGGGAGTTTGCCCAACCAATCCACATGTGCTTTGTGGATTTGGAGAAGGCTTATGACCGTGTCCCCAGGGGCACCCTCTGGGGGACGCTCCAGGAGTATGGGGTGGGTGGCTTTCTGTTAAGGGCCCTTCAGTCCCTTTACCAGAGGAGCGTGAGTTTGGTCCGCATAGCCGGTAGTAAGTCGGACCTGTTCCCAGTGAGGGTTGGACTCCGCCAGGGCTGCCCTTTGTCACCGGTTCTGTTCATCACTTTTATGGACAGAATTTCTAGACGCAGCCGTGGTGTGGAGTGTGTCGAGTTTGGTGGCAGGAGAATCTCGTCTCTGCTTTTTGCGGATGATGTGGTCCTCCTAGCTTCATCCAGCTCTGACCTTCAGCTCTTGCTGGGTAGGTTCGCGGCCGAATGTGAAGCGGCTGGGATGAGGATCAGCACCTCCAAATCTGAGACCATGGTTCTCGACCGGAAAAGGGTGGCTTGCCACCTCCGGGTCGGGGGAGAGGTCCTACCTCAAGTGGAGGAGTTTAAGTATCTCGGGGTCTTGTTCACGAGTGAGGGTAGGAGGGATCGGGAGATCGACAGGCGGATTGGTTCGGCGTCTGCAGTGATGCGGACGCTGAGCCGATCTGTCGTGGGGAAGAGGGAGCTGAGCCAGAAAGCCAGGCTCTCGATTTACCGGTCGATCTACGTCCCAGTCCTCACCTATGGTCATGAGCTTTGGGTAATGACCGAAAGAACGAGATTGCGGATACAAGCGGCCGAAATGAGTTTCCTCCGTAGGGTGGCCGGGCTCAGCCTTAGAGATAGGGTGAGGAGCTCGGACATTCGGGAGGGACTCGGAGTAGAACCGCTGCTCCTCCGGATCGAAAGGAGCCAGTTGAGGTGGTTTGGGCATCTGGTCAGGATGCCTCCTGGACGCCTCCCCAGGGAGGTGTTTCGGGCATGTCCTGCCGGCAGAAGGCCC
The DNA here is from genome assembly GCF_043380555.1 of Nothobranchius furzeri. NCBI lineage: Eukaryota > Metazoa > Chordata > Actinopteri > Cyprinodontiformes > Nothobranchiidae > Nothobranchius > Nothobranchius furzeri. Next base: position 39,993,770 of record NC_091752.1, read on the forward strand.
CCGGGTCGACCCAGGACACGTTGGAGAGGTTACATCTCCAATCTGGTCCGGGAACGCCTTGGGGTCCTGCCGGAGGAGCTGGTGGACAAGGCCGGGGAGAGGACGGCCTGGAGCTCCCTAGTTGGGATGCTGCCCCCGCGACCCGGACCCGGATAAGCGGAGGAAGACGAAGACGAAGCTAATGATTTTGTTTCTAATGGAATTAATTTTACTTGTAAAAATCCCATAAAGTTGTTGCTGCTGAGGGCTAAGGGAATAGATGGCTCAGAGCTATGATTCTGTGTAAGGTTGGCAACTGTACTGAAAAGAAATTCAGGATTATTCTTATTCTCCTCAATTAGCGATGAAAAATAAGCAGTTCTAGCTTGTTGAAGCTTATTTTTATAAAGCACAAGACTTTTTTTCCAGGATAAGTAGGACTCCTCCTGGTGTGTAGACCGCCAGTCGGGCTGCTTGATTATGGAGAAATAAATCATAAGTATTTAAGATGATTTGTCATGTTGGAAACAGTTGTTGCCTGATGTGCTTTTGTCTGAAGATTCCAGCTGGCGAATCGGTCGACCTGATTCCAGCGTGCTTGTTGAGGAAGTACATAAGCTACGCTCGTCAGTACGTCCATCCCTCCCTCTCCCCTGAAGCGGCTCAAACCCTTCAAGACTTCTATCTGTCACTGAGATCTCAGTCCAACTCTGCTGACGCCACGCCCATCACCACACGGCAGCTGGAGTCTTTAATCAGGCTGACGGAGGTTCGGATATTGCTATGACAGAGTAAACCAGATTCCTGCTGGATGTTCGTTATGACCAAAGGTTTTTTGTAGGCAAGAGCCAAGTTAGAGCTTAGAGAGATGGCTACGAAGAATGATGCAGAGGATGTGGTGGAAATCATGAAATACAGGTAACTGCAGCATTTACGATGCATCACACTTACTTTATAACAAATAAATAAAGGTTCTTCTTAAAGCAGCAATCTGGAGTTTTTCCCTTTTCAGGAATGTATGATTCTTTGACGAATCTGTAAAAGTGATGTCCATCCTGTAGAGCTCCATGCACCGTTCAGCATTATGGGCTTGACACACGGGAGGCGACATCGCCTCTCCTCCATTCATTTTCAATGAGACATGCGCGACAAAGCGATAATCGCGGGTCTCTCTCCTACTAAGCGAAACGCGAAAAACGTGCGTGTGAAAGTTTGCACTCGTGCACATGTCGTGCACGGACGACCCAGCGACGCGATCCCAGAAAGTTGAAACATTTTCAACTTTTCATCGCTGTCGCTCGGACAAGGACCAATCAACGGAGGTTTCATTCACTGACCAATGAGCGGACATAATGCTCCGCACATCTCCGAGCAAACATGGAGGAGAAGTTGATTATTATTATGTTTTATAAAGTAAAATCAGAAGTAAGATTTCACATAACTCTAGCAGCACCTTGTGAAACATCATATCTACCACTTTTTAAACTCTGAACCGCTTAAATAACCTTAATTCCCTCCAACCTGACACAGCCAAACAAAACAACGGAAGTTTCGATTTCGCCATGGAACAGAACGCGTAGACTGCTTTGCCGCTGGCCGCTGCCGCGGATCGCCTCCCGTGTGACAGGTAATAAAAGCGACAGCGACAAATTTCGCTGATCGCGGTCGTTTGTCGCCTCCCGTGTGTCGAGCCCATTAGGACGTACAGCGACCGATGCAGAGTTGGCGATATTTCTTAGGGGCAAATAAGTCTTTATAATATATAAGGCAAGGCAGCTTTTTTGTATAGCACCTTACAACAGCATAAAACCGACCAAAGTGCTTCACAGAAATTAAAACATTAAAAACAATACACAACATTAAAATGCATAAAAACTAAAGCTTAAGAACTTACACTAAAATTACTAAAAAATAAATAAGGAGTCTTATGCTGAGTTAAAAGCCAAATCATTAAAATAGGTTTTCAAAAGAGATTTAACATTTAATAAATGTGAAATTATGCGTTGTAGCTCTATTGGCTAGAGGTGGGCATTCACAAACGACGCATTATCACAGAAGTAGGGAGAGGGGTTTACGGTGTAGTACATTTCCCCACCTCTAGAGGGTGGTCTCTGAGAAAAAACTGTAGATTTCTGCTTGAATGGTGAATTTATTGTATGTTAATTTTCATTCTTTCATTTTGATTTTAGGTCTCCTGTTCCCATATAAACATAAATATCTTGATATTTTTATGCAGAACAGGCCCTTTGACCAGTGCACTTATGGGTTCCTGTGTTTTTTATTTTTTGTTTTTATTTTACTGTAAATGTTTTATGTTTGTGTGTTTGAAGTCTGGCTGACACATACTCGGATGGTCTGGGAAATCTGGACTTTGAACGCTCTCAGCTCGGGGCTGGCATGAGTCAGCGCAGTGCAGCAAAGCGACTCATCAACGCACTACACTCGCATGCTCAGAGGACCAATCAGAAGCAGTTTGATTTACAGACACTTCGATCCATAGCTGACAAAGTGAACATAAAGGTGAAAGCATTGGCACAAAATGAACAAAAGCACATTAAAACATGCAAACTTTTCATATCTAAGACATTATACAGATAACGCAGTAAAAGCTGTTGGAAAATTGTTTTAATTCTGTTCTTGATCCTTTCCAGGTGATGGACTTTCAAGGACTCTTGAGTTCCTTGAATGAACAGGGTTTCCTTCTGAAGAAAGGGCCAAAGCTGTACCAGCTGCAGACCATCTAAACACTGACATCTAATTATGTCTAGAACACACAGACTGACAAGGTCAGTGTCTATTTATTTATAATTAAAATGAACAAGAGGGGAAAAGACTTTTGGAGGACATTTCAAACCTGCAACAAGCACAGATGTGACAAAAAGAAGGGAAATTATCAAACTGCTGAAATCTCAGAAAAACGTATGTGAGGGGAAAATGTTTGTATAAATTTTTACATACAAATGTGTTGTCTTTGTTCCTTGTAACTGGATTTGTTGTTTCCATATTTGCACTTTGACTTTCATCTATAAAGCAGGTTCTGTGTGTTTATTTAAACTTAATAAATCTGCTAAACTCTGATAACTGCTCATTAAATGGTTCTGTTTAAGACACAACCAGTTATAAAACTGTTCCAAATTGTTTAAAGGATTATTTCAGGTCAGGGTTTGAGGGCTTGAGATTTTTATTCATCTGAAAATCCAGTTTATCTTTTAGAATTGTATGAACATCAAATTAAAACCATTAAATATTTTGCTAATAAAATTTTTAGTTTTTCGAATTCTAAAAATGAGAAGTCTTTTATTTTGAAACGCAAAAATGTATTTAAATCGTTTTGTATTAAATATAACTGAGGCGGTTCAGGTATGTTTATATTTTATTTAATTTGTTAAATGTAAACTGACGCCGTTGAAACAAAATTACCTTTTCAAAACAAAAACTGTTTACGACATCGCCTGCCGGATCAGTTTACGGCAACATGGCAGCCTGCTGGCTCGAGCAGGGTTCCTGCCTGAATCGGTAACTTCAACATGATCACGCTTTGAAATAAGGAGGTGGCAGCGGGTCGGTAGGCTCGAGAAAATGTTAAACGCGTGTTTTCGGCGGATTTCCGCTCCGTTGTTTAATGCAGCCAGTGTTCCCGGCCTCGTGTCCCCGCGGTGTGCAGGTGTGTGTCGGCTCGCGCCAGCATTATGGCGGCTCGGTCTTCCACAGGTGAGCGGTTCCTGGTTCTTCAGACTGAAGTGGACAGGAAGCCGCGTCGCGTGCTGGCCTGGTATCCAGGGTAAATCGCTTCACGCGAGAGGAATCGCGCTCGTGCACCGCGGGGGTCTCAAGAGGTCACCGGTTGGTTTTCAACCTCGGGTGACCTCCAGGGCTCGAGGACTTAGCAGCAGAAAGACCGAGGAGGCTCAGAATAATTCTGGGGCGGCGGACCGGGACGAAGCGGGCTTGGTGCCGGGACACGGGCTGTTCCAGTTCAAAGAGCTGGTAAGTCCAAAAGAGTCGTGTTTTCCGACTCTTAACATAACTTTAACTCAACTCTGATACTTTCAGGTGAACATTCCCTTTGGCTAGATGAACATCTGACCGATATAACAAAGTGCAACACAACACCTAAAGGCAGCGCTTGAGGGCAGCCCCCCTGTTGCCTGGCTGTCCTGGGAGTCGTACTCCGTTACCTGGAGTCGTGCCCCGCTGAACTCTAATGGGTTGTTTTCTTTTCTATTTCCTGGGATAGAAAATCAGCGACCGGGTCTCATGGTGATGACTGGTGGTAGTTTTCAGAAACTTGTTGAGAACCGAAAAAATAAGTTATTGTGTTTCTGTGTGAAATCCTAACTGATTTCTTCCAGCTGAAGGTTTTTCCATGACCTGAGTTTTGGACCTTGTTTATTTTCTGCAGTATGAAAACCCGTGGACGATCCCCAACCTGCTGTGTATGTGTCGGATCCTACTGGCTCCTTATTTGGGTTATCTGATCATCCATCAGCACTTTGATCTCAGTCTGGCTCTGTTCATACTGGCTGGAGCTACTGACCTGGTAATTCAGACCGTTTCCACTAAACTTTCTGATTTTTGCTTAAAGGTACAGTGTGTGATATTTTTACCTGTTTGCTATCACATCCTGTTTCCAGTTCACAAACTTGTCCATTTTCACTAATATTTCTCACTAACATCAAATCTAAATATTCCTCTCAACTTGTTATTATACATAAACTGTGGTTGAGGCTCCATGGTCATCCACCATCTTAAAATACAGTAGCTGTTTAGGGACACACAAGCTCCACTTACCCGTTTGGCTATAGCTGTAACCCGAAAGAACCAGCAGAGGGCAGCAGTGCGCCCTGGAAGCATGGAGTCTGCTAATTCAACTAAGAAATAGAAAAAAATAGCTACACCGTTGCTGTACTTGTTTGAATAAAAAACTATTAAATCAAAAGACAAATCATTTGTCTGTTATCATGTCCAGCACAAGGAAGCTGCATGTGTTCAGACCACCCCGCTCGCTATTAGCTGGACGCCAGCCTCTGATTAGTGTCTCTGACTCCCAAACTCACCTCAAGTTGTTCATTCATCTTTTCCTAGTTCCAGAACTCCCGATCCGGTCCCAACGTGTCCAATCTTACTCAAGTCTCCTCTCTTCCCGTGCAGCCTGCCGTCTCGCCCAACACGCTCCAGCGCTCGTCCGCTAGCCAGTGGCTAAATCAGTGTTGTTCATTCATCTTTTCCGAGTACCAGAACTCCTGATCCGGTCCCAACGTGTCCGTTCCAAAGTACTTCTACTCAAGTCTTCCCGCAGCCCGCCGTCTCACCCAACAGCACTAGCCAGTGGCTAAATCAGCGTTGTTCACTTTATCTCCACAACACTTTACTAACGGCGATGTAGTTCTCCACGCGTTACAGAGACGCTCCGACACAGAGGGCTTCTTCTCAAACATTACGTTTAGACTTTGGCCTCCTTTTGCTGGTAATCCGTGGGAGTTTACGTGCAGCGTACACAGCGTCTCCCCGGCTCTAGCCATGGCCAGCTAGTAGCTCAATAGCTCGTGATGCTGATCTCCACCACGCCAGCCGTGAGCCACGATTAGCTGGTGGATAAGTCAGCATTGTTTACGTGATCTCCAGCATGTCCCCGGCTTACCAACACTCCTTCACCAGCCGTAGTTAAAGAGCAGCCAGTGATAGCTCCATATCCTCCATATAAGCTGGTAGCGGCAGCCAGTTTGTTTACTTCGAGGCACCGTGATCCACGTGAAACAGGTGTTGTGTGAAATTATGTTCCCCTGAAATATTTTGTTTCCCTTAGACCAGGGTTCGGCAACCTAATCCCATCAAAGACCCTTTATTACCCGTTTCCCACAGTAAAGAAAACACTGGGAGCAACAGCAGCCACGGCGTTGTGGGCGGGACCTACCCTCAGACAGCAGAGCGCTGCTCACAACAAGTGACAGCAGCCAGTACCGGTCGCTCGTGTACATCAAAGTTATCCTTTCATAAGACGATAATCAATAAAATGATTTATATAACATGGATCCAGAAGTTGTAGCCCGTCTCTGCCTACAATATTTAGATATTTTTCACCCTGTTGGTGGTTTTACTGGGCAGGTGTCACTTTTGTCATACATTTCTTTTTAAAGCATGTTTAGACTGTTCAGAATACAAATCCAGGCTCTGTCACGTTTGATTGTTGTAATTAAACTTTGTAGGTGGGGAAGGTCAGAAAAGGATCCGATCATTTTGTTTTTCCCTCATTTACAGCAACAGAGATAACGGCGCAGTGCGCCTGGCTCTGGTGTTAATCAAGTTAAATTTGTAACAATTTTCACAAGAAAACAAAACAGTCAAAAGCAGGGCTTGTGTTGACCGGACAGTTCCCGTATTTGACCGTTTATTTTGATGGAGAAAGAATAGAAAGAATTACCCAGACGCATGCAGACGAACTGACATTTTATTTGTTACGCACATCGCAGATGTAGCTAAATCACTCAAGAAAAGACTCCCATCTGAACATCTGAGCTGGACACTGCTCAGCGCAGCTCACTGTCAGAGTGTACTACATAAGGTCCACAGCGAGCTGAAGATGTGGAGAGGGGCTTGGAGCTCGTAGCAGAACCAGAGCGCATGTGGGAAGATTCCTCCGACTGAAGCGAGACTTGTCACTTAGAAAATGTTCCCTGATTATGAAACTTTGGCTGAATAGCGCTTGTTCCTGTCTCCAATGTGGCGACACATCCAGGAGCCATCTGAGGAGAGTCCCAGAATCTCACATCCTCTTCAGCTCATAAAGCGCATATGATTACGCACAAGCGTGACCCGTCAACCCGGTCTCACAGTAGACCGGGTTGGAACTGTTCAGGTTGACGCAGACAATCTTTACATTTAGAATTGGCATACAGATGTAAAATTAATGCAGTAAAATATAAAGCATTTTATTTAAATATCCATTCATTATTTTACAAGCACAGAGAGCCGCATCAGATGGATGGAAGAGCCGCATCAGATGGATGGAAGAGCTGCATCAGATGGATGGAAGAGCCGCATCAGATGGATGGAAGAGCTGCATGCGGCTCCAGAGACGCGGGTTGCCGACCCTCGACATAGACAGTCAAGAGCAAATATTTCCAAATTCACATAACTTATTGTCCATTATGAGGACTAAACTACCTCAAATAAAAGCTGGTTAAACGGAGTGAGATTACATCTTTTTACATAACTTTTCAAAAATGATAAGTAAGCTTGCTGCAAAAGAGTGAACAAGAATGTTTTTAATGTATATTTTTTATTTGTTTTTTGGAGGAAATACAGATAAAAAATCACAAGCATAACATTATTACATTACATCATTTTACATCATTTTACTGTAAAAGTTGATCACAAATATTGTGAAAATAGCCAGAAGTGTGATCTCTCAACATAGGGGACAAAATATTTCAGGGGAACACAATTTCTCACAACACCTGACCTCCCGGTTGATGTCACCCCTCCTCCGCGTGTGAATCGTGACCGCTTCAGAAAAATACAGAACTAGCTTGCTTCCTTCAGAACTGGTAGGTTGATAAACAGTCATAATTATAAATGCTTTTTTAAAGAGGTCAAGTAGCTTGTTTTAAGCTTTGTGAGTTAGGCTACACAGGTTGGAAACTGATTATACAGTCAAACTCACGAGTGATCCACCGTAGCTGCAATACTTTCTCTGAACTGCACGGTGCTAAAGAGTCACATTTTTTATCATGATTTCAATGGATTTCACACACGGCGCCTTTAACTACATCTTTACACACCTGGACCGCTGTCTGCCTCCTTGTGTCTCCTATAGTTGGATGGCTACATCGCGAGGACGTGGCCCAATCAGAAGTCCGCCTTGGGCAGCGCTCTGGATCCTCTGGCTGATAAGATCCTCATCAGTATTTTATACGTCAGTCTCACCTATGCTGACTTGATCCCAGGTATCAAACCCAGTCTGACATCTTTAGAGAGCATTAAAGAGTGGCTGGGCGACACAAACGTTACTGGTTTGCTTCTGTTTCAGCTCCACTGACAGCTTTAGTGATTTTCAGAGACATCGGTTTAATAGCTGCCGTCTTCTGGGTCAGATACAAGACTGTACCTCCGCCGGTAAGAAACCCTCCACTTTTCTCAGTAAACGACTAAAATCTAACATATTTTATAGAAATCTTTAAAAAATAAGGTTTGAGTATGTACTATTAAATATTAACTAGGGCTGGGCGATGAACAATTTTTAAATATTGATCGATATACAGGTGCTGGCCAGTAAATTAGAATATCATCAAAAGGTTGAAAATATTTCAGTAATTCCATTCAAAACGTGAAACTTGTACATTATATTCATGCAATGCACACAGACCAATGTATTTCCAATGTTCATTACATTTAAATTTGATATTCATAAGTGACAACTAATGAAAACTCCAAATTTGGTATCTCAAAAAATTAGAATATTCTGAAAAGGCTGAATATAGAAGACACCTGCTGCCACTCTAATCAGCTGATTTACTCAAAACACCTGCAAAGGCCTTTAAAAGGTCCCTCAGTCTTGTTTTGAAGGCACCACAATCATGGGGAAGACTTCTGACTTAACAGCTGTCCAAAAGACAATCATTGACACCTTGCACAAGGAGGGCAAGACACAAAAGGTGATTGCTAAAGAAGCTGGCTGTTCGCAGAGCTCTGTGTCCAAGCACATTAACAGACAGGCGAAGGGACGGAAAAAATGTGGTAGAAAAAAGTGTACAAGCTCTAGGGATAACCGCACCCTGCAGAGAATTGTGACGACAAACCCATTCAAAAATGTGGGGGAGATCCACAAAGAGTGGACTGCAGCTGGAGTCAGCGCTTCAAGAACCACCACGAGGAGACTCATGAAAGACATGGGATTCAGGTGTCGCATTCCGTGTGTCAAGCCACTCTTGAACATGAAACAGCGCAAGAAGCGTCTCGCCTGGGCCAAGGACAAAAAGGACTGGACTGATGCTGAGTGGTCCAAAGTTATGTTTTCTGATGAAAGCAAGTTCTGCATTTCCTTTGGAAATCAAGGACCCAGAGTCTGGAGGAAGAGCGGAGAAGCACAGAATCCACGTTGCATGAGGTCCAGTGTAAAGTTTCCACCGTCAGTGATGGTGTGGGGTGCCATGTCATCTGCCGGTGTTGGCCCACTCTGTTTCCTGAGGTCCAGGGTCAATGCAGCCGTCTACCAGGAAGTTTTAGAGCACTTCATGCTTCCTGCTGCTGACCAACTTTATGGGGATGCAGACTTCACCTTTCAACAGGACTTGGCACCTGCACACAGTGCCAAAACCACCAGCACCTGGTTCAAGGACCATGGTATCCCTGTCCTTGATTGGCCAGCAAACTCGCCTGACCTTAACCCCATAGAAAATCTATGGGGTATTGTGAAGCGGAGGATGCAATACGCTAGACCCAACAATGCAGAGGAGCTGAAGACTACTATCAGAGCAACCTGGGCTCTCATAACACCTGAGCAGTGCCACAGACTGATCGAGTCCATGCCACGCCGCATTACTGCAGTTATTGAGGCAAAAGGAGCCCCGACTAAGTATTGAGTGCTATACATGCACATTCTTTTCATGTTCATTCTTTTCAGTTGGCCAACATTAGAGAAACAAACATTTTTTTATTGGCCTTTAGAATATTCTAATTTTCTGAGATACCAGATTTGATGTTTTCATTGGTTGTCACCTATAAATATCAAAATTAAACGTAATAAACATCGGAAATACATTGGTCTGTGTGCATTGCATGAATATAATGTACAAGTTTCACGTTTTGAATGGAATTACTGAAATATTTTCAACCTTTTGATGATATTCTAATTTACTGGCCAGCACCTGTAGATAATTATTGAAAAATATTTTAAAAATAGAAAATATATTTTACGTGCAGCCCTGGCCATTTTATTTTTGGTGTTTTTAGTTTTTCTCCCCTTCATCTCGCTGAGACATCTTGCTGCCTCATGCTCTGTTTTGGCTTGAGAAGGGGAAGGCCGGAATCTGTGGTTTTTATTGGTTAGGAGTAAGTAGTGAGTCTAGTATGCTGCTACCTGATAGGTTATAATGAAAAAAGGAAACTTTATCGGAGTTTTATCGACCCATTTTTTTTCTATCGCGCCACATGTCTATGGATAGATATATTGAACTATTGAATTATTGTCCAGCCCTACTATTAACTGCAGTTGACCATGTTAACAAGCTTAAAAAGCTGATTGTTTACTTTCTTTAAGTCAGATTCTCTTTTTTCCCCTGAAAATGTAAAAAACATAAAATTATCCACAGCGAAAAGAAGTCAAACTTTGTGGTGAAATATTTTAAACTCTGACCTCTAATGGAGCGAAGGTGCATTGGTATGTTTCACAAATGATAATATCTACTCTAATAATAAACTTCAAGGATTTCTGGGTTTGTTGTGTTTGCTGCAGTGATTTTTTTACATATCAACTAAACCTTACATTTTACAATCCACTCTTTGTCCCCACAGGTGACCCTTAGTAAGTTTTTTAACCCCTGCTACACCACAGCACAGCTGAGGCCAACTGTATTCAGCAAGGTGAGACGAACACTAAGTAAGGCTTGTGAGAACTCATTTTCTTTATAAACGACACTTCTGGTTTTACCTGAGAAGAAAAGGTTTTTAATTACTCAACCTGTTAACGGTGTGGAACACTGAAAACCCATTTTTTATGATTATTTCTGATCATAGTTTTTAATGCAGACTGAACATGAAAACAGTCATCAGCCTCTTGCATGAGCTGCTGGTGGAAAATAGACAAACTTTAGGATTTGAAAAAGCTGACCACTCTACATCACACTGAATTGGACTTGAGCCGCATTGTGGGGGCTTGGTTTTGAGCCAATTTTCCCCTTGTGCTACTATCTTTGAGATCAGGGCGAGTTTTGAGCTGAGCGCCGTGTACGGAGGTAACGAGGCGATTAACACCATGTGACTAGCTCTTGATCAGCAGTCGGGAGCTCACACGGATCTATCCAATTTTTCATTTATTTTTATTTTTTTGCTTGTCTCTCGTGAGTGCATCGCACTGTTGAAGCGGCGCTGTGACCCCAAAAAGAACCAGAATCGCTCATGGTGCATGTGCAAACATGAGTCAACACGGCTCGCCAGCTATTTCCCTACTAACACACATCAGCCGTTTTTATTTGTTCACACACAATAAGGATTGTTAAGAGAACGTTTGCTGTGTTAATGTCAAATTAAACTTATAAAACATTGTTTTACTTTCTTTCTTTTGTCTGCCTCCTCCAACCCCCATAAATCTCTGTGTGTCCTCCTACAGCACTCCTGAAGGACAACATCAATAACACGATCAAAAGTCTGATTGTGTTCTGTAAAAACCACTATTTTTAGGTCTGTTGCTACCAGACCTACAGTATGAGCACATGACTCATGAGACTTGGTCTACGAGGAAGTGTATAGTTTGAGACGGACCTGAATGCTACACGTAAAAAGGTCACTCAGTGTCCACCCGGCTTTAGACATAAAGCAGAAAAGAGCTTATTGTGGGCTGTTTTTATTACTTGTTGGTGATAAATCCACTAAAGCACCTGTACAGTTTCTTTATACCATTATTAAATGTCATCTAGGTGGATGTCTGGTTAGGAAAAAGTGCAAATGAAGGAGTCTCTTTGGAAATGTTCAACTCATGTATCCGTTGGTCCAGAATGATCTCATTGACTAGTACATTTATTACTTTTAACTGTTGATATATTTTAGTCTACTAAGGCCAGAGACATGTGCTGTCTGTCTGACTACAGCAGCTTTCTCTCTCCACATTTATTTATTCCAGGTGAACACGGCCATCCAGCTCTGCCTGGTCGCTGCCTCTCTGGCTGCTCCTGTCTTCCAGTACACAGACAGCATCCTGCTGCAGTGTTTATGGTAAACACACACACACACACACCTACACACACCTACACACACACACACACACAGGTCTATTTGCCCTTTAATTTCAGCAGTGCACTTTGCATATCAGTGTAATGCTATCACAGAAACATTACAAACAGCATCACTTCTGTCGAGCACATTAATGCTACTTGTTCTGACACATTCAGGTTGAGTGTGTAAATTCAGTTTTAATTTGAAATTTCGAGATGAAGTCAAACCCAGGACAAACCTTTCAACAATAAAATGCCAATGAGATTCATTTTAGATTAAATAAAATTAAAATTAATTAGTTAAAAGAACGCTAAGAACAAAAAATAAAACCCAGACACGAAAAGCATTAGGAGAAGGCCATCCTATAAACATAAGTCTCCAACCTGCTCTTAAAGACTGCCAGTGATGGAGACTGTTTGATTCTGAGTGGGAGCTGGTTCCAAAGAGAGGGTGCAAGGACTTGAAAAGCCTGATCACCACGTGCGAGGGACAATAAGCAATTTCTGGTCAGCTCCGCTAAGTAGGTGGGGGCACTGCCTTGGGAAAAGTTAAACACAAAAAGCAGAACTTTAAACTGTGCCTGGTATGAGACTGGGAGCCAGTGAAGAGAATTCAGCACTGGAGAAATGTGGTCCCTTTTCTTAGTTCCAGTCAAAAACCTAACAGCACTGTTCTGCACTAATTGCAGGTGATGCACAATAATCTGACCCATCCCAGCATAAAGGGAGTTACAATAGTCAAGCCTAGAGATCACAAACGCATGGAGTACACGCTTCAACTGAGTTCTGGAAAGAATAGGCTTGAGTTTAAAAAGGTGATGCAACTGAAAAAAGCAAAAACGGACCACTTGAGTACGCATGAGATTCCAATCTAGGAGCAGAATCAAGTCTCAAGCAACGAATAAAAGAAAACTTGTGTTCCCAGAACTATGCAGCATAAGGGACACAGACATACTTATGTACTTACAGTATTGCGTAAGTACTAAACACATACATATTGCATTGGTGTTATGTACCAGGATAATGCCAGTACCAGTTAAACCGAGGAGTTATACACTCTTACTGCAGAGGGGATGAATGACCTACGAAGGTCAAATCAGGGTCAGATGTGGCTCATCACACCAGAACTCCCTGATGGGAAGGTTTAGTTATTAGCTGTTTGTATAAACTTGGTGACATTACACATGGAGCCATGAACATGTTAGAAACAAGTCTTCCAGGGTGATTTACCAGGTCAAACAGGAGAGCTGTAAACCTGCCCTCTCCTAGAGGGTAAAAGTTTTTGCTTTTTACGGGGTTCAGCTTTAAAACGTTACAAAAACACCTCCAATAAACCTGATTAGTTTCTGTAAAACAAGCAGCTGATTAAAGCTAATTTGTCTTTTAACTTGTTTCAAATTTTTCTTCATGTGGATTTTTTTCTTAACCATTTGGAATTGTGGGTGTTGTTCTTGACATCGCCACTAGAGGGTGGAATGCATCAGTTACATACCTGTAACAGGTGGATTCTCTATTAGCTTATACATGCATTTGGAGCAGAATCACAGAGCTAACGTTTGGATGGTTTTACTGACAGACTGTTTCTCATTGTAGGTATGTCACAGCCGTTACCACGGCAGCATCAGGATACAGCTACTGGCACTACGGCCGTAAGACCGTTCAGGTGCTGAACACCAAATCCCCCTGATGCTCACCTGCAGACCCACAGGAATCAAACCATGATCAGGTAGTAGATTCTGCAGAGACTCGTCAGCCGTGACAAGTGAAGGACGAACAGATGGACAATCGCCAGGAGCTCTGAAGATATATAGCAGTGATGAGCATTTGTGGGTTGCCATGGCAATTATGCTCAAACAACAACCGAAGCCGCAGATGGTTTAGTGCAGACCCCAGTGAGGCCACAACCCCGCCGCCAGTCTGGTCCCAAGCCTCGTTCTCAGACAAAAACAGCAGACATAAATATCAACAGGCTGTCCGACCACAGCTGCAGACACGCACGTCCACCACATCAGGAGACCCGTCTGTCTCAATCAACACGACACAACGTCTACCTAAAGATTGTCTGTTGTTTTTTAAAACTGATGATTTGTGATTAAAATGTGAAAATCTGCTTTGGGCTCTCTGGTGTGTGTGATGCTTCTGGATGGAGGAATGAGTTTTATCGTTTAAGGGGTAAAAAAAAATCATGTTTAATCTGAAGAGACAGAAATCTGACAGCTGATCCGTTAGCAGCCTGGAGTCGGGATTAAATATCTAAGAGATGGCCGGTGGTCCTAACAGGCCTCCACACATGCTCGTTTCCTCTTCTGCTGATTAAAACCTTTACAGTCTAATTCCAGCACTAAATCAGATTTATGCCAAAGTGGGTGCAAATCAAACAAAAACAAAACCATGCTGGTCAACAAATGAGCAAAATGTTCTACAAATCAGCCCAGATGTGACCAAGTATGAAATTGTTGTTTATATGAGGAACAAACGATCATGAAGGGAAATAACAGCTTTTTAACTGGCTGTAAAACATTATGGGACAAAAATAAGAGACTGGTTGTTCTTTAGCTGTAGATTATTTAATGTAAAATGTTTAATTCCACAGGTCAGGAACAATATCCGATGTAATAGTAGTAGTAGCCCAAAACAGTAAAACATGCAACAATAAAGCAGCAGCATTTGATAACTGTTACACAAATGACTGCAGACCTTAGGGCGCATCATCGAGTCAGACGAGTTGGAGGTCATCAGAAAGCCCGGTGGAAACATGGTTTTTACTTTAATCTCCTCTGGTGCTGGTTTCCCCTCCAGGACACCAGCCTAATGTGGGAAGTAAGGAGGTAACCTTCTCATTTCATCCCCTTATTTCCTGCACCATGTGGCCTCATTACAGCCACGGTGTTGACCGCCAGGCTCATGCGTGGTGTTTTTATGGCCTTGTGTCAGATCTCTGTTCATTATGTCCTCGGTGAGAAACTGTCTCATTCTAAAATAAGACGTGTTTGTTGGGATACCTGATTAAATACCAATGTTTTAAAGCTTTATGGTGCAGGAGCCTCTGAAGTGTGATAATTGGTTTATTTTTTTCAGATTTACTGCAATGTCTTAAAGCCTTTTTGTTTGTTTGGGGAAAACTCTTTAATGTGAGATCCTGAGAGGGTGGAAGTTGAAATCGTCTGTCCTCGTTCGAGTGTTTAAGCTGCAGGGAACACAAACTGATTTCTAAAACATTCCTGTCTTCATCTCTCCTTTTGAGTAAATTGTGGAAGATGATCTTTTCAGATTTCCTTTGGATCGCCTCATTCCTCAGCTGATTAAATATAGCCATAAAAGTTCTTAACATTGGTTTATCGAAGGTGATAATATCCTCTGGTCAGATTCTAAAAGAACCAATCACTTCATACGGAAAGCCACTCCAGTTTGTTTTTAGTGCAGAAAGCACAGATTTGTGTTTGCTGGCCGCATCCTCAGCATCCACACGCAATTCCACTTATCCAAAATCAGAAGGGAAGCCCGGATAAGACACCCCTCCCCCAGTGGCACCTTTCAGCTTTGTCCTGAGTAGGGACCCCCGATAGCTCTGACAACACACATGCCTTTAAAGCAAACTCATTCAAGGCGTAAAGGAAACCATTCAACTTATATCCACGTATCCATTTAACACATTTGAGTTTTAGAACTTTCTTTCTTGGAATCCTCTCAGATCTCTAGTTCTTGGTGACCCACCGTGGCATCCATAACCCCCTCAAGGGGGCCCCAACAAGATTGCAGGGGGGTCCCCAATATTTTGTCTGCTGAGGTTGTGAGGTAACAAAGATTATTTGTAAAAATTCTGTTTATAAAATTCCAATGAGACACTCACTAGTGTAATCAAGACGTTGTAAGAGCTATAACTGTATGCCTGTATAAAGTATGGGCTCTCATGGGAAAATGGTTGGGTACCACTGCTCGAGAGGATCCCAGTTTCCTCATTTATCAACCGCACTTACGCCAGATCTGTGAGTATTTTGTGCGTTGGGACGATTTTACACACCATGTGCTATTTACAAATTTGTACTTGTGTGTAGACATGTTCTTAAAACAAGAACAGCTCTGACCATCTGTACGAACAGCATCTAGTGGTAGGACAGGACAATACTGAAGGTCTCAGTCATCCACGTGTTCCTCATCCAGATGCTATTTTTACCCAATAAGTAATTATGTCTGTAGAGACAGCTTTATCACATTACTGGTGTTAGGACCTATAAAAGACACCCTGACATTGTAACATGGCTGATCTCGTGTTATTGGAGGATTTTGAAGAGCGTACTCTCTGGAGGGAACGCGTCCTCCATGGGTGTACTGATCTGCTTAATACAGTGCATGACTCCTGAGCAGATACTGCTTCCTGAAGGAGGTCCATCTGAAGCTATGCTGTCATTTGGGACCCGTAGGGAGCAACAGACAAACCGCACATATCCGATTCCTGTTCATATTTAATTATTGACAACTACGAGAACCAAAGAACCAGAAAAACCAAATCTGGTTAATTGAGAGTATTTCTGTAAATGGCTGAGAAAGTTAGTACCTGGGTACGCACAAGTGGGATTTATCAACAAACGATTGTGCAGGAACATGCGTACGAGTGGCCACCGCATGTTTGATAAATCAGGATGTTGGTCATTCATACGAACATTCTAAATTTCATTCGTAGGAAGGAATGAAGGACAGTTTCTACGAATGTTTGATAAATGAGGACCCAGGTGTTCCAAGGCCAAATAAAATGTATCCCTCTGGGAATTCTATGGTCTAATTTCACAGCCTGGAAAGCCTCCAGAGAAAAACAACTGGGGGCAATCCTAATCAAAGGTCAGAACCACCTCAGCTGAAGCTTTTCTATGAAGAGAAGCAGAAGTTCTACTATGAGCTCCCCTTAAGTGCTGGAGGTCCTCGTCATATCTCTAAGGCTGGATTTGGCCCCTCCTATGAAAAAAGCACAGTTCAACCACTTATTGGAGTGTAGATGGACAAGTAAATCATGAGTTTGACT
This sequence comes from Nothobranchius furzeri, assembly GCF_043380555.1. NCBI lineage: Eukaryota > Metazoa > Chordata > Actinopteri > Cyprinodontiformes > Nothobranchiidae > Nothobranchius > Nothobranchius furzeri. The sequence goes on from NC_091752.1 coordinate 40,010,693, forward strand.
TCAGTTAATACTAATTGATTTTTAATACATTTTTTATTTTATTGTTGAGGTCCTGTAACTAATGCAGTGTTGCCACAGTTACCTTGAAATAGTATTTTGATTACTGACTCCATCCAAAAGTAACTTAAGTATGTTACTGATTACTATATACTGAAAGTAACTAAGTTAGATTAGAAATAACTTTATTCATTACCTTCAGCAGCTGCTACTAACTGTACCCATCGCCTCTACATAAAAACCAGCAATCAGTTTTATTATGCTGATGCAATGCATTCAGAAGAATGCTAACAGCTATCATCCAGCATAAGCACACACTGAGAGTCGTGATTACTGTTAAACACTGATGAAAAGTTGAACGGCATCGGCACACACCAGAACACTGAACGAGAGGCAAACAATATCCAACATAAACCTAGCAATATAACCCCAGAAAACACACCACAATAGGACTAACCACCAGAAAACACACCACAATAGGACAAAACACCAGAAAACACACCACAATAGGACTAAACACCAGAAAACACACCAGAATAGGACAAAGCAACTGAAAACCAGCATCCTACACCTCGCCCGTTGTCTGTTCCGCGGTGGACGGGGTCACTAGTGACACTATAGTGACTGTGGAACAAGCAGCAGGCGAGGTGCATTGTGGGTGGCTGGTTTTCAGGTGTTTGTTCTATTTTGGTGTGTTTTGTTGGGGTTTTATTTCTAGGTTTGTGTTGGATGTTGTTAGTCTTTTGTTCAGTGTTCTCATGGTGCTGTTTTTGGTTGGTGTTCATTTTGCACCACGAGTAGCGGTTCTGTTTCAAGAAATGGGACCACGGTGCTGTTCGGACATATAGAACGAAACATGCAGCTTCTTCTAAATACAGTATGCCTGCTGTTGGTGTCGCGCATCGCACTGTTCCTGTCGCTGGGTTTGCCATCTTTGCAAATCACAGAAACGATTACACAAACTACAGCAACCAGTAACACATTGTGTCTTGGAAAAGTAACTTTTATTTGACTACTGATATGGAAAAAGTAACGCGTTAGATTAGTCGTTACTGGAAAAGGTGGTCGTTTAGAGAAACGCTCTACTAGCAGCACTGCTCATGCAAGGAAATCAAGAACGCTCGCAAAGGTTTTGAGACATTTTGGAAACTGGTGAACGCCGTTTGCAACTTGTCGCCAACATTTGCAACCCAGTGAGATTCGGTCATCATTTTACCTGACTGCTCCCAACACAGAGCAGGAAAATGCCGGTGAGGGTGGAGTGAGGAGGTGTATGAGGTAAACTGCAGGATCAGAGTGTGTGGTAGAGGAGGAGGGACTTGATTCACCTCAAAGCTCCTGATTCTTTTACGTATCTCACAAAGCCCGTAGCTACAGCCTAACAACGCCCAACTAAACTCTTCTTAAGACGATTTAGAGCTGTTAGAATAAAAAGTCCTCTCAGAAATTTGATCCCTGAAAGGAGAAAGGATGACCTGGAAACAATAAGACAAAGACAGATTGAGATTGAAAAGATGTTTCCGTAGCGTAGGAAAAGCTCTGTTGACCCATAGAAATGCTCCAAATCTGTGATTCTGAGAGGCTGCAGACTTTAGTTGTTTCCCAACTAAATAAGAAGCAGCTGAAAGTGGAAACTGTGATGTTTACCCAGAATGCTCAGCATTAATAACAGTAATGTGGAAAATGATGATTGCACCTTGTGGGGAATGGTGTGTTTTAATGCATTTTAAATGTCCTTAATGAGAGGTAATGCAGCAACTTTTTATTTTCTCCCTCGCTGCTTTCCTTTTAGCGAGCGCTGATTGACTCCAGGCGTATTTTATGCTTTCATTCTCGATAGAACACACTTGAAAAGCAGATCTCCAGGGACCACCTATGTTTTGAGAACTGGAGGCTGGTTTCGAGGGCCGCAGCAACAACCCTCTGAAGCTGAAGTGGATGATTTTTAGTGATGGAGGCGAAAGCAGCCAAATGTACCTTCACATTTCACAGCCCAGCAGTCCAGAACCCAGAGTCGGGCTGAATCACACTAACAAGGACAAACTTTAGATCTGTATGCTTATGTCAGCACCGCCCTCAGCTACCGCTCCCTGCTTCACTCAGTCCTGGATGGAGTGACAGGAATTGCGTCTCCTCCTGAGCTGGAGAAAGCTCGAATGTCTCAGGAGAGTCTGCTGATTTCACTCAGTAGGAAACGAGGCTGATTTCATGCTCGGTATCTTTTTCTTGTGTTTGCACATCATGCTTTTGTCAGGTTCAGTTTAACCATTTCTTAATAATGATTCTAATTTTATTTGCTCCATATTTTCTTGTCTTGATCCGGCTTGCTCAAGGTGTTTCTGAAAATAATTCAGACATGAAAAATGCAAAAGAATAGCCCAGAGACCAGCTGTAGCAGTAGCAAATGACTTTCCTCAGCAGGTCAGTCAAGCCACGCCCCATCGTAGCCTCAGCAGGTCTACCATTGGCCAGTACAGTTTTAGGTCTGGCCTGATTGGTCATAGTGCTGTCCAGTTGCATACGAAGAGTCTGCCCCACAAATATTTACATATGTAGGATGACTTACCAGGCTAACAAAATATCCTAAAGCCACAAAAACCCAAATAACAACAGACGTTCAGAAAACCCGAAGGTTAGGATGCTCTGCTAGACTTGAGGACCCCAACAGTATAACTCATTCTTATCATCATTAGGGTAAATACTCAGTGGCCTAGCGGTAGTGTGTTTGCCTTAGGACTTCCTGGTCGGGTCGTACCAAAGACTTTAACAATGAGACCCTGAGTCGGGTTAAACCACTAAATAGTTACCGAGTGCAGCCATCACTGCAGCTCGCCGCTCTCCTCCACGGAGATGAGTCAAATGGAGAAATGAATTTCATCAGTGTGTGATGATGACTATGGGACTTTAACTTTAAATACTTGGCGACTAGGAGTACAACACATATTTGAACAGTTTGGAATTTTTATAGCTGATTTAGTTTAAACCAAAAACAAACATTGTTCTGCATATTATCCAACATCAGCTCATTGCTTTCTTTTAAATAACTAAATCCCATTGATCCTATCCCAAACAGTCAAGTTATACCCTTCGGATCAGACAACTGAGTCGAGGTAGTGCAAAAGTGCACTGGGCTGGACCATTTCTCTGGATACCTTGGTGTCTTTTAGAAAGCAGGCACTAGTGTGTAATAGGGGCTGCATGACTTAATTTTTTTAAAGTCGACAGTCAAGTAATGAAAATCGAGTCGACTTCGACTAGTCGTTGATGACGTCATACACCTGAAGCGGCACGGGGGGGGGGGGGGGGGGGGTGTCGGTAGGTTCGCTGGAGTTTTTGACAATTAAAATTGCGCCCACATTTTCTAAGTTAACACATCTCTTTTAACAACGGTAGTTTCTGCATCCTGCTTCAACCATCTCCCCCCTCCCCCTGCGCAGCGGCCGCAAACTCACTGATGCGCCTGCAGCCTCTCAGAGTTCCTGCTGCTCTAAACATAAAAATAATTATTTCATTTTCTGTTCCTCACTTCTGATTACCTTCAATGGTGTCTGTTTGTTGCAACCACCAGGTACAAAAACTAACTTGTTTTTATTTGACTATTTTTCTGTCCTGCCTGTTTATTATCTTCCTGCATCTCCTCTCAATCCTAAAGAAAAACTGCTACCTGGGTTCATATATATTCACCTTATGAGTTACCTTTGAACTGCAGTTCTAAAAGATCTACCGACCGCAAAAACAGCGGAGTGCCGCTGCTCGCCGGCCGACTACAGCGGGACCGTTTTTGCTGCGGAGTTCGTGCCGGAGCAGAGCAGAGATAGCGGAATCTTGGGGGGTGCGTCACTGGAGGACAAAATGTGCCTCGCTCCGCAGCAGCGAAACGCATCAGGCACAAATAACAGACATAAAACATGAAAGGAAATGAGCCGACATGAACGATCGCGTGTTTAATTTGATTTTGAGGTGGTGACACCTGATTTGGCGGTGCTCAGGACGCAGATGTCTGGAGCGCGTCAACGATCAGAGCTTTGCATGCACAAACTGGTTAAGATTAGGATGGGGGTTCGGGGAAGGTTAAATTGCAAGAGGGAAAAGGTCACAGTTTGGTTAAATGTCTGTTTTACCACCGGTGTCAGTACCGACGCTCTGGCACAGCGCGTCGCCTCCGCCTCCCGACGCAGGGGCTCATCACCTGCTGGAGGACTGCATCTTTTCAGTCATTATCACGTGACAGCGACTAGTCGATGACAGGCATAAAAAGTCACTACAGACCCGTGAAGTCGACTAGTCGACTAGTTCATACAACCCCTAGTGTGTACTATCCTGGAAGTCAGGAAGTAGAGCTTCAGAGTGTCTCCAGAACATTCAAATGTTTAATCAAATATACATCTTGGTAATGTGGATTCTAGTTACTTTACTTCAACAACTTGCTTTCTTCCTCTGTTCTTTTCCTTCAGCAAACCCAACAAAGAGATGTCAGGAGGTCTCAGGTTTTTTACAGAAGACAACTATAATTAAAAGGCTTTAGAAAGCCTGTTGTCAGAGCTGTTAAGGAGGCTGAATCGCACCATCCGGGGTGCTTGATCTGTAAACATTAGGACATTTTCAGCTGTGTGTGTGTGTGTGTGTGTGTGTGTGTGTGTGTGTGTGTGTGTGTGTGTGTGTGTGTGTGCGTGTGCGTGCGTGCGTGCGCAGGCAGCTCTAGGGTGTGACTGGACACAGCGTAGGTTGCCAGAGGTTCTGAGCCAAACTTCACTTCAAAGTTGACTGGTTATGAAACCCCACTGAGTCAGAGTGCTTATAGACCACAGAGCAGGCCTACACACACACACACACACACACACACACGGTGGCGCCAGTATAAATCCATATGTGTACCACATCCATGCCCAAACATACACTCATGCACACTTACGTCTTTTCTGCTCCTGAAATAGCTTCCAGCCTCCCACTCCCCCTTATATAAGCTCCCGCAGCACGGAGATCTGCTGGTGAAGACCGGGGTGTGTGTTTTGTTTAATGTGTGTGTGTGTGTATGTGTGTAAATGTCTATGATTCCTGCTGGTAAAAGAGTGCAGCAAGTCAGATGACATGTCCTTGAAAGAATTCTGGATTAAATTGAACATTTCCTGAGTTATTTTTGCCGTTTTGACCAGAATCTCTTGTGACAGCTCAGAGCTGGGCTGGTACAATGACTACAAAGTATTCAAGGGTAGGAGCTATAAATAAACCAATAAAGAGAGAGAAGGATACATTCAATATGTGAACAAACCTTAACACCTGTAATCTCTAACTGAAATATTAAAATAATTTTTGTGATTCATGACATAAATGTCCATCTACCTCAAAGATCTACCTTTCTGTTGAAGAAATACTATCGATGTTAAAGCAAACAGGATCAAACTCTAATATCACAAAGCTGTTTCTGCTTTTCTGTTTTTTTAAACTTCATCTTGTATTGTTGCAGGACGGCCTCACAGCTGGTAAACCTGCAGCAAGAAGCAATGCACATTAGCAGAAAATGAAGACTAGAGTTAGAAGAGTTTCATTATTTCCTTCAAGATAAATATTTTAATTTAACTGTCAGAAATTGTGGTTCTTGTTCAGTGATTAAACAGGGATTTTTCTTTTGATTATATTTCCTTAGCCTGAGAGATGGACCCAGTTGTATCTCAGTAGAATATTTATTTATTAATGCAGAAAGTAAAAGCTTGTGCTCTTATAGCTGCAGCAGACTAACAGCCACAAACCAGCCGTTGTGCTGCGTCTTTATTATACCTTTATTTTTTATTGCTCATTAGGCTAATGTAGGCTGGAGGCTCCTGAGGACCATCTCTACCTTAGACATCTCTCCCCCTGATGCAACTCTGAACACAAAGAGAAAAGGCCCGTTTGGCTTTCCCTTGTCATCAAACATTTAGGTTTAATTGCTGCTTTAGATTTTAGCAAAAGTTGCAAAACATTCTGATCAGATGTTTTCTAAATTAGAACCTGAATAATCTTTTCTTTCATTTCAATTCAGTTTCTTTGGAGTGCGTAGAGAAAGTATTCAGGCCCCCTTCAATTTTTCACTCTTTGTTATATTGCAGCCATTTGCTAAAGTCAATTACATTTTTTCTTCATTAATGTACACAAAGCACCCCATATAGATTACAGTATATACACAGACTTTTAGATATTTCTGCATAGTTATTAAAAAAGACAAACTAAAATATCACATGGTCACAAGTATTCAGACGCTTTGCTCAGTATTTAGTAGAAGCACCTTTTGAGCTAATACAGCCACGGGTCTAAAGATGCAACACGTTTCTTACGCCTGGATTTGGGAATCCTCGGTCTTTCCTCCTTGCAGATTCTCTCCAGTTCTGTCAGGTTGGATGATGAACGTTGGTGGACGGCCATGTTTAGTTCTCTCCAGAGATGCTCTAGTGGGTTTAAGTCAGGGCTCAGCTGGGCCATTCAAGAACAGTCAGAGTTGCCATGAAGCCACTCCATTATTTTAGCTGTGTGCCATGTTGGAAGGTAAACCTTCGGCTCAGTCTGAGGTTCGGAGTACTCTGGAGAAGCTTCGTGTCCAGGATATCCCTCTACTTGGCCACAGTCATCGTTCCCGATTGCAACTAGTCGTCCTGTCCCTGCAGCTGAAAAACACCCCCACAGCATGATGCAGCCACCGCCGTGTTCCACTGTGGGGACTGTATTGAACAAGTGATGAGCAGTGCCTGGTTTTCTCCACACATACCTCTTACTCCTCCTTTTCACCGGAGCTGTCAGCAGCACGTTACTGCAGCAGCACGTTACTGCAGCAGCACGTCTTGCTCGCGCATGCTGCTGCTTAGCCCTTCCCACGAGACGCGAAGCAGCAGGGGAGCAGCAGTCACCGATAGAGCATGAAGTAACGCGACATTAGCAAAATCGTGCATGACTTTGTCAGTAAACACAACAACAAGCAGGAGAAAACTACAACGTGGCTCACATAACTCACCATCTTGCCCCAAAACCGCAGATACGTCACTCCATACATTATCCTTCTTGACTGTGACTGGGATCAAACAGGATTGGGTACTTCTCCACTGCAGTAATCAACCTTTCGTCATCCATTATGGAAAAACAAAGGAGACCGCTAGCTTGGTGATAACTTTTTTTTTTAAGTAAAGCAACCGGAAGGCAGTACATGTCTTTATTCTGAAAATCTCGGGAAGCTTCGCTCCGTTTCTGCGTCCGATTTCCTGTCTTTCCTTCCCCAAAAATGTTGAACTTGACCCGTTTCAGAGGCGTAGCGCGTAGAAAATAGAACCGGTGCGTAAGGGCCGCGACATTCTGCTCCTGAGACGCGGCCGACTCGCGCTGCTGACGGCTCCGGTGGAAAAGGTTCTGTTGACCACAGCGTTTCCCATCAGCAGCTATGACGTGCTGCTGCAGTAACGTGCTGCTGACGGCTCCGGTGGAAAAGGTTCTGTTGACCACAGCGGTTTCTATCAGCAGCTATGACGTGCTGCTGCAGTAACGTGCTGCTGATGGCTCCGGTGGAAAGGAGGGGTTAGAATTAAGGCCAAAAAGTTCCATCTTGATCTCATCAAACCAGAGAATCTCATTTCTCACCATCTCGAGGTCCTTCAGGTGTCTTTTAGCAAACTCCATGCAGGCTTTCATGTGTCTTGTACAGAGGGGAAGCTTCCGACGGGCCACTCTGCCATAAAGCCCTGACTGGTGGAGGGCTGCAGTGATGGTTGACTTTCTACAACTTTCTCCCATCTCCTGACTGCATCTCTGGAGCTCAGCCACAGTGATCTTTGGGTTCTAGTTTACCTCTCTCACCGAGGCTCTTCTCCCCCGGTAGCTCAGTTTGGCCGGACGGCCTGCTCTAGAAAGGGTTCTGGTCGTCCCAGACGTCTTCTATTCAACGATCATGGAGGCCGCTGTGAGACTATGCCTCTCGACTGGCCAGGGAAAGCCCTAGGATTCCCCCTGAGGAGCTGGCCCAAGTGGCTGGGGAAAGGGAAGTCTGGGCCTCCTTGCTTAGGCTACTGCCTCCGTGACCCGACCCTGGGTAAACGGTCAAAAATGGATCGATGGTGAGGCCACTGTGCTCTTAGAAACATTAGTGCAGCAGAGAGTTTTTGTAACCTTGGCCAGATCTGTGCCTTGCCACAATTCTGTCTCTGATCTCTTCGTTTGACCTCGTGATTCTCATTTGTTCTGACATGCATTGTGAGCTGTGAGGTCTTATATAGCAGGGGAGTGTCCAGGGAGTGGCCTGGGGTAGTACATGCCACCCTTAGAATCTGATTTGCCACCCCAGGTGCCACCCCACTAAGTTCCAGTTCAAATTGACTTTACATTGTCGACAAAAGGCTTGGGTTGTAAACTCCAAAATGGTGTGTGGTTGCATGCACCTTTCACCTTGTTTTCTAGCCCAGGCCTACAGAACATTTCTGTATTATTATTATTATTATTATTTTCATATTCACATAAATATAATTTAGAGTCCCACTCAACTCCAGTTGGTGGCAGTAATGCAACAAGAAGTGACTTGCTAACCACCACAAAACTAGAAGATGAAGAGAAAAAATGGTGATTGTGCAATATGAAACTCAAACGTTTGAAAGAAAGTAAAAAAAAAATAAACGATTTGTGTAAATACATAAATAAGCATAACCATTGGTGCCACCCATGCATAAACAAGTGCCCCACATGGGCCACCCCATTTTAAAAGTCCTGGACACTGCTCTGTTATATAGACAGGTGTGTGGCTTTCCTAATCAAGTCCAATCAGTATTATCAAACACAGCTGGACTCCAATAAAAGTGTAGGACCATCTCAAGGATGAAACATTCCAACTGAACCCACTTATCAGGGTATTACGATCAGCTCATTTATTGCAATTAGTTAATGTTTCTTGTGTAAGGAAACCCAGCAGATTGCATGGAATCACTGACTTGTTGTGTCAGAGTCTTGACAACAATCCTCACACTAAGCAAGCATGTAGCGACAGTGGAGAGGAAAACTCCTCTTTAACAAGATGGAACATCCAGAGGATCCTGGCTCAGTATAAGCAGCCATCTACCACGGCTCACTGGGGATCGAGAAGACAGAGCAGACACGCCAAAAATAAATAGACAAATTAACTAGTAGTAGTACTTTACTTCTAGAAAGTAAAAGTTAATATCTGAAGAAGGAGAACATCTAGTGGCTGGCAGTAGTGTTCTTGCCGATGGCCCCTCCAGGAAAGTGTCACAGCTCAGCCAAAAGCCAGACCTGGTTTGGCTTTTCTGGAGTCATCAAGACATGCCTGTAAACTGATTAGGTTCATAGGGGTTTATGGATCAATCTAACCCAGTATTATCAGCGTAACAATAGAAGTTTATCCCATGCTGCAGAAGCATTGGAAGCATATACATAGTAAAAAGAAGTTTTTTCATTTACATAAACAAACTGAAAATTACTGGTGCAGTTTTTACTGTAGAAATTTATATCTAAGTTTGTAAACTGGAAACAATCAGATAAAAATAGTTTTGGTGAAATATTACCTAGATTATTTACCATCGATAAAAACTTTCGGGATTTGTCCTTTAAACTAGAAGAACTCTTTGCATTCAAATAAATGAAATTGTATAATTTGTAGGCATTTTTATTTTACAAATCAATACTTCCCGCTTCTCCCTTAATTACCATCCATCCATCCGTTTTCATCCGCTTATCCGGAGTCGGGTCGCGGGGGCAGTAGCCTAAGGCGAGAGGCCCAGACTTCCCTCTCCCCAGCCACTTGGGCCAGCTCCTCCGGGGGAACTCCACGGCGTTCCCTGGCCAGGTGAGACATAGTCCCTCCACCGTGTCCAGGGTCTACCTTTAGGTCTCCTCCCGGTTGGACATGCCTGGAAAACCTCACCAGGGAGGCGTCCAGGAGGCCGCCTGACCAGATGCCCGAGCCACCTCAACTGGCTCCTCTCGATGTGGAGGAGCAGCGGGTCGACTCTGAGCCCCTCCCGCATGACCGAGCTTCTCACCCTATCTCTAAGGGAGAGCCCAGCCACTCTTCGAAGAAAACTCATTTTGGCCGCTTGTTTTCGCGATCTCGTTCTTTCAGTCACTACCCAAAGCTCATGACCATAGGTGAGTGTAGGAACGTAGATCGACCGGAAAATCGAGAGCTTCGCCTTCTGACTCAGCTTCACCACAACAGACCGGAACAACACCCGCATCACTGCAGCACCAATCCGTCTATCAACCTCACACTCCAGTTTTCCCTCACTTGTGAACAAGAACCTGAGACACTTAAACTCCTCCACTTGGGGCAGGACCTCATCCCTGACCCGGAGAAGGCATTCTACCCTTTTCAGAATCAAGACCATGGTTTCATATTCAGAGGAGCTGATTCTCATCCCAGCTGCTTCACACTCGGCTGCGAACCGCTCCAGCGAAAGCTGAAGATCACGTTCTGATGAAGCCAACAGGACCACATCATCTGCAAAAAGCAGAGACCTGATCCTCAGGCCACCAAAACAGATGCCCTGCACACCTTGGCTGCACCTAGAAATCCTGTCCATAAATGTTATGAACAGAATCGGTGACAAAGGGAAGCCTTGGCGGAGTCCAACTCTCACTGGGAACGACCCCGACTTACTGCCGGCAACACGGACCATGCTCTGACACCGGTCATACAGGGACCTAACAGCACATATCAGAGGGCCTGGTACCCCATACTCCTGGAGTACCCCCCACACGAGGCCCCCCGAGGGACACGGTCAAACGCCTTCTCTAAATCCACGAAACACATGTAGACTGGTTGGGTAAATTCCCACGCACCCTCCAGGATCCCCCTAAGGGTATAGAGCTGGTCCAGTGTTCCACGGCCAGGACGAAAACCACATTGCTCCTCCTGAATCTGAGGTTCAACAATCCGACGGACCCTCCTCTCCAGAACCCCTGAATAGACCTTACCAGGAAGGCTCAGGAGTGTGATCCCCTGCAGTTGCAACACACCCTCCCTTAATTACGTGATGTTAATTTTGTTTTGGCCAAAATCTGTTCATTATTATAATTTTAGCAAAGCGACTGCTTCCTCAGCAAAACGTGTTGCAGAATCTTTTAATCTGAAAGTTTAATGACTTTAATGTTGAAGGCTGTGAAAAACTGCAATCACAGATCTGCTGCTCCACCTGTGGATCGTCTGTGCAGAAAAAAACTGGTAAAATCTGGAGCTTGTTCGTGTTTCTGCTCCGAGTGAAACTGTTGAATTCACTAAAAATGCAGATTCTGAATGAAGCTGCAGCAACATAATTAACTGTTTCAACTGTTAGCTTGTGCAATCCCATGAGAGCCTTGCAGGCACACACTGTGTGGAGAGCATCACTCCACTCTCAGATATTTTAAATGGACTTTTAAATGTTGCAGGTTGGAAACTGGATGTCATTTAACCACTTTTTAAATATATTTATTTCTTTTGAACAGCTCATTTCTCCTAAAAAAGAGCTAATATAAGATGGCAGCAATATGTTTTTTCTTAGCTGCACTTAGTTCATCAGCCCTAAAGAATGTAAACACTATTTCTCCAAACTGATGCCCGTCAGAAAGCTCGCTGGAGCAAATAAATAGGAATTATTTATTATGTTTATACTGAGGCACACTTTAAATTGTTTTGGGGGGATTATTGTGCATGGGTCAATGGTTCTAGCTCCATATTCGGGTCATGTATGTTTATATTTTATACTCTTTTCATTGTTCCTTTTGCACCTTTAAATAATAAGTGATCTCAGCTCCTCGCTTGAAGGTAAGTGTTTTTGCTCATGTCTGCTTATTGGCCTGACTTTAATGTTAAAGATTTGGTCATGTTCTAATTTTACCAAAACTATGCTAATTCTGGATATTTTCTAATAAATCTGTTTCTGGCAGAAAGTATTGGCTCTCAGTGTCATGGCAACACGCGTTTCTGCACGTGTCTTTTTGTGCAGTAAAGTGAGTGTGTAGGAGGCGGCAGGCTGGTAAAGTGCCTTTCTGGATCAGTTTATCACGCAGGATCCGTAGTTTTGAGATCAATAAATATCATTTCAGGATTATTAAGTTTAAATTTGGCATGTTTTTTTTCTCCACATACTGAATCCTTATCTAGCTGTTTAACCACACAGACTATAATGATTATTATTATTATTATTATTATTATTATTATTATTATTATTATTATTATTATTATTATTATTATCATAATCATTAAGTAATTCTTTACCTATGACTTGAAATTTCTGTCGTTTAATTCAACAAATAAGTCTATTTTACATGAAATAGATTATTTCTCCTGCTGCTCTGGGATTAAGTAATTCCTGTTCATGTTAGTCTGGATGGTTTATTATTCTCATTAGGAGCAGTTAGCCTCTGAATCCTTCTGTTTTAGAGCTGGACTCCACACACGCACGCAGACAAGGCTGTGTCCTTAAACGTCCTGTTGCAGCTCTCCTTCCTGTCAATCATCGCTCACACTCCAGCAGAAGCCACTTGTTTCACATCCAGAGGAACAAGCATGTTGTTTTTCTCTGACTTTACATCATTTCCTCTCTCGATTACTTAAAGTTGACCACCTCGCCCACTCTACTGCATCCTCGGCTAGAGTTACTTTGTTTGTAAATATGAACATATGACGCCATTCTGGCTATCAGCAGCATGTCAGCTTTCCTGTGAGGCTGCTTTAGTGAAAAGTAAATAATTTGTAATACGCCATTTTTAGATGTTGTTGCTTTAAGCAGCATTTTCTCCTTTAGAATACAAGTTTTATCTATTTAATTAGGAAAATGTAAACATCATCAATAAAAACTTACATTTTTACTGTTTTTTTCAGTGTATATTTTTGGCTTGTTCTTGGTGGAAACATTCATTTTTCTCAATTTGTTTTTGTATCTTGATATTGTTGAATAAGTGGCGTTTTATCAAATGTTCATGTGTTTTTTATGGTTTCAGAAATGTTATTTTTGTCTTTTAACATATGCATTATTTATTTATTTATTTGAATGAAAGAGAGCCACTGAAAAGAGAAGAAAAAGAGTTCTGACTTTTTTTTCTTTCTTTTTTTTCTTTCTGACTTTAATCTCAGAATTTTGACTTTTTTTCCTCAGGATTATTAAAGTCAGAATTCTGGGGGGGAAAAAAGTCAGAATTCTAAGATTATAGTCAGAATTATATGGAAGAGGATTAGGGCCACTGAAAAGAAAAAAAAGAAATGAAAGATAATTCAGACTATTTTCTCAGAATTCTGACTTTAATCTTAGAACTCTAACTTTAATAATCCTGAGAAAAAAAGTCAGAATTCTGAGAAAAATCTGAATGAGATCAAAGTCAGAATTCTGATATTAAAGTCAGATATATCTTTTTTTTTCAGTGACCCTATTTTTTCCATAATAATCTGACTATAATCTCAGAATTTTAACAAGAGTTTTATTAGTTTATTCTTGTATCTTCTGAAATTATTATTTTGTGTGTGTGTGTGTGTGTGTGGGGGGGGGGGGGGGGTTGACAAAAGTAATTTTAAAGATAAAGGAAAGATTAAATCTTTTAGTGTTTTCTGTTTCTTAGTTATGTTGTTGACATTAATCACGTTTCCATGAATAACTTGTTTGCTCTAAATCCGAGACCATGGTCTTGAGTCAGGAAATAGAATGTCTTCTTCAGGTCAGGGACGAGGCCTTGCCCCAAGTGGAGGAGTTTAAGCATCTTGGGGTCTTGTTCACAAGTGAGGGAAAGATGATGGATAGATGGATTGATGCTGCGTCTGCAGTGATGCGGGCGTTGTACTGATCTGTCGTGGTGAAGAAAGAGCTGAGCCAGAAGGCGAAGCTCTCAATTTATCAATCGATCTACGTTCCTACCCTACTCTATGGCCATGAGCTTTCGGTAGTAACCATAATTATTGGATCAAGGATACAAGCGGCCAAAAATATTTTTTCAGCAGGGTGTCTGGGCTCTCCCTCAGAGATAGGTGAGAAGCTAGGTCATCTGGGAGGGGCTTGGAGTAGACCTGCTGCTCCTTCACATCAAGAGGAGCTAGTTGAGGTGGCTCGGGTATTTGGTTAAGATGCCTCCTGGATGCCTGGTGAAAATTTCTGAGCACATCCAACCAAGAGAAGACCTAAAAGTAGACCCAGGGCACGCTGGAGGAACTACGTCTCTCGGCTGGCCAGGGAACACCTGGGGATTCCCCCACTGCAGCTGGCCCAAGTAGCTGGGGAGAGGGAAGTCTGGGCTTCCCTGGTTAGGCTGCTGTCCCTGCAACCCGACCCCGGATAAGTGGAAGATAATGGATGGATGGATATGTTTGCATCCTCTAACGTGTTTTGTATCGTCCCTTTGGTTGCTTTGATGTTTGTGTTTTATTTTACTGGTTAAGGATTTTTGATTTTCACATCATTTTTTTCCTGTGGTTTCTGAAGCATTGCCTTTACAACTGTGTTATAGGCTGCATGGTGGTGCAGTATCCGCAAGAAGGTTGCCGGTTCCATCCCCAGCTGCAGCCTTTCTGCTAGACTTAGCAAGTTTAGATGTTTGTCTGGGTGTCCGGTTTCTGTTTAGTGTGTGATTGTGACCCTGTGTTGGACCAGAGACCTGTCCAGTATGCCCCCCGCCTCACTCCTGATGACTGTCCCTGTGACCCTAAAGGAGATGAAGTGGTGAACATGAGTGAGTTAGTAGATCATGATGATTTTATTTTATTTCTGTTTTCTGACCTTTTTCACAACCTTTGAAATGTTTTTGTTTTTCTTTAATATTTAAAGTTTGCGTTGATGAAACCGGTTTAACTGCACAGACCTACAGAGACAGAAACAGCACCGCTGTTTTAAAGATGCTTCACTTTCTGCTTTTGTGTCACACATCATTTTAAAATCAATCACCTACACTCAAAGTAAGTCTTAGTCTGAATCTTCAGCAACACAGTGTGACATTCAGCCCATGTTTTGTAACATCAGTGACACAGCTCATTAATGTTTCCCAGGAATAAAATCCCTGCAGCCTGGTTTTAAAACATGATGGACAGCTTTCCCGAAGGAGCGAAGGCAGTCACAGCACCAGATTAAAGCCCAGAGTAAGCACATATGTCTGCAGACTTCAGAACACTGACTGTAGGGTGAATTCAAAAGTAGATCCTGCCTTTTCCCTTCCCCTCTTTTCTCCTCTGCTTCCGCTCCTCCTTTCTATCCTCCAAACGTCTTCTTTTCTTCTATCTTCCTGTCGCTCTTGCTCTTTTTCTCTTATCCCTCCCCCATCTGTGGGAAGCTGCCATTGTGCGCATGTCGCAGATGAGTCAATTTGTGGAGGCAGGGCATGCACGCGCGCACACACACACACACACACACACACATCCTGTCTCCCACGAAGGCATCTGTTTCAGTCTGTCTCTCTGTGAGATGCAGCCCCAACAGAGGAGAGAAGGGGAGACAAGTGGTGGGAGGGAGGGACAAGAAAAGGGGAGAGGTATGAGGCAGGAGAGCAGAAAGACAGGAGCTTTTTTGAAAGTCATCAGACAGATTCAGAGGAGGAGAGGGTGCTGCTGCAGCCAAGCTTCTGACTTCTGAGGAGTTTGAGCTCAGACATGACTGAGATGCAGCATCCTGGTTTCTGAGCATCTCCAGTTTGTGTGTGCGTGTGTGTGTTTTAATGCGAGCGTGGAACCATGGCGAGTGCTCAGCCGGGGGTCCATGCTTTGAAACTCCAGCCTCCCTCCGTCTCACACACCCTGAGGAACGGAAGCAACTTCATTAAATGGGACGAGGTAAGGTTGTTTCTGGGAAGCCTTTCCCTTTCCTTTTACTGGTTTGTTTAGAAATGAGAAAGCAGCACAGTAAAGTGGTGGTCAGTTTCACTGTGAGGAAGTGTGAGATGGTGATGAGGATGATGATGATGAAGAGGAGGAAACATGCCATGTGGTCAGATGTGTTTACTGTTAATTTGTTGATTGAGCTTTGGCAACAAGTACCTGTGGAGCTGGCGCCAGGAACACTGTATGTGTGTGTGTGTGTATGTGTGTGTTTGTGTGTGTGTTGCCAGTTTCTGCTTTGCCACCTGTTGGTGCAGAATCCATCAACATGTCTTTGCTGTGTGTGTTTGAGTGTGAATAAAAAACATAAACTCTTTTTACAGCTTTCATGGGCACATTCAAACACACATTTTCAGAGCATTGCATCCGTGTGTGTGTGTTTGTGTGTGTGTGTGTGTGTGTGTGCGTGAGCATGCGAGTGCGCGTGTATTGGTATTCTGAAATATATAGCCTTGACAATGAGAAACGTGCAGTCCGGTCGCTATGGTAACTGGCATGGTTACCAGCACCTAAACAGATCGGATGCGTGCATGACAAACATCAGATGTTTGTGTGTAAATGTGTGTATTAAGATGCTTAATGTCACATTAGATCTAGAAAAGTGAGTGTGTGAAGCCAAAAGTCAAAAGCTTAGAAATGTTAATATAAAAAGAATCAGTTTGTTTCCACAGCAACGGGCGACCACCAGGTTTTCAGTCTGCTCCTGGATGTTTATCTTTCTGGATCCACATTGTGATGTTATGAAGGACAAGCTGTCTCAAACATTTACATGGCACCAAAACGGTTTCATTTATAACTTTACTATGATAATAATTTTAAAGCTCCTAATGACTCAGTGTCATTCTTAAAGCTCGACTTACATCTGGTCATTTCTGCCTCCCCCCCCCCCCCCCGATACATTTAATTTCTCCAAAGTTGCAAACTAAACAGTTTAAGAATCATGCTGCTGCCAGGTTCTTGACGGGTACACACCGACGTAGCCACATTACCCCTGTCCTGGCACATCTTCACTGGCTCCCTGTCATTTTCAGAGTGCAGTTTAAGTTACTGACTTTTGTTTTTAAAGCGCTCAGTGACCTGGCACCTTCCTACCTCTCTGCCCTTCTCACTCCATATGTGCCCACCCGCTCGTTGAGGTCGGCTGACCTATTGCTGCTGCACACGCCGCGGATGAGGCTCAAATCGCGGGGTGAACGAGCATTTGTCCATGCTGCCCCAAAGCTATGGAACTCATTGCCCATTGGAGTTCGGCAGGCTCCATCTCTGGCGGTTTTTAAATCTCGTTTAAAGACCCACTTTTACACTTTGGCTTTTAGACAGTGACTCGTTTTAGTGTTTTATTGTGTCATTGTTTTAATGTGTTCTTATTATTCATGTTTTCTCTGCTTTTAATTGAGATTTTATCCTTAGTTTTAGCTCCTTGTAATGGGTGTGTTTTGTTTTAGCCTGTGCAGCACTTTGGGCAGCTCCCATGCTGCATTTTAAATGTGCTATATAAATAAACTATGCTATGCTATGCTATGCTATGCTATGCAAAAACTACATTGATAAACATCTTAGGAAAGAAACAAACTATAATGATTGTTGATATATCCATTTTCATATTTTATTTTATTTTTTTAAACACAGGAAACAGGTTTTGGTTTTATTATAAATGTAAAATCAAATTAGAAAAAGGGAACATGGACAGAAAACTGAAACCAGTATTTTAATGGAATTACCGTATTGACCCGAATATAGGACCACCCTAATTATAAGACGACCTCACATTTTAAAATTATTTTCTATGAAACAAAACCTCATCCTATATTTGGGTCAATACGGTAAATCAAACAGATTTATATGGTGTAACTGGTGGATGGTACAAAGACCACCATGTGGTCCCAGAGCCACAGGTTGTAGATCTCATGTTAAGGATAAAAGAAGAACATTTGTCTTTTTTCATCATTTCTATAAAAACTTAGATTTTTTTTGTTAGTTCATTGTCATAACTTCAATCGTCATTGCATCTCTCTTAGATATGGCAGCATCTAACAATGACCCCCTTAAAGTTTGCTCCATTTGAAATGTACATACATATCTAAACTAACATTAAGGTATCATTCCAAATGTAGATAAACACACATTTTTCCTAATATTTGTGTAAAATATTTTGTTTAATTCTGCTGGCAGTACTGGTTTGTTTCTGACTAATTGCCTTTAATTTTCACTGTGTGTGTGTGTGTGCACGCGCGTGTGTGTGCGCGCGCATGTGTGTCTGAAACTAGGAACAACTGAGCATTTATTTTGCCTCAAAATGTAGTGAAATGTTTAATCACAAGTGTATTGTAGTTTCAATGTCGTTACAGTTATGATTCATCTTCAGCTGAGACACATTAAGTTCATTTACTGTTGTTTTCTGTGTATTTGTACACATGGAACTACCTGCTTTCCCCTAGGATTTGTCAACTGTCAGTCCAGTCACTCTGTTTGTGGACCCACATGGATTTTATCTCTACTGGACCGACCAAAACAAGGTAATCACACAAAAACAGACTAAATGTTCTCAGTCATCAACTTCATGCATCATTCATTTAATTTCTCAACATTGGAGTCATAAAAAACATCAAAATAGAAATGTTATCCTAGAAAGTAATAAAGAATACTGTATATTACTTTGTAACCCCAATAGGTAAAGTTTATGCACAAAAGTTTTTTTATCACCAATTCTGAGCTCAATATCTGACAAACTAACTGAATTACAGCTGTTTGGAGGTCTCCTAAGTATCTTGTTGTGGCGGCCATCTTTAATTGAGTTGGCTTCAAAAGTTAATCATTTGTTGATGAACATCCTCTTATTCATTTCTGAGAGTTTTATTAAAATCTGTCCAAATGAGAAATTTTACTAACATGTAAAAACTTAAAGATCAGACACTGAGAAACCATTTTTTACTTGTTATTTTTCAAATATGATCGGTCACTCCGAGTTTCACAAGCGGGCTGAATGTGAAAATAGTCTTCACTCCTATTTCCCGCATCTTCCGCTCTACGTAGCACCGTCACTTAACGTCCATGGAATCACCAGTCTTGACCCATGGCTGTTGATGCTTTAGTATCCAGGAAACAGAGAACATCACTGCTAGTAGAAGCTAACCGTTAGCATTAGCAACCTCTTCAGGCTTGTGTTGTTTGTGGAGCTACGACATTAACATTGCAGAGCAAATGGAGTCAGTGGTAGTCGTGTTGCTGTTAGCCAATCAGAGGGGAGTTGTCCCAAAATCAGGTAGTAAGACTAAATCCTGCTGTTTTCTGCCCGCCTGCGGCTAACTTCTACTTCCTGAAACAGGAGCATCAGAACTTTTTTCCCTGGACAGACAACTCACAAGAAATTTATTACTAGACCTCTAAAAGTGTATTGAAATAATGAGTGAATGAGAGCTTTGACAATCCGTGCATACCTGAACGGTCTAAAGGCCAGTGTTGGTTTTAAAATGGGAAATCAAGATTTTTACGAAGAACTGGGCCTGCAAGTAGATTCTGGATTAGTAGGAGGTCTGGTGGGTTGAAGGTGGACAAGTGGAGGTCTTACTGTGCTGCTGGGGAGATGGTAGATGGGGAGGTTGGTTAGGTCTGAGGTGGCGGGATCCAAGTGTCCAGTGGGGTTGAGATAAGGGTTCCAGAGAGGGATTGATGAGCGGTTGAACGGGACTGTGGGAAGGAAGATGCAGGCTGAAGTGAGGTCCAGGAGTATGGCTGAAGGTGTGAAGTTAACAGGATCTGAGTAAAAACAAGGAGCAAATGTCAGGTAGAGTAATCAATGATATAACTAGACTAGAGTTTCCTGCGTGGCAGGAGAATATCCAACTGGATACCCATGTGGAGTAATCAACCAGCGTTGAGCAGTGGTCTCCCTCCTGCTTTTAAGCCAGCAGTGGCTGATGGTGAATCTGCAGCAGCTGGTTCCGTTCAGACACCGCTCACCTGGAATGAATGCTAGAGGCTGATTAGAAGATGAGCTCACCTCAGACCATGACATCGCAAGTTTTTTGTGAGATCTGGAGCCACAAATAACCATTTTTATCCACGTGAAAAACATTTATCCTGTTTATGTTTCTTCACCGCTAATAAAACCTGTAATGTTTCATCATGATGCGTCTTCAACATTTGTCTTCTCCACACATGAGCGCTGGAAATGCTTCAGGAAAACCACGGTGTGACGTTTCGGCAGTTGTTCTCACAACAAGAACACTGGCAGCTTTTCTGTGTTTTGTTTACAGAACACGAGAAAAGGGAGAAAAATGAAGCAACTTGATAATCATTTTCATCTTAGAAAATAAAACCACTTATGATTGAATGAACAAATGGAAACCAACATACCGGTGAGCAGGAAATCTACAGAATCGATCAGTTGGTTGATTGATCAATTAACTGTTCATCTGCATGTTCGGCTCTCTTTATGTCGATTGTTGAATTCACTCCTTCAATCAATCATTTTTCCTGCAGCAACAATTACTCAAAATATTTTTGGAAAGGTGCAAAAAAGGCAGAGCATGATTTAGAATTAGAAATAAAGGAGTGCAAAAATGATTTAAACAGCAAAATAAACAAATGAAGATACAGAAACAATATTTTCTGGAATTTCAAATCTTTCAACTGAATGATCAAATCCTTGTGTTTGCATTTATGCATGTATTTATATTTAGATGTGTGTATTTCCCTGTTTTTGTAAATCCAACATTTTGAATAGGAATGGGTTATTTGCTGGGATGCTTGGTTTGGTTTCTAGCTAGCCTGATGCTTTTGGTGATTTTAAATGGAAGCTAAAGACTAAACAAGCTGACCCAAGTTACACAATGCAACAGATTTGAACACTTTCTTTCTTTACAAGGGTGACAAACACTTAAAAATACACTTTGAAACATTTTGATAAATAAAACAAGCTCTACATTGTCCTCCCTGCAGGCTCTGATCCCTAACCTCAAAGGTTAAGGATGTCAATTCCTTAAACTAGATTAGATTCGAAACACAAATGATGTGGTGAAAGGCTGAAAAAATAACTGAATGCACGCGCGTGTGTGCGCGCGCACACACACACACACACACACACACACACATTTATACTTGTGTGGACCTCCATTGACTTCATTTTAGTGACTCCACTAACCCTAACCATTGTCCACTGGATTTCTTTTCCTAACCTAGAATAGAGTAGACTTTATTTATCCCACAGTGGGGAAATTCACTTGTTACAGCAGCACAAACACTTGAGAGAATAATTTAAAGAAAAATTATAACAAAGGTACACACATATATACAAATAGGCAGTAAGCTAGTATTGTAACCTACGACCGCTAAAACCACAAATAAAAATGAAAAACTTGGATTCCAGCATTATGAAGCTTACTGTAAAACAACACAGACATGCTAGATGAAAGACCTATGGTAGCGTTCTGTTTTAAATCTAGGATGTCTCAGTCTGCCTCTGAAGGAGCTGTCCATGGTCTCCACAGTGGAATGCAGCAGGCAGGGAGGGGGGAGTTGTAAGATGGAGGTCATCTTCCCCAGCATCCTCCTTTCACACGTCTCCTCAACTGAATCCAGTGGGCAGCTCAGAATCGAGCTAGCTTTGTGAACTAGCTTGTTCAGCCTCTTCCTGTCTCGGTCAGAGCTGCCTGCACCCAACAGACCACAGCAGAGTGGATAACAGAGCCAACAACAGAGTGATAAAAGGATTTTAGCAGCTGGGAATTAACTCCAAAGGACCTCAGCCTCCTCAGGAGGTGGCTTTGGCCTTCTTATACAGAGCATCTGTTTTGTTGGACCAGTTCAGTTTACTGTTGAGGTGAACACCCAGGTACTTAAAGGATATCCATCACCTCAGTGTCTGCTCCCTGGATGTTTACTGGTGAGAGAGGAGGAGTGTTTCTCTGGAAGTCAGTCACCATTTCCTTCATCTTACTGGTTTTCAAGCGAAGGTGGTTACGCTCACACCAGTCCACAGAGTCTGTGATGACTGACCTGTACTCCTGGTCATTCCCCTCAGACACACAGTAGACAACCTAACCTAAACTAATCTAAATCAAAAGTTCATTCACGCCATTAATTCTCTTAAACATAGTTTTAGCATAGCATTTTAAGTAAGTACATTTTATTTATATAGCCCTCATCACAGACGGAAAATCACAAAGTGCTTCACATAAATGTTGTAAAATCATAACGATAAAAAAAAAATCATAAAATGATAAATTATCATAAAACAAATGAAAGATGATTACAAATTTTTGTTAGAAATAAGAAAATAAAAGATTTAGGTCAAAGCAACTTTAAATAAAGGGTCTTCAGCTGGATGAGAATCAGCTCCTCTAAATCTGAAACCATGGTCTTGATTCGGAAAAGGGTAGAATGCCTACTCCAGGTCAGGGATGAGGTCCCGCCCCAAGTGGAGGAGTTTAAGTGTGTCGGAGTTTGGTTCATGAGTGAGGGAAAGATGATCGACAGTCGGATTGGTGCTGCATCTGCAGTGATGCGGGCGTTGTACCGGTCTGCTGTGGTGAAGAGAGAGCTGAGCCCGAAGGCAAAGCCCTCAATTTATTGATCGTTCTACGTTCCTACCCTCACCTATGGTCATGAGCTTTGGGTGGTGACCGCAAGAGCGAGATCAACGATAAGAGGCTGAAATGAGTTTTCTCCGCAGAGTGGCTGAGCTCTCCCTTAGAGATAGGGTGAGAAGCTCGGTCATCCGGGAGGGGCTCGGAGTAGATCTGCTGCTCCTCCGCACCAAGAGGAGCCAGTTGAGGTGGCTCGGGCATCTGGTCTGGATGCCTCCTGGACGCCTTCCTGGTGAGGTTTTCTGGGCACGTCCAACTGGGAGGAGACCCAAGGGAAGACCCAGGACATGCTGGAGGGACTATGTCTCTCGGCTGGCCAGGGAACATCTTGGGATTCCCTCAGAGGAGCTGGCCCAAGTAGCTGAGGAGAGGGAAGTCTGGGCCTCTCAGCTTAGGCTGCTGCCCCCACAACCCGACTCAGAATAAGCAGCTGAAAATGGATGGATGGGTCTTCAGCTGTTTTTTTTAAAGTGGACCAGCAGAATGTCACCACAATGTGGAAATGGCCACACTACAGGTTAAAGTTAAGATGTGTCTACTTAAGCATTTAAAAGTACGTACACACACACACACACACACACACACACATACAGCCGTTTACTGAAATCCCCTGACCTCTTGTGTGTTTTATCAACAGGACACAGAACTGTTGGACCTAACGTATGTAAAAGATGTCAGAACCGGCAGAAGCACCAAAACAGCCAAGGTACCACCACAAAGCAGCTCATGTTTAAACTGTCTTATTTTATATTCACATAGCTCTCCGTGCCCCAGTGGTGACCCTCCCTCAGTTGATTCTCATCTAATGTAGATAAAAATGAGATTTTATTCAGCAGTTTTCTTGTTTGTTGTTTTCGGTGGAAGTTCATGAGAAACTGCGTTATTCTTACCAACTACAGTGTATCATTTGTTTTGTTGTAGATTTTTATGTTTACATTCCTTTAAAATACTTTTTTCATTCATTTAATAAAATGTCTAGATTCTTTCAATAATTCAATTAATAAATCGGATGTAGAATTTTTAAACCAATCCAGATGAATTAACAAAATTATTTGGGTAACACTTTACAATAAGTGTCTCTTTATTAACAATGATTGGTGCATTATTAAGTGTTCATAAACAAAGCATCCCTTTATTAACAATCCAGATCTTGTTAACTATTAGATGTACTTAAGGAACCCAAAAAGGACAAGGGGGGGGGGGGGGGGGTGAGAGGGCTGCTTAGTAATGCATTCCCTAATATTAGCATTAATATTAAACAGTTGTTAATAGTTCATTGATGCTTATTGTTGCACTAAGTAGCATTGATAAATGAATCCTTATTGTAACGTGTTGCTCTTATTTGGAGTATTTTACTGAATTTGTGAATTTGCAAGAGAACAAAGGGTAACTAAAAATAACTAATTAAAAGAAGGATGTTTAGTCCACATTATTACATTTTGTCTGGAATTTAATGTCACACATTTTCATTAAATAATGCTTTACTGGTCAGATGTTGAGGCTGATGATTTTTAATAATTTTCCTGGTAAACTCATCAAGATCACCTCCACCTTCATGCATCAAAGTCTAAAATCTGCCTCAGCCTTCCTTTTGTGGGTTCCAACAGGAGGCCAAGCTTCGGGAGCTGCTCGACGTCGGAAACCTTGTGGGTCGCTTGGAGAACCGCATGGTTACCGTGATTACAGCATCAGACCTCGTAAATGTCACCCAACTCATTTTTATTGCCTCTCAAGAGGACGAGGCCAAGGTAAGGAGCTTGTTGGTGCCGCAAGTGGCGAGGAGACCATCGCTCTGTTGATGAAGTTGAGGATGTAGAAGAGTGTGTTTTTGCAGCTGTGGTGTGAGGAGCTGTTTTCTGTGTCTTCCAACCTGCTGGGCCACAATCTCAACAGAGACCATAGTTTGCAGAAAGCGTGAGTCTGCACACACACACACACACACACACACACACACACACACACACACACACACACACACACACACACACACACACACACAATTAGACATAGTTATTTAGTCAATAGGACTACCCAAATTGTCTTTAAAAATGCTGTATAGCAGGTTAAATTTAAGAGTAAAATAGAAAACTGTACACTTTCAGTACAAAGATGCCTCATTTGTTGAACTGATCTACCATTTTTCATCCTTTACAAAAGCCTGTTGAAATCTCAATTACACTCATCTCCACTACAAATAGGAAAAAGAGGCTACAATTTGCACAAGCTCACCAAAATTGGACGTTGAAGACTGGAAAAATGTTGCCTGGTCTGATGAGTCTCGATTTCTGTTGAGACATTCAAATGGTAGAGTCAGAATTTGGTGTAAACAGAATGAGAACATGGATCCATCATGCCTTGTTACCACTGAGCAGGCTGCTGGTGGTGGTGGTGTAATGGCGTGGGGATGTTTACTTGGCACACTTTAGGCCCCTTAGTCCCAACTGGGCATGGTTTAAATGCCACCGGCTACCTGAGCATTGTTTCTGACCATGTCCATCCCTTCATGACCTCCATGTACCCATCCTCTGGTGGATACTTCCAGCAGGATAATGCACCATGTCATGAAGCTCCAATCATTTCAAATTGGTTTCTTGAACATGACGATGAGTTCACTGTACTATACTGGCCCCCACAGTCACCAGATCTCAACCCGATAGAGCATCTTTGGGATGTGGTGGAACAGGAGCTTCGTGCCCTGGATGTGCATCCCACAAATCTCCATCAACTGCAAGATGCTATCCTATCAATATGGGCCAACATTTCTAAAGAACGCTTTCAACACCTTGTTGAATCAATGCCACGTAGAATTAAGGCAGCTCTGAAGGAAAAAGGGGGTCACACACTGTATTAGTATGGTGTTCCTAATAATCCTTTAGGTGAGTGTATAGGCTTCAGCTGTTTATTGGGTGGTGGACTCTTATTGTGAAGGACTGTAGTTGTGGGAGTACGGATGGTAAGAAAATACTTTCTTTTTTATTTCTCAGCTTTACTCTGGGAATATTTTCATTTATCTTGTTTTAATGTTTAATCTGTTTCCTTTATCTTTTTTCTAAATTTTGCTGTTTTCCGTCACATTTTGTCTTTAATGTAAAAAGAAAACAAAAAACTATTTCTTTACTGTTGTAGTGTGTTTTAGTGTGGGAGTGTGTTGTCCCAATAAGGCAACTTTTGAATATTTGGTTCAGACTGTTTTGAAACCTCTAAATTCTTATCAGATCCAAAACGCTGGCATTTAAAAAACTGTTCTTCATTAGAGAAAAAAAAAACATTTCTTTTTTAACATTCTGTTATAATTTCTCACATTTGAGTTTTGGGATTGATTTAATTCCATTTTCAGATGGTGAGAAAGTTCAGTTCACCTTTGAACCTTAGTAATAAATTTAAAAACATTCTTATGACATCAACCGAAGGTTCTTCCTGTCTAAAATACTTTATCAAACACAGATTTCTAATGTTCACTCAGTATTTTATTTACTTCTTTTATTTCCCAGAAAGGCAAAAAGATGTGAAAAATAATATTTTCACTTATTTTGTTTTGTTAAATAAATTAAATTCACAAAAAATACATTGACTGTATTAGTTTTTCATTTATTTGTGGAGCTTTTATTGAAAATATTAAAAGTTATGTAAAGTTCACAGATTCTCCTTCTGTTTCAGGTACGTCAGGCTGACTCTTCAACCAAATGCAGAGGGAAGAATCCCAGTCAAAAAGTGAGCTCCTGATGACGATTCCCCCCGTGGTCCTCAGGCAGGGCTTCTGTCTGAGCTCAGTGTTTGAGGAGCGTTAAAGCAGATGTGTTCAAACTGCAAAAATAGCTCGACAAAGTCTGCAGAGACGTTTACAAACTTAAACTTTGCACTTTCCTGTCCCTTGCTTCCAAAAATAAAGTTAATTCCATGTGCACTTGGGGGAGCAAAAACAGGGACATGATTCATGAAGGTGCCTAATTCAGCTCTGACCTGGTAATCAACCAGCACCAGAGCATGAGGTGGATTATACATTTATGAAGCAAAGCTGTGTTTTAGAAGCAGACTGGAAGCAGAATTAAGGTCAGGAGATATCTTGGAATTTGAGGGAGGAGGCATGAAGTTTGCAGCATCAAAAGAAAACACCTCAGAAATATGCATGTTGTTATAGAACCTGTCCGTTTTAGACAGTAGGATGAGCTGATGTGATGTCTTGGCTTGTTGCAGCATTGTTCGACAGTTTTCGTCCGACAGAAAGAAAGTGGAGAATGCCCTGGAGAGCTGCAAACTGCCGTATGGACGGGTAAACACAAGTTTCTATTAACGAGAGTGACAGTAAATACACAAATGTTTGTTTGTTTGTTTGTTTGTTTGTTTGTTTGTTTGTTTGGAAAAAAACATCCACTCTGTAGTACAACTCTGTCCAGATAAATGCAGTAAGTACGCACTAGTATCAGTAATAGTCAGACTTATGTGTCCTTTTATCATTAGCCAAGGCATGCTGGTGCAGCTTGGACACCTCATCAGTAACACATTCAGTCATGTGATGTTTCAGATTTGAAATCATCTACCTTAAATGACCTGAAGAGACAGGTCCTACATTTTGAGCAGGTTTTGTGAATTACCATGTCACTATTCTTGAGTCTGAGCCACCACAGAGCTACAGCTCCATCAATGCTTTTGTTGGACAGAGTAACTCAATGTACATACATCTAGTAGTGTCCCAGGAGCAGCATGATGTGCTTCCAGTTCCAACTTGACTGTTTCTACTGAGCTGAGACTGTTGGAGCCTATATTTAGACATAACTGCTGGAAAATGTGTGAATTTTCATCTGCAAACACACGAAAGTCTTACATGCAAACAACAACAATAAAGAGTTGCTATAGGCTTGTTGACACCTGACATCAGATGCCCAAGCTCCCGCTTCTGCAGCAGCTGGCCATAGGGCAAAAAGACAGGACACCCCTGCTGACCACCGTTGTAATTAGCTGTCAGTAAATTACGCAAAAGAGCGGCAAAATAGTAGCCTGGCAAGCCATCCTATATGTGAGTATATAGTCTGGGCACGATCCAGTCGTGGGGCGAGATCTACGGTTGTCTTTCAAACTGTCTCTGCATGCTATTGGACAACAAACAACGTGACGTACTCATAGCTTCGGTAGTCAGTCAACAGGAAGTCTGCCATTACATAGTGAAAGAAGATGAAAATAGTCCACTAATTAGTCCAAATTTGATGCCAAAGCTCTAGGTGATATAACACACAGAAGGCAGTTATTACGTCACTGTATCTAGATTCCTGCAAATACTCTTTAGCATTCATGAGACAAAATGAGAAGAAACATTTTGCAACCTTTTGGAAAATCTCGTCACAGCAAAGAGAGACTTGGGCTTTAAACATTTTCTAATTGCAATCTAGTCAATCATCCGTTTCAGCTAATTTTATTCTTTTGCATTTTATCCATGCACTTGATCACATTCATCATTCCCTCAATTGCAACCAGTCGTCCTGTCCCTGCAGCTGAAAAACACCCCCACAGCATGATGCTGCCACCGCCATGCTTCACTGTGGGCACTGTATTGAACAAGAGTTGAGCATTGCTTGGTTTTCTCCACACACACTACTTAGAATTAAGGCCAAGAATATTTAGGACCATGTAATATTTCAGTTTGTCTTTAATAACTGCAGAAATGTTTAAAATTCTGTGTTTTTCTGACACTGTGGGGTTCTGTGTGTACATTAATGAGGAAATAATGAGTGAAAACTTGACGGGGGTCTGAAAAGTTTCTGAACCCACTGTAAATCTATTGTAAATATTTTGAATACAGGCTGTGCAGTAGCGCAGTGGTTAGAGCTGTTGCCTTGCAGCGAGAGGGTCCTGGGTTCAATTCCCGGCCTGTGATCTTTCTGCATGGAGTTTGCATGTTCTCCCTGTGTATGTGTGGGTTCTCTCCGGGTACTCCGGCTTCCTTCCACCGTCCAAAAACATGACTGTTAGGTTAATTGGTCTCCGTGTTGCCCTGCGATGGACTGGCTCTCTGTCCTGGGTGTACCCCGCCTACCTGCCCGTTGACTGCCCCCCCACCCCCCCACCCCCGCGACCCTGCGTGGACAAAGCGGGTTCAGAAGATGGATGGATGAGATTTTGAATACATTCAGAATAAAGCTTTAATCTTGTATGTGTGTGTGTGTGTGTGTGTGTGTGTGTGTGTGTTATGACTAAGTGTATTTTATTTGTTTCTATCATGTTATTTTGCACTTTTTGTCCACAATGGTGCATAGAAGCGTAAAACAAACTCAAACATTTGAGTCATCAAACTTTTCAAGCAAACAAAAAGTAGCAGCAGAAAATCTGCTCACATAAATTTGTCACGCTTCAGAAAATTGTTGCTTTCCTTTGAATTTTACAAAAAAAGAACTGCTGTTCAGCCAAACATTTGACACATCTTATTCGTCTGGTTTCTTGATTTTCTCAGGGTGATGGCATCAAACTGGAGGACTTCACTCTTGACGTATACCGGAACTTCCTGGACAGTCTGTGTCCTCGTCCTGAGCTTAGCAGCATCTTCAAACTGCAGTAAGAAACTCCTAAAGCAAAAAGTAGAAATCTGAGCTGTTTACAAGTCTCTGTTTGCTTTAGGCAAATGACTTTGATATCAAAGCTATGAATAAGGATTCATCTGTTGCTTGCTCCTGATCAAAGAAGCTATTTCAATCAAGTTTATAACCCCGGTCAGTTTCCAAGTAATTATTGTTGGTGTTTTACTTTTTAAATCCTAATTAATGGGTCTGACTGTTTTGCCTAAATAACTGTTAAACTGGTCACTATTTGTAAACTTTGTCTCATTGTTTCGTAAAAAAAATCTATTTTAATCAAGAAATACTGTCAGGTTCCATATTTTTGTCATTTTTTCTGAGCTGTCCTATTTCACCTCTACAGGGGAGGCGACGGCGGGACAATGTCAGTGGATCAAATGACAGAGTTCATCAATAACAAGCAGAGAGACCCAAGACTTAATGAAATCCTCTACCCTCCCCTTCGCCCTGCGCAGACGCTCAGCGTGATGGAGAGGTACCAGCAGGACCCATCACAACTGAAGCAAGGTGCTCACAAACACACACACACATTAGTGCTGTCACACACACAATACTGATAAAACGATCATATTACCAATTATAGATTATTTAATGTAATTGTAATGCCACTGTCATTTTCTCTTTTACTTTAAAGGAGTTCAACAACTTTTCTTTCCATAGTAAATAGTTGTTTGAGCCTCTTCAAACAGGTAAAACTCGAAAACTATGGTGCAAAAGTTCACTTTTTACAGTACTTCTTAGACAGAGAGACCATCTAAAGGCTCAGAAACTCTGCAGGTGTACTGGATTCATTAGCTGATTAGAGTGTGACACTTTGAGTTTTGAAAACTGAACCTTTTCCCATTAATATAATTGTGAGATTTTTAATGTGGGGTTTTCATAAACTGTAAGCTATAATCATCATAATTATAACAAATGAAGGCTTAAAATATCTGGCTTTGCTTCTAATCAGTCCATTTCATATGTTAGTTTCACCTTTTAGTATAACTGACTTTTGCATCATATTCTAATTTTTTGAGTTTCACATGTAGATTATGAAACTTTGTTGAGGCACAAAATGGACCAGGAGCTCTGATAAATGATCAAATGCAACCCTATCATAAAGTCTTAAAATAAAAGACTGGTTGTCCCCACTCACTCGGCCAGGGCATGAATATTAAATGAGCTGTGTGCTTATTGGTCGGTTTACGCAGATAGTTCTATAACTGTCTGAAGCTAGTAAGTGTGTATACACACATACAATATCCAGATAATGCAATAGGTAAGCTATGGGTCAATCTGGCATTTACTCAAAGCTTGGATTTTCACAGTACATCCTGTAAGGTGATTGTTTCGACATTTTTGTTTTTTTTTTTTTCCTCTCACAATACACAAGAACCTGACCAGTAAGTTGGGCTGGCTTTTTTCTGTGCTTAGCATTAACACCACCAACATTTATATTGCCAACATTAAAGAGGGGTTGAGACATGCTAATTTAACTGATTCACTGCCAGCCGTTTCCTGATCAGTAAATCCCCTGGCTGCCAGCGTTTTTGAGAATTTCTACGGTTTTTGAAGTGTCACAGAACATGCTCTATGATGATGTAAACACCAAAACTACCAAATGAAAGAGTAGACTCACTTCTTACACCAGAAAGAATCAGCTAGTTTCTAGCAA
This sequence comes from Nothobranchius furzeri, assembly GCF_043380555.1. Lineage (NCBI taxonomy): Eukaryota > Metazoa > Chordata > Actinopteri > Cyprinodontiformes > Nothobranchiidae > Nothobranchius > Nothobranchius furzeri. The sequence goes on from NC_091752.1 coordinate 40,041,290, forward strand.
TACATGTTCTTTCATAATCCGTTGTCGAATTGTGAGCTTCAGAAGCTTTTCCGGTTCACGCCTCACTTTTTTCACAGCAGCGGCCCAAAACGATCTCCTAATACATGGATTTTCTGCTTCCTGATCACGTGACGTTTGACCATCGACATATATACTGGACAATTTATGTCCATAGGCTCGAATTACAAGATTTTGTTCCCAAATGGGAGGTTCCCACCACCGCCATTTTGACCGTGTCACAGGTCCCGTCATGCCCAGACAATCCAAATATGGGAAAAGAGGTGGAGCTAAGGGTGGGGCTGTTACATTTGGAACAGGGTTTGAATAAATTCACCAGTGTAGCTACTAGCTAACTTAGCTAACCCAAGAAACTAAGAAGGGCTCCTTGGACCGGGGTGTCCCGCCCGCATGGCAGACTGGCTCCCGTGTGAGGCTGTAGTCATGCTAGTTGCCTGTGGAGATCTAATATGGACTGGGACTGTTAAATTACAAGCAGAGCCTCAGACCGGTGCAATCATAGCCAGGCTCCGTAGCCTATTACATTAGCTCTTGCTCTACGGTCGGAGAGAAGCAGGACATTAGCTACATGCTAACCCAAAGCTAATGGAGTTTTCCGGCCGTTTTCGGCAAGAAACGCAGTAGAGCAACTCCAAAGTGAAGGCACCTCCAGCCTGCTTAGTAACGAAATCATAACTAGGTAAGCTGACCAAGGATATTGAGGTTTGTTGGTCCACCGCAGTGAAACATTTGTGTGTCCACCACTGTAGATTGTCCCTTCTCCGGAAGCCGGCGGTCATCGGGACATTAGCTACATACTAACCTGAAGCTAACAGAGTTTTTGCGGGTGTTTTCAGTGAGAAAAATGAGGTTGAGCGACTCAAAAGTAAAGCAGCTGCAGTGTTTCTGTGGTCTCCCGCAGAGGTCCACCATTGACCGCATGATGACAACCTCGCTTTGGAGCCGGCCCAGCTGCCCCGGGAAATGGGAGCAGCTAGCCACCTGCTATTCTCAAGCGGGAGACAGGAGAAGCTGAGTACCCGCTCAAGGTTCCAATGCAGCCCCAGTAACATGTTTGACCAAGCAGTTAAATGATACAGCATTTCCTCCCATTCAACCAGTAAAATAAAGTACAGACTTTAGTCATCAATGGCAGGAAATTAGTTAAGGGGTGTCTAAGCTTATTACATAATAAACCAGCTTTTCTCAGAACTAACTAGCTTACAAATCTAAACAAACCGTAGCAGTAGAAAAAAGACATTGCTCTGCATATTGTTCAAGCTACGCTGTATTGTAGGTTTGCCATTGGCCCAACCAATTTTAGGTCTGGCCAGTCACAGCTCTCTATTTGTACAGAGGCACATTGGACCGGCTTAGCATCAAAGCTGTGAATAAGAAAAACTACAACAATGGCGTGGACTCAGGAACGGTGCCGGTTTGAAACGGACTTGGTATCAAATTCATATGTTTAGACTTGAGCTTTTCTTTTAGACATGATCAGGCTGAAGTTCTTTATTTATAAAAAGGCATATTTGCTCCTTCTTCTTTAACGGCGTATGGCAGCCCCCTCGCCTACTGTTTTCTGTAGCTATGACTGAGTCACTTTGCTCATTGCTCCTAGCATTGTCCAATAGCATGCAGAGACAGTTTGAAAGACAACCGTGGATTTCATCCCACAACTGAGCTTTGTCAATGGGTCATGGCTAGACTATATATTTACATATAGAGAATTACTGAGAACGAACATTACAACATTACTAATTCACATAGGTAAGGTGTCTGGTATGGAACATTTGACACCCCAAGATACATTTAGTCAACAACAAGGTAAACATGGTTTTAAATTCTAGAAGAGCTAGAAGAGCTTTAATAAATAATATCCAATTTTATACAATTAAATGACGCTATTTAGTTGTCGTTTTCAGTTCCCACCACTGGGGCTCACTGTGTCCTGCTGTCACGATGAGAGCAGGAGGTTAGGACCCAAAATGCAGAACACCAGATCACTCGAGGCAGGAGAAGTTGTTGAAAGTAAAATCCTTTATTTAGGATGATGGGTGAATATCCCACGGGGCAGGAAGCCAAAACCGAAAGTCGGGGAAAAACAACTAAACTACAAAAGAAAGCTCATTCTTGAGCAAGACCCTGGAGTTCCTGGGGGGAACAGAACAATGCTGACAAAGACAATGGACCAACAAACACTGAGGGACAAGACAGGGTTTTTAAACAGAGGGAAGCAATCAGAGGAACAGGTGACAGGTGTGAGGAGTGAGGTCTAGAGGGGAGACAGGCACCATCAATAAACTAAATGGGGAAAGAAAAGCAGGGGGGAAAATAAACCATAACCTATAAAACACTAAATAACTAAACCTAAAGACTAAGGGCAAAGATAAACAACCAATGACTAGATGGATGAGGAGGACTAATACAAAACCAATAGGGAATACCAGGGAGTGACTAGGAGGAAACATGAGGAAAGTCTAGAGAGAGCTGGGGAACACAAGGAGACACATGAGGAGAACCTGGAGTGAGAACAGGAGGGGGCTGGGGACCAAAGAGGCACAGAACATGACACCTGCTCTTTAGATTTTAAGCCAATCAACAGTCAGTGAGCAGAATAGACTGGAGAAGAGTAATAATCATGTAGGATGTAATACTTTGTCTGTGCAACATGTTGTAACGGGACAAAGGTTATTTGGTGAATGACCTGAGTTACTGGTTTTTAGTTTTATAGGTAAATACATCTGAATGTCTTATGCAAAGATATGGAACTGGAAATCTTATTTTCTAAGAATGTGCATCAAACAGAGATGTGATTTTTATTTGTCAGATGTTGATTATATGATTGTTGTATCCATGTTCTCTCCAGGCTTCATTTCTTTCCAGGCTTTTTCCAGTTATCTGTCCAGTGACGAGAATGGAGTCATTCCACCTGAGAAACTGGATCAGTCTGAAGACATGAACTTCCCTCTGTCCCACTACTTTATTAACTCTTCACATAACACGTACCTCACAGGTACGCAGACGCAACCCAAGATTATAAACCTATATATATATATATATATATATATATATATATATATATATATATATATATATATATATATATATATATATATATATGTATATATATATATACATATACATATATATATGTATATATATATATATGTATATATATATGTATATATATACACATATGTATATATATATATATATATATATATATATATATATATATATATGTGTGTGTGTGTGTGTGTGTGTGTGTGTGTGTGTGCATATGTATATGTGTGTGTATATATATATATATATATATATATATATATATATATATATATATATATATATATATATATATATATACATATATATATATATATATATATATATATATGTATATACACTGACTTATTTTATTGAGTATAAAAAAATTTACTGTAGGGCTTGGAGATTAAATGACTTGGTTGATAGCTGCTACAATCATTGTGCATTGTAATTAAGAGTATTCTAGTTTGCATTTCAGTGTCTAGCTCATCCAAATCTATTGAACACACTGACTTTATAATTCAGTGAAAAATGTAGCCAGGGAAGCTTGCAGCTCTGCTCAGTGAAACATTTTATTTTCACATAGCAACTCTGAGCTTGACTCAGAAAAACATTTTGATTACATCTGCAGCAGCAACAAAAGGACTCTAATGGGCTTTAATTTATTATTTGACCTCCAAGCACAGCAAGGCTCCAGTCCTTCAAGGAGTGGTGGCCTCATTTTTATCCATAAAACTGCCTGAATAAATAGCTTGACCAGCGTATTTTTCTGTTTAGCAACATATTTTTGTTCTAATAGCAAGTTGAACACCAGTTAAATTAAAATAAGCCATGATTCAATATGAACAGGGAATATAAATGTGATGTGATATATGAGCTTAAATAGATGAGGTGACATAGGATAGGAAAGGTGAAAAAAATAGGGTACAAGATGACTTGAGAAAAATGAGATTAGATTTTTAAAAAGGCATTATGGTGGAAATGAGAAAGAATAAGAAACAATAAGATACGATGAGACAAAGCAATACAAGACCAGAACAGAAAGGGTGGTGATGAAGGTCACACCAAAACCTGAGCAAGTGAGTTTTCAGCTGCTTTTAAACGAGACCACTGAGTCCACTGATCTCAGGCTCAGGGGGAGAGAGGTCCAGAGTCTGGGGGCCACAGCAGCAAATGATCTGTCACCTTTGGTCTTTAGCCTGGTGCGCTGCACAACCAGTAGGCTTTGATTACTGGACCTCAGGGACCTGCTGGGGGTGTAGGGACTAAGAAGATCACCAATGTAAGATGGTGCTTGTCCATGTAAGGCCCTATAGACCAGAACCAGGATCTTGAAATGAACCCTGAAGTTGACTGGCAGCCAGTGAAGCTGGAGGAGAAGCGGGGTGATGTGGGTGTGTTTGGAGGACTTGGTCAGAAGCCGAGCACAGGCATTCTGAACCACCTGTAGACGGTTCAGGGAGGTTCTGCTCAGACACGTGAAAAGAGAGTTACAGTAGTCTAAGCGTGAGGAGATGAAGGTGTGGAGAACTGTCTCAAGTCCAGAGCGGGACTGAATGGGACTCAGCTTAGCAATGTTCCTGAGATGGAAGAAGGTAGAGCGAACAAGAGAACTGACATGAGAATCCAGGGTGAGAGCTGGGTCAAAGGTCACACCAAGATTCCTGACGGAAGGTTTGGTGTGAGAAGCAAGCTGAACATGAGAGTCTCTGTGCCCAGACAAGCTGGTTCCCAAAGTCAGAAACGAGACGAGACCTATCAAAACCGGAGATGGAAAGGTGAGATCAGAGAAATGAGAAGATTAGGATACAAGAAGAGTAAGGAAGAATCAATGAAAGATAATGTGAGATAAACAAGGTCGGGTGAGTTAGAAAAAACAAGTTCATGTTATAAAGATCAGGATACAATAGAATGAGAAAAAACCAATACAGGAAAGGATGAGAACAATGAAAAGAGTGATTGAATGACATATACTGTATTAGATATAGGCAAGGTAAGGCAGGTTTAGTTGTAAAGCACCTTACAATGGCATTAAACTGACCAAAGTGCTTCACAGAAATTGAAACATTAAAAAAACAATACACAACATAAAAATGCATAACAACTACAGCTTAAGAACTTACACTAAGAAGACTAAAAAGACTCTCATGCTGAGTTAAAAGCCAAATCATAAAAATAGTTTTTCAAAAGAGATTTAAAACCTGACAGTGAAGAGGCTGACCTAACGCTCAACGGCAGAACAATCCAGAGCCTAGGAGCCGCTACAGAGAAAGCCCTTTCACCTCTGAGCTTACGTCTTGTTTTTGGGACTTCCGAGAGTATCCTGTCAGCCAACCCCAGAGACCATGCCGGTGTCACAACCTGTCCTTTCTCAACATTCTGTTCAGTCCTGTGTCCATGTTAATTGCTCCCTGGCAGTGCATTCCCACCAGGCAGCATTGCGCCGCGGTTTCTCCGTCCAAGTTTTTTAAGGTCGGTTTATCCTCATTCCTCAGTGGTTTCTCCTCCTGTTCCCTCCATAAGTGGTTTTTTTATAAACACCGTGGATCTAACCCTGCTAATTTACATGCACCAACTTCAGCTGTTTCTGTAGTTTCTGATTCCTCCACCTTACTCAGCATGGCTCTATTAAATACCCGCTCTGTTAACAATGAGTCCTTCCTGCTCAATGATTAAATTCTCTCTATAAACCTGGATTTTCTGTTTCTGACTGAAGTTTGGCAGCAAACTTCTGATTGTTCTGGTCTGATTGAACTCTGCCCGAGTGGTTATTCTTTTCTTAGCCAGCCTCGGGGTTCTGGTCGTGGTGGAGGTCTAGCTGTTGTTTTCAGAGACCATCTTCCATGTAGCTCTACAACCTCTGGTCACTTTGCTTCCTTAGAATTGCAGCTGATTAAAGTCAGGCGTAAGGACCCGTTCTACTGTGCTGTGGTTTATTGTCTACCGGGTCCAAACGGTTCTTTTCTTCAGGACTTTAGTGACTTTCTATCCTCCACTGTGAAGCTGTCCAGACTGGTGATTGTTGGTGACTTTAGCATCCACGTTGATGATCCCTCTGACCACTTTGCTATGAATTTCTCCAGCCTTATGGACTCCTTCAGCTTTACCCAGCATGTTTCTGGCCCCACACACACCAGGGGGCACACTCTAGACCTTGTTTTTACCCTGAGTCTAAATGCTGATAGTGTTTGTCCTGAGGATGTTTATATTTCAGATCACCATTGCATTTTCTTTAACTTGTCAGTTTCTGCGTCCCCCCCCCCCCTCCTGCTCGCCGTATGGTTAGTTCTTGTTTTCTTAATGAGAGCACAGCTACCAATTTTTCACCGTTCTTCTGATAACGACCCAGATTCCTTAACTTCTCAGTTTAACGAGCACTGCCTCTCCATTCTGGACAACATCTGTCCTGTCAGAACCAGATCAGTTCCTGCAGTGAACCCTACTCCCTGGTTTAATGACAGCATTCGCAGCCTGAAGCGCCAATGCAGAAAAATTGAGTGCTTGTGGAAGAAAACCCATCTCCACGTCCATCTGCTGCACCTAAAGGATCTTCTGTCATCCTTTAACTCTGCAGTCAGAGACGCCAGGGTTTCCTATTTTTTCAACCCGGTGTCCCAGAGCAAAGGGAACCCCAAGGTGCTGTTTAACACCATCAGCAGCATTGTCTCCCCTGCCTCTCCTACAGCCTCCATCCACTCGGTTGCAGACTGTGAGAACTTTCTGTCTTTCTTTGTGGACAAAGTCAATAAGGTTAGATCTAGCATCTCTCCTTCAGCCTTATCGCTGCCTCTCCCGACTCCAACCAGGCCCATCATCCTAGATAGCTTTGCTCCTGTTTCTTTGCCTGAGTTAACCAAACTAGTTAACTCTATGAAGACCTCTGCATGCCCCCTCGACATCTTACCCTCATCTTTGTTTAAAAGTGCTTTTCAGTCCATCGGTCCCTGCGTGCTCTCTATAATTAATGCTTCTCTGGTTTCTGATCAGGTCCCTGCTTACTTTAAGAACGCTGTAATCCACCCGCTTCTTAAAAAACCCTCTCTCCATAGCAGCTTGAGACCCATCTCTAAACTTCCGTTCATCTCCAAGATCTTGGAAAAGGTTTTGGCTAAACAACTCACAGCTGCTCTTGATGAACATAACATCTATGATAGCTTCCAGTCAGGTTTTCGTACAGCTCATTCTACTGAAACAGCTCTTCTTAGGGTCTCTAATGACCTTCTGACTCACAGTGATGCAGGGGACTGTTCTGGTCCTGCTGGACCTGACTGCAGCCTTTGACACTGTTGACCATCACCTGCTACTGGAGAGGCTGAGAGACTGGGTAGGCCTATCAGGATCTGCTCTGGAGTGGTTCTCCTCTTATCTTTCTGAGCGCTCCTTTTCTGTGGCCGTCTCCAAGTTTAGGTCCTCCACCACCTCTCTTACCCATGGTGTCCCACAAGGTTCTGTGCTGGGGCCTCTGCTCTTCCTCCTCTATCTGCTTCCTCTTCAGCACATCCTGAGCTCCTTCAAAGGAATCTCCTACCATCTTTATGCAGATGACATCCAACTGTACATCTCCTTTAAGCCCCATGAGATGTCTAAGCTGCAGCTGTTACACACCTGCTTAGACTCTATCAAAACCTGGATGGCTGGGAGCTTTCTTCAGCTGAATGAAGATAAGACTGAGATCCTCATCTGTGCCCCAGACAAGCTGGTTCCCAAAGTCAGAGACTCTCTTGGTCAGCTTGCTTCTCACACCAAACCTTCTCTCAGGAATCTTGGCGTGACCTTTGACCCAGCTCTCACCCTGGATTCTCATGTAAGTTATTTTGTTCGCTCTTCCTTATTCCATCTCAGGAACAGTGCTAAGCTGAGTCCCATTCTGTCCCGCTCTGAACTTGAGACAGTTCTCCACACCTTCATCTCCTCACGCTTAGACTACTGTAACTCTCTTTTCACGTGTCTGAGCAGAACCTCCCTGAACCGTCTACAGGTGGTTCAGAATGCCTGTGCTCGGCTTCAGACCAAGTCCTCCAAACACACCCACATCACCCCGCTTCTCCTCCAGCTTCACTGGCTGCCAGTCAACTTCAGGGTTCATTTCAAGATCCTGGTTCTGGTCTATAGGGCCTTACATGGACAAGCACCATCTTACATTGGTGATCTTCTTAGTCTCTACACCCCCAGCAGGTCCCTGAGGTCCAGTGATCAAAGCCTACTGGTTGTGCAGCACCAGGCTAAAGACCAAAGGTGACAGATAATTTGCTGCTGTGGCCCCCAGACTCTGGAACTCTCTCCCCCTGAGCCTGAGATCAGTGGACTCAGTGGTCTCCTTCAAAAAGCAGCTGAAGACTCACTTGTTCAAGCTGGCTTTTGTATGACCTTCTTCACCACTCTCTCTTTATTCTTCTCTCCCCACCTATTCCACCTTCCTCAGGATCCACTGATTTCCCTCTTTCCTATTAACTCTCTCTCTTTCTTTACATTTTTTAATCACAATTGTCTATTTTTTACTCATTTAAAATATATTTTAACCATTTTCTAAATTAATTTTTTTATATTTTTACATTTTTTGCTTTTGTGAAGCGCCTCGTGATTTTTATCTTGAGAGGCACTATGACATTTTCTTCTTCTTCTTCTTCTTCTTCTTCTTCTTCTTCTTCTTCTTCTTCTTCTTCTTCTTCTTCTTCTTCCCACCTGCCTCTCTTCTCCCAATCACTCAAGGTCCCCGCTCCTCATGTATTCAAACCCTCCCAGTTCTGTGTTCCTTGTCTGTCCATTGTTTCAGTGTCAGCGTGTTCTTTATTAAACCTTCTTCAAACGTTGTCACCAGCCTGCCTGTCTCATTCACCTGCGTGTGGGTCCTCACTTCAGTCACTCTACTCACCTTCATGTGACAGCAGGCGAGTAAAAAACCAGTAGCTTAGAGAGGTATATAGGATATAGCGCTTTCTAGAGTCATGGAACCCCTCACCATCACTCATTCATCCATTTACACACACATTCACACCCTGCTGATTATGAGCTTCATTGTAGCCACAGCTGCCTTAGAGCTCACTGACAGAGGTGAGTCTGACATACACAGCCGCCACCATTCCCTCCGAACACCACCAGCAGGCAAGGTGGGTTATGTGTTTTGCCCAAGGACACAACAACAGCGACAGCCTGAGCAGGGCTCGTACCTGCAACCTTCCAATTACAGGGCGAGCACTTCTCCTCTTTCGTATGAGACGACAGAGGAGAAAGGTGAGATAGATTAAGATAGAATAAAATGAGAAAAAACAAAGCAAGAAAACATGACAAGAGGGAAGAGAAAACTATGATGAGATGGAAGGCTTGCAGTGGGATGTGAAAGTTTGGGCAACCTTATTAATCTTCATGATTTTCCTTTATAAATCGCTGGTTGTTATGATGTGTTATTTTTCCTCCATGCATAACGCCCCTTGTTATGCCCAAATAACTCAACTGAAGTTTCATCAGTCCACAGCACCTTATTCTAAATTAAGCTGGCTTGTCCAAATGTGCTTTAGCAAACCTCAAGCTCTGTTTGTGCTGTGGTTGGAAAAAAGGCTTCCTCTGCATCTCTCTCACATGCAGCATCTCCTTGTGGAAAGTGCACTAAATAGTTGAACGACGCACAGCGACTCCATCTGCAGCAAGATGATGTTGTAGGTCTTTGGTGCTGCACTGTGGGTTGACCTCTGACTGTTCTCACCATGCTTCACTTCTGTTTATCCCAGATTGTTCTTGGTCTGCCACTTCTTTAACTTGAACTGTGCCTGTGGTCTTCCACTTCCTCAATATGTTCCTAACTGTGGAAACAGACAGCTGAGATCTCTGAGACAGCTTTCTGTATCCTTCCCCTAAACCATGATGGTGAACAATCTTTGTTTTCATGTCAAGTGAGAGTTGTTCTGAGACCACATGTTGCTGCTCTTCAGAGAATTTGCAAAGAGTAGGGAAACTTAAAACTGCCCCCCTTAACCCTTTGATGCATTAATTATTAAATCTTTAACCATGAGTTTTTAAACAATTTTTTTCATTCATCTTTAGGTGTGAATGAAACAAATTTCATATTTACATATTTTTTGTAACATTTAATTTACACATAGTTTATTACATGTCCACCTCAGTGGACAGCGTGCATTCTGAACATGAAATATGTTGGCTTGACTTACTGAAGTCCAAATGGAGGGGCTCAAATGCAATAAAGACTTCAACAGCTGTGCTTAATAGCAAAAATAAATAAATAACAATTTTGAGTACCTGTCCACTGTAGTGACCATTATGCATCAAAGGGTTAAATACTCTTTCTTGTAATTGATGCACCTGTGTGTGGAGGTCAAAGGTCACTGAGCTTACCAAACCAATTTTGAGTTCCAATAATTTGTTCTAAAGGTTTTGGAATCAGTAAAATGACAACAGAGCCCACATACATGGAACCATGTTCAGTGCTTTGGGCTTCCTGACAGGGTTGCGGAAGGCGCTTTATAAATAAAGCTTTGATTGATTGATTGACCTGCCGAATTTTGTTAAAACAACTATTGCACACTTTCTGTAAATCCTATAAACTTATTTTCATTTCTCAAATATCACTGTGTGTGTCTCCTATATGAGATTTTTAACTGGAATTTTGTATAGTAACAACCAACGATTTATAAAGGAAAATCATGGAGATTAACGAGGCTGCCCAAATGTTCGCATCCCACTGCATGAGAGATGCAGTGGCATGAGAAGACGAAAGACAAGATCAGAAACAAAAGATTGAAAAAAGATGAGCTAAACTAGGAAGCTAGATAAGACAAGAAAGAATGAAATGAGATCAATAAAATGAGCTGTTTGGATTATCCAACTCAAATGATCAAACGAATATCTACTTAGGAATCCCTAAAGAATATTTTTGTTTCATTTTAGTTTCCTCTTCATGTGTTTCAGCTGGCCAGCTGGCAGGCAGCTCCTCGGTGGAGATGTACAGGCAGGTTTTGCTGGCGGGGTGTCGTTGTGTGGAATTAGACGTGTGGAAAGGACGAACCGCTGAGGAGGAACCGGTCATAACCCACGGATTCACCATGACGTCAGAAATCTCTTTTAAGGTGTGCCCAGCTTTTTCCAGTGATTCAACTCAGTCGTTAGCGCGGGCTTTTGGTGGTGATCTGCTTTCATAAAATACAAAAAAGGATGTCATGTTTTCTTCTTGGAAACTATTAGTTCACACGTTTAAATGATGTTTTACTGTAAAAATATGATTTCACAGCTGAAAGTATTTGTTCCTCTGGTTATTTACAAAGATATAAACAGACGAAACAAAAAGGAAAATAATTTTCAGGGGAAAACAATCCTCAACACCTGGAAATCACTTTGTGCTTACTCACTGAGCAACGAGCATTTTTGTTTTATTTTCTAGGAGGTGATTGAAGCCATTGCAGAATGCGCCTTTAAGACCTCCCCTTTCCCTGTCATCCTCTCGTTTGAAAACCACGTAGACTCGTGAGACCTTTTAAACTTACGTTTACATTTTTTTATCAATACATGCAATCGGATTATTCATGAATTTGTCTTTCAGTTTGAAGCAGCAAGCTAAAATGGCTGAATACTGTCGAACTATATTTGGAGACGCACTTCTAATTGATCCTCTGGACAAATATCCTGTAAGAAGCAGAAACCCGCTGGATCGTTCCTCTGCGCGATGAAGATGACCTGAAGTTAATGCTGTGATTGTGTGTTTGCAGCTGGAGGCTGGCGTCCCCCTGCCCAGTCCTCAGGAGCTGATGGGCAAAATTCTCATCAAGAACAAGAAATCTCACAAACCCTCCAACAACACAGACACCAAGAGACTAATTGACCAACCTGCCAATCAGAGCAACGAACCGGCGTCTCCTAGCAACAACACGGGAGGTATGACACAAAGACAAAGAAATGTGTTCAGCTGCAACAATCAAAAGACAAAATGGACATTCATTTATTTTGCTGTTTGTCAGACAGCTGCAGGAAGCTGGAAAATGTCAAGTCAAGGAGCAGTGAGGGTTTAAATCAAACTGTTTTATTCTTTTTTTTTTTACATTCTTAAAATGTTTTTCATTCAGCAAACGTGTGTCCTCCTCACAAACATGAGTCACTGCTCATTTAAAGGAGGTAAATACAGTGGCTTGTCCCTCAACTTGATACCTGAGCTTGAATGAAATTAGAAGATTTTCTTTAAAAAAACGAAGCTGAAGATAAACTTGCACAGTTCAGGTCAACTTTATGTTAACGTAAGCCAAAGTGACACTTCGATGTCTCCACAATTATTCTGCATCTCATCAGGGATGCTTCAGTAATGAGCTGGACATCCCAAATGACATCAAAAGCTCTAAATACCAATTACACTGAAGCGTGCTGGGAAATTAAGCAGTCATATTGACATGTTTGGCGTGCAGATCCTGAGAACAGGTCTGGGACTGGAGATTCCAGACCTGTTAGGAGATCAGACTCTGTACTTAGATGTGACTTTAGGGCATTAATGTAGAGGCTTGTTTACAGATCTGAAGGGTTTTTTCTACATGTTACTGAGCCAACATTCATGAACTTTCAGTAACCACTATGCCTCTCCTTTCACGGCGTTTAACTCAGAACTTTATGCTTCCACTCGTTGAATGTTCTTGTCTAACCTGGAGGAGGCCACGGCATTGTCAGTTTGTAGAATCTGGGTAAATAAGACACTGTCTATAACTTTTCCTGCAGGTGGGAGAAAAGTTCAATCAAATATTTTTACACCTTTGTATGAGAAACGTATCATTTTGATTTTCCTAATATGAATAGCATCCTTGCTAACTGTGTTGAAAGTATAATAAGGTAACGGCTAAAATAAAATAATAAATAAATGTAGCTGGTAAAATACCCGACTGCTAATCATCTGGTTCCTCAAAAAAGCATTGAATTTTGGTATCTTAGGTGTGTTCTTGCTGTGTCGTGGTTCTAATTCCACGCTTTCGTTCTTTTTAAACACAGAAACAGTTTTGTTTACCTGTTTTGTAGCTACAGTTTCGCCGACGGCTGCCGGCTTCTGTAACTACAAAACAGGTAAACAAAACTGTTTCTGTGTTTAAAAAGAACGAAAGCATGGAATTGAGTTTTGGTGCTAACCCTCCCACTGTCTTATTGGGTGTGACCCCGCAAGGAAAGTTGACCATTGAGCAGGGTTGATGGTTTATCCCTTGAGGTCCACGTGGCAGGGGTGAGGAGTGAGCACCACCTCACCCCTGCCACGTGGACCTCAAGGGATAAACCATCAATCCTGCTCAGTGGTCAACTTTCCTTGCGGGGTCACCCAAAAAGGGTTAACACACTGTACAACTCAAAGTTAAAAATTATTAAAAGCTAGCGAAGGAGTATGTCTCCTGGTTTTAATTAAGTATTAAAATACCAGATTAAGTGTTCAGTTGAGCTCAATTGAATGAAAATTCCTCATGATCTGAACTCTGAACAGCATCCACAAGTACATTTACAATGTCTTAAACCAATTGTAAACATTATTTATTGACTGGTGTTTTCACCCAAAATAATTTGAGTGCCCTCTTGAACACACCTCAATTTGGTTTCTGAGTCAAAAAAATAAGAAAGATGTAAGACTGCTTTCAGAGGGGTTGGTGAACAAGTCATGGAGAAGCCTTGTCATAATTAAAGTGCAAGTCATCCCTGACCAGAGTTTAAAGCCTAGTTAATGCTTCTGCGTCAGCTCCACAAGGGAGAGACGCCAGAGGTGTGGACTCGAGTCACATGACTTTGACTCGAGTCAGACTCGAGTCATTATTTTAATAACTTCTGACTTGACTTGATGAAATCTATAAAGACTTACAATTTGACTCGGAGTTGAACGCCAATGACTTGCAAATTGAATCGACTTGCATCTGTTGACTTGATGATGACTTGAGCATATTTGATATTTTAGCACAAAAATGGCCCGACATGGACAAAAATCATGAATCATTCTTGGTTCTGGGTTTGATCTTGTTCTGCTAAACGCAGCAGCACTTTGTTTATAATCAGTTTCAGTTGCACTTCCTGCTTGTTTGAGCCAATCAATGAAGCTTTAAGAAGCTTTATTTCTGGAATTTATTTATTGTCATTGTCATTAAATTGAATTTTGACAGATGACTTGATTATGACGAAAATTCAAATTAAGGACTTGGACTTGACTTGGACTTCCACATCCTTGACTTTGGACTTGACTTGAATTTGTTTGTCTTTGACTTGGACTTGACTTGAGACTTGACTAGAAAGACTTGTGACTTACTTGTGACTTGCAAAGCAGTGACATGGTCACACCTCTGAGAGATGCACATGGACTGACAGAGGCCTTTTGCCTTTGGACTTCTCCGTCTCCTGGGGAGGTTTGAAAAGCAATTTCCCAACAGGACAACAAAGGGCGTATTGCTTTTCTGGGGTATCCGCTAATGTGTCCGGTCCAAGATAGAGCATTTACTATTGTGTATATATTGTGTTTTTGTATTTTAGAGAATTTTTAACACGGACGAATTTGTCCCTCCTTCTGGTCCACCTCTTCACGCGATCGCCACCTCTAAACCCGTGTTTCCCATCATTTCTGTCTGCAAATAAAACGCTTCCTGTGCATCTTTACTCCTCCTGTTAAGGGTGAATTATCGTTCATATTTTCAGAGTTGTTTCACAAGGTATTTTTCAAGCGGATCTGTGTCTGCTACTAGATATCTTCAGTTCTCTTTTATTTTTAGGACGTAATGGCGGGGCTGTTGACACATTTAAAGGAAGCTGCATCCTGGCCAATCACAAGCTTGTATACTGCGTTTGACTCGATGTCCGTCCTTGAGTGCCTTTTAGAGAGCCCTCACAATGGCAGATAGTTGTGTTGCATGTCTCCACACTGATGGAGACAGAGAAGCATAAATTAGGCTTTACTCCACCCAAACTTCCTGTTTAGGTTAGGGTTAGAGAAACGCTCCAAAAAAGACTCCAAAAGGAGGCGTCGCCTGGTGAACCAAGAGAAGTTGTGACCATTAGACGGCCATTTGTTTATTGATCCAAAACTTTGATTTGGGGGTAACTAGCTCTTTAAGATGAAGATAAATATTTTTATTTAAAATAGCAAGCAGATTTTGAACTTGATGCAAAAGTCTTATACGCCCCTATTTAGTGTGTAAATGTATGCAGTTTCTCTCAAATTTGTGTTTCTAACTAGTCACCAGCACAGAAAGCGATACGGTCTTTAAATTGTCAACAATGTGTGAGGAAAGTGAGACAGGGTTGGTTACCTAGGAAACTACCTTGTGACTAATTGGAGACCAAAAAGAAAAAAATCCAGGAGCAACATAACTGGAAATAAAATATGGATCATTTGCAAAGAAAATGTAAAATTAAGGAGCTTTGTGATGATATTGGAATTGTTACACAAGATTAAAATATCATAATTAATTTACAGCTTTGACATGTGCAAATACTAATAAATATTTTAAGCCTACACCTGTACTAATTCCAGATCACTTCTGAATTTTGACCAAGGAGAGGAGACGCCACAAAATGCATTTTAAATAAAAATCCATTTAAAATACAGTCATTCATTTCCATCATCACAGTCAGATGATTGTTTATTTATATAAATGTACAGACATCCAGATGATGGGGATGTATTTAATTTTAACAGAGATGGAGGCTGAGAGTGAGGAAGATGATGATGATGAAGATGATGATGGTAAAAAGGTCAGTGGTGATATTATCCGAAGCTGACAGAGAGTCACCCTCGCTGATGTCGGTCTTTGTTATCGTTCACACGTGTTGTGTGCCTTCACAGCTTTGCTGGTTTATCCTGCGTGCCGTTGTCACTGTCTGTCTCGTTGTAACATTTGTTGTTTTTGGCTGTGAACTGTACTTCATGTTTGATTTTTTATTTAGTTGTTTTTTATTCATCATTCTCCTGCTATTTCATGTATTTCTTTAGCTATGTTTTATTTGTTGTGATCCTTCCTTTTTCGCATCAAAGTTGAAATTCCAATCCAGAAGCTCTTGAATTCCCGAGCATGCATTTGTCACGATACCGCTCCACCACAGATTTATTTTGTAGGTTTTATTTGATGTTTTCAGCTGTGATGTTACTCCAGTTTGAGATGAAACTCGAGCTCCAGAGGTCTGTTGTGCTGTAGTACTTTGAGGTTTCCAACCTGAAGACATAAACAATTCAAGCTTTCAGAGAAATCACCAAAGGACATTGAGTAGACTTCATGTATCTGTCTCGAGATATAAAATATTTCATATAATAGTGTTTAAAATATGTATATAAATAAATCCTCTAGGATGTAACATAGATGTTCTTCTTCACTCCAGCTGAGTATGGCTCTAGAGTAATTACCTATTACAAATCATTTAAATAGAATAGAATAGCCATTGTAATCCCATAGTGGGGAAATTCACTCATGCATGCAGTACATACACTTAGCAAATAGAGAAAAAATTATACTGTTGCATTATGTAAGAATTTTCCAGTAAAATAATCACAAACCAATCTGATGTCTCATTCATGTTGAAAGGAAGGTTACACTGAAACAAATTTCATTCTCAGCCAAATGGAGAGTTTTCTTTTTCTAAAAAGGCAGACGAGGGATGTAGGTTCAGTCAGAGCTGTAGAGAGAGTTGCGACACTCCAATAGAGCTCCGGGAGTTGACGTCACTTCTCTCGGCATGCAACAGTTCAAATCGAAACGGCGCCATCTTGGCAGGTAGAAGCCGGCAGCTGGACTATTTGTTACTGTCAGAAAACGCAATCAGACAGGAAATATGGTAGATTCCTGTTGTGCCCCAGGATGCAGAACAGACACGGACGACATAAGGAATGAGCCATCTACAGGATTCCCCAAGATCCGGAGTGCCGCAAACGTTGGATCATTGTAGAAAAACGCGCTAGTGACCGGGCTAAAATGAAACTGTGGGATCCCGAGAGTAAAGGTTTTCGCTTATGCAGCGACCACTTCATATCAGGTACTTAAACCAACGTTTCCTCAACTGTGTATGGTGTTTATTTTAAATGCTTTTATTACAATTCTTAGTGGGCTTCCTAAACTAATTTTGGCGTGGCTTTTTCTGTCTTATTACTCATAGCAACAAGTAAACATCACGTAAAACGTTGCCTCGTGAGTTCTGCGTGCTGCCGTTTAGGTGTTTTATGATCACAGCAATTAACCGGCTAAGCTGTATTTAATTTTTAAGCAATGGTTGATCAATTGTCAGATCACACATAAAAAGCACTTTGGATTGCTATTATCTGTCTCACCGAGACAGATCTCAGACAGATCCTGAGACGCTCCTGCCTGACATATTTATTTTATTCACGGAAAAAACAATCAAACTAGTGATTTCTCTTGGCGTTCAGTTTATACATTTAAACAGCACAGCACTCTATTTAAACTACTTTCATGTAAATCTGTTATTTGTCCATTCATCCATCCATTTTCATCCGCGTATCCGGAGTCGGGTTGCGGGGGCAGTAGCGTTGAGAGGCCCAGACTTCCCTCTCTCCAGGGGTTCCCCGGCCAGGTCCGGTAAGAAGTCCGCTCCGACAGCTTCTGGCGTTTTTACAAAGCATCCCAGGGGCACGGTAAGGGTCGGAGATGTTTAGTCTATTTAATTTCTGACTATATAAAACAATTTCTTCAGTTTTAAAGAGTGAAGTGTTTGTTTAGATTCTTTTACCTGCCAATATGGCGTCTACTAACTGAGAGTCACGTGGGGTCTGGAGCTCTATTGACTTCTATGGAAAGAATGGAATGCAGAAGTCACGTGGTTCACGTAGCTTCGAATAGTTCCAAACAGCCCCGCTGCTGCATTGACTGCAGTTCATTTTCGGCGTTTCGGAAGCATTTTCTCCGGTAAGTTGATGACATCTCATCATTTTGTTGCATTGTGAAGCGTTAGCTAAGTTAACCGCTTCGTACCAAAATAAGCCAACAATGATATTTTATGTTGCCAGTTTTAGCTAGATAACCTTTAATGAGCTAACTGTGTGCAGCTTGTTGATTGTGAGAAGGGGGACGAGCTGTAGACGGGTTTCTTTCAGCTTGTTTGATTCTACGTTTTAAAAATATTCCCCACAGTTTGACATAGTTTATAAACTTTTTACATTATTAGTTTTATTTGGGATTTTTGTACAACATGTTGCTGGTTGCTGTATCAACACGAACATGCATGAGAAATGGAAGCACAAATGGAGACCAATAATAAAGAAAATGTGATTGTGAAGACAAGTAATTATTTAATATTTTTCAGGTAATAACACTGACTGCAACGAACTGCTGAAGCATGAGACAAACAGCATTATGAACGTAAGAAGATATGTTGTTCTGTTTTGTGGACTCAAGTAATAAGAATAGAATTACAATATTTCAAGAACAGTTGTCAAACAATTACTTTTAAAAATGAGACATTTTCCATAAAACTGCTCATTTCCACTTGCTTTATAATATTAGCATTTGCAATTTTGTTATTAAGGAATGACAAGAAATAAGAATTAACAATAACATAACTATCAATAAATAAATGTCAAAGAGTTACTAAAACAAAAATCTTATGTAACCATTAAAGGTTAAACTGTGTTGTGTGTCCATCTTCATGTTTTCGTAGTGGCTGAGCGGAGAGCTGACCAGGAACAACGGTGGTGGCAAAACCCAGTTGGGTCTGTGATGGAGTGATGCACGCCTGAAGTGATTGCCATCTCATCCACAGTAAGCACACACTCTCTTTCCATCTCTGTCAGATTTTTAACCTTCAAACTGAGCATGTCACACACCTCTCCTAACACACCTGGTTCCAGTTAATGGGCTGCATTTGTCTGTGCAGGGTTCCAACATCAGGCAGAGGGATACTCGTGTCCTGAAGAAACCTGTAGCCTGTTGAACCCACTGAAAAACAGAGTTGTACAGCCTATTTGATTGTCTGTTTACTCCATTTAATGCCTCTTGTGTTTGTCATGACAATTGCCTTCAATTGATCTTTAGTAAAAAATTGGCCTATTTTTTTTCCATGTTGAAAACTTTCTTTCACCGGACTGAATTAATTTTTGTCTGTGTTTTACGTGCCCCTTCCAAGCTCCTAATGTGTTCTTTTTGACTTTCTGTTTCCTCCCTTAGGTTTTCCAGCTGGGTTCCCTGGTTGCATAGCCTTTTCCTTTCTCCTCCTGGCCCTGACGCCGGCTCCTCATGGCTTCCTGGGATGTCCCTCTCTCCTGATACCATCTCATGTCTCTCCTCACTTTCCCTCACCTCATTTGCCGCACTGCTGCTGCTTTCCTCATTCTCTGTAATTATAATGACACTGTTAGAATAGAAATTTTTAAAAATAAAATAAAGACAAATGAAAGATTCGTATTACAGTTAACTTGAGTACAATATGTGTGGTTGCTGGTCAGTGGATCAACATGCAGTGGTTCTGCTGTGCTTCACTGCAGGATCCGTCCTCCTCCTTGGTTCAGGGCGATGAACAAACACAGCATCAGCCCTGAGTCTCACCTTGCCTTGTCTAAGCTTAGTAAACTGTCCCTCCTCAAAATATGCCTATAGAGTGGTGTATTAGTTTATTTCCTGCCACATTTAACAGTTTAATTGCAGCCTTGTGCAGTTGAGAGCAAAACATGCAGAGCCTTGATAGAAAACATTGGAGAGTGCACATTAAACTCACTGCACACAGCTTTTTGTTATTGTGATCTCTGGTCATGGTGAGGTTGCTCCTGCTGACTTAAGCTAACCATTTTGTCTCTGCATCTTTGGGTAAGCCATAATTCTGATTCCTCCCTCAGACCTATTGCTACATCCATATGCAGTGCAGCCAACCATGTAAGATAATCAACCGATAAATGTATTATTAAAATATAGAAATATTGAACAAAGCCAAAAATATAGAGATGTAAAATTACATTTTAAAATTTTATCCAACCATAAAATTTGTAATTTCAAATTTTAACCCTCAGACAAATTTTATGTTAATAATTATCTAAATAAAGTTATTCACAAGAGTTTCATTAGGTCTTGAGTACACTGCTCATAATTAATGATTCAGCTTATTTGCACATATGTAATGACCAAACGTAATGTGGTTTGTAGAAAATGTTTGTGTTGCCTAGCAACAGCCTTGTCTGAGTCTCCATTTCGTGTTGGGACTATTTGTGTTGGCGGAGCCTGATAAATGATTAAATAAATGAACAAATCATAATATGTTGTTGCTTATTGTTGTTATAAAAATAAAATGAGCAGGTAGAACTGTTGTATAAAAGCAATATCACACTCGATGTCATGCGTTGTTGCTGAATATCAGCACTGGTTGTGATTATCTACGGCACGAGGCCGTAGGCCGAGTGCCTACGACCGAGTCACACCAGTGCTGATATTCAGCAACAACGCACTCCCTCTCGTGTGATATTGCTTAATTAGATCGAAAATGTCCTGTATTTGATGTAGCACTTTCTAGGGTTCTTCAACCCCCCAAGGCACTTTACAACACAATCAGTCATTCACCCACACACACACACAATCATACTGTGGTGGTGATGAGCTACATCATCGCCACAGCTGCCCTGGAGCACAGTGGCAGAGGCGAGGCTGTCGAACACTGGTGCCACCGATCCCACCGACCACCACCAGCATGCGAGGAGTGTTAAGTGTCTTGCCCAAGAACACGACTGCGACAGATGGGGCTTTAACCTACAACCCTCTGGTTTCAGGGCGGGCCTCTGCTTCTGTCTCTTAGATGTTGAAATGTGACTCCTTTGCTACTTCTACACAAACATTTAGCTCAGTGTCTGTTTCAAAAACTTTCTTTAGATGTGGCAGCCATCTTGAATTGGATTGATTTTCAACATGAACCAGTAGACCACATAAAACTCAGACAAAAACAGTTTTGCCCACCTTCCACCTTTTGATGGTTCGTTATCCACAGAGGAATGATGCAGTTTGAGTTGTGTCCATGTGTTTGTTTTCTGAAGTCTACCAAGTTGTCTTCCAGTTCAACTGTGTTCATGCTGTTTTTGAGTCAGGAACAAAACATAAATTTCTTCCCCATGTGTTGTTTTATATGTGAGTTTCTGTCAGCTCAGAGCATGTTTTTATGTTTGTAAAGATGTGTTTTTGAAAGACCTTTAGCTGGTATGTAAAGCACATTTTCTGTTTATTTAAGGGCTCTGCAGAGCGGGAGGCAGTGGCTACAGAGGAAATGTCAACTCTGGTAAACTACGTCCAGCCAACCAAGTTCAACTCCTTCGAAGCGTCAAAAAGTAAGACCAGAACTTCAGGAATCTGCTGCCTTGTTGTGGTCCTCACTGATGCTGTTTGAGATCTCCATCTTTGTACACTGCCCAGCCAAAAAAACATTGCCACTAAAGAAAAGTCACACAATCTAATATTTTGTTGGACAGCCTTTAGCTTAGATTACAGCACACACTTCTGTAGTGTCACAAGACTTCTTTTCATCCTGTAGTGCATTAATGTTTCACAAAGATCTTGCATTGATGATGGTAGGGTCTGATCGCTGCACAAAGCCTTCTCCAGCACATCCCAAATATTCTCATTGGGGTTAAGGTCTGGACTTTGCGGTGGCCAATCCATGTGTGAAAATGATGACTCATGCTCCCTGAACCACTCTTTCACTATCTGAGCCCGATGAATTCTGGCATTCTCATCTTGGAACATACCCGTGCCATCAGGGAAGATGGAATAACCTGGTCATTCAATATATTCTGGTAGTCAGCTGACCTCATTCTTGAAGCACATCCTGTTGCTGAACCTAGACCTGACCAACTACAGCAACCCCAGATCATAGCACTGCCCCCACAGGCATTTGGCACTAGGCATGATGGGTGCATCATGTCATCTGCCTCTCTTCTTACCCTGATGCACCATCACTCTGGAACAGGGTCCATCTGGACTCATCAGACCAGTTTTTAATAATGCGTTGGACAGTTCTTAACCCAAGTTTAGTCGTTTCTGCATCTCCTTAGATGTTTTCTCTGCTTGACCCTTCTCTAACAGACTAACATCTTTTCCACAACCACCCGATGTGTCTTTTCACATGGTTGCTTAAGAAATGAGAAGCACCTCATTGCACCAGTTGAGGTTAAATAACTTTTTGCAGCTGAAAGAGAATCACTCATGCAGTAATTATCCAATAGGAAGCTCCTACCTGTTTGCTTAGTTAAATCCAGGCAGTGACTTATTTTTTTTTTGACCGGGCAGTGTATATCTATCTCTGCTATTGTGCCATGACTCCATGTTATGCCTCAAAGCTTTGCCGAGTCTGGTCCAATTTAATCAGATCTGCTAATCTCTACACAAGATGAGAGATTATTTGAGGCCCTGTTTTTAGTCTAAAGCTGGGATGTGATGTAACCAAATAATTGCTCAGAAATGTGCGTGTGTGTGTGTGTGTGTGTGTGTGTGTGTGTTTGTGTGTGTGTGTGTGTGTGTGTGTGTGTGTGTGTGTGTGTGTGTGTGTGTGTGTGTGTGTGTGTGTGTGTGTGTGTGTGTGTGTGTGTGTGTGTGTGTGTGTGTGTGTGTGTGTGTGTGTGTGTGTGTAGAGGCAGCCCGCTGTTACCACATGTCGTCTTTTGTGGAGACCAAAGCTTTGGAGCACCTCACAAAGTCACCAGTGGAGTTTGTCGAGTATCCTTGGCAACAGATACTACAGATGCAGAATGCCATGGCAACCACTTCTATACTCTGTGTTCCTCTTCCTCTGAATGCCTCTTTTTTGTTTAAATGTCAGAAATCTGTGTGAGTCACCGAGCAACTTTGAAATCAATTTCTGTTGGGGAAGTCTGGGTATTGGGAAGTCTGGGTACTGGTAAGTCTGGGTATTGGTAAGTCTGGGTATTTGTGTCGGTCCGCTCTGAAGGCATTTTAAAGGCCCTGGGTCCACAGCTGAAAGGTTTCCATGAGGCTGTTCAAAAACAGGCTGACTGATTAGTCAAGGCATTTGTAATAGTACAGTTAATTTATAGTTCTATACTTCCTGGAGGAGAGAAGCCAAAGTGGTCTTGTTTTGATTTAGAAAAGCAGAAGCTCTGGATGTTTTGTCTCAAAACACATTTCAAGAGATGTTGGTCCATATTTACGGTGCCCGTCTGGTGACATTGAGGGGAAAAAAAGTAACTTGGGGCCACAATATACTTAATGCGTGCCCATGAGTTACTTTTTTCCCCCCTCAAACTCACCAGACAGGCACCCTACATATTGACATGATAGCATCACACAGTTGCTGCAGATTTGTCGGCTGCACATCCATGATGCTGTAACTTCCAAAAGGGTCAATTTTCACCTATATATTGACCAACATAGTGACCTTTCATCTACAGCATAAATCCACTTTCTGTTTGGCCTTCTAAATCCAGAAGGTTCTGTTCAGTGTGTGTAGCTGACATTCCATGAAGACAAAACATTCAAGCAAACATTCTCTCCCAAGGTTCTTGCACTCACTGAGTGTACGGCAGATGTCAACATTATTCACTCTGAATAAGAGAAGACTCCACGATTTTATAGTTATAAGTTGAATAATCGTGATGTATGAACAAGATGTTTAAATCAAATGTTTGAATAATCTGTGCTTAAATCAATGAATTTGAAATGATAATTGTTCTTACAATGATCCATTTATATCACAAATCACTATATGTTTGATTTAACAAGTTAATCATTGTTTACACTCATATACATTGCAATAAGATACATTTCAAGGTTAAAAACATTTTTGTATCTGAAGGAAGGCGTGGCTTTCTGAGGGATGTTGGTGAATTCTCAGAAACGTGTCGAATTCTGATTTGCCAAACTTGGCTAGAAATCATAACAAAGTAGTTTAATAAAACGAGAATTACTTCCCGAGTTATTCAGTTTCCAGCTGACTCCCCAATTCGGCTAAATTGGGAAAGAAGCATTTTTGAAACAATCTCCTTTGACCTTAAGTCAAAACCTTTCTGCAACGCTGCAAGTGATTACAGACACAACAGCTCTTTTCAGAGCTACTTCAACCCTCAGACATCCACCTTGGACACCTAACCTGCAGACCCTGGGTTGCATCTCATGGCCGGGGAAGCTGAACTCAGAGGAAGCTACTAATCTCTGAGTATTGTGGTTTCGACATCCGGTGACCTCACCACCCTGAGCAACTCATACAAGGGTATCGTAAGCCTGCATACTGGTGTCTGATGAGGGTTTTATCAATAACTAACTCTCTAATTTAAAACAAACAACAAATTCTTTTACACCTAGATTTCACAATTTCTCTCAGATACAAAGAACTTTTGTACTTTTGTACTTTGTACTTTTGTTTTCTGCTTGTGTGTAACTCTGATCAGAGGAAACTCTGGCGTCGCTCAGAGCTAAACTCATAACCCAGTCTGATCACCTGCGGTTGAAAATTGCCCAAAGCAAATATCAGGCACAAAATAGCCATTTTTGGTTAATATTCCAGACGTAACAAGTCTGAAGATGTGATTGTAGTCTGTGGACACGTCACAGAAGCGCACATTTACTATTCCCATCATTGTTAAGCTTACGATAGCTTTCCAAATCCGTAAGGAATAGCGGTCACAACGTAAATTCCGTGAAACTATTGCCATACTGACAATTACGAGAGCCTATGAAAAGGAATGCCGTATGTCGAAGGGTTAATTTTCCTAGTGAATTTCAGCCGATGTTCTGGTACCATCCAGATCCAGCCAACGTTCCGAGGCTAAATAGTATTGCTAACGTTGAGCACAGAAGATAACACTATTGAAGCTCCTTCGGGGGGGAAGGTGGTTGACAAGGAATTTAAATTGAGCCCACAGTTTCTAAGTTAAACACATCTCTTTTAACAATGATAGTTTCTGCATCTTTACTGTTCCCCTGCTTCAGCCCCATAGACTGTAAATACGTTCAGCCCTCTCCCCCCTCCCCCGTGCAGCGGCAAACTCACTGATGCGCCTGCAGCCTCTCAGAGTTCCTGCTGCTTTAAACATTAAAATAATTATTTAATTTTCTGTTCCTCACTTCTGATTACCTTCAATGGTGTCTGTTTGTTGCAACCACCAGGTACAAAAACTAACTTGTTTTTATTTGACTATTTTTCTGTCCTGTCTGTTTATTATCTTCCTGCATCTCCTCTCAATCCTAAAGAAAAACTGCTACCTGGCTTCATATATATTCACCTTATGAGTTACCTTTGAACTGCAGTTCAAAAAGATCTACCGACCGCAAAAATAGCAGAGTGTGTGCCGCGCGCTGACCGCACCAGTGTGGTGAAGTCACCGGAGGACGAAACAGGTGATGCTCTCTGCAGCAGCAGCAAAACGCATCAGGCACAAATAAAAGACAGAAAGCATAAAAGGATATGAGCCGACATAAACAATCGTGTGTTAAGTTTGTTTTTGAGGTGGCGACACTTTGATAATGTTACTGTGGCCATGCTCAGGACGCATCTGTCTGGAGCGCGTCAACGATCAGAGCTCTGCGCCTCTCAGCTCAAAATAATCCCCAGAGAGTCCACATAGATAATGTAATATAAGTAGAACCAGGATCGTTTTTGGACTCCCCCTGGGTGTGTTGAGAGCTTCCAGGAGCTCCCTTTAGCTCACCTGTAATTCAAATCCTGCGTATAGCACAAGTTTGTCATGTGAGTTGCCGGACCCTATCAGATAGTTGCCGGAATGGTCCTTTAAAAAAATTGTTCCCGGATCTTGTTCTGGCAAGATCAGGCTCAAAATAAGCACTGCCTGACTCTGTCTGGATTAATACGAAGTGTGTTTATGGTCCCTGAATAAGCAAAGAACCCTAGAATCTTCTGATTAAACATTCAAAGATCAATCAGATTGATATTTCATATTTATATGGAATATCACATCTTATTGGTCATAATTAATACGAATGCAAATCTCCCGTTCCACCACATCCCAAAGGTGCTCTACTGGTTTGAGATCTGGTGGATGGGGAGGCCATTTGAGTACAGTGAACTCATTTTCATGTTCATAAACTAGTCTGAGATGACTGGAGCTTTATGACATGGCGCATTATCCTGCTGGAAGTAGCCACCAGAAGATTGGTACACCGTGGTCATAAAGGGATGGACATGGTCAGCAACACCACTCAGGTAGGCTGTGGAGTTGCAACGATCATCAGTTAGTACTGAGGTGCCCAAAGTGTCGAGAAAATGTCCCCCACACCATCACACCACCACCACCAGCCTGAACCGTTATCACAAGGCAGGATGGCTTTCATGTTGTTGGCCCCAAATTCTGACCCTACCATCCAAACCATACCACCCTACCTCCTGACCTCTAGCATCAATAAGGCTTTTTCGCCCACAGAACTGTCACTCACTGGATGTTTTCCCCTTTTTCAGACCCTTCTCTGTAAACCCTAGAGATGGTTGTGCGTGACAATCCCAGAAGAACAGCAGTTTCTGAAGTACTCGGACCAGCCCATCCGGCACCAAGAACCATGCCACATTCAAAGTCACTTAAATCTCCTTTCCTCTCCATTCTGAAGCCGGTTTGAACTGTAGCGGATCGTCTTGACCATGTCAACATTCCTAAATGCATTGAGTTGCCACCATGTGATTGGCTGGTTAGCCGTTTCCATTAGCAAGCAGTTGGACAGGTGTAACCAATAAAGTGGCCAGTGAGTGTATGTCTTCAGGAGCATAAGAAAGTCTGTACATATCTTTAACATAATTTTGACAGATATAACAAATCCCAGCTGAGTCGCATTTACCCAAAGGGAACCAGAGTGGACTCATCAAATTTTATGCCTCAACTCTTCTGGAATGCTGGATGTCAACTGGTGGCTCTCAATTACCAAACTATTGGTAAAAATACATAGATGTGTGAGAAAGCAGTGTGGAAACAGAGCAGTCGTGAAAATGTTTGTGCTGAATTTCCTGTTTCAGATTTATCCATGCAGCTGAACCTCTTCATGTTCGAGTACAACGGTCAGAGTGGCTACAGGCTGAAACCAGAGTTCATGAGGCGTCCAGACAAACACTTTGATCCTTTCACAGAAAACACAGTGGACGGCATCGTAGCTAACACTCTGTCTGTGAAGGTGCTTGATTTTAATAAAACTCAGAAAGTAACCATTAGATGGACATCTTCAGCTGATTCACTTTCAGAGTTAATTTGATTTAAGATCACCACCACAGCGAATGAAAATTAACAAATACAAAACATGCAGGACACGGTTGATGGTTAAATGCAATGTTTGGTTTACCTGTTTATTTGTGTTAGGTGATTTCTGGCCAGTTTCTAACTGAACGGAAGGTGGGGGTGTATGTGGAGGTGGAGATGTTTGGACTTCCTGCAGACACCAGGAGGAAGGCTCTGAAAACCAAAACCTCCCAAAACAACAACGCCATCAACCCAGTGTGGGACGAAGAGCCCATCGTCTTCAAGAAGGTGAGAAGGGAAAGTTCTAATTGAACCAGATGTTCCCATCAGTGGGGTGACATCATCTCTCCTGCAGGTAATTCTTCCCACTCTGGCCTGTCTGAGAATTGCTGCATTTGAGGAAGGAGGGAAGTTTATAGGCCATCGAATTATCCCCGTGTCTGCCATCAGACCAGGTAGGCAGCTGATGTATTGTCTCTCTTCGTTGGTTGTCATACCAGAAAATGTCCTACACATAATCTTGGAGGGCGTTCTTTTCCTCTTTTGGTGATGGAGTCTTTAAATCCGCTGATAAATTTAACACATTATTCAGACGATGACAGTCACTTCCTGAGGAACACATCTTGGCTCCCACTGTGTAAAAACCCACTCAGCTTCCAAAGACATGATGTTGTTTTGACAGCTTGAATTGTTGTTGGTTTTTTTTTTGTAATTTGACTCAGAGTTAGAACCATCTGCATCTCTTCCTTGGCAGGTTTATATTATAGAGTTTTCTTCCTAAATAACCAGGTAAGCGGATGTTTTTCTGCAGGTTATCGTTACATCGGTTTGAGGAACGAGAAAAATCAGTGTCTAATTTTGCCGGCGGTTTTTGTCTACATTGAAGTCAAAGACTACGTCCCAGATACCTTTGCAGGTAAAAGCTAATCGGAACGTTAATCTTGGAAATGTTATCACGATAAAAAATTTACTTGTTTGATCGATTTTATTCAACTGAATTGCATTTAAAAAATGATTAACAAAGCCTGGGAGAAATTTGAGATAAGACTGCAAATATTCACGCAAAAGTTATTTATTAATTAAAAGCTTCAGCAACAATGACTTTTTCAAGCGCTTTGATTATTTATCCTGCTGTCATTTTTTTAAATTCTGCACTAGAAATGTACAATTTATTCAAATTCCTACGCACACAAATTCTCTGTGGGTCTTTGGCGCCACCTACAGTAGATTTGTAGAAAACACTACATGATTAGTACATTTTTTATTTTAAAGCAGCTGCACACACTTCTTTTTATTTACATTTTAAGCTTTTTAGTTTCAAACTAATATTTTCAAGCTTGTGCACTACTAGACAAGCTTTCACATGTTTTTTATTTGTATCCAGATGTGATTGAAGCTCTGTCCAACCCGATCCGATATGTGAACTTGCTGGAGCAGAGATCCAAACAGCTGGCAGCTCTGACTCTGGACGACGTGGAGGAGGAGACGCAGACGGAGGTGAGGACCTGCCTCTGATCCCACGGCTTTTAAATTTTAACCCCTTTAACCTGAACAGACAGATGACTGTGCTGACATTCAGGATGAGACTGAAAACGGAGCAGAGAGGAAAAACGATCTCAAACAAGTTCCCCTGGAAAACGGACTCAGTCCCACATCTGGTCCAGCAGGCCACACCCCCGTTGCCACAACACCCAAAGCCTCTGCAGCCAATCAGCAAGCAGCAGCAACAGGTAGCTGCATCACACTCCTCTGCAGCTTCTGTGGATATTTTTATTTTTGCATTAAAATTTATTGTTTCTGGTTTCAGATGTTTCCAAACCAGCAGCGAAGACTGAAGATCTGGTTTTGAGCGTTTTGATTGGTAAATATTTAACTACAAAAAGACTTTAGGTTCACATTCAACTACCCAAAGCTGGAATTTACTGTCTGGTGGCAGATATTCCAGCATGCACCTTGGAGAGCCTGCAGCAGTCCAAGGTTTACCAGAAGGAGCAGAGACGCCAGTTTAAAGAGCTGAAGGAGCTGGTGAGGAGGCACCAGAAGAAAACCTCTGAGCTTCTCCGAGAGTTCAGCAACAAGTACAAGAAGGCAGCGAGGCAGTGCAGCAAGAGCAGGTGTTTCATGTCTCACCGTTTCACTGAGAAGATTACAAAAGGATGTCAACATAAACCCTGGGTCGAACTAGAACAACGGTGGGTTTGATCTCAGGATGTGTGTGTTTGTTAGGGGGTTGTGTTCTGAAAGTGAGAAAGACGAGCGTCTTCAGCAGCTGAAAGATGAGCAGCAGCAGCAGCTTCTGACCCTGAGGCAGGAACAGTACTACAGTCAGAAGTATCTACAGAGAGAACACATTAAAACGGTAACACGAGGCACATTTAGATCATACACCCACCAAGTTCACTACTGATTATGTTGGCTGTTCTTTGTTTCCATCAGCTGACTGAGAGACTGACTACTCTGGCTGAGGAGAGTCACAACGCTCAGATGAAGAAACTCAAAGACATCTGTGACAAGTAAGGGCCAGGATTGGGGCACCCCTGGTCTAGACACTCTCCATTGTAACCTCAGCAGGTCTAACACTGGTGCTAACAATTTTAGATTGAGCCAATCACAGCATCATATATTTGTAAAGCGATGTAGGGCAGGCTTAGCACCAGAGCTGCAACGAATAAAAACTGCAAAGATGGCGGCGGCTCAGAAACGGCGCTCGTTTGATACAGTTTTGGCATCAACTTTGGAAGATTTACACTTGGGCTTTTCTTTGAGAAATGAGCAGATAAATGTACCCAAGTCATTTATTTAAAAAAAAAAAGGTTGTTTTGCTGCTTCTTTGACAGTGGACTGTCCCACTGACTGATTTTTGTAGAGAGCAGTACGTCACGTTGTTCATTGCTCTGACTGGTCCTCGTGATGTTGGTTTGCATGCAGTGACAGTTTGAGAGATAACCGTAACTAACTGATCTGTCTATGGGTTGTGGCCAGATTATACGTTTACATCCGTAGGGTGGCTGCCTGGCTAACACATTCTAAAGAGTTTCAAGAACACATAAACATGGCCCTTGCAGGCCTCACTTGGTTAAGGTCAGAGGTCATGATTCAACAGTGAGGGTAAACCTACTGACAAATACGCGTCTCACGGTTCACAAAACACATCTTGTTGATGTTACTGGCCTCTGCGTGAATATTCTGTAGACCAACAGATTAAATGTGTAACTTGGAAGGCGTTCCCTGTGTTTCATCAGGAGTAAAACTAATACTAAAACATCACATCAACAGTCAAACATGGTGGTGGTATTGTGATGGTTTGAGGCTGCTCTGCTGGACCACTTTCTATAATCAATGGAAGCATAAATTCTGCTCTCTAGCAGAACATCCTGAAGGCGATCATCTGATCTTTGACCTTATGCAGGCTCTCCAGTGTGTCTTGATGTAAACAATTCTGTAAAGGAGGATGGAACAGAAAATCCTCCACAGTGACATGAGCGACTCAGAACCAGGTATTGTAAAGCTTTGCTGCAGTTGTCTCTAGGACGGCACAAGCAGTGATCAGTTACTTTTTCATACAAGACCAGGATGGTTTGGACAAGTTCATTCCCTTAATAAATTCACAGTTCTAGTAACTGAATTTTGTGTTTACTTCTGTGTCTGATAACCTTGCATTGAAAGGTCTTCGCTGATCGGAAACATTTGTGTGTGACCAAAAAGTAAAACAATTGTGATGAGTCAAATGCTTTTTCGCAGCAACAGATTTTCATCCAAGTTAACCATTTTTAGCTTTTTTTCTCCTGGTGCTGCAGAGAGAAAAAGGAGCTGAAGAGGCTAATGGATCGAAGAAGAACTGAGAAGATCAACCAGGCAAAGACTAAAGAGAAACATCTGGCTGAAGAGTAAAATCAACAGACACACATGCACCGCTTTTACTTCACCCCAAACATGTTCTGCTGCATATTAGTTTACTTCATGTTCCATTCAGTTAATCATGTCAGAAGGAAATGCGTGTTTATTTTTCTGTGTCCCAGAGAGAAGAATGAGATCAACAAATCCTACGTCAATGAAGTGGTTCAGAACATTAAACGGGTGAGCAGCAGGCTTGGCATCCAGATTTTAGGTGTTGATTTTTTTCTCTGAACATAAAACTGTCTTCAGCTGGAGGAGACTCAGACGAAACGCCACGATCAGCTGGCAGAGCAGCACAACGAGCTCCTGCAGGAGATACAGGACCAGAAACCAAAGGTGAATTACAGTGATCCTTGTTTATCACGGGGCTTACTTTCTAAAAAAAATGACGGGTACCTGCAAAAGTCGCCAGCTGTATTTTTTTTTAAACACTTATTATGAATGTTTAAGGCTGTAAAACCCCTCACTACACATTTTATACACTTTTCTCAGACAGGCACTTCTCTTGTTTAAACACTCTTAGTGCCTTAATCATCACACAGAGCACAATGTGCTGTAAATTTTAAAAAAAGGATAGAAAATTCTGGTAAATGTAAGAATTTTTTTCAGATGTATTCACTAGTTTTCCCTCAACTAATTAAATGAAGTGAGCTGCCTGAATGTTTTTCCTCACAAAAACACAGCTAGATCACTGACCACTGATTATTACAGCTGCAGCAGCACCACAACAACAAAACAACCAGATCTGGGTCCGGCATTCCACTCCTCTCCTGCCCCTGCGCTGCTAGCACTGTAACACTGAAAACCAGGACAGACCTTGGATGTGTACTCACCAAGCAAAGACTTTTCAGATGGTCACATTTAACGCTTTTCCTCTCAGCCGCGGACATTTTCTTGTTTCAGACATAAAAACTTCAACTATTACCGTCATACATGGTTACTGCTAGCTTGTTCAAACAGCCCCCTGTCCTGTTGCTCATCTGTCTTTTGCACAATGATCAGATTGTGTGTGGATGTGATTCCAAGTCCAAACTCTAGTTGTGATAATGAGCCAAATAATATTTTCCAGAGTGAAATGTTGAGCGCGCATGTTGGACTAAGGCCTAATACATACTTCTCCATCCGCATTGGCAGGGAGCTGTACATATCGGTATGTGTCGATGGTAGGGAGATACGCAACGCCATTATTGGTAATGGCTCACTGATCTGTGTGATGGAGTGATGAGTGTTTTTAATCCAAGCATTAGGCTCATTTTAATGGCTTTTACCATCTTTTAAACCATTTCCACTGTACACTTTTATATCTTTAGTGTTGAATGTTTTATTGTGACTAGTGTGGTACATGATACTAGTTCTGCAGTTTAGTTTATATTATTTCTGTTTTGCCCTCCTCTGGCCGCCCACGCTCTCCCCAAAACTGGTTGCCACTCACCTGTAGTTAACTAGCTCTAGTTTGGGCAGTTTTTTCCATAATCCCTGCCCACCACTAGTCACCTGCCACTTAGTTTATTGTAATTCTGTTGGTTTTCTAGCTTTAGTATTTCATGTTTAATTGGAATCCTGTTGTTCGTTTTTTATTTTTGTTTTGTCTGTGAACCACTTTGTGTGTCTGTGAAACACAAGTCATTCCAACAGTCTGATTAATTCAAAATGATTAACAAGTTGAAATTTGACAATTTTTAATGTTCTTTTAAAAAAGTAACTAAAACTAGTATGCTGCAGAACAGGACAGCATGACTAATATAGCACAAAGTTGGCATTTTCTTCACAAAACTCCTCAAAAAGCTGCTCACTTAGTGACAGGAGGACTGCCTGCACTTAGCTAGGTAAGATGGTTTGCTGCTACATCAATCAAACTTTATTTATATAGCACTTAATCATGCAATACATGCAACTCAAAGTGCTTAACAAATTCAAAAGGCCCTGCAGACCCACATTTTCTCCCATCCCCAGAATTTTAAAAACAGTCTGACAATAAAAACCCTTCACAACACTCCTCCTCCAGCACACGCACACATGTGCCACTGCATACAGTAAACAACTAAAGAGAGTAAATAAAACAGCATTACAACTAGTGGTGGAGTGGGACTGAAGTAACCAGTTTGGGGAAGGCGTAAGTGGCCAGAGGGGCTAAACAGAAATAGTATAAACCAAAAACAAACAGAAATGTAGTACTTGAGTAGGTAGAAAGGCCAAGAATGAGTTACTAAGTGTGTCACGATGTGTGGCTGGAGATGGTGGACCATGTGTGTTGGTGGGTTCCGGAGGCAGAAGAGCAGGCACGGAGAACGTAAAAACGAATTTAATTACAGAACGGGAACGGCAGGAACAAACACAACGGTGACAACAAACAACAATGATCTGACGAAGGACAGAAGCAAAACATGTGGTATAAATACACGAGGCTGATTGGGAACACATGGGCAGGTTAACGCGGGACAGGTGAAAACAATATGGACTAATCGTGGCAGGAGAGAGACACAGTCAAGAGGGAAGGGGCAGAACGTGACAGTACCCCCCCCCCCTCAAGGGGCGGATACCAGACGCCCACAAGGCCACACAACACTCGGGACTCGAAGACTTGACTGGGGACTCGAAGACTTGACTGGGGACTCGAAGACTTGACTGGGGACTCGAATACACTCGGACTCGGGACACTTGGACTCGGAGGACTCGGGGAACTGGGACACGTGGAATCGGGACACAGGAACACTTGACTTGGGGCTGACTGGAACACGGGGCACAGGAACACTTGACTCGGGACACGTAGACTCAGGAACTCGGACACTCGGATACTGGAAACTCGAGCACTGGGTCGGCAGAGCAGGGGCCTCTGATATAGGCGGCACAACTCTGGCTTCTGAGGGCTCTTTGAGTTCAGTCCTGGATGGCAGAGCAGGGGCCTCTGAATTAGGCGGCACAACTCTGGTCCTTGTGAGTTCATGAGTTCTGGTTTGGGCTGCAGTAGCAGGATGCTGAAAAAGGCTGCAGCCAGAAGGACCTGCAGGCGTAGGCCCCGCAGGCGTGGACCAGGAAGTGGGTGGGACTGCAGGAGCGACGTGAGGAAGCCCAGCTCGGCGGCAGGTACTCGACATCTGGTCGGAGCAGGTGCACTTCCCGATTTGCTGGGTCATCGGCGGAGGCTCGGGTGAAGGGAAGCAGGAAAAGAGCAGGAAGACCAGCCCTACCACTCCGAAGAACGCTGGCGTGCACAGGGGTGTTTGTCTCACCAAAACTCCAGGATCCGCAGCTTCCGTGGGAAAAAACAGGACGGGGCGAAACAGCAGGAGAGGAGAAATAATTCCGACCACCCCGAAACAGCTAGGATGCGCCAGAATCACCCAGAGGGCTCGACCACCCCGAGAACAGGTAGGATGCGCCGAGATACACAACTCCAGGCCGGAATCTCCCTCCGCTGAAAAAGAGAAAAAGAAAAAATAATCCTCCAAAAAACAGATGGTAGCTCACCACAGGTCCAGGTTGGTCAGATCATTCTGTCACAATGTGTGGCTGGAGATGGTGGACCATGTGTGGTGGTGGGATCCGGAGGCAGAAGAGCAGGCACGGAGAACGTAAAAACGAATCTAATTACAGAACGGGAACGGCAGGAACAAACACAACGGTGACAACAAACAACAATGATCTGACGAAGGAACTGGAGCAAAACATGTGGTATAAATACACGAGGCTGATTGGGAACACATGGGCAGGTTAACGCGGGACAGGTGAAAACAATATGGACTAATCGGGGCAGGAGAGAGACACAGTCAAGAGGGAAAGGGCAGATCGTGACAAAGTGTATGAGGCATTGAGTAAATAACAAAGTGGTCAGCCTGGTAATACTGAATATGTGGAAGCATTGTTTAAACTAAAGGGTACAATAAACAAGACATTAAATAAATCAGCATTACAAAAAACTACCAATACTAGTGGTGATCTGGGATTATAGAAAATCAATAAACTGCACATGGAAGGGATTATGGGAAAGACAGCCAAAACTAGAGCTAGGAGACTGAAGGTTAGTTGTAACCAGTTTGGGGAGGGCGTAGGTGTCTAGAGGGGGCGAAACAGAAACAATAGAAACCAAACAGCAACATTTGTGTAGTAAAGCACTGGGTAGAGGACTAAATGTGGGCAGTCCGGGATTTCTAAGTAGTGAAAGCCATGATCAGGCTAATGGTAGAAAATGACCAAACTGAGGTGGTAAAAGCTGGTATATTACTGACTAAGTAGGTGGAGAGCCATTTTAGCCAATCAGAGGCGAGAAAGGCAGGACATTCCTTGGACATCTTACTTTTCCAATATTTGCAGGGTGCATACATGACTGTAACCCCAAAATTCCACTACCTCCGCTCCGGCACGAACTCCGCAGCTAAATCGGTCCCGTTGTAATCAATCAGAGCTGTTCCACTACTGCGGCCGTGCGGCGCAGTGCGCCGCCCGCCATTCCGCCATCCAGCAAAAATAGGATCGATTCTATTTTTGCCGGACGCCGGAGCATCTCCGCAGTCAATGGACAGAAATCACAACGGCCCAACAGGAAAAGGAGCAAGCACAACTTCCGTTATTTCACAATAAATCAATAAACAAAAAGCGTTTTTTGTTTCATATGCACAGGTTTAACAACTTTTAACAACTATCAATGGCGGCTGAACGTTAAATGCACAAAAATAAGTCATAAATACAGTTTCCACTATCAAAGTAGACACACTTTGTTGATCCAAACACTGCTGATCTCTCAACACAAATGATAGGCAGATTAAACAGTTCATTTCGATGCTTCTCCCACACAACGGGTGTTTGGATCTAACTTCCGCGTTTATTGCTCGGACTGTATCGCAAGATCTCGAAAATCCCGTGCAAGCCTGTTTGTGCACCTCAGGTCTCCGCACCGGAGCGGAGACGTTGTAGAGCGGGTACCAGTAAAAATTGAGTTCGGAAGCAAGCGGAAGGCGGGGGCGGAGCGGAGGTAGTGGAATTTTGGGGTAACAGTGCCAGGATATCCCAGAAAAGCTCTATGCCCTCTGTTGTCCTGATGAGAAATTGCTTTGCAACACTCCCCAGGCAACGGACAAGTCCAAAGGGAAAATGTCTCCGTCAGTGTGTGGGACTCTAAACCTGAGCTGACAGAGGCTAATAAACCAGGCTTAATATTTGTGGTCCCCTGATGGCCCTGTACTCAGAAAAATCCTAAATGTGCCACTGGTGAAATGCAACATCCAAACATGGAGCATTAAGAATGATGCAACATCAGTTAGAGTAGCTCTGTGTGGCAGTTATGCCTGACAGGTCAGAATTCTGATGGGTGCAAATGGTTCTCCAGCTGCAGGCGGCTGTGGAGGCCGAGTTTCAGGAGAAGTTCCAGCGTTTGCCCGGAGAGATCCGAGACTTCCTGCAGGACAGGAAGATGGAGGGTAGATCCAACAGCAAGTCCAGACCATCGACTCCACATGAAACTCTGTCAGAAGAAGACTAAGCAGGAAACAGACGAGGAAATAATCCAGAGTATGAAGACTGTTAGATTTTTAATGGGAAACAATGACGTTTTTATTTTGTGTGATTTAAGCATGAACTTTGTTACAGTTACTCACACATCATTTAGTCTTTTGTTCTACCATCAGAGAGCTGTTTTTACTGCATGACATCTATCTATCTACCATAAAACAATAAATTTGTTAATAATTATTAGTGAGTTTTCATTTCTGATCGTTTTTTTTTTCTCTGACAGTAAGACACATTTTGACAGCTGTTGGGTAAAATGCTTTTTGTTTATGTCAGTTGTTTTACTTGAATCCGGTCACCTAAATCAAACCCTTTTCTGCCTTGTTCCACTTGGTTGAAGTAACTTTTAGTTCATCATAAAATCAGACCCTTGGAAATTTTTTTGTTTTTAAACATGAGACGTGGAGTTTTCTGGTGAGCTGTTGAACGTGACTGTTAATTTAAGCCATTTATTGACGTCTGTGATGTCTGAGGACAAACAATGAGCTGCTAAAGACTAAAGTAGAAGTTTTGTCCCATTTTTGTTGCCATAGCTTCCCTGAAGCAGTGATCTTCTCAGAACTGCCCTGATGGAAGTTTAAAGTGAAGAAGCCTCAAATGTTTGCTGCCACCGCATGACCTGTTTTAATGTGAAATTTATTCATAATCAGCTTTTTGACGATGGATTGATTTATTCAGTATTATTTCATGATAATTAAACAAACTTCTGAGACAGTTTACCAGTTTCTTTGTAAAAATGTAAGATTTCTACATCTTGATCTTTGTACTGTGATGATCCTGAACTGAATCTGCTGCAACATTTTCCATGTTTTTTTGTCTGAGTTTATAAATCTAAAGCCTTGCTGCGTAACACAACCACTTTTCTCTGTGAATCATTTCTGAAGGTTTGAGCCACCGATAAACGCGTTTGAGTTTGTAAGTTAAGATTCATCCAGAAATCTTGTTGAACGCAGCTCTGCTTTAGCAATGATACTGAGCATGCTTTGTTGTCCTTAATTCCTCCACCAGTTGAACTATTTCTTGGGTTTTATTGGATGCTGTTTGAAGACAATTGCAAAAGATTAAATTATTTGAATAAAAAAATTGTCCTTTTTTATTTATTAGCTTTCAGCGTTCACAGAGATGAACTGTTGAGTTCGTTCTGCCCTCAAGGGTTCAAGAATCTCATATTACATTCATGTGCTGCCAAATCAAACAGGCCTATTTGGAAAAAAGCACAAGATGGTGAAATTAATATTTCTGCAGGGAGCAAAAGAATGATTACAAATAACAATAAATGCAGACTGTTTTAAAATGGACATTTAATAAGTAAATTTGGCATAATTGATTGGACAATCACCCACATGACTCATTCAAAGTGTGGTTATTATTATAGATTAACAGTCTGGACACTTTCAAAAAACAGCTAAAGACCCTCTGGAGGCAGGCGTTGCAGATTTGCAACATTAAAACCTACCTACCTGGTTACTCCACATACGTATTTCATGAGCATGTTTTAACTCAGAAGTACCCCTGAAGGACTTAGTTGTTCATCCTTTTATCAAAACTTATTTTGAGCCTGAGAGAGTTAAAGCT
This sequence comes from Nothobranchius furzeri, assembly GCF_043380555.1. NCBI lineage: Eukaryota > Metazoa > Chordata > Actinopteri > Cyprinodontiformes > Nothobranchiidae > Nothobranchius > Nothobranchius furzeri. Next base: position 40,079,415 of record NC_091752.1, read on the forward strand.
GCTTTTACCTAAATCTTTTGTTTTCCTATTTTTAACTCAAATTTATACTCATCTTTCATTTGTTTTACTTTATTTTTTTCTGATGTTAATCTATTTCTGTTTTGAGATCATTATGTTTTATTTTGTTTTGATTTATGTGAAGCACTTTGTGGTAGTAAAAAATGCTATATAAATAAACTGTACTTACTTAAATTTTGATTTACTTAAATTTTTACTTACATACTACATAATTCGGTTATAGGTCATAACTAGGTTATTCATTTTATTTTATTAGAAAAAGGCTAAATTACGGAGCAAGAAGACTAAACAGTAAAATGCATGCTAACAAGTGAATTCCTCTGATACAAGGAGGGATATGCAATATTTCATGGGTCTTAAATATCATGTTTCCCCCTGCTAACTTTGACAAATCAAGAGAAAATGTTTCTAGATTCACAGGACATGATGTCCATGATGGTAGGACTATACAACCCCAAATTTTTTATAAATATAATTGAAAGAGCTAAAGGTAAAATTATCTGGCAACACTTAAATAAATTACTTGGCCGTCATTCAAACAATAGTAAAAATACAATTGAACTTTATGTAAATAACTCTCTTGTTAGAGAGCCTCTAGCTATTGCCAGTAACCTAAACACTTTCTTTATTTCATCTGTTAAAGGGACTTTACGGAGTTTTGAATTTTTATGCTCGCGATTGCCCCCTCAGGCCAAAAGCGTAACGGCAGCTTCAATAGTAGGCTCGTGCACGAGGCGCGCATGCGTGCACACTCCTTAACGAAAATAACAGCTGAAACAGTCCCGTGTGTGTGTGTGTGTGTGTGTGTGTGTGTGTGTGTGTGTGTGTGTGTGTGTGTGTGTGTGTGTGTGTGTGTGTGTGTGTGTGTGTGTGTGTGTGTGTGTGTGTGGCCCGGAGGACAGAAGAATGCGCAGCTAATTAATTAAATAATTTGGTTCTGTACCTTTCTCTTCAGCACAGCCTAAAAAGGTTTAAGATGGGTCAGTCCTCCCACATGCTCTTGACAAAATTGTTCCAAAATGAAAGTTGAACCCACATCTTTTTTATCTGTGAATTCAATGCCGTTCGGCGAGTCTAAAAAAAATTGGGCATCTTACTGTTAAAAAAAATATACCATTAATGTAAAAAAGAAACTCTAAATAAACTAAGTTCACATCCAGAATTGAACCCAGGTCTTTTGCACGAAAGTCCATTGTCTTACTAGGCAAGCTAACGCGCCAGTGACATCACTTGTATCTGTAACATTTAAGAATGGTTCGGAGGGCTATGCCTGAGCGTGAACGCGCATGAAGCAGCCTGCTCGACCCGAGCAGCTCTCTTTTTCTGTGATTTTACAGAAAAACAGGCAATCAGTAAAAATGCCAGGGCTCATTCTACAGGACCAGGGCATTGCAGGAGAATGTATGAAGAAGAAATTTACGCATGGATTTGCTTGTACGTCCAACCACTCATGTTTTGATTATGTCTTTCGAACACTCCATTGTTCCAACAGATTGGAAAATTGCGGCAGTTACACCAATTTTCAAAGCAGGTCTGAAGACTTACATGGCTAATTATCGCCCCATAAGCATACTCCCGGTCGTATCTAAAATAGCTGAGAAGTAGGTGGTTAAACTCCTCACTGCTCACCTAGAAAACACCCAACCCTCATTACATCCTGCATGGTGGTGCATTGGTTAGCACTGTTGCCTCGCAGCACGAAGGTCGCAGGTTCAAAACTCGCCTTTCTGCGTGGAGTTGCGTGTTCTCCCCATGCATGCGTGGGTTTCCTTCGGGTGCTCCGGTTTCCCCCGCAGATCACAACATGCCCTATAGGTTATAAAAAAAAATTGTACGTCGCTTTGGATAAAAGCATCTGCAAAATGAATAAACATAAATAAACATAAACATACATCCATTACAGTTTGGCTTTCGGGCACATCATTCCACAGTTACTGCCCTGTGTATGTTAGTGGAGAACTTGAAGAGCTTGCTGGATAAGAGTCGCTGTGTTGGAGCTGTATTTTTAGATCTGAAGAAGGCTTTCAACTCTGTAAACCATCAGATATTGTTGTCCAGATTGATTCAGTTTAACATCTCCAATCAGGCATTTCAGTGGTTTGCCTCATATCTCTCACACAGGAACAGTGTGTGGTGTGGGATGGGGTTAAATCTCCATATTTAGACTGTGATACAGGAGATCCTCAAGGATCTGTTCTTGGGCCTTTATTGTTCTCTCTTTTTATTAACAACTTACCTGAAGTCTGTCCAAATATATTTGCTCAAATGTATGCGGATGATGCAGTTATATATACGCAAGCAAGTCCAGCAGGTGGCAAAAGATCTTACAGCTGCTTTAGCATTAATGCTTAGCTGGCTGGAGGACTCGTGCCTAATGTTGAACACCTCAAAAACTGTCTGTATGCATTTTTCAAAACGCCCCTTAAACTTGAAGCAGTCAAATATATTCCTGGATGGAGCAGAGCTTGATCTAGTACCAGAATTTAAATACCTTGGGGTCATTCTAGACCCAACATTATCCTTCAAGAGTCATATAAATAAAGTGTCCCAGGTACTTAAATTTAATAGTCAAAATTGTATTCATATACGTAATAATCTAAATATGAATTTTGCAAAAACTTATTTTTACTCAATGATCATCTCTCATATGGACTATTGTTTGACATCCTGGTCACTTGCTTGTCCAACAACACTTAAAACTATTGAAAACATTCATGAAAGTAGTTTAAAATTACTTGACAAAAAAACCGACTTCCCACCACCATTGTCATGTGTTAAAAAAACATAAATTACTGAACTTCAATAACTTAATGAAACTTAAAAGAGTCTGTTTAATATATAAAGTCTTACACTCCCTTGCTCCACCACCACTAAAGCAGTTCATTAGGCATAAAGAAAGCTCAAACAGGACTACACGAGCTACAATTCGAGGAGAATTGTTTGTCCCACATAGACGGACAGCATTTGGGCAGAACGTCCTCTCTGTCAAGGGTGGCCATCTGTGGAACAGTCTTCCTCAACGCATTAGAGAATGCTCGACTTTCAATTTGTTTAAGGCAAAGGTTAAAAACTGGTTATGGAAAAATCAAGTGTGTGATCATGTATGAGTTGTATAGTTTTAATGTTTTATTTGTGAATAGAATGGTGTGTATGTGTAAGTTTGGTGATGGAGTTTTTATTATGAATGAATGATGAATTTTTATGAATTATTATGTCTTTTTATGTCTAAGGACAACAGATGGAAATTAGCCTTTGGCTATAATCTGGCATGTTTACATTCGTGTAAGCTGCTTTTACATTTATGTTCATTAACATGCACTGTCCTCAATAAATAAATGAAATAAAAGAGGATTGTTAATCCCTGTCCCACAGGGTAATAAAAAGTCTCAGCAAGTCGCAGGTAGAAATTTTTCTGTTCCATTTGATGTTCTTATAAATATTTTTTCTCCTTTTATGAGGAAATGTGTTCTCATGTGTCACAGGGAACCTTTGTAGGAATATTTAAACTGTTTAAAAATTACTTCTGCCCGCTCTGATTGTTTTAGACACATAACATCAATAACAGGCATTTACAATCACTAACTTGCTTCATGAACAATCTCTTATTAGTCCATTAATAAGTAAGTAAGTAGCCTTTATTGCAAACAGTCCAAAGAATACAAAGAAAATTATACAAAGGTGACATTAAAAAGAAAACAACAATAATGTGTCAGATGTGATATTAAAACGCGTTTTAATCATGAAATACCTACTGGGCCACAGTCTTATTTTTTTAGAAAGCCGAATTGAGCAAGATTACATCATTTTACATAACTATCAAACATGGAATAAGATGGAACACAATTTCTTACAAGACTGATGCGTACCAGCCAACTTAAAGTACTGCCTCTGTGTGATATGACTATTTCTGTGAAGAGATTGTAATGTTTTTGACACGTTTTTATTGTATTAGAATTTATTTTTGAGGCCCTTTCTTCAGAGATAGCCCACTGGTTCTTTTTTTTAGCTCTTTAGATTGCACCAGCTCGTAGCCTTCCCGTTTCTATCCACCAGGTGGCGACATTGCTTCATAAACACCCTGCGTATGTGTCTAGCCGTAGAAGAAGCGCTTTTATCCTCCTCAGCATCAGCACCAGCAGCGACGTCTTCTCCCCTCTCACGGTTATTCTCTCCTCCTCTGCGGAACTCCGGCCTGTTTTCTGCGCATCATGGACAACTCCGGCAAAGAGAAGGAGGCCATGCAGCTGATGGCTGAAGCCGACAAGAAGGTCAAAGCGTCCGGATCGTTCCTCGGAGGGATGTTCGGGTAAAGATGTTCTCTTTCTGTTTACCGCTGTCGCGCAGTTTGGGATGGGGGAGGGATTCCTGCACGCAGGATCCCGTCAGTCCCTGTCAAATAGGTTTTATTAGCGGATAAATAATGTTTACATGCCTAAATAAAACATCAGAAACCTATTTGTAGCGCTAGCAGCGGGTGTCCGTTTCTCTGAGCTAAATCGGTCGGCTTCATCATCCTGTTCAATCGTCATGAATGATTCTCTCTGCAGAAGGTGGCGACTAACTGCGTGAGACCAACATCTGAGATTTCATAGATGTTTTAACCTTCGGTTCGAAATACTCGGAGACACAGTCTGGGGTAACTGCTGCAGCTGCGGGGGCGAATGGGAGCGGGAGGCCTGGCTGAGGGTGCAGGGAGGCGGTGAGAGCAGCGGAGAAAAGCCGCTGTCGACTGCGGAGGATGGATCTCTTCCTTTGGTTTGTGTGTGTTGGGACAGGAGGGGGCCTTCATTACTGTGGGAGGGGAGGACGTTTGCAACATAAAATGGAAAAACGCAATATAAATACTACATGAGTTCATTAGGTGGTTTATTGCATGGTTGATGGATGGTTAATGCTCTGGGAGCTCTGATTTAGATTTTCCAGAGTAACCATTTGCATCATGTGGATTAATAAGATGCAAAGAAAATCTTTAACATGATTTTTTCAATCATGTTTTATTGTGTTCCATTTTTAGTTTCAGGACTTGAATGAACACAGATAAAAAAAGACTAGGATGTTCTGAAAGATCGCCCCTAAAAAGGCCCCAGAATAAAAACAAATAAAACAGGCAACATCCTAAAGTTGTGAAATGGGTCACATCTGTGTTCCCCATCCCAGCAGCAGCATGTTTATTTAATGAGCTTCTGCCCTGAGTTTAGACACTGTGGACTCTTTATAGATCTGTGATTCCCCTGCTCGATAAAACATACAAGAGCTGCTTTTCTTTCTCTGAGTGTGAATATCTTTAACTGCTACAGACTGGAATGTTTCCTTCACACCGGGACGACCAGGCCTCCGATCACAGGTTAAAGAGAAACAAATCTGGGAGTTGTGAAACTTTTGTCAACGAGACTAATTTCCTGTCTGAGCAGACATACTAGATGTTTCTGTGCAGATTGACCTCCTCAATGTTTTTCCTTAAAATCTTTTAAAACTCTTTCTTTATTGTTGTAAAATGCATTGTAATAAACACCAAATTGAAGCATATCAATCAGTTTTATATGATCAAGAAAAGGACAGACAGATTGGGGGGGGGAATGAAAACGAGCAAAAATTTGTACTTTTTTATATTTAAATTGAAACAAGCAAGTGAGGACAGGCGAGGTATATGTGTGTGACAAAAGTCTGATGTTCACTTATCTTTTTTATTTTATATTTGTTTTTGCAGCAGTAAATGTCAGATTAAATCAATGACTGGATTTTACAGTGTTTGATATCCCACACTGTCCACTGCAGTGACGTCTGTCTGCTAAAAGACCTGCAGGAGATCATTTTATACCTCATTCAGGATAGTTTAAAACATAAAGTCTGGACAGTTTTGTTTCAAATAAGTCACCACCATCTTAATTGTTCTGCTCCGTTGCATCATCCCGCCCTCCAGACCTCATAGAGCACTGATTGGCAAAACACGAAACTGATCAGGCCAACAATGGACCTGCTGAAGCTCCAGTGGAGCGTGGCTAGACCAGGGCTGTACTGACCATCGAGCAAGGCAGGCATTTGCCCTGCAAGGTCTGCTCTAAAGGGGGGCAAAAGGGGACATTGCCCCCTCAAATAAAGTTCATGCCCACTCAAACAGATTTGGCTCTAAACTTGAATTTGCACGTAAGAGCTGATTATTGACGTAAGTGTCATCAGTTGTTGACTAGTTCTACACCAGCTCTTCTATGAGAACGAGTTTTATTACCACCTCCACCTTCCGCATTATGGTGCCAGGCCTCCCACTAAATATGTCATGGATAACTTTCTGGCCTGTTTGCTTTTGTTGATTCAACAATGATAATGTTCCATTTGCTGCCAGCAAAAATGAATGAAAACTCATTTATTGTATTTTATTTTCAACACATGTGCGTGTGAACACCTGTACCTGTGTTCACTCTTGTATCAGACTGGCTTTGATCATTTACTGATGAAAGTGTGAAATACAAACCACTGATGAGATCTAGAAGGCCGACTCAAGTTTATACTTAATTATTAGGAAAGCTGTAGACAGAGACTCATCTTACTCTGTAAATATTCCCTGTAATTATTCTGAAAAAGAGTTGTGTAGACACACACACACACACACACGCGACTATGCAACTGCACTTAATGACCTACATGGTAACTTGGCGCTCTGACAGATGTTATATTCTTTGCTGATGTTTCTTTATATTTGACTTTAACAAGCAGCTGCATATTAGCGTGTTTTCTTTTCCTGTTGATGCTGTTATGTTGTTTGCAGAAACAAAGATTATTATTTCAAACTTTCAACAAAATAGGCACATGTATGAGTATGACAAATGGTAACCTAAAAACATGTATATCTGCATGTTTTGGAGTTCCTAAAACCTGATAAAGGAAATTTTATTTATTTATCTTTCAGTTTCCCCCTGAACCATTGCCACCTTATTGTGTTCTGGGGGTTTACATGCCTCAGTGAGCCTAGGAGCTGCACCAGCAGAAGCCCAGCCTTCAGGTGGTACACCGTGGTAGGACAGGTCTAGGGTCATGATATAGAATAATAATACCTTTTTTTTCATAACAAGCTTTTCTAGACACTCTGAGATGCTGTAAAAAGTCTAGATAAAACAGGCAGATTATCCAACAGTAACAATCTTTTTTAGAGTTGTTAAGGTGGAGAGGTCAGAGGGGTTGTGGGAGGGTAGGTGCAGCAATGGACAAAGCTGAGTCTCCCCGAGTTCAGAGCTTGGTCCTGTGGGGGAGGAAGAGGAGGGAGAGAGATGGGGCAGACTTATGGAGGACTTTGAATGTGATGTACTGAGGAAGAGGAAGCCAATGGAGGTCATGAAGAGACAAGAGTGATGAGGACACAGGAGAGGGTGTTGTTTAGAAAAGACGCAGCAGAATTCTGGATGTGTTGACGTCTGGTGAGAGTTTTGGATGGGGTACCATAAAAGATGTTATTGATGTAGTCCCGTGGTTTTCCATTTTTTTCTTTGAGGACCCCCCTTGCTTGTGTCCGTGACAAGTCAGGACTTCCAACCCCAAATCCTACACGCATACACACATTAAATGTGACCGTTTACCATTTTTATGCAGACCTACAGTGATGACTTATGCTGTAGGGCGTGTTATTGGGACATAAATGTAAATTTTTACAAATAAAATCTTGCTTACTTCACAACCTCAACAAAGACAAAATTGTAGGGACCCCCTTGGGAGTCCCAACCCCCAGTAGGGAACCCATGCTGTAACTGATTTACGATGTGATGAACACCTTTCAGGGACAGACTAGAAAAGGGGAGGTCAGTGTTCAACAAATCCAATCACATGAGAAAAACACCCAGAGCCCCTCCACCACCAACACATGCTTTTTCCTCTTCCCTCGCCACAGACTGCCCCCTTTACTATTTATTTATTTAGACATTTATTTAAAGAGGAGGAGCCTCATGAGATGTGCCATCTCATTTTCACCAAGGTCCTCAAATACAGAACAAGAAAGCGGCAGAAGGCAGTCAAAAGCATATACAATTATTAAAAAAGAAAAATATTTAAATAATCATACTAATAATAATAATAAATGAATAAATAATCACCCAAAAACAATTACAAACCACCAAACACACACATACACACACTGGGACCAGCTCACAATGTTCACAACTCAAATTTGCCAGTCTAGAACTGGCCCTGTTGCCCATTGGGCCTGAATGTATATTATTAGTAATTTATTAAATTATTTAGAGCCGGATCATCTATTTCTGGGCCGGCCCTTTTATTTATTTTTTGTTTTATTTTCAGTCCAAAAATAAATGGGCTGGCCCAGTCTATTATCGTTGATGGGCTTATCTGACATATTTGCTAATGAGCTAAACACAAACAGGAAGAATCAGTGGTTTCAACAATACATCTTAAAATGCTGCATTTCTATCACACTGCAACCATGAACCTGCCTGATCTTTATATTGGCCAACTCCATCTCAGTCATGGAGCAGCTCGCCATCAAACTGAAGCTAGTTTATAAATGTCATCCTTTAACTTTCTTCAGTATTTGCATTTCTCATTTCAGTAATGATGATTTTACATTTGCTGCCAGTAAAAATGAATCTTCATTTATTTTATTGTTGACATTTACAAAAGCAAAGCATGCTGTTTATCCAATCATTTTCATCATAGACGTCATCACTGACAAACCAACTGCTATTAATCAGCTGATTATGAGGTTAAAGGCCGCTACACGTGCACGTGTGCGCATTAGGGATCTGAATCACTGATTCCACCATTGAGACTGATGTGATTTGTATCGTAATGCATTAACAGCGATGTGATACATTAACGCAGTGGTTCCTAACCTGGGGGTCCCGACCCCCACAAGGGGGCGCCAAAGCCTCTCAGTGGGTCGCCAGGACCTCTCCACTTTAAGGGGTTAAAACTTCCTTTATTACTTGTTTATAGCCTACATTTTGCTCATATTTTTTTCATGAGTGAAAAGTTTACTGATATTAAGACATGAAATAATTAGTACAGAAAAAGTAACACACTTTTAAGAACATTTTGCTCAGCTCAACGTTTTATTTTCAAGTGTCAAAAGTTCATTAAAGATAGGACTGGTTGATTAATCACAGCGTTTACAGTAAATTATCTAGTATAAACAGTAATATACACATTTAAGTACATTTTGCTCAGTGTATTTTTTTATGTGTCAAACGTTTATTGAAAGGAATGATAGATTTATCAGTGTTTACAAGAAACAATGTGTTCAGAAAAGTAATACAAACTGTCAAGCACATTATGCTCTGTTTGGTTTTGTTAATGACTTTGTTCTGTACTGGAGTCTACTATTACTGTTATCTATTGAATCAAAGCATATTAAAATGTGCTTGAACAATTTTATCATTTCTTAATAATGTTTGTACTGGAAGAGAGAATGGGAGGGGGTTGTCAAAAATTTGACTGGTAACAAAGGGGTCCCTTGGGAAAAAGGTTGGGAACCACTGAATTAACGGAACGGTGAAGCCTTTTGCCGATACGATTCATCCCTGGTCACAATTCGTTAATGACATGAAAACGTATATATATATATATATATAAATATATATATATATATATATATATATATATATATATATATATATATATTCACCCATCCATCCATTTTCATCCGCTTATCCGGAGTCGGGTCGCGGGGGCAGTAGCCTAAGGCGAGAGCCCCAGACTTCCCTCTCCCCAGCCATTTGGGCCAGCTCCTCCGGGGGAATCCCAAGGCGTTCCCTGGCCAGGTGAGAGACATAGTCCCTCCACCTTTAGGCCTCCTCCTGGTTGGACGTGCCCGGAAAACCTTACCAGAGAGGCGTCCAGGAGGCATCCTGACCAGATGCCCGAGCCACCTCAACTGGCTCCTCTCGATATATATGTGTGTGTGTGTGTGTGTGTGTGTGTGTGTGTGTGTGTGTGTGTGTGTGTGTGTGTGTGTGTGTGTGTGTGTGTGTGTGTGTGTGTGTGTGTGTGTGTGTGTGCGTGCGTGCGTGCGTGTGTGTGCGTGCGTGCGTGCGTGCGTGTGTAAATATATACATACACATGCATATACATATATATACATTTGTTGTGTTGTGCAACTTTTTTCATGTTGTGCAACCTTTATGTAACAGTCAATGCACGCAGCTCATCTGTATGCAGCAGCAAAGCAGACCGAGGCAGATCAGAATGAGAGAGAGCTATATGTCACACGTGCGATGCAAAAGACTCAATGTGAATCTATTTTTAGACATAGCACTCCTGTGACATCTTTTCAAGTTACCTTTTTACCCCAGAACTTTATTGCACAAAGGTAAGTTGCTCGTTATTATGTAAGGAAGATGCTTTATACTGGCCCACAATGTGCTAATCTAGCTGCTGTGAGGGAAAACAGAGAAAACAACCAGATAGAAAGGCAGAAACAGTCCAAAGTTTGGTATCAAATGTGCACCAATGGGCAGATTAGCTAATGCTAGCCGGTAACAGGCTCACAAACAAGTGGGATTTAGAAAAAACATGATGCTTGTGAAACTAAGATTATCTTAACTCTACAAGCAGAAGAAAGATCCCCACCATCCTGTTTATTCTTAGCTGTCCGCTGCACAATGGAGCAGAACCGCTGCAGTCAGGTTGCTGCTTCGAGTCTGCTCTGCTCAACACTGCTGTAGGATTAAGGCAAGCCACTGTAGCATGCAATTCACAAACGTGTCTCTTTGAACATATTTTAATTGGATTACTCCTAACCTGTACGTAATAGATATGTCACTATTACATTTTTAGTAGGGATGTGCATTGGTGAAATTATGGTGATACGATACGTATCACGATACAGGGGAGACAATATATCACGATTTATTGTGATACATTCAGTCAGCTGATATTAGCAATTTTTTAAGACTGAAATTATTGTAGGAAAAGTTAATAAACAGTCTAAACTGATACTTAATAGTTTTGTGCAGATTCTGTTTATAATCATGACACACTATTCCTGACTGTACTGAACATTTTAGTGTATAATTTGCTCTTTTGGGGGTTTTTAAGCTCTAAGGCTCAAAACAGAAAAAAAAAACAAAAAAAATAGAAAAAGGCAGAAAAGAAGAGACTTTACTTTTTTTCATCAAACATCAAGAATGAAATAAACAAATTCATTGATGGTCGGTTGATCTCCACACTGTGTGTGTTACAGAGGGAACCATAAGGTGGAGGATGCCTGTGAAATGTACGCTCGAGCAGCCAACATGTTCAAGATGGCAAAGAACTGGAGTGGTGAGTGATGTGCACATGTCTCTCTCTCTCTCTCTCTCTCTCTCTCTCTCTCTCTCTCTCTCTCTCTCTCTCTCTCTCTCTCTCTCTCTCACACACACACACACACACACACACACACACACACACTTTTAACTGAATGCTTCCACATTCCAACCACTGAGGAATTGCTCAACATCCTGCAGAGGTTAACAGCAAATTAAAGAACAAATAAATGAGTCTGTTGGGTCTGCAGAGAGCAGCGTGTGCTCCAGATAAAGCAGCTGTGCTAATAGCTCACTTTACAACTGTTTGGATGTGTGTTTTAATCAGAAGACATTTTTATTTTTAGAGGAAACCTTACCAGAGCGTTAGTATTTATTTTCAGTGGTGTGTTTTCAGCTGCGGGGAACGCGTTCTGTCAGGCCGCTCGGCTCCACATGCAGCTTCAAAACAAACTGGACTCTGCCACCAGCTTTGTTGACGCGGGAAACGCCTACAAGAAGGCTGATCCCCAGGGTGAGCTGCTGCTGTCTCTAAAACACACACACTTTATTCAATGCTCCTGATGATCATTAGAGTTTCAGTTTGTCATCAGACCATGATGAAAGTCTGTCAGGAAGTCAAACCCAGGATTTATTTAATCTGAGAGATTAAATGTGACTGTGCATTGTGTTGGCTGGAGGATAGTTTGACACTTAATTCCCTCCTGTAAGATTTATGTTTCTTTAAAATGCTCAATTTGAATTAGAAATTTTAATTTGAGCTGTTTCCTGATCAATATTAATGACGTTTGTTCCTAAATATGCAAACATAATGAGTTACCGAAGTCCCAGATTGATAAAATCCTCTGAGCTTGCATCCATCACTGTTAAAAGCTGGATTCATGATGATGTTTAGGTGAAATAATTCTGTGCATTGGCAGGTTTGGTGGGACTTTATTTAGGAAAATGTTCACTTTTTTATTTCAACCATGAACTTCTTTATCTCCACTGGCCAGGTAAATATCCATGAAGGATATCTGCAGGTGAACTAGTTTTTTTTCTTTGCAGTTAGCGTCCAGTTTCTTCTTAATGGTTTTTGAATCTGCAATTTGTAGACTTCTGCTCAGATGAACTATTTATTGTTCATGTAAAAACCTGGAGACTCAGTGTGTTGATTTACTTTTTACATTTGGTTCATAAAGCAAATTATTATTATTATTATTATTATTATTATTATTATTATTATTATTATTATTACAATGTTTTATTATTTTATTGATTCTTGAAGTTAAAACTTCCACAGAATTTAACAACTAGTGCTGATTATAATAAAAGACTTTAAACTTCTGCTGCCTAACTTCAGAGGCGAAGGGAGTTTATTTTGTTGAATTAAACAGATCCAGATTTTTTAGAGCAGTCAAATATAAATGATTATATTTGCATATTCTGCCTTTATTACAATGACTGTATCTTTTACAGTTATACCCATCTCTGTTGGAGGGTTTATTACAATGTGTTTCTTGAGGAAAGCTTATATCTGGGTTTTGTTCTGGAGCTCTCCTACTTCCCCATGATGAGCTCTGGTTTGGCAGGTTAGCTGGGATTATTGGGAAACTGGGATTAAAGACTGTTAATTTGATTTAATAGACTCTGAGGGACTTGGCCGGCTCTGTTTCGGTCTAATGTCTTTGTCATGATAGCGTCGCTCCTCACCTTTCCATCGCTCTCTTTCCAGAGGCGATCAACTGTCTAAACCAGTCCATCGACATCTATACCGACATGGTAAGTCCTGTCTGAGCTACCAAAACCCTCTCTGTAGGGATGTTTTCTTTAAATAAAACTCACTGTGTGTGTGTGTGTGTGTGTGTGTGTGTGTGTGTGTGTGTGTGTGTGTGTGTGTGTGTGTGTGTGTGTGTGTGTGTGTGTGTGTGTGTGTGTGTGTGTGTGTGTGTGTGTGTGTGTGTGTGTTCGTTACAGGGTCGGTTTACTATTGCAGCCAAACATCACATCACTATAGCAGAGATTTATGAGTCAGAGCTGGTGGATATTGAAAAGGTAAAGCGAGTTTCTTCCATTTCATGTGATTTGTCTGTTTTCTTCGATTTACTCATTATTTATGTTTGTGGTTTTCAGGCCATTGCTCACTATGAACAGGCAGCAGATTACTACAAAGGAGAGGAATCTAACAGGTAATTTTCACTGGTGGATTGTGTTCTGGATTGCAAGATCATGAAAAAATATTCAAATAACTCTTTATTCTGTATAAGCTTAAAATGAAATCCTTTTTGTCATCTTAAGGAGGAAGTTAAGTTTATATCAACATTTATACTCTGGGGCTTCATTTTACTTGAAAAGTTGCTGCTCTGGAGAACATAAGAGCATAAATAAGTTATGCTGATTTACACTCCCTTACATGGTTGCTCATTTTTGCAGTTGGGTGATGCATCCTCCGACACTCTCATTGGGATTTTATTGTGTTGAGGTAACGGGTGTTTTTATTTGGGTTACAGCTCAGCAAACAAGTGTCTTCTGAAGGTCGGACACTACAGCGCTCAGCTGGAGCAGTACCAGAAAGCAATTGAGATCTATGAACAGGTACTACATGAGCTGTCTTCTGGGAGATTAGCTTTGTTGGTCAGAGTTTATGTATTTAGATACTGTTGGTGCAACCTGGAGCTGGCATTTTCTTTAGTTTTGTTTTCGTTAACATAAAATAATAAAACAAATACTAGATAAAACAAACAGAAATATATATTAAATGACAAAATATGATTCAGAGGACTTTCTTTCTTTTTACGTTTTTGTTGCTTTGCTGGCTGGTTGGCTATTTAGTTGGGCTGATTCTTCAGCGTATTAGAAATGTGACGTGAGAGCGTGTGAAGAGGGTCAAATGCGTGAGAGTTGGCAGACTGGTGTTGGAAAGCCAATACTGCACAGAACTGTAAACACATACCCTGGCCAACAGGTATAGTTGTTCAATTTGTCAAGTAAATAAATTTGGCAATCCAGCAGTGCTGAACTAGTTTTTTTGGGTACGTACTACTCATTATAATTAGGTTCTATTTGTTAACTAGATAAAATAGGTAGAACTAACCAATTTTACTTTACTTCTGTCTTTAAAGTGACAATATGTAGTTTTTATCATTAATCTCTGGACCAGTGGTTGACCACGATGCTCGCTTTTTTAAATGTAAACTGAAGCAAGCTTTAAAAGCTGACCAGGTCTGCACTCACTTTTAGAAATTTTTATTTTTATTGATTTTTTTATTGTTTTATTGCAATGCACTGTTTTATAGTTGATGCATATGTTTATCAACAGTTTTTTTTTTTATTAAATTATTTCTTTTTACTGAACCGGTCTAGGGACGGACATTGTAAGTTATCCTTGGATATAAATGTGATTGTGTGTTACAGGTCAAATGTACACACTTGTCCCCTATCAAATAAATAAATACAGATACAAATATTTAATCCACCTTGTGCTATTTGAGTGCTTAGTGTATGGCAACGCTTTTGTCTAGAAACATCATTCAAAAGACGTTGGAAAAGGCAAAAGACGTATTCAACACCTTTTTGATATCATTTATAATGGAGACCAGGATTAAACCTTATATTATTGTCATACTTTTATATAAAGAACAAAAGAGTTCAAAGTAAACGGTCGAGGACAGAAAACTCTCTTTGCTATTGAAAATAGATTTACTGTAATTAAGCTGCATTAAAGATGCTATAACTGTGTTTCAGGTTGCTATGAGCACCATGGACAACCCTCTGCTGAAGTACAACGCTAAAGAATATTTCTTCAAAGCATCACTGTGTCACTTCATAGTGGACGAGCTCAATGCCAAAGTAACAAACTACTGTAGTTTTATACTGTTTTGTGAATATTATCAGACCTGAGATCAGATGTGCCTTAAATACTCAAATATGTATGTTTCAGCTGGCCATAGAGAAGTACGAAGAGATGTTTCCAGCCTTCTCAGACTCTAGAGAGCTTAAACTGCTTAAGGTAAATGAATGTTGTTATTTATTTCCTTTGTTTACTGACTTTGTATTTGGTTTTAGGATTTTATAGGTTTTTGTTAACCCTTTAAAGCAGGGGTGGGGAATCCTAGTCCACCGAGTGCAACTATCCTGCATGATTTAGTTGTTTCCCTGCTTTAAAGTGACACTAAAGGGTTTTAACACTTTAAGCCAGAGGAACTGAAACATAAGTGGCCGAGGGCCACACTTATGAGTGTGAGGGCCGGTCTGAGGGGTAGGGGCTGCTGCTGTTAGAGTAAGTGGAGCTGACACTGTGGCAGTATTTAAAGATCCGGTGCGGGGGGGGGGGGGGGGGGGGGGGGGGGGGGTCCGAGGACCACAAAGAGGTAGCTGGCCTGCCAGACTCGTCCTCTGTTTATTTCTGCACAGAGAACTAGTGTGGTAGCTCACAGGCAGAGAGGCACTTGAGGGGCGGGACTAGGCAGCTCAAAACTAACCAATCACAAAATAGACGGAAATGCCGACTGTACCGTGCGACGCTGTAGTTTTTTAGCTTCTACTTGTTGTGGTTTTAAAGACATTCGAGTCACTTAGAACAGAGGAAAGAGCCACAGCGAAGTCCGCTGCTGTCTTTGTTGTTTATAAGAAACTGAGCATCGCTGTGTGTGACGTCCGCGACGCTGCAGTTTTTCAGCTGTAGTCAAAAATGGTGTCTGGCGACAGCGCAAGCATCTTTCTTTAGGAGAAAGGCTTTTAGCGCTTCTACTTGTGGTTTTAAAGACATTCAAGTCATTTAGAACAGAGGAAAGAACCGGAGCGAACTCCGCTTCAGTCGTCATGTTTATGACAAACTCGGCGTTATGGTGTGTGACGTACGCTACTCAGCGCTGATTGGCTCGGTTACAATTCTCAGGGGGTGGGGTTATTTGAATAGGAGAGTTACCAGCTATGATGTACAATGCTATGATGTTACACGCTGCAACAGAAGAAGAGGAAACTGCTTACTGTTATTTTGTCACACCTGACTTTAATCAGTGGATAATTACCAGGTTTCTACAGAGCTTGATGAGCTGCTGAACAGGTGGTTGAACCTCTGACTCAGGAGTGTTAGAGCAGAGAAACAACTAAAACATTACTAGTCCTCAAGGACCAGAGTTCCCCACCCCTGCTTTATGATGCATGAAATATTATCTTTTCAAAAGACCAATCAGTTCATAAATTAATGTCAGTGAAACAATTATACTAATAATAAAACCTGTTACGAAGTAAATATAGAACACTACAACAATAACAAAAGAAAATTGGCTTGTGTGTCCTGCAGTACTTAGAACTGTACAGCCTTCAATAGAAAAATAAGTCTGAGTAAAGCTGGGCAGACACTGTGCGACTTTTTCAAATGTAGCACTCAGCTTCAGGTCAAACTGTACGACTTCCTCGCAGAGCGAATCTCACAAGTCGTGCTCACACTGTACGTCTGGTAGCAACACGTCGGACCTAAAATAGGCTAAAAATAGCAGTTTTTACACAACATGCTGAACTTTTTATTGTGGTGTTATTAATGTCTGTTGTCCTTCGGGAGTGCCGGGACGAAACGAAAGACAGTAAATCAATGTTTTGTGATCAGTTTAATTTGGCAGAAACACAGCAAACACTCTTACTTGACAATCCTTTGTGTCAAGAAACGGGTCATTGTGTGGTAAAAAGTGTAGAAATGAAAACGAACGACGTGTGTTAATAGGGAAATAGCTGGAAAGAGCCATGTTGATGCATATGTGCCGTGAGCGATTCTGGTACTTTTTGGGTCGCAGTCGTTTACGGCACTGCTTCAACGGCGTGCTATTCTCACGAGGGACGAGCAAAATATCAAACACGCCAGAAATTTGTGTGAGCTTACGATTGCTGATCGGTAGCTGGTCACGTGGTTAATCGCCTCCCGTAACCCCCTGTATACTACACGACGCTCAGCACAAAACTTGCCCCGGTCTTGTAGATTCTTGCACGAGGGCAAAATCATCTCAAAAAAGTGAAAAAGTCGCACAGTGCACCCCGGGCTTAATGTATTAATCCTGTTCAAAAGTGAGAGGTCTGAGAAAATTTGCAATATGTGTAGCAAATGATGTATTTTGCATTAAATGGATAACTGCATTACGTTTTCTAGGCTACGTAATGTTCACAAGGTTTACTGTTTTTTCATTTTTGTCGGAAAAATTTAACTTTTGAATTTTGCTGCTAAAGAAACTCCTTGAAGCCCACGAGGAGCAGAACAGTGAGGCATTCACAGAAGCTGTGAAGGAATTTGATTCCGTGTCCCGTCTAGACCAGTGGTTGACCACGATGCTGCTCCGCATCAAAAAGACCATCCAGGGAGACGCCGGCGACTTGAAGTAGACAAATACGGAGGACATCAGAAAGGGAGAAAGTGAAGTTGCAGAAGGAAGAAAGGTCAAAGAGAGCGAGGCTTGGTGATAATGGTAGAA
Source organism: Nothobranchius furzeri (assembly GCF_043380555.1). Taxonomy (NCBI): domain Eukaryota; kingdom Metazoa; phylum Chordata; class Actinopteri; order Cyprinodontiformes; family Nothobranchiidae; genus Nothobranchius; species Nothobranchius furzeri. Next base: position 40,097,116 of record NC_091752.1, read on the forward strand.
AGTGTGTTAAGGCGGACCAGAATTAAAGGCAGAAAAATTACAAATATGTACATATCAGTCTGCATGTGACTCCCAATCAAATTTGCATCACCTTCAAACCACTGATAGATGACCCTGTGCCCGTTCTACAGTGTTGCTCAGTAACAACAAACAGAACTGTACTTGCAGAGAAATTGTGTGTGTGCAAAAGAGAAAATGTGTGTGTCCACTGCAGTAAGGAATTATACTTTTGATGAGGTGTGCAGGTGTGTTGAAACTGAATGCTATTTAAAAGATTATTCATATTTATTGTCAATACTGAAAATATATATTGTTTGTTGTGCTCAGTGTCACAGTTTGTCTTGATATTTTAGATATTATTCCCTACGCTCCTCCTCTGTGTTCTCCATCCTACTTTCAGCTTCACACCCTATCCGAGTCAGTAAAATCACTGATTGTGATTGATTGTTTCCTGTGACGGCAGAGCAATTAGCCACAAGAGCTAACTCCTGCTGCTGCCTTCTTTGTGCATGTCTCTGTTGATGTAAGTGTTCTCTGTGTTGTGGTATCTAGTAAAAACATCCTGTATGTGTGAAGCAAATAAATACGTACCTCTGATATAAAGTTGAAATAAAAAATATCATCATGCCAAATATGTGGCTGTTTATTGAATTTATTTATTAGATTTTTTTTTTGTTGCCACTAGGATTCTATTTGACTTTTATTTCCCAAATTTCTTCTTAAACGGTGGTAGAGTTTGAGTGTGTAATGGTCATAGGAGCTATGATGTAAAGGGAACATTGTACCTCGTAGGTTTTGGCAGAATGTGAGTGCTCAGACTAAAAGCAGTTCAGAAGACCTTTCATGGACAAACCAATAGACCCAGAGGGTTACCACTAGGGTCCCACCTGGAGCCAGACCTCCAGTTGGGGCTGGTGTGCAAGTGCCTGGAGATCGTGCCCAGCCTGAACCCCCTATATGGGCTCATCCATCTGTGTCAATAAAAAGGGAAATACAGTGCTGCTTGTTGTTGTTGTGCAGTCAAACAAAGAGCCAGAATCAACAAAATGCTTGTTAAAGCTATTTACCACCTCTGTCTTATCATAGACAGGAACAGAGTCTATCAAGGCATTATGGAAGAGACAAATCTTCTAATTACAGATAGACTTTTCGGTAGGTTATTTAGGCTTTCTGTTGTAACTGATGAATACTAGTTTGATTTAGTCTTCTTGATAAATACATTTCTTTCTTATATGCCTAGAATAATCAGATGAAGAGTCATCTTTCCTGGCTTTGGCCCATGCTACATTACGCTGATGGAGGGACTCTGACCATTCTGGAGAAAACCAAGGGTTTCCCTGTCCCCTGACTCTGAATTTCCTAATAGGAGCATGTTTGGTTACAGCACAGGTGTCCAACGCCGGTGTGGTGGCGGTGATGGGCCGGTGAAAACTCCGCTGGTGATCGATTCAGCCCCGAGGGTATAAACCGCGGGAATTGCAGCAGGAGGGGGAGGAACCGCAGGAAAAAAATCACTGCTAGCAGGGGGGTGGCCCAACACAGCCTCGGTGACAATAATAATGATGATGGCTGGGTTAGTTTGGGAGAAGAGGAACAGAATTCCAAGTGGATCGGGTATTTTGATGAGCCAGTTGGATACTGTGGAGACAGGGATCTGTCAAATTCAGAACACAAAGATTTTTATGTCACTTTTTTTTTTGGGATGAGTAATTCTGGACCCTCATCACATATGAAACTAACCAATATGCTCACCAGTATTTAGAGAGGGAGGAACTGAAATCTAGCTCCAGATATAATGACTGGTACGATGTAACTGTCCCAGAAATGAAAGCGTTCATTGCCATTCAGTTCTGCATGGGGCTTGTGGAAAAGCCTGAGATTGAGGATTATATATATATATATATATATATATATATATATATATATATATATATATATATATATATATATATATATATATATATACATACATATATATATATACATATATATATTATAAACAAAATAGACCAAAGAAGGGATGAGTGAATTGTGTTCATGACACTGAAGCACCAAAAACAGTGTTCTTGATTGATACGCAGTAAACATAACAAAATACCAATAAAGTAATAAATGTTATATATATATACATACATAGTTATATATGTCTACATAGGAATATGTATATATGTATCATAAACAATAACAACACTAAGAAAATAAAACAAAAACATTAAAAAACTACAAAAATCTGCAAATGTGATGCAATCCAATATGGCTGCCACCTGATGACGTCATAATATGCAAATTATGGGAGTGAATTTGTTCCTATCACAAAATTTGGCTCGTACTGAAGATTTTTCTAATTTACAATATTCCTCTATCTCTAACCAGATTTAAGCTACAAGCTCTTTAAATATTGATATAAAAATCATATTTTACTGAAAAAAACTATGGCCCCTAAAGGGTTAAGTTGAGTAAACAAATGCACATTGAAAACACTTCAATGCTATTTTATTAAAAAGCCTGTTTTTTAAAACGTTTTACCCCCATTTGATGCAAAATAAGTTCTAAGGTCCAAATAACATTAGAAAGCATCCTGCTGCATTCAACATTTATAATGCATTTAGTTTAGATAAATTATCTACATGTTATTACTCTGTAGTAATGCATCGTGTACGTTTAACAAGTTCATTCTGTAGCTTAAAACATACATGAAAATATCTAAAGTTAACATGTATGTCCTGAAAGCTTCTAGAATAAACAAAATTACTTTACCTGAAAACGGTTGTGAACAAACGCTGCTGATGGACGTGAAGCTGCTCTAGCTCCTTGATATTCCTGCTCGAGTTTGGGCAATTGCCCATTTTGTAGATAAAGAAGGACATGTTCTAGAACATCAAGATTTTTGCCAAAAGTTTATTATCCAATGTTCTAAAAAGGGTTATAAAATCCATTCCACTGTCACTTAAAAACATAGTTGTAAATGATATGATATATTCTGACATCTCCCCCAGGTTAAGACAACTATATATAGATGATATTCGATTTTGTGATGTTAAATGCAATAATAAGTTTCTAAGATCTTCATTAAGGAGTCTTTATTCTCCAAATTTACTTAGATGTAATTACATATTAAAAGATTTCCAAAGGGAAGAAATTGAAAAAATAAGAAGTGATCATATCGCCTTCCCTATCCCTCTAAAGGGAAAGAAGTCCAATTTAAATTTTTGAATAAAATTTACCCAACAAATAGACTCCTTGGGGATAGATTCAATATAGAAGCTGGTAATTGTGTATTTTGTGAAACAGAAGAGGAGGACTTACCATCTATTTTTTTTTGTTCATTTTTGGTTCATTTCAAGATCCTGGTTCTGGTCTATAGGGCCTTACATGGACAAGCACCATCTTACATTGGTGATCTTCTTAGTCCCTACACCCCCAGCAGGTCCCTGAGGTCCAGTGATCAAAGCCTACTGGTTGTGCAGCACCAGGCTAAAGACCAAAGGTGACAGATCATTTGCTGCTGTGGCCCCCAGACTCTGGAACTCTCTTCCCCTGAGCCTGAGATCAGTGGACTCAGTGGTCTCCTTTAAAAAGCAGCTGAAGACTCACTTGTTCAAGCTGGCTTTTGTATGACCTTCTTCACCACTCTCTCTTTATTCTGCTCTCCCCACCTATTCCACCTTTCTCAGGATCCACTGATTTCCCTCTTTCCTATTCACTCTCTCTCTCTTAACATTTTTTAATCACAATTGTCTCTTTTTGCTCATTTTAAATATATTTTAAAACATTTTCTAAATGCTTTTTTATATTTTAAAATTTTTTGTTTTTGTGAAGTGCCTTGTGATTTTTATCTTGAGAGGCGCTATAGAATTTATATTTTCTTCTTCTTCTTCTTGTGCAATTTTATACAAATATTTTGGTTGGATTTTCATGCCTGGCTTTGTTCTAGTGGGATTTAAATTACCCCATTTACCTTAAATATGATAACGTTTGGAGTGTTTTTGAAAGAAAAGAATGTTAATTATGGTGTTAATGTGTTATTAATTTTGTGCAAGCAATTTATACATAAACGGTGTTTTTTTTTAAGACCAAACCAACACTAGCTTATTGGAAAAACGACTTATTGGTTAAATCTTTGACTTTAGTTAAAAAGAAAAAGGCAGATTTTTTTATTTCCTTTGTAGAAGATTTTGAGTTAGTAAGTTAATAATCTGTTAATTATGTGACCCCATCTTTAGATTTCTTTTTTCCTATACATGAAAGTCATTAATATGTAAGGAATTATTATTGTCTGAATATGTAATGAAGGGTGCATTTTGTTTGTATGTTATATTTTCTAATAAAAAAAATATAAAATAAAAAATTCCTGCTCCATTTTCGCTAGCTTTAGCATTTTTCCTTAGCGTGTAGCTACCGCCACAGCTGTGACGGGACCTATGGGCCACCGTACAGGTGAAGGCAGTTTTTTTTTTATCATTAAATGCTTATTACAATTTCTCGTGAGACAACAACACATAATGGAAACATACAAGGCATCCTTAGTAACAATAAAAGAAAAACAAATAAGAAACTTTAAAAAGAGGCACTTATATCACAAAGTAAAAACATTGTTACAAGATTAAACATTTTTCTGCAGCATGACAAATGGCTTTTGCAGTTGCATTTGAATTTTTTATACGAGTCAAAGTGGATAAGAACATGTGGAATTCAATTGTGAAACAGTTCATGTTTGGCAGTTGTTTTTTCCATTTGCTTTTGTGGATGTGGTATTTACCCATAATAATAATAATAATGTTAATTAACAATGAATCATTCCCATTTAATTTAGAATTATAAATAAGAATATCTTCATTTGTAAAATGATCAACTTCTCTTATTTTATTTCTTAACCAACAATGGACTTCTTCCCAAAACCTCTTACTTATATGACAGCTGAAAAATAAGTGTTCTGTTCCTTCAGGGCTTTCCTGACAGAATTCACAAGGGTCAACTTCAAAACCAAATCTCTTCCTCAGTGTCTCTGCTGATGGATAGTAGTTATAAAGCATTTTAAATTGCATTTCTTTTACTTTGAGCATTATAGGCCATTTTAGAAATTTTAATTGTTTTTCTTCAATTTTTGGATTTCCTAGTATTTTTTTAATCTTTCTATCATAATCATGATATATATATATTTTTAAAGGCTCCATTTAAAAATTTATTTTCACATGTTCTTTCTGTGATGTTCAATTCTCCTATTCAAGGGCGTCAGTTTTTTTTTTTCAGAATTGCTGGGGACAATAACCATACACTTGAGTGGGGTTTAAAAATTGCTGGGGACAATAAAGTAGGCTAGCACAGGGGTCGGCACCCCGCGGCTCTGGAGCCGCATGCGGCTCTTCCACCCATCTGATGCGGCTCTCTGTGCTTGTAAAATAATGAATGGATATTTAAATAAAAAGCTTTATATTTTACTGCATAAATTTTACATCTGTATGCCAATTCTAAATGTAAAGATTGTCTGCGTAAGCCTGAACAGTTCCAACCCGGTCTTACTGTGAGACCGGGTTGACGTGTCACGCTTGTGCTTGCAGCGTTTTAAAAAGAAACGTATGACAAAAGGGGCACCTGCTCTATAAAACCATCAACAGGGTGAAAAATACCAAAAATTGAAGGCAGAGACAGGCTACACCTTCTGGAACCATTTTATATAATTTGTTTTATTGATTATCGTCTTATGAAAGACAACTTTGACATACACGAGCGACCAGGCGCGTTGCAAGCTTTTCAAAAGTGTGGGGGATGTTGTCTGTGCCTAAAATAAGTTCATATTATTCATCCTGTTAGTTTAATTTCCATAATAGCGGAGCAGGTGTGAATTTTAGACGCGTCACGTGTCACGCATGTCTCCGTTTTAAACATGTTTAAACTGTTCAGAATACAAATCCAGGCTCTGTCTTGTTAGACTGGTGTAACTAAAGTTTGTACTGAATGAAACTTTACATTAAACCATGTTGAAAAGAAAAGGATCCGATTAAATCGTTTCCCCTCATTTACAGTCAGAAGTACAGCGCAGTGCGCATGGCTCTGGGGTTAATCAAGTTTAGTTGTTTCTCTTTGCAACAATCTTCACAAGAAGGCAAATACTGGACACTGTGTTCAGCGCGGCTCGGAGCGCCCACGGTGGACAGTGAGCTGAAGATCTGTAGAGCGCAGTGCAGAACCACGGTGCATGCGGTAAGATTTCCTCCCACTGAAGCGGTCTGGAAACCCGGTCTCTCTGAGGGATGTGTCACTTGGAAAAATGTTCTTTTATGAAATTATGAAACTTTGGCTGAATAGCGCTTGTTTCCGTCTCTAATATGGAGACGCATGACGCATCCAGTCTGAGGCAGAATAGCCTCTTCACCTCAGAAAGCTCCTGTAGAGACATTTGATTACGCACAAAGTTCATGTGGAGCAGAAGCGGTCGGGCCACGGCAGGTGAAACGTTCCTAGCCTACATGAAGTGGAACTGTTTCATTGTAACATTAATATGTTACTGGTCACGCTGGTCTGGTTGGTTAGACCAGTGTTTGAAGTGGAAAGCACACACACACACACACACACACACACACACACACACACACACCAATTAAAATAATGCTGATAGCGTGGACTAGAAGCCAGGTGATGGTTTACGTATTTAAATGATGATCAGGCTGCTGTAAAATGTAATCTCCATCCACATCCAGACACAATTATCCTCTATTCTTTCTCTATTTGCTCTGCTTTTGTCTGGGCTGACGTAGCTGATGGTGCGCGCGGCGCGCCTAACTAGCGGCTGATGCACATTTGACACATTTGGAGAGGTGGGCTGGATGCTGCTTTTACTGGAAGATGGTCCACTTAACGCACGGGTGTAAACTACATATTAATGACAAATGAATGAAAATTAAACTGGGAGTTTTTACTTCATATTTTATAAATAAAAATGACGGGGGAAAACATTTATGACGTCTTTTTAAACGAAAATTTCTGGCGCGACCTGCCTGCTTCACTTAAGACACTGCTTATTAAGGTCCGTCCAGAATTACCGTGGCCCACCCAAAAATGAAAACCTGGCGCCGCGCCTGTTATAAACCTCTGCAAATTATTGTTCTTCACTTTATCAAACTCAGACTTTGTACAGCTAATGTCAAGATGTAAAATTATGAAATCAGTCGAGCTCTTCCGTCCCTCCCTCTCCTGCTCTCTGGAAACCCGACATCGGCTGTCGGGAGGTGAAGAAGGAGATGAGGCAAACAGAGTGAGTGCGACATAGAGAAACCAGACTGGTGTGGAGGTGAGCAAAACAGCTGGAAAAGTGTGGGTGTTGAATCTCCCACGGGTGCGACGCCCATGCGAGCGACCGGTACCGGCTGCTGTCACCTGTTGTGAGCAGCTCTCTGCTGTCTGAGGGTAGGCCCCGCCCACAACGCCGCGGCTGCTGCAGTGTTTTCTTTACTGTGGGAAACGGGTAATAATGGCTCTTTGATGGGAACAGGTTGCCGACCCCTGGTATAAGATCTGAGCTGGTAAAACAAAAATCCTCATCAGCAGGCGTTTTTGAAAGTGGGGGGGACACAGCTGCCAATCACAAATTTTGCCGGGGACATGTCCCCGGCGTCCCCGGTTAAAATGACGCCTATGCTCCTATTAATAAATTAGGAAGTTTTATTTGAACATTAGAGAAGAGAATTGTGTTTTTTATCATTTGTATGAAAGTCACTGGTAGAGCCTTACATACTTTCTTATATTCCTGAAGAGAACATTGAATGTTATTAAATTTGTATTTAAAATTCTGTAGCTTTCACCATCTTTATCCATAATATCGTGTACAAAGATAATTCCTCGATCAAACAACTGTTGGTTAAACAAAGACTTTCTGTTTGAAACAATTACTCGATTATTCCACAAGGTGGCACAATGAGGAGTAAAATTATGGGTAAATACCATCTTCCAATAATGCAATACTTGTTTGTGAAATTCAGATAATTTAAAAGGCAATTTAGTGATTTCAATGTCACATTTCAAAAGAAAGTTTAGCCCCCCAAACTTCTTGAAGACATTTTTTGGAATATGAAACCAAATTGTATCTGTCTTTATTAGAAATTCTTTCAGCCAGTTTGTTTTAAATGTTCCCAGCATTGCTTCAAAATCCAGATTTCATACCTCCATTTTATGTTCTTTGACTAACTGGGATCTTTTTATATAATGGGTTTTATTTCTCCATATAAATTTGTATATAATAGCGTTAATATTTTTCACTGTTTTTGGAGCGATATAAAGGGATTGACATGGATAGATCAATTGGGAAATACCCTCAGACTTGGACAATAAATGTCAACCCAAAATAGAAAGATCTCTGCTAAGCCATTGGTTCAGAGATTTTTGTATTTGATCAGTTTTTTCTTTCATGTTGATTTCTTCTCTTTGTTTTTCGTCTGCAATTATCTTAACTCGTAGATATTTTATTTCTTTTTTAACAGGAATTGACATTATCTCATTATCTGTGCATTCATACAGTGAAAGTAACTCACATTTTTTTGTGTTCAGACGAAGACCTGATGCTTTGGAAAAAATTGAAATAATTTGTAATGCCTTGTTAACCATAGATTTATCCTTTAGAAAAAAAAACTGTGTCATCTGCAAACTGACTTAAACGAAATTCATAATCAAAAAAATTTATACCCTGAACATTTGGATGATGTATTACTAGATATGCTAATAGTTGTGTACATAAGATAAACAGCTTGGGGCTGATTGGACATCCTTGTCTTATTCCACAAGTTATATTTATTCTTTTTGTTAGTCCTGGGTTTAAGGTAACATAACTGATAAAATCAGTATAGAACATTTTTATCACTGAACAAATTTTTTTTTTCCAAAACCGAAATATTCTAGGGTGGAAAATAAAAAAATATGTTCTATAGAATCAAAAGCTTTGAAATAGTCTATAAATAAAATGAGGCTGTCAGTTTCCAAAATAGACCTATAATCCAGCATATCCAGTACTAATCTTACATTATTATGTATGCTTCTTCCTTTTATAAACGCAGACTAATTATCATCTACTATTTCATCAATTACCGTTTCCAGTCTTTCTGCATATAATAGCGCTAATAATTTATAATCATTGCACAACAGAGTAATTGGCCTCCAGTTGTCTAAGTCTGTTGAATCTTTTTTTTGGTTTGGGAAGAAGGGTTATTATTCCAGTTTTCATTGTTGGGGTAAGACATCCTTCATTTATACACTCATTAAATGTACTTAATAACAATTCTTGAACATCTTCCCAAAAAATTTTAAGAAATTCCTAGGTCAATCCATCAATACCGGGCGATTTCCCATTTTTCATTTTTTTTCAGGGAATTTACTACTTCTTTAATATTCAAATCATCCTCCAGATTTTTTCTGTCTTCCTCTCCAATAGATTTAATATTGTTCTTTATCTGAGTGAAGAAGGATTTACATTCCTCTTCACAGAAATTAGAACTATATAGGTCTGAGTAAAAACGTTGAACTTCCTCCTTTATTTGATTTTGGTCTACTATTACAGTGTCATTTTTTCTTAATTTGCATATTTTCTTTTTGTATTGTCTAGACTTTTCTAATCCATAAAAATATGTTGAGTTCTTTTCGCCTTCTTCAATCCACTTAGCCCTGGATCTTACAAAGGCTCCGTCCATTCGCTTTTTCTATATAAATTTCGTCAAGCTGTTTTTGGAGCAAGTTTAGCTCTCTTAGTTCATCCTCCGTGTTATTAATTTTATCACAGAGTAGGATGATTCTTTTTAGCAGTTCTTTTCTTATAACTGCTAAGAACTGCTGAAGGCAGTTTTCTAGTTAAAAAAAAACTTTACAGAAGTACCGGAAGAGGAGGAGACTTCTGACAATATCCGGTTCATGGTAGTTTCCTTCCTCGTACAGCGCATTGCGTCTCCGTTGGTTTTGTTTTATTACAAATTCTCCCGAACATCAATTTTGTGAAGAAGTAGTTTTCATATTCGGTTGAAGAGGGAGACATCAGCAGACCGCAAAGATGCCGCGAATTATGATAAAGGGTGGCGTTTGGCGCAACACTGAGGTACGTGTTTACGGTTAGCACGACGCTAACCCTTAAACAGTAATCCAATGCATCAGTTAGCATGAAGCTAGTTACCCATAACTGGATACAGTTTACATTGCTAGGTTAGTTTATATGTGACTGGGCAGCGACATTAAGCAGTTTATTACGTACCATTAAGCTTGTCTTGTAATTTTCTTAACTAACTGATAACCACGTGATAAGTAAATAATGATCTTGGCTTCGTTTGAAAAAGCACGTTCTCGCGAGAGAAACTTGTAATCATAAAGTAAGTAAAAGTTAAACTGGAAAAAAAAAAAAGACCAGAAACCAAATCTAAAAAATTAAGGTTACATAAAAAATATTTCTTGTCTCTAATAATTTCGATTTTTCAACGGCAGGATAGCTTTACCTAGCGAACCCTAGCTAGCCTAAATTCTTACCTTTATTACTAAATTTAACTCTCATTGTTTTACAAACCGAATCCTTGGCATTGTTGCTGAAGTACTTATAGGGCAGTCACACATTAGTAGTCTGTACACATATGCATACTTTTTGGGAGGGCGCAAGACCAAAAAAACATCTTTTAATAAACAAACCAAGAGAAAACTAAAATTTCTGGTTATGATTACACATTTTATCTGGTGATTTTCAATTTTTTCTCCATCAGTTATTTTATCTATTCAGAATCCGACGTACAAACAGTGATGGACATAAACAAAAAACAAGTGGAAATGATCATATTTGGACAGTCTGACTACCATTCTGGTCTCTCATATTCATTCATCTGCTAGATTGCTGTGTGTCATTTTTTTTCAAACTCCATCTTTAAATCTGACGAACAGGTCGGTCGTCAAGACAACAGTCATCAAACTTGTACTTATTAACAAAGTTAAGTCCTATATATCCCATTTGAGACAGCAGTTCATCCCTTTATCACATCTTCCCTGGAGTTTTCTACATTGCACACACACGTCTCTGTCTGTCTTTGTTCAAATGGCATTAAGTTGTTCTGCATTTGACGGGAAGGAAAACGCATCCCACTTGTACTGGTTTCCATACACTGGATTTCTGTCCAGTTAAGGGGTTCAGTTTAAACTTCTGTCCCATGTTTTATTTTCCTACTCCTTTGTTGTACCACATTACCTCCCAGAGCTTCTCCACCATCTCTCTCCAGCCAGAGCTTTAGCATTCACACATCAGTTACTTTTGGAGCCTCTGAGGTCTAGACTCAGAACTACAGGTTGACCCATATTGTTTTTTTATTGCTGAGACTGATATGAGGCGGTCATGGTCAGCCAATGGCCGATAAGTGCTGCTTATTTTTTGGAGCTGATTTTATGGCCGATATCTTGGTGTTTGGCACCTTCTCTGAATGCTAAATGATCACTAAAAACAACAGTGAACGCACAACATTTCTGAACCTAAACTGTTAACACTGCATTTAACTAACTGTTGAATCTTAATTTTGTGCACAGCTCAGTGTTAAAATCAAACATTTTAACAGGATTAGTGAAAATGCCAATAAACTGACCAAGTACTAAATATACAAAACAGGCAAAAGAGAAATGCAAGTTGATAATGTTTGACAATGTTTTTAAGCAGATGTTTTTCAGGGATGCAAATTTACACATAAATATACACAACTTTAGAATAGGAAGATTAATTCTACTGAATAAATGTATAATGATTTAATAATCGATAACACTGAAAACACCAGCAACATCTAAAGTATATTCAGTCTTTAACTCACTATATCTTGAAGAAAGGAAGAAATCTATCTTCTATAAAGTGCCTCTCAAGAAAAAAGAGGCACTTCACAAAAATTAAAACATAAAAAAGATTATTTTTAAGTACATCTTCATGTAAAATATGAATGAAACTCTTCAGTGCTCTTGACTCAGCAGCATCTTCTCTTTAACCCCAGAGATGAGGAACGCTCAGGTTGTCGTTTTATTTTTTACCTTTGTCCGCTCACCAGCCGCCTGCTGATATAACCGCCATGCTGGATCTGACTTTTAGTGAGCCATCAGACAGGAACTTAACAGGAGAAACAGTTGTTAGTATTTGTGTTGAGCATCAGTCTTCAGTCTGTAGCAGAAAGAGCAGACGGCACCAGCACTGTATATATTAACTCATTCACTGCCAGCTGTTTTCTGATCGGTAAAGCCCTTCGCTGCCAGCGTTTCTCACCGTTTTTACAGTTTTTTTAAGAGTCACAGAACGTTGCGCGCTAGGATGATGACGATGCCAAAACAAAGAGTAGACTCACCTCTTACATCAGGAAGAATCCGCGCGTTGCGAGCATTATCCATTCTTTCATAATCCGTTGATGAATTGTGATTGTGAATTGCGGCAGAAGCTTTTCCGGTTTGCGCCTCACTTTTTTTTACCGCGGCGGCCCAGAAAGATCTAACACATGGGTTTTCTGCTTCCTGATCACGTGACGTATGCGGATGAAAATCGGCTTTAGAGCTGAAATGTTTGTTCTCACGGTGCGGGGGTCTCGTTCCGACGCCCAAACAGTATGCAAATGACTACTTTAGCCGTCATTGGCAGTGAATGAGTTAAATGTATCAAATATTAGAGAAACTATATAAAAACCAGTGCACCCAAACTATTCACTAGTGTTACTGACTGATGTTAGCCTAGGGAACTAGACCAAATTCTTGCTTTGCAAAGTTTGGTCTAGGCACGCTCCATTGGAACCTCCGCAGCTCCTACCAGGACTCTGGCTAGCCAAGCACAGCTCTCTAGAGGGGTTTCAAACGCACAAAGAGCTGTGATTGGTCCATAATGGTGGGCCAATCATAGTGCTCTATCTGCTTAGTGAACAAATCACAGAGCTTTATCCGCTTTGTGGGCCAATCAGGGCACTCGATATGCCTGGTGGGTGGGATGATGCAACAGAGTGAAACAAGAGTATGTCACATTCATTGTCCAGTGGAATGCGGAGATCATTTGAAAGACAACGGTAGAACCCGCCCCACAACCGAGAGCCGTCAATGGAGCATGGCCAGACTAAATAATACATTTATTTAGTCTGGCTTGCCAGGCTAGCTGATGTTAGATTTTACGTGGAAATGAACCATACAGATTAAAAGTAGTCTCTAGTCAGAACACGTCTCTGCTGTTTCTGATCACAGATTACACACTAAGCAGAAAAACACACGAGCTTGCATTTATATAGCGAACATTTTCTGTGTTTTCTTCACTGTGTCATCCAAGTAAAAACTGCAGAAACAGAGGATAATGCTCCGACCCACGTGAGAAAGTCCAGAACTCTGGGGGGTGGGTGCAGGCTAACAGCTGCAGCTCTGAGTCAACTTAATGACTTTAATATGATTATTATGTTTTATGTTAATTATTTGTTAGTTTTAATATATGTAAGTTCTAACTTTGTCTTTCTGCCTGTTTGCTTTTTTTACCCTAATTTTTTCAGGATGAGATCCTCAAGGCAGCGGTGATGAAATATGGGAAGAACCAGTGGTCTCGTATCGCCTCCCTGCTTCACCGCAAATCTGCCAAACAGTGTAAAGCCAGATGGTGAGTTTGTAGCCTTTCTACCGGGACACGACACCGACCATTACAAAGGTTAACTACTTTTTTGGGCTGCATGGTGATGCAGTTGTTAGCACTGTTGCCTCGCAGCAAGAAGGTTGCAGGTTCGAAACTCGGCTGTGACCTTTTTGCGTGGAGTTGCATGTTCTCATCATGCATGCGTGGGTTTCCTCCGGGTACTCCGGTTCCCCCACACATCACAACATGCCCTATAGGTTATACGTTGTACGTCGTTTTGGATAAAGGCGTCTGCCAAATAAGTAAACATAAACATACTTTTCTGTTGTAGGTGTGTTCAGTCCGACTACCTGAATCACTCGTCGACGGTGTTTCTGTTTGCAGGTACGAGTGGTTGGACCCCAGTATCAAAAAAACAGAGTGGTCCAGAGAAGAGGAGGAGAAGTTGCTTCACTTGGCCAAGCTGATGCCGACTCAGTGGAGGACCATTGCTCCCATCATTGGGCGCACTGCTGCCCAGTGTCTAGAGCACTATGAATACCTGCTGTACAGTTTCAATTTTTACACTCATTTGCTCTTTGCTACCAGAGAGGAACTTTGCATTTATGGCAATTTACAGGTCAGGGTGACAGATGTGCTTTTGTCTTCATTTAGAGATAAAGCAGCACAGAGAGACAACGAGGAAGAGGTGGGAGATGATCCCAGGAAGCTGAAACCAGGAGAGATCGACCCAAACCCTGAGACTAAACCTGCCAGACCTGACCCCGTGGACATGGATGAAGGTGAAATCACACACTTCATTCTTTCACAAGCACAAAATAAGTTTTTGTTCTGCAGCATTATTCCTCTCATCTCTTTTAGGAACGTTGGTTTCTGTGCTAATAAGTGGGTCCGATTAGCAGCAATAGAAACATACACACGACTGTGTTTTTGTCTTTGTAGATGAGCTGGAGATGTTGTCAGAAGCCAGAGCTCGTCTGGCCAACACGCAGGGCAAAAAAGCCAAGAGGAAGGCCAGAGAGAAACAGCTGGAGGAAGCCAGGTATGGCCAATTCCATCCATTAACATCCATTCAGGGGTAGCCCTGAAATCCATCAGTGCATAACAAACAAATATTTGTCCTTTGTTTTACTCTCATTCTGCTGCAGGCGCCTGGCTGCTCTGCAGAAACGCAGAGAGCTGAGAGCAGCAGGAATCCACGTTCAGAAGAAGAGAAAGAAGAAGAGAGGAGTGGACTACAATGCTGAAATCCCCTTTGAAAAGAAACCTGCACCAGTAACTATTGATGCTAATATTTATTCATTCATTATTTAAGCTACAGCCCAGTGTCACCAACGTCAGACTGTGAGTTGGATTGTAAATTATTTTTGTTTCCTGTTAGGGTTTCTATGACACCAGCATGGAGCAGTACGATGCCCTGGAGCCACACTTTAAACGACTCAGGCAGCAGCACTTGGACGGGGAGCTACGCAAGTCAGTAACAACACACACTCTGCTTTTATGCATCAACTGAATCTGGAGTTCTCACTTAATCAGTTGTTTACATGTAGCGAGTCTGAGGAGAGGGACCGAAAGAAAGATAAACAGAAGATGAAGAAGAAGAAAGAGAGCGATCTGCCATCAGCTATCCTGCAGACTAGCGGAGTGGCAGAGTTCACCAAGAAGCGCTCCAAACTGGTGTTACCCGCCCCACAGGTATGCTCCAGGATCACAGCAGTGTCTGAGCTCGGATGCATCTGGTCCTAACAGATCAGCGATGTTTGTCTGTCCTTCCTCTGGTTTCAGATCAGTGATGCGGAGTTAGAGGAGGTCGTGAAACTGGGAGTGGCAAGTGAGGTCGCCCGCCAGGCTGCTGAGGAAAGCGAAGGTGGGAACTCTGCTTCCTCCACCCTCCTGTCTGAGTACAGCATCACCAACAACATGACAACTGGACTACGAACCCCACGCACCCCTGCTGCACAGGACAGGATCCTGCAGGTTGACCACAAACACAATGACTTTCTCACTTCATCTAAGTTTTCTGGTATTTTGTACAAATCAGTTGTTTTGTGGTCTTTATTTACTTGTATTTTTTATTTTCTCTCATTTAAATTAACCAAGCAGAAGCTTTCTTCTCTGTTTATATTCATGTGTTTTTGTGCTTCTGTTCTGTAGGAAGCCCAGAACCTGATGGCTCTGACCAACATAGACACGCCGCTGAAGGGGGGTCTCAACACCCCGCTGCACGAGAGTGACTTCAGCGGCGTGACGCCTCAGAGGCAGCAGGTCCAAACACCAAACACTGTTCTCAGTACACCGTTCAGGTATGATCTCACTCTCCTGTCTTGTTATGGTGCATCAAAGCTTTTAACTTTAGTTACAGAAAAATGTGTTCATTAAAACTATTCTTCCAGCTTTGCCAAAACAACAAAGCTTGTGTTTTGTAAACATCAGCTGATTCATAAATCTTTTGCTCGTGTAATTAAACCAGAAAGGCTTAAGTAGCCTGTTTTAATGTTGCTTTAGCTTCTGGTGCAGCAGACTGGTTATAACCCCTCTTGGTTCAAATTGAGTTTCTGTTGGAAATAGGGCTGCAACAAACGATTATTTGGATAATCGATTAATCGGATGGGGTCTCGACACGATTAATCGATTAATCGGATTACATGGGGAAATTTTTAAAAACTGCTAGGGAAATGTTATTTCTCTCCTTCCTTCACTTTATTTAACACAACATTATTAGAAAACAGTTCAGTAGCAGAAAAACAACATGCCATCACCTAAATTGTCTTATAAGGTGTATAGACAGAGACCCTAAGCTACATCTATCTGTGACCTAAAATGCTTGGTCCAAGTTAAACAGCTTAAGGGCAATTCTCATCTGTTTTGTTTGATCTCATCTGTTAACATTTATTTTAAATGTAATTAAACATAGGCTGTGAATTAATCAAAATTGATCACTATTTCCAAAACTGACTGAAAAAATACCAAATAAAACAAAAGTAAATGAATGCCATCCTCCTTGCGATGATGCCCTGGGCAACTGCCATAAAGTCACATCAAGAAATGCTGCTGATCATTCCAATGATCCCAAATAGACTCACATTAGGCCACATGAAAGCAACTGAACCCAAAAATATATTAACCAGTATATAACTGCACTCTCACACAACACGCCTGCAGCAACAGTTAGGACTCCTCCCTCCCTTTTAAAAGCATTTTTGCTTCCGAGGACATTGTGGTTGTAAAACCACATGTTAGTAGTCTGGCCCCGGTGTGATCAACCAGTTTCTGCGGGAATGTGACGGCGGAACCAGGGCCAGATTAACACTTTGTTGTACCCTGGGCAACAATATTCAAGGGCTCCATCATCACGACCCGAGGATCACCATAATGTGGTCACATACAGAATATTTTACTGTAATATGCAGTAAATATACTCAATTCTTGAATGCTTGACAACACGTAACCCACCCAGAGTAACCTTTGACCCACCTCGTGTGGACTGACCAATGAGGAGAGGGTCTTAACTTGAGGCCCTCTCTTCATTGGTCAGTCTGCATGAGACTGACTCTCAACTGACGTTCAGTCATAGGCAGCGAAGCGTCTCTGTGCAGTGCAAAAGCCCGGGTGGACAGTTTGTTTAATGTAGGGTGACCATATTTCCATTTCCAAACAAGAGGACAGGGATCTGTGCCTATGACGTCACACTATGGCAACGTCACACAAACCATGTTGGGACCCATTTTTTGTAAGAACTAAATTAATATCAGATTCTGCCAATTAAAGGGCTCTAAAACTATTCATATGTAAATATTTTGCATATTTAATGCAAAATCTAATTTTTCTGCTTTAGTGCTGCAACAAGGTTTTATTAATAATAAATTATACCTTTTGTTTTACTACAGCATCGGTAAGCTTCCTGTGCACAGATTATTAAGGATGCTTGTTTCAGCTGTGAGATTAGACGATAGGATCAATGAAAAAATAAGTTGTCACAAACTCCATGGAAACTTTCAGAGAATCCACAAATAGTGGCTTTCAAATGGTTTTGTTACTTTTTGCAAGTTTTTAAAAGCAGCAGATGAGACAGCATGTCTGATAATTTAGTTTTTCATCTGATAATATTAGAACATGTCAGTAATGTCTGAGGGGATTTTATAAACACCGTATAACTAACACTCCTGGAGAGGGCATGAATTACACAGAGGCTTCTGGGGAGCCCAGTTATGGGGGGGGCATTTTGCCTTGGCCCCAAAATGTCTTGAAACGGCCCTGGGTGTGTGACTGAGTTTTGAAGGTGATCTGAATTGTATCAGATGTATAAATATTACATGTGTATAACTTATTGTTTTTTACTGGTAAAAACGTGTCGTGGAGATAAATCTACCTACATTTGACTTTTCAACACTTTGTTTTGTTTTCTTGTTTTTATTTAACTATTTTCCTGTCCAGTCTGTCTCTCATCTTCCTGCATCTCCTCATAATTCTCCAGAAAATCTGTTGCCTGGATTCTTACCTTTTCACCTCATCAGTTACTTTTGAGCAGATCAAAGGGATCTCCTGACCGAAAAGCGCAGAGCGCGTTTTCGATACTGCGTGAGGTGAAATCACCACAGCACAGGTGATGAGCTCCACAGTAGCGCGCTTCAGGCACAAATAAGACAGAAAATAGAGAACATGTGCGGACATGAACGATCGTTTGCTAATTATAGTTTTTTGGTTGCGCCACTTTGAGAATGGACCGTGCGCTGGAAGCAGCTGCCTGGATCGCTGCGCGACAATGCGGAACCGGTTCGCAGCAGCGCAAGTCTGCCGGCTCTCCCTCGCGCTGATCTGCCGGTACCGGCTCTCCCTCACGCTGATCTGCCGGCTCTCCCTCACACTGATCTGCCGGCTCTCCCTCGCGCTGATCTGCGGCTCTCCCTCGCGCTGATCTGCGGCTCTACCTCGCGCTGATCTGACTTGCTCTGGTCTGCGCGCAACGGCGGGCGGGAAAGGGGGGGGGGGGGGGGGGGGGCTTTTGGAAGAGTTGTGCGACACAACGAATCGATGACGCAATTCGTTGCCAACGCTTTTAGTAATTGATTTTCATCGAATTTATCGATTCGTTGTTGCAGCCCTAGTTGGAAACATTTTTCAGTTGTTTTTTTTAACTCATTCACTGCATGTTTTTACTGTTTGGGCGTCGGAACGAGCCCTCACACCGTGAGAACAAACATCTCCGCTCTAAAGCACACGTCACATGATCAGGAAGCAGAAAAGCCATGTGTTAGGAGATCGTTTTGGGCCGCTGCAGTAAAAAAAAAAAGTGAGGCGCGAATCAGAAAAGCTTCTGCCGATCACAATTCAACAACGGATTATGAAAGAACGCATAAAGCTCAAAATGTGCAGATTCTTCCTGATGTAAGAGGTGAGTCTCCGCTTTGTTTTGGTTGTTTTGGCGTCAACATCATCCTGGCGCGCAACGTTCTGTGACTCTTAAAACAACAGTAAAAACGGTGAGAAACGCTGGCAGTGAATGAGTTAAAGGTGCCGTATGCTAGCCTGGCCTGCCAGACTCCTCTGTTTAATTCTGCACAGAGAAAGAGTCTGGTAACTCTCCTATTCAAATAACCCCACCCATGAGAATTGTAACCGCTGAGTAGCGTACGTCACACACCATAACGCCGAGTTTGTCATAAACATCGCGAATGAAGCGGAGTTCGCTGCGGCTCTTTCCTCTGCTCTAAATGACTTGGACACATCTTTAAAACAACAAGTAGAAGCGCTAAAAGCCGCGTTTCTAAAGAAAGATGTTTGTGCTGTCATCAGACACGATTTTTGACTACAGCTTAAAAAACTACAGCTGGCGGCTTGGGAAGAAATTATGACACGTCTCTAAATAAAGTAAAATTTTCCAGTGCAGAGTGGAGACAACCCATAGAAGCACTGATTTGATCTCATTTCAGAGAAAAATAGAACAGGTTAGATGCACCTAATAAATAAAATTACTAACAAACTCAGGAATCTGTTTCTTTGCTTCACTGTTCTGGTGCTGAGAATATCACTAATGCGGATCAAAGGAGATACACAGATGAATGCACCTCTTATTTATTATTTGGAAACTACATTTACTGCAGCTGGCAGAGGCAGAGATTTTTTCTATTGATACACGGAATTTACAGAATCATTTTAAATGTTAATAGGGGAAGACTGCAGGAGGGAGCGGTAAAATACAGGGGGTCCCCAGCAAAAACAAGAAACTTTACGAGTCTGATGAAACCCGCTGGTTTTCCATCAGGCAGTCACGGGGCAGCTCCAATGACCCAGTGGCTGTGCTGGGTCAATGTTATCGACACCGGCTCGGCAGAGGGTGAACGAGTCGAGGCAACGTCATGCTCTGTTTAAGAAGAGGTGTTATTTTCCCGCTTCAGAAGAAGCGTCCAACGTGTTTTTACGCTTTCTCCGAGACATGTCACATCGCTAAGCGCCGCGCGCTAACGCGTCAATAGTGCAGCGTAGCCTGCTGGAGGTTTTAAGAGTTCAGATGAAAACACCCGACCTCTCAGGCTGCTCACGCATCGATCTTAAGTTGTCGCTGTTGCGCTCACGCCGTAATACAGTATTAGATGCAGTTAAAGTCAGACATGAAAAAATAAATAAATTTTACATGAATAAGTGATGCTTAGCCTGGTGGGGGGAGAATCTGGCCTAATAAGCACTGGAGGAAACCCTGTCAAGATCGTCAACACTCGTTTATCTTAATGCTATTGAAACATGTAAACCAAAAGGCATTATATCCACTGCTACCTTTCTAATTTTAAACTCAGTAACTTATGCTGTAATTTCACCTTGCCCTGCCCGCTCCCCCTTGCCGCCCGCTGGCTGTGATCACAAGTGACAACATAGTAGTTCCCGCTGTTTCTGTGGGAAACAGCGCAAAAAAAAAAAAACTTGGGATCTTGTAGGCGTGGTGGTGGGATTTCAGCCGTGGCGGGCCGCCACAGCTACGCCTATGTAAGGGAAACCCTGGATGTAACTACATCAGTGAGGGTGGGGGTGTCGTGTCTCCTGCGAGCTATTACTGCAGCACCGACAATTGTAATATGATGATGGCTGGCAAAAAGCTCCAGAGTTGTTTAAAGTGGTTGCAGTAACTACATTTTACCACAGGATGCCATTTTGACTTCATTTCTACATAATGCACCTTTAAACTAGACTGATCTCACTTTGCTCTTAATGTTTCTGCTGACTTAATTGTCTCAAATCCACTAAAAAGGTCAACATTTATGGTCTTGTGATCTCCTGCAGAACTCCTGGACCCGGTCAGGCCTCAGATGGGATGACGCCTCTAGCTGGGGGTGGGATGACTCCACGTGGTACTCCAGGTTTGACGCCCGGCCGGACGCCGCTGAGAGACAAACTCAACATAAACACCGAGGAGCAACTGGCTGACTCAACATTCACCAAACATCTAGTAAAAACACAAGTCATTTAAGTGTCACATTGAATCAATAAATCCAAAACCAAATATTTAATTATGTTTATAATCACTTCTTCTTTTCTTTAACAGCACAAGGAAAGCCTGCAGCAGCTAAGGCAAGGGCTGATGTCACTTCCTGTCCCTAAGAACGACTTTGAAATTGTTCTTCCTGAAAACGCAGAAAAAGAACTTGAAGAAACGGAGATGGAGACGGGATATATCGAGGACTCTGCAGATGTGGAGGCACGCAAACAGGTAGGCACACATTCATTCTGATGTAGTTTATAATGGCATCAGTGGTGTTTACTGTATTCTCGCGTGCATTTTCAGGCTCAGCGGGATGCAGAACGGGAGAAGGAGCTGAAGCTACGGCACACGGCAGTACAGAGGAGTCTCCCCAGACCTACTGAGGTTCGACCCGAATGCAGAGTGCCCTGTGGCACGTAGCACTAATAAGACCCGACAAGCCTTTATTTACCTCTGCATCATTACATCTCTGCAGGTAAATGAGTCTGTCCTCCGTCCCGCCTCCATGGAGCCACTCTCTGACCTCCAGATCGCAGAGGAGCTCATCAAACAGGAAATGATCACCATGCTGCACCACGACTGCCTCCACCATCCATCAGTCAACATGGCCAATCAGCTGCAGCGTGGTAAAACCAAAGGCCCCACGTCTACGTCCAACAACGCCTCACACATCTCCTACCTGGAAACCCACTCCTACAAGCCAGTCAGCACAGAGGAGATGGAGCAGGTCATACACACCTCTTCTGTTAAACCATTTTCGGCCATCTTAGGCAAATCCCTCATCGTGGGCAGAATTGTAACAAAAACGGTGTTGCTGCCCAGTGTGACCGGCTCTGTGACAGCTTTTTGAGCCGTCTCACAACCAAAGACAGCCTCGGACAGTCTACAAGCGATGATGTCATGTGTAGGGTTGGGCGTTGAGCATCTGTTAGAACCGGGACGGTCAGTTTTTCCAGAATCATTCAAACTGCTTTATTTCGATTTCTAGTTTCGATTCCCAGGCTGCTGACTGGAAGAATCTGTGGGCGATCTCTGATCTAATCAACGCCTTTCAAAGCCGATCACACCACCTTTCGCTCCTTCTCTGCAGCCCGCATAGACCTTGAGAACAGCATTGCGTCCCCCCCCCCCCCCTCCCTCACACTGCACAGGCGCACAGTGGCAAAAATGTAAATAGATGGCGCGGAGGAAGCTCGTTAAAATGCGTCAACATGGTGGATATAATACAAGTTTTAAAGAACAAACTGCGGGCGGTGTGAGGTGAGTTCGGCTCACTGCAGAATTAAAAACGCACACGGAGCATCAACAGTCAAATGCAGCCACTCACACTCGTCAGACGGCTGAGCAATAACCTTTAAAATATTTAAAGTCATCATGCTAGAGCAGCCTTTCTCTGTGGTGGATGACTGACGCTGGGTTCTGGCCACCAGGAGTCGATACGGACAATAAATATAATAAAAAATCGTTCCCAGGCTTTGGTTGTGGTCGGAAACAAACACTGGTTGTGCTGCAAGTCTTTTTCTTGAAAACATGTTTTTGTCTGAATGAAGGTGATGTTATTGTTCACAGAATAAAAATTCATGCTAAAGTTTAGATGTTTTTAGATCCTGTCAGAATCGGGAATCGATAGGAACCGGATTCAAAACCGCTCGGATTCAAGCGGTGTCCAATCCTAGTCATGTTGGACAGTAAACAGTGAAAGACAGAAATAATGGCAAAACTTTAGATATTGGAGCAATTTGTGATGGATTGTTACTTCTCTGTAGTTTAGTGAGTTTCGTTATGTGTACAGGATGATGAGAAGGATGGATGTCCAGCAGGAAAAGCAGACTGAGACCAAAGCAAGGGTTTTGAAAACGATACTTCCTCTTTGAGGAAGATGAGCTGGGTCGTGAGACTAAGAAGTAACAGTGGCGCTTTTTTCAGCTTTGTTTTGGTTAGCTGTCTGCTTTTAGCGACGTGTGTCCTGCTTGGAGCAAGATGTTGTCCCATCTGGATCACTGAAATCTTGTACTGCACAGTGTGCCACCTCTCTGGAGTTCTTAGTGTGACATGAGCGATCCTGAGCGACGGCTGAAAAACAGCGTGGTCCGGCTTTAAACAGAGTTGTACCTCCTGTTTGGTTGTAATTATTCTATCATCTGTTGAACAGGCAACGGCCATCCTGGCAGCGGAAATGGACGTGGTGAAAGCAGGAATGGGTCATGGTGATCTCAGCTTGGAGGCCTACACTCAGGTGTGGGAGGAGTGCTATGGGCAGGTGAGCATCCTCACAGTGAACAAAAGGAGATGAACAAATGAAACCAATCTGGGGTTACTGCCATCAAGCTGAAGATGCTGTTGTTGTGCAGGTGTTGTACCTACCTGGTCAGAGCAGGTACACCAGAGCCAACCTGGCTTCAAAGAAAGATCGAATTGAAAGTCTGGAGAAAAAACTAGAGGTGAAAAAGTTAAAATGTAATTATTAAAAAGCTGAGTGAGTCCCAGCCCTTTGACCCCGGCTCCGTTGCCCTTTGCAGGTGAACCGTGGTCACATGACAGCTGAAGCTCGGCGAGCGGCTAAACTAGAGAAGAAACTGAAGATCCTGCTGGGAGGTTTTCAGTCCAGAGCCCTGGGCCTCCTGAAGCAGCACAATGAGCTTTACGAACAGGTAATGAGCAGATTTGTGTCAGCATGGAAGGAAGATGCTCCTTTAGAGTCAATAGTACACATCTGAGGGTAAATGGATCGCCATGTTTATCATTTAATGCCAAACAAAATTATCTTAATGTGTACAAACCAGAGTTCCATGTTTCTGCTCTTAAAGAGCAAGTCACCCCCTACCAGAGTCAAACTCCACTCCCATTTCCTGTTTGAAAAATGCGACACAAGGAGGCATTGCTGGTGAACCAAGAGGGCGAAGCCACACACACGTCTGTCTTTCTATCATAGTGAGGACCCTCCATTGACTTCCATTCATTTTTGTGATTTCACTATGCCTAACCCATACCCCAACCCTAACCATAACCAATGCTAATCTATTCTTAACCTTAACTAAAACTTAATTCACACCAAACCTCTAACTGGTATAGTAAGCTTCTAAAAAAAAAAGTGAGAACCAATTAAATGTCCTCACTTTGTAGGTAAAATGGTCCTCAGTATGTAGTATGTACAAGAACACACACACACACCGTGACATCATAATGTACCAGCTTACATCATAGGGTACCTCTTAGTGCATAGGGACAACGGATTTAAATTCAAATGCTGTGCAGAGTTTTTACCTGAAGAGGGACACTGACGGTTTTAGGCAGAATATTTAAATTTGAACTAAGATGCACTAAAGTGCCAAATTACTGACTACACATGTCTACAGCACCATTAGACGCTCGTAGTTTATCAGCAAAAACAGTTGTTGTTGTAAAAGTAAACTAACAGCTGGTTTAGCTTTTAAATACAGGTTCACTGTTAGTTTCGACTGTAAATTTATTCTATTTTGACATGTTGTGCTTGTTTTGTCCACCAGGTGGAGCAGGCAGCCACGGAGCTCCAGACCTTCAGTCAACTGAAAAAACAAGAGGACCTCGCCATTCCCAGGAGACAGGAGGTGACCCTCACACACACGCACACACACACACCTGCTCATTCCGAGCGTTAGGCTGGATTTACGTTCACAATCTTATTTAAGTAAGATTTTAACTTTCTCAGTTTTCAAATGACTCAAATATAAAATGATAAAAGCCATTAATATGTATTCCAGCCATGCTCTGGTCATGTTCCAAGGCCTTTATATATAAATAGAAAAAAAGGCTCCAGTTTTATTTTCATTGCTGTTATGATCTGATTGGCTCAGTGACGAGGTTGCCATTTTTTGATAAACTATGTAATTATTTAAAAACAAACAACTGATCAGAACTGTTTGCCCAGAAACATATTTTCTAGAAGGAAATCCTTTTACTTGGTGACAAACCAAAGTTTTACCACCAAGTAAAGCTTTTTGTTTGACCTTCTGGTGTTTTTAGGCTTTGCGGGAAGATGTGGAGAGGCAGATGGAGAGAGAGCGAGAACTCCAGCAGCGATACGGAGAGCTCCTGATGGAGAGGGAGTCGCTGCTCAACAGTACGCAGAAATTCTGAGTAACGCATCGATAGATTCATTAATTCATGACTCAAAACAATGCTTCCTCTTAAACCTGCTGTAACCATCTGACTGTATCCCAGTGGAAATCCTTGCCTCTGTGTGCTAATTTTGCCGTGATGTGTCAGCAGCTGAGATTTGAGCGTGTTCAGTAGTCCTTGCTTCTGTACTAGTGACCAATAAAGTTTTTCAACAATAAAACCAACAGCAATGGTGTGAACTCAACTGAAAAGTTTTATTACATAAAAAATAAAATTATTTACATTTGAAAAAAGATGTGGGCTGATGCATCAGCAGGTGAGGAAAGCCATCCCGCTCCTCCTGTAGGTAATCTGGGGAGAATGAGACCACACCTTAGGCAAACACCAGGAGGTAAGATGGAAACATGCTGCAGGTCACAGCCATACGGTGGGGTGTGAAATATTGGGCAGCCTTTTTGATCTCCGTGATTTTCCTTTATAAATCGTTGGTTATGATAAAAAATATAGGAGATGCACTAAGATCTGAGAAGTAAAAAAGTTTATAGGGTTTACAGAAAGTGAAATAATTGTTTAAACAAAATTAGGCCGGTGCATAAATCTGGTCACTGTTGTCATTTTATTGATCCCAAAACCTTTAGAACAAATTATTGGAACTCGAAATTGGTTTGGGAAGCTCAGTGACCTTTGACCTCCACACACAGGTGAATCAAATTATGAGAGAGTTTTATGGGGCAAGTTGTAAGTTTCCCTCCTCTTTGAATATTCTCTGAAGAGTAGCTACACGGTGGTCTCAAACAACAGAGTCAACCCACCGTGCAGCACCCAAGACACTGACCATCGTTCAACTATTCGGTGCACTTTACACAAGGAGATGCTGCATGTGAGAGTGATGCAGAGGAAGCCTTTTCTCCAACCACAGCACAAACAGAGCTTGAGGTTTGCTAAAGCACATTTGGACAAGCCCACTTAATTTAGAATAAGGTGCTGTGGACTGATGAAACTTAAGTTGAGTTATTTGGGCATAACAAGGGGCGTTATGCATGGAGGAAAAATAACCCATCTTTCGAAGACAAACACCGTCTACCTACAGTAAAACATGGTGGTGGTTCATCATGCTGTGGGCTGTGTGGCCAGTGCAGGGACTGGGAATCTTGTTAACGTTGAGAGACGCATGGATTCCACTCAATATCAGCAGATTCTGGAGACCAATGTCTAGGAATCAGTGACAAAGCTGAAGCTGCACCGGGGCTGGATCTTTCAACAAGACAACAACCCAAAACACTGCACACAATCTACTGAGACATTCACGAAGAGGAACAAGTAGAAAGTTCTGGAATGGCCATCTCTGTCCCAAGACCTGAATATTTTATACGATCTGTGGTGTGAGTGAAAGAGAGCTGTCCATGCTCAGAAGCCAACAAACTAGAGATGTTTTGTAAAGAAGAATGGTCCAAAATACCTTCAGCCAGAATCCAGACTCATCGGAAATTATAGGATGCATTTAAAGGCTGTTATTTCTGCAGAAGGAGGATAAATGACCCACACTTGTATAGCACCTTTCAGATTCAGAGGACTCCAAAGCGCTTTACACTACAGTGTATCACTCATCCATTCACACACTAACACGCTAAATTAGAGGATCTACTAAATATGAATTTAATTTCTTTTCGTGGTGTCCAAATTTATGCACCTGCCAAATTTAAGCAATTGTTGAACACTCTGTAAATCCTTGTGGGACTTCTCAGATATTACTGTATGTCTCCTATATGACATGTTTAACTGAAACTTTCTATCAGAACAACCAACGATTTATACAGGAAAATCATGAAGAGTGCAGGTGCCCAAACCTTTGCATCCCTCTGTACTTGGGTTTGTAAAACAGTGATTTTATCCAACCTTCAAAAAATTGCTAATTAATGTTCTGCTAAAGTCAACTGACGGAATCCTGTAGATTTCTCTACTAAAGCTTGTTTATCACTCAGTAAATCTAATGATGTATACTTGGTTTTCAAGCTGCACTAGATATTCTGTTTAAACTTAAATTATAGAAATAAAAAGCTGTAATGTCTGCATTCATGTGGAATCCTGGGACATTATCACTCAAAGCTGTGGACATTCCTACTCATTTATATGGTGAAATGCACTTTTTACATGTTCAACCAAACAGTTTTCCAACTAAAAACAAGACTTTTGACACAACTTTCCAAAATCTATTTAATAGCTGAATTGTGTGTGCCTACTGTGTGACTGTAGTTGTATCGTCTCATGGCCTCTCTGATGTGACAGGGCTGGATGACTCCGCTGGGAGGCTCCACAGTAGCCGGGCAGCTCTGAAACATCTCAGAGTTACTAAGATCTCTAGGTTAGCAGATCTGTGACCACCTCACATCTACTGTCACAAAAACGTGTGGACGAGAACGTCCGCTGCATTTTTGCTAAACCTCAAAGAGTTGGCACCTTCTTGCGTTTCCTCTGCCGTACTCGGCCATCCACGCTGCCGTTACCCTGCAGGAGGGGCTTCAAAGAGTGGGAGGAGCCTGGAGTGGAAGGGGGCGTGGCCTCAGGTGAATCTGGATCCCTCTTCACCTGCAATGGCGCAGTAAAAAAGAATCTATCGTGAATTTAGTGACTGAAATGAAAGAGAAGAAATGAGGCGAGTGTGAACCTCGGTGAGCGTGTTGTAGTGGATGTAGCTGGCGGAGATCACATGAGTGACAGGATTGTTCTTCACCATCATTTCCTGCTTCACCAACAGAGATAAATCTACAATCTGGAGACAGAAAACACATTTCATAACCTCTACCTGTCAAGTTGATTATAAGCCACTCCAACATGGAACCTTCACCCACCCTGACTACAAAGACAGATCTACAGAGATCTGTAGAAAAATCTGTAAAGGTGCCGATCAAGCGGATACGTCTATGAAACATATTCCTTTTCCACACTCTGTGATTTTATTTGCTTACCTGAGCTACCGTCTCATAGGCCAGGTATGAAAGGATCTCCATGGCGATGCTGTTGGGTTTCAGCTCCAGGCTGCTGCAGTCCAGCCAGTCCCGAAATTTGGAGGCTTTTTTAGCTGCAGTTGGTCAAAAAAAAGAAAAAGAAAAAAAGATGCACATTTTTACAAAGATCAAGCCTAACGCAGAGCAACCAAATTCTATAAAAAACTTCTAATTCTTACCGAAGCTGAGCTGCCGACTCTCACAGAACTCAGAATACTGAGCTGCATCCATACTCCGAGTCTGACGCTCCAGACGCTGAATATTCACACACACGCACGCACACACACACACACACACACACACACACACACTTTAATCTCCACTGGAACTCTAAACAAGAAACAGGTGCTAATCTAGTCACGGTGACCTCTGACCTCAATCCTCTCCTGTTTGATGGGGTCGACTTCCTGTCGCTCAATTAAGGGCAGGAGCTCGCCGGTCTGATCCATCCACACCAGGAAGTCTTGAGCTAAACGCTGCCTCCGCTGGTTACCGCCAGCTGCTGCACCTGATGAGTTCAAACAGAAAAACACAATAAAGGACAAACTTTCTTAGTTTTGGACCATTTTGTTCTTTAACATTTGTGAGCACTTTACCCGGTTCTTGTTGCACATCTTCATCCTCCAGAGTTTTGAGCAGGTTAGATTTATAATCTCTAAACTGGAGATATTTCAGTAATCGGGCCAACTTTTTCTGACATTTAAACAGACAAGAAAAAAATAAGACAAACTATGATTTATAAAACAAACTGTCCTCATAACTTTTGTGTCTTTGATGTGTTTTATGAAGCTTTATTTGTCTACCTTGTCTCTCCTCATCAGGAACAGGATGTCCTCGGCTGAAATGACCCTGGAACCACGAAGCGCCGCTCCCTCACAGGCTTGATGAAGCTGATGAATTAACAATTAATCAGAATTACATGGCATGACTAGAAGGAAGGTTAGGATCTAAAACGCCTTCCCAAGATTTTTGTTTGTTACCATATTTATGAGCTGTGTGTGTACAATGTCCTCCACCAGAGCTGCTGTTTCATACAGGGCCCTGCGTGAGTCTCCCAGAGCAAACCTACACACACACACACACACACACACACACGCATGCACGCACGCACGTACGCACACACACACACACACTTTAAATAACATCAGAAAGTCACACAGTTTAAATAACATCAGAAATAGTTGACATGAGCTAAAGTAAACAGAAGTTTCAATAAATCCCCTGAAACAGAAAATGAAACACTCTGTGTAACATAAAAGTTTTGGGTTGTGTTAATGCACAACCCCTAGAGTTTATATGGATAGTTTCAGATTTTTTCCATCACCCATAAAGGTTTTTATAATGTTAAAGGTGCAATTTGTAAGAATGACATCCTGTGGTCAAATTAGGTAACTGCTAGGGATGCAACCAAAATACGACCACCAACAACTTTCCGCCAAAAATGACCCAAAAGTGCATTTTAGGTTTTCAGCTGAAAGACCTAAATCACCCAAACAACACAGCTGAAACAGGTCGTTTTACCTCGCTCCGCCCTCTAGTTGCTACTTGCTTAATTAAAAATCAGTACTTTTGTACAAAGTTACGTTTTTTTCTCTTTTAGTAATGCTGTTTCAATACGATTGTTTTTTAAGATTCGGGACCAGTTTGTTTCACACGTAAGGAGAAAGTAGTGAAGCAGCTCTAACGTTTTAGAGCAATGCGGTGCACGCATTTAGTAAAAAATTCAAGATTCTCCTTCTAACCTGGAGAGCCCTGCATGGACAGACTCCAGTGTACATTAGTAGTTATCTGCAGCCGTACACCCCATCCAGGTCCTTGAGGTCCTCTGACAACGGCCTGCTCTCTGTCCCAAGAAACAGACTCCAGACTGAAGGAGACAGAGCCTTTTCCTCCGTGGCCCCTGGACTCTGGAATTCTCTTCCTCTTATCTCTTATCCTATGTGATCTCCAGCTTTCGTGGGATCAGTTCACAGCCGAGTGTGAAGCAGCTGGGATGAGAACCAGCTCCTCTAAATCTGAGACCATGGTCTTGAGCCTGAAACCAAGACAATGCCTTTTCCAGATCAGGGGTGAGGTCCTGTCCCAAGTGTTAACAAGTGAGGGAACGATGGAGCGCAAGATCCGACAGGCGGAATGAAGTTGAGGTTGTCCTGGAGAACAAAAATTGTATTAGCTCCAGACGGTACGTGTGTACGTTAGATTCTCTTATTGTGAGTTCTGCCGCTGCAGAAACAACGAAACGACTTCACTACAGCATGAATTCAATAATACGCTGTAAGAACAAACCAACAACCAGTTTATGTCATAAAAACAGGAAAAGTGGAATTCCTCCACAGGCTCTCTTGGTTTAGACTTTATCCTCAAACATTTCTAAGACTAAAATACCTAAATTGTAGAAAACTACAAAATAAAATGTTTTTTCTTTGAGTTCCAAACATTTTGATTAAATCAGGTTTATAATATGATTTGCATGTGCAAACGAATTCCATAAAAGATTCTCTTGAAAGTCTTCGACTGAATGATTGGGGTTTGCAAATATTGTCACACACACACTGAGGTCAAAAGGTGCCCCCCCCCCCCCACACACACACACACACACATACACACACTGACCACAGTTGGGTCAAACCTCGATTTGCATCCATACAGACCACTTCCATAATGAAAAATTCACCTAAACCCACATCCTGCAGCTC
Source organism: Nothobranchius furzeri (assembly GCF_043380555.1). NCBI lineage: Eukaryota > Metazoa > Chordata > Actinopteri > Cyprinodontiformes > Nothobranchiidae > Nothobranchius > Nothobranchius furzeri. The sequence continues at coordinate 40,127,956 of NC_091752.1, forward strand.
GTTCCTTCTCTCATTTCATTTTCTCCATCCCACACACACACACACACGCCTGACTGCCACGCCCCTCCCCTCGTTTACCTGCTCTCCGATTGGCTGTGGGCAGCCATCAGTCACACAGGTGAGAATATCCCTGGTTTGGGGTTGCGGACAGGTTGGCTTCAGGAGCCGGGGTGGAGCGTGGCAGCTTTAGGTTTTGGGGTTTAGTTGGGTTTCAGCCTCTTTAACCACCAGCAACACACCTCAGCCAAACACAAGGTGAGTGCACACACACACACACATGGATGCCACAACATGACAGCTGATTTAGGGAAAAAAGAACCAATATTTGCAGAATTAAATGAACTTGCTTCTAATAATTCAGCTCACAAACTTGCGCACCAACTTCCATCCCTTTTCTAAAATTACATACACTTTAAATACGGTATTAATACAATTATTATTATTACTATTATTATTATTATTAGTAGTAGTAGTAGTACTAGTAGTAGTAGTAGTAGTATCACTCCAAACATCTGCTGCTCGTCAGTCCCTCGACACATTATTTGTTGGAATGACGTTTTACTTTCTTACTTTTGTATATTTCCTGAAATGTTCCAGAGCATTCTGAAGCACGTTTATGTCAAATCAAATCAAATCGCTTTTATTGTCACGTCACATGTGCAGGTACACTAGTACAGTACATGTGAGTGAAATTCTTGTGTGCGAGCTTCACAGCAACAGTTGTGCAAAATACAATAACGTAAAAACAAGCAAAATATAAAAACGGCTAATCTAAGTAATAATATATATAGTATTTAAGGTATATACATTCCTAAATGTGTGTGCTAAGTATTTTTTTTTCTACGAGTGTGCATGTGAGTGTGTGTATAATGCATACATACATATTTAACAAATTAATATGAAGACCACCATTTATATATACATAACATAAATGTTATGTATATATTTATACTATTATCATATTTATTTCATATATAACAACTAACACTGATAGGATTTATGAACTGTTTATGTAAGAAGTGAGGAAGTCTGAGAAGTCTCTCCTGAGCAAAGTTTTCTGCATTTCATCAGCTCTTCACCGCATAACAATCTAACTAAAATGAAAATGCTTAAATCATGAACACAAAATAAACTTTTAAAAAACTATATTGTTTTATAACATTTGTGTTTGGATCTGAACACCTCTCAGTTTAACCTTCCTGGTTCTCACTTGTCCACCAGGTTCTTATGGCTTCAAACAGTCTGTTCAGCAGCACCAGTCCGATGCTGTACTGGGGTGAGATATGTTTTCAGAGTGTGTGTGTGTGTGTGTCTGTGTGTCTGTCTGTCTGTCTGTCTGTGTGTGTGTGTGTGTGTGTGTGTGTGTGTGTGTGTGTGTGTGTGTGTGTGTGTGTGTGTGTGTGTGTGTGTGTGTGTGTGTGTGTGTGTGTGTGTGTGTGTGTGTGTGTGTGTGTGTGTGTGTGTGTTACATCATGCTCTGCAGCTCAGGGATGAAACTGGTCCTGGAGGCAGGACGGTCTTTAGAAGCGGAGGAGGCAGAACCAGCCATCGGACTGCTCATAACCACGAACACCTGATGATACAAAAACAGCTCAGAATGCACTAAAAGTGTTGGTAGCTCGTCACTAAACCACCAAACATTTAGCCTTACCTGACATGTAACCTTACGCATTATTGCATTGAACATCATATAAGGAACATTTGAGAATATTTTAGGTAAATTGTAGATCTCAGCATGACCAAGATCCTCCGTAAATAATATCAAACACAATATGCTTTATCAAAAAAAAACTTCAACAATTTATAAAAAATAAAAGCTGTTGTCTGATAATAGCAGGACCAAACTGCTCAAGGAAAAAGCAAGCTGGTTATTTATTTGCCACAGATAAACAAATCATACTGAGGAGTTTTATTATTCCACAATTAGGTTTCTACTAAAAGTAGAAAACTTCCTTTTCTAACAGCACATGTTATGTGCTAAATCTTTTTATACCTCTGGTTTTACACATTGCTTAGTTCTGCTACAATTCTAATTAAGTTTGATTGCGCATGCCCAAACTACTCAATCCAAAATATGGCTGCTTTTGCTCAAGTGGTCTCCCTTCTCTCCTTAAATAGATTAAAAGTTTATTTTTCTAGAAAGAAAACCTAATTTTTAAGCGGCTGTGTGAATTGTATGACTGTTTACATTCCGATGCGACTTTTATCCGACTTAAACTTTGAGAGATTAAAGAACAAAAGCTGAGACAAGAGCTTAGAAAAACAAGATAGCAGAAAAGATGTGAGGCGAAAAAACACACACAGCGTCCAAACAGAGACACGTTGGACAGGTGGTGTGACCGCAGTAACGTCCCCTCCGGCAGTACAATCTGAATAATAATACAGTTCCCTCCTATTCAAACACTGCGGTGAGTTAAGCACACCAGATAAAACAATAAAGGGTAAAGTGGGCAGGAGGAGGAAGAGAAAGAAGTCAAAACACAGAGAAGATGGACAAAATTAATCAAAACCCACCAAACTCCTTCGGTAAAACGTCTCGACAGGTTATTGTTGATGCTGTTAAAGTTTCGTCGCGCGTTGATGACGTATCGCCGAGAAAGCACAGCACTTTGGGGATTGTAGTTTCCTATTATTTCTTGGTTAAAACCAAACGTTCCTTTTCACAAAGTTTCCTTTTAAATATTCTAACGAGAACAAATTTTTTTTATTTCACTTCTCAACTTTGTAATGGTAGTAATGTTTACAAAGTTAAAAGTTTTTTACTGGTTAGAAGTTAACTTTTTACAGTGATTGTAAAGTACTTGACATGAATACATAGACCATATAAATAATTACATAGACGCCCCATGGACTGGTGCCACTGTAGTGGCCGGCCGCCTTCTTAGATGGGTCTCCATTCGTCCCCAGACCCCAGTGCATTTATTTCTACTCAGGAAGGTGTTCACACAACTAAAAAACAAAGTTTACCAAGTTTATCAGTTTAGCAGGCTGATTCTACCCGCCAATCGGAGGCCCCCCCTAATGGTGCCAACCAATCAGTCAGCAGTCTGCACATGTGCACTTCCCCAAAATATCACATATGGACAAGTAGCACAGAGAGTCGGAACACCGGTACATTATTGAAAACCGATGTTGTGGGACTTTACTGGGACTTTTCTAGCCTACTTGTTGGGATTTTATACTTAACATTTTTTAAAATGTATTTTATTACAAATATATTTTAACTATCATTCCATACCGTTTGTCTGATTATCTGAAAAAGTATGATAAAATGTGTATTTAAGTTGGGTAAGAACCTTCCGCAGCAGAAATACATGTACTGGGGGTGAATGAAGACCCATCCAGGTTGGCGGCCATCCACTATGGCAGCTCCATGGGCGTCTATGTATATCATGTCTATGAGGGAGGTAGGTAGGTAGGTAGGTAGGTAGGTAGGTAGGTAGGTAGGTAGGTAGAAATGTATTGTAGTAATTCAAAAAGGCTGTTGAGAAGTATTTTCAACGTCTAGGCTACAAAACAATACATGACAGAAGTTTATCATTTTTGTTCAGATTAGTTTGACACATAGCTTCAGCTTTTGATTTCAAGAGGGAGAAATTATTGGAATCTTATTTCCAATAGTTTAAAGAAAAGAAGGAAATAATTGAATAACTAATAATAACATCCATGTGTTAATAGAGCCTTAGTCATAATAAAAAGTAAGTCAAGTTTCAATTTCCCAAAGACGTTTAAAGAGTTATGTCTATGAGTGTCACAACTCTGAATTATTTTTGTGATTGCTGTCCAGAGAGATCTCAGCAGCCACCATCACCTAACAAACAGCAGGTGGATGAGCAGGATGTGAGAACTGCAACACGGCATCGCAGTAGAGTGTCCCACAAAGGCCTGGTTCAGACCGACAGTCCCAACTTCCTGTGCAGCAGCTTGCCCCAGCACTGGAGGTGTAACAAGACTTTGCCGAGAGCTTTTACTGTGAGCAGCCAGCCTATCAATGGTGTTAATTTAAGTGCCTCGTGATTTATATCTTAAGAGGTGCTATATATAAAATTGTTGCTTCTTCTTCTTTAAAATATCTTTTCTTGAGTTTCAGATTTTTGACTTATTGAAATACTCAAATATTACAACTTTAGAGAATATGTAATGTTTTAACAGGTGGTTTCCCTGGGCAACGATGTGCCTGATGGTATGGTTGTGACAGTGATGGCTGGTAATGATGACAACTGCAGCGCGGAGCTACGTAATGCCACAGCAACAATGAAGCAGGGTTATGCTCAGTTCAATGACCTCCGCTTCATAGGGCGCAGCGGCAGAGGTACTCAATATTCCCCTGATACACCTGTTCCTCTCTTCCATCTTATTTCCTATTATTAAGTTTCATTGTCACTTCCTGGATGAGAACAGCCATCTTTGATGTTTTTTACGCTGACAATGCCCCTGATGAAAATTTTTGATTGACTGAAATGACTAACTGAACCATTCAAGAGGCTCAAGGTGGAGATAAAACATGGAATGCTGTTGTGGAAAGTAGAGAAAATGAGCTAAAAGTAAACTTTGTTACTGAAATTTACTTTAAACTATTTCTGATATCTTTTTATTGATGCTTGATGGTTTTCAGGTAAAACTTTCACCCTGACTATAAATGTGATGACCTCACCTCCTCAGATTGCCACTTTACAGCGAGCCATTAAGATTACTGTAGACGGACCTCGGCTTCCAAGACGTTAGTTACTTTAAAACAATACGTCTGTGGTCAAATCTGTGGTCGTCTGTGACTCACATGGATTTTCTTCTTAGGACAGAGACAGAAGGAGCTGAAATCTGGAGTGTGCACTACTTCATCGGGTAAGAGAGGAAAGGTGTTCTTTGAATAATATGTTCTGGAGTTATAAATAAGTTAACTGAAAATGAGTTCACTGATGAAGATCAAGAGATGCAGCTGAATACTCTTTTATTAAATGACATTTTTGTGCATGATTTCCCCCTCAGATTGTAGACCCTTCGCCCCCTCTGTGTGGACCAATGAGCCATCATTTCTTGGTCAAGTCACTCATTTGACATCCACATTTGCTTCAGCTCCCAGGGTGCACCACTTGCCTGCCTACTCCACCCATCCAACCCCTTATAGCTCCACCTACCTGTCATCTCCTCCAACCATGCCCCCTTCACTGAGCCACAGTGGATCATTCCAGGCTGGCAGCTTCTACTACGGACCAAACCAACCGCTCCAAACCACAGGGGAGGACCGCAATATTGTCACTGCGATGACCAATTACATTGAGGGGGCGTGTCTTTCTATGAGAGGGGAGGAGTCTGTCTGGAGACCTTATTGATTGATTTAACATTTAATCAAGTTTGCTTTTTCAACACCAGTAACAGTGTTGGGTTTTAGCAGTTCTATAACTAAATTGTTTTAGGTAATCTCAAAACTGAATAAGTTTCACCTTTAGTACTTAAGCTTTAGAGCAAAAATAACTCAGCTAAAAGAAAATCCATTATTCTAAAGCAAACATTTTTCAAAAAACATGATCAAAAATATTTTATTTGTTTGCATTGTGTTGGTTTACAAATGCTTAAATAACACAAATTAGGCTAATAAAACATACATACAATATTTATTGCAATTATAACAGCTAAGAGAAGACAAGAATATATCGAATAAAGCTAAGACTTGTTTCTGTGATCAATCAATTGCTGATTGGATGATTTAGCGGTCATCTCATGTTTCCATGGTAATGATCTCCTACAGAAACTGAAACAAAGAGTCTTTTTGAGGAAACAACTTGGTTTAAAAACCTTGTCAAAATTAATCAATCACAATAAAATGTGCTGAAAGTAAACATTTTGTAAGTGCGCTTGAATAAAAATCAACCTGTGCAGCATTGAGCTCAGCCACTCTCCGGCTCCACTCTTCCTCTGTCATTTCTTCTTCTTCTTCTTCTTCTTCTTCTTCAACAGAAACATCCTCCTTTACTTCATACTCTCCTAAAATACAAATATTTTGATCAAAATCTGCTGTGACATTACCTTTAAAGCATCACAAACATTTTTAGCCACCATTTTCTGGGAATACCAAATGGCAGGTTTTAGTTCATTCTCACCATTGCAGGTCAGAGCGGTGCAGACCCAGTTACCACAAGCACACACACATTTGTTACACTCTTTCTGAGCTTCAGCTCCATCCTCAAAGACTTCTTCCTCCAGGGCACACTCTGCTCAAACACATAAAAACACAGTAAACATTCTTCCACATTATCTATGCATAGACTCAAAACTGTATACATTTACCACAAGTTTATTTTAGATGTCTTTCAGGTCGGTTTCAGCTTTAATTATACAGCACATTTAAAACATGTTTTGCTAGTTCTATAGAAATGACAAAACAAAATATGTAAAAGAAAAACAAGTAAAATAGGCCAATGCACATGAACAATGCATGCGTTTGTGTGTGTGTGTGTGTGTGTGTTTGTGTGTGTGTGTGTGTGTGTGTGTGTGTGTGTGTGTGTGTGTGTGTGTGTGTGTGGTGTGTATTTACGTCTCTCTGGTGGGTGATAAGTTGGTGTCAGGCAGTTGGTGAACTCATTAAAACTCAGTTTCCAGTCTGCATTTTCATCTGACAACTCAATTAAAGCATCAGCACACAGAGACCTGAAAGGACAGATGATCTCTAAGTGTTTACACTTCCGGGTAATAAATTCTGCATCAAAAGGTGAAATTAGAATATGAAAAAAAAAATTGGAAAATTGTTTTCAAAGTCTATTTATTTCAGTAATCCAGGTGCTTTGGATTCACTAGCTGATTGGAGTGAGAAATTTTGAGCCTAGAATATTGAACCATTTCACAATGTTCTAATCATCATGCTGTAAGCCATAACCATCACAATGATAACAAATAAAGCCTGGATTATCTGTCTTTGCATGTAGAAGAAGAAGAAGAAGAAAATATCATTTCTATAGCGCTTCTCAAGATAAAAATCACGAGGCGCTTCACAAAAACAAAAAAATGTAAAAATATAAAAAAAACATTTAGAAAATGTTTAAAAATATATTTAAAATGAGCAAAAAGAGACAATTGTGATAAAAAATGTTAAGAAAGAGAGAGAGTGAATAGGAAAGAGGGAAATCAGTGGATCCTGAGGAAGGTGGAATAGGTGGGGAGAGCAGAACAAAGAGAGAGTGATGAAGGTCACACAAAAGCCAGCTTGAACAAGTGAGTCTTCAGCTGCTTTTTAAAAGGAGTCCACTGAGTCCACTGATCTCAGACTCAGGGGGAGAGAGGTCCAGAGTCTGGGGGCCACAGCAGCAAATGATATGTCACCTTTGGTCTTTAGCCTGGTGCTGCACAACCAGTAGGCTTTGATCACTGGACCTCAGGGACTTGCTGGGGGTGTAGGGACTAAGAAGATCACCAATGTAAGATGGTGCTTGTCCATGTAAGGCCCTATAGACCAGAACCAGGATCTTGAAATGAACCCTGAAGTTGACTGGCAGCCAGTGAAGCTGGAGGAGAAGCGGGGTGATGTGGGTGTGTTTGGAGGACTTGGTCAGAAGCCGAGCACAGGCATTCTGAACCACCTGTAGACGGTTCAGGGAGGTTCTGCTCAGACACGTGAAAAGAGAGTTACAGTAGTCTAAGCGTGAGGAGATGAAGGAGTGGATAACAGTCTCAAGTTCAGAGTGGGACAGAATGGGACTCAGCTTAGCAATGTTCCTGAGATGGAAGAAGGAAGAGCGAACAAGAGAACTGACAATGGAATCCAGGGTGAGAGCCGGGTCAAAGGTCACACCAAGATTCCTGACAGAAGGTTTGGTGTGGGAAGCAAGCTGACCAAGAGAGTCTCTGACTTTGGGAATCAGCTTGTCTGGGGCACAGATGAGGATCTCAGTCTTATCTTCATTCAGCTGTAGAAAGCTCCCAGCCATCCAGGTTTTAGTAGAGTGTAAGCAGGAGTGTAACAGCTGCAGCTTAGACATCTCATGGGGCTTAAAGGAGATGTACAGTTGGATGTCATCTGCATAAAGATGGTAGGAGATTCCTTTGAAGAAGCTCAGGGTGTGCTGAAGAGGAAGCAGATAGAGGAGGAAGAGCAGAGGCCCCAGCACAGAACCTTGTGGGACACCATGGGTAAGGGAGGTGGTGGAGGCCCTAAACTTGGAGACGGCCACAGAAAAGGAGCGCTCAGAAAGATAAGAGGAGAACCACTCCAGAGCAGATCCTGATAGGCCTACCCAGTCTCTCAGCCTCTCCAGTAGCAGGTGATGGTCAACAGTATCAAAGGCTGCAGTCAGGTCCAGCAGGACCAGAACAGAACAGTCCCCTGCATCACTGTCAGTCAGAAGGTCTTTAGAAACCCTAAGAAGAGCTGTTTCAGTAGAATGAGCTCTACGAAAACCTGACTGGAAGCTATCATAGATGTTATGTTTATCAAGAGCAGCTATGAGTTGTTTAGCCACAACCTTTTCCAAGATCTTGGAGATGAACGGAAGTTTAGAGATGGGTCTGAAGCTGCTTTGGAAAGAGGGGTCAAGACTCGGTTTTTTAAGAAGCGGGTGGATTACAGGAGGCCCCGGGTCGACCCAGGACACGTTGGAGAGGTTACATCTCATATCTGGTCTGGGAACGCCTTGGGGTCCTGCCGGAGGAGCTGGTGGAGGTGGCCGGGGAGAGGACTCTCTGGAGCTCCCTAGTTGGGATGCTGCCCCCGCGACCTGTACCCGGATAAGCGGAGGAAGGCGACAACAACGACGATCTCCTTTGATCGGCATTACTGATATTTTCAGCAACAGAACAATGAAGCAAAGAAACAGACTCCTGAGTTTGTTAGTAATTTTATTTATTAGGTGCATCTGACCAGTTCCATTTTTCTCTGAAATTAGATAAAATCAGTGCATATTTGGGTTGTCTCCTCTCTGCACTAGAAACATTTACTTTATTATAATGTTCACTGTAATAATAATGCATTGAACTTATATAGCGCTTTTCTAGACACCCAAAGACGCTTTCACACACTCTCACATTCACACGCTGCTAGTGATGGTAAGCTACTTGTAGCCACAGCCGCCCTGGGGAGGTCTGACAGAGGCGAGGCTGCCATTTGGCGCCGTCGGCCCCTCTGACCACCACTAATACAGGCAAGTTGGGTGAAGTTTCTTGCCCAAGGACACAACAGCAGGATACCCCTGGCGGGAGCTGGAATCGAACCCATGACCCTCCGATCATGAGGCAACCCGCTCTACCACCTGAGCTACTGCTGCTCCAATGCGTCTTGATGTTCTTAACAAATAAATTAAATCAAAGATATTGGTCAATAATGCCAAATATGTCAATTTGTGTTTCAGTCATTTTTATACTGGCTTAAAAATACTTCATTAAGTCTACTAAGCAGGGATGTAGAAGGTTTTTAATAGGGCCAGCCCAGTAATGATCTTGGACCAAAATACAGGGGGCAGAAAGTCAAATACAGGGGGGCAAAAGGAGATGTTTTTCCGGACACCAAGAAAAATTAAATGCCACCCCCACCCCCCCCCCAACCCCCGCAAAGTGCGTCACTGTGAGTTTAAAACAAAAAAAAATATTTTCATGCAAATATTGGTGTATTCACCTTTAATACTAGTTACTAAAATGCAGCAGTTGCTGGATAGGTGCAGTTCAAAGTGGAGTGCATCTTATAAAACAATAAAGGTGAGACATGTCATAATCCCCCCCCCCCCCCCACACACACACACACACACACTCCCACCCACCCCACTACACACACACACACCACCACCACCACCACAGCTGGAAGAATTCCTAGGGGAAACACTGACCTGAGTTTGAAAGGATGAGACCACCCACGGAGGATAAGATGGGAATTTTTATATATAATAAAAACATCATATATTGAGAAACGATGGAGTTAAAGATGTTTGTACGGCAGAGTAGAGCTGCCACCCACACAAAATAAACGTGAAAATTGTATTGTTAGAACATGACGGTATATTGTACAAACGTGATAGTATATTGTACAAATGTGATAGTATGGTGTACAAACGTGACAATTACCTAAAAATTATAATGTGACAATAAAGTTAAAATGTTATAACGTGACATCGCTCCAATTTTATTTTGTGTGGATGGCTGCTCTATGCTGCTGTAGTTTTTAGACACTTATGAAAAAAATGTTATGCAAAATCTGTTAGCACTTAAGCATTTAATGTAAATGACTCTCAACCATTCAAGGACTACATCACCCTGCATCTCAAGAATATCACACTGCATTTTAGCTAAATATCAGGAAAGGTTACGGCGTCATACTATTTTTTTTGCAATCCAAGTTAACTCTAAAAGTGAATGAATTGTAGACGAACATCCTTCAGCAAATATTTTTTATTGCTCCATCCATTGATTTATGAGACATGTTGCTCACACACACAGGCACACACATGTGCGCACCCACACCCACACACACACACACACACACACACACACACACACACACACACACACACACACACACACACACACACACACACACACACACACACACACACACACTGAGTCAAAATTCACATTCAAATTATTATTGGTGACTAATGAAACCAAACCCGAACATTGAATAAATGAGTGAAACATGTTGCAGTCTTACTTAGAGAGGTTACGCACCTGAGCAACAGGTTTGTCTCGAGAGCATCAGAGTACGTCAGGTTCAGAGCAGTCTCATTATGACTCAGGAAGTGTAGGAACTCTTTAGAATCAAGCTGAGAATCCCCATTATCATAGGTCTGTAATGTAAAAATACAAACACAACAAGGATAACTCCAGCCATTTAAAAAGAGAAAAGAAGGTCTTCAAAATAGAAAATCTGAACAGCTCAATAAGGTTAGACTTTGAATCTTATCCCAAAGTAGCAAAGGAACCATAAAAGTTTGTTTTTATTTAGTCTTTTTTGGTAGGAGTGGAGGAAGTAGTAGCTATGTCATTTTCAGTGATAGATGTATCAAAAATTCTAGAAAAATTGTTAAATGATGGACTAGAAAACTTTTAAAATTAACATGAAATATGGTTAGTAGTACGCATTCTGAGAAAAAGGGACAACACTTGCAATAATGGAAGCAGAATACATAGCAATTGGAGTCAACCAAAATTAATGGTTTTTTTTCTGATACAATCATTTTCATTTCTGTCAATTGTGGTTGTCATCTCTTATTTGTAAATGAAGATATCAGTTATTATTCATGAGATGAAAACAATGAAAATAACAAATTTAACACTAACTGTTTTTGTACAGTTGTTTATTGTTTATATTTATAAATGTACAACTGAACTAAATCATTACAGAGTTACATAGTTAGTGTTAAATTTGTTATTTTCATTGTTTTCATCTGATTTTTTGTGACGAATACATTTTTGCGGACTAAAACAAAACAAAAACATACATGCCAATAAAGACTAAATTATGATGAATATTAACTGATATCTTCATTTACAAATAAGAGATGACAACCACAATTGACAGAAATGAAATGATTGCATCAGGAAAAAAAACATTAATTTTGGTTGACTCCAATTGCTATGTATTCTAGTAGACTAAAATTGGACTAAAATTAAAATGAATTGGATAACTAAATTGTGACTAAAATAAAAAAAATGTTTTGTCAAAAGACAAAGACTAAAACTATGTTAAAATCTCTTGTCAAAATTAACACTGATTTGAGTAAAACAACTTGCCGGCCCCTCCCCCTCCCTCTCTGCTGTGCTTCAACATGTAAATTAGTTTGTTTTCCATAGAAGAGACAGATGCTAATAATAATAATAATTTGAATGTGAATTCTGACTCAGTGTGTGTGTGTGTGTGTGTGTGTGTGTGTGTGTGTGTGTGTGTGTGTGTGTGTGTGTGTGTGTGTGTGACATGAATAATCAGAGAACATGTAAAGAACTGTACACGTTGCCTTTAACTTGGGAGAAATCGGCCTTTACCCACCCACCTTCCTGTTTTTATATAATAGATGGTCATGGGATACGCTCTGCATGCTGTTAGTGTTTGCCTAGCTGGCACAAAACATCACCTGGAAGTACATTTGCAGAACATTGCTGGATAATGATGCTTTTAAGACCAGAAGATCTGATTCCATTTCTGACTGAATCCACTGGATCACCTTTTCTCTCAACCAGTCACGATCGGACAGGAAGCACACGACTATAACAAACAAACCAGCATGGCTTCAATGTAAGCTCAGAGATGACAAATTAAAACATGAAGTGATCGTGTTTGTGGAGGTTTTTACTTACTGGGGCTCACATTTGTTTTTGTCAGTTCATCTGCAAAGAATAGAAAACATTTTCACGACTCATGCTGTGTACATCTGAGTGAGGTTATTTGTTGCACTGACCCACACAGCGTCCTCGGTGCTCCACATGGACCTTTGTTTGGGTGTTGCAGGCGTCTCTGTGCAGCTCACAGTGATTCCTGTAGGATTTATTATTGCTGCCACACACCCAGTGTTCTGATTCATCACAATGCTGCAAAAGATAGAATTAAATAGTAAAAATTACAGAAAACATTCAGTCAGGACTTTTGTTTTAATGCCCAAACCTGTTATTGGTTTTGGTGGACTAAAGCAGTGATTCCCAACCAGGGGTACGCGTACCCCTAGTGGTCCTTGAGCACATTACAGGGGGTACGCAGAAAAATTAATAATTCATTACCGAGATGATGATAGCATTTGCTGTGCCCTGGTTAAAAAAACATCGTGCTGGGATGTGGTATGATTAATGAATGGTAGTGACACACCGATATGAAATGTTTGGGCCAATATCCACTATTAAAGAGCATATTGCAGGTTAGAGACTCCCATGAACCAATGTTTAGAGAAACATAATAGAAACTCGTTTTAAACATTTTTTTATACAAACATAAATTATTTTGGCTTTTAGAGTCATTTTTGTGAGAAAGGTGTTTTTTTTTTTGCCAAACCAAGTGACGTCAGCTGAGGGAGTCCTGTTAGCTTAATCCAGAGAAAAGTATGGAATCTAATACCAGCTCTGACACAGAGGAAACTTTAAATGTTTACAATTATACTCATGATGGACCAAAACCATAAAGTTATGAGTTTGCTGTACGCCCCAGAGAGCAGAGACAAACCAGAGGGAGAAACAATCGGCCAAAGCAGAGAAATTAAGGAGGAGAAGCAGCGGGGGAGCAGCAGGTGTCTGGTGAGTTAACCATGTTAGCTTAAAGTCGTGTGCTAACATCACAATATTGTACAGATTACTATCGTGTACCAGACAATTAAAATAGTACTGGTCAGTTAATTTAATATTAATACTAATGAGTGTCTGTCAGCGTTCTCATACTCGCTAATATCCGTTCATGTATCGTAGTTTAGCTCTTAGAAAGAGGGAGAGAGACACCTGTGATCCGGTTCTGGAGCTCATGCAGGCTTCTGTGAGCTGGATTTCACCCAAACACGAGCAAGACAGTCGAGATGGTATTTTTAAAAGCCGCACATCCTCTCCTGGTGTGGCGGTTCTGATCTGGTTCGGACAGTGATCTGAGCTCCAGAAATCCGCATTTAATTTTTTAAACACCGCCACGGGTCTCCGGAGACCAGCGCGGACCTCCCTGTCCCGGGAAAGACTGATGTAGGCTACAGAAGTCCGTCTTTTCAGCTGCACAAAATGCCCTCAGGCACTGAGATAGAGGCGTTGTTTCTCTTATCTGGAAACCCGTGGACTCGATGTCCAGACACGCTGGAGTTGGTACAGCCTTCACAGACTATAGTTTATCAAAATGAACACAATCCAACACTAGTTAACACACACACACACTGACTCGATAACATGACCTCTCTACCCTAAAAGTACCCACCTGAGTAGGTCTGGGTGGGGGCCTGGGGGCGGCGGGCCCCTTGTGGGGATCTGGACGAGGACTTGGGGATGAGGTCCTGACTTGTAAGTTGCCGGGAAGAAGGCAGGAACAAGCGGCAGTGCATGGCCCAGGCTCAAGGGCCTCAGGTGTACCTTGGCTCCTCTGGAATAATAACAACTCTGTCCCATCATGGGGAGGGCGATATCGAGGAGGGGGAGGACCCAACCTTACCTGGATGTCTCATGTCTTAAATATTGTGGAAGTTGAGCAAATGCAGGGATGGGAGTAGATATTCTGCTGGGGTGGGGCTGGGTTGTTGCCCTCGGACTCCATGGGACTCTGCGATGCTGCTGCTTTGGGCCCTCGCAAGATGGGCTGGGATCTCCATGCCCCGGGGGGCATTTTAGGAATGGAGGTGCCTATTGGGGCCAGTGGGGGAGCTGGTTCCCTGGAGGGCTTAGGCCAACCAACCATTCCTCCCCATCCCCATACATTTTTCTCCTCCTGCTCCCTCACATCATCACACAATCATGCACATAGGACCTTGGGGGGTGGGCAAGTCAGGGGTGTGGGTATGGACCCCATTTCCACATTCCTGTGGCAGCCTGCCCCCCAATTTTATTTGCATCTTAAACACTTCCACCAGCGACATTCTACGCAAGCATACACTTAGGGCCTTGGGAGTGAGCACACTCAATGGCATTTGGCAAGGGGATCTTTCAACCTCATCCCGAGTGCCGGTGCCCACTTCCAATTTTAAATTGTTCTTAAACATAGAGGGCTGTGGGGGGAAGTGGGGTTGTGTGATTGCATCAGCTGGCATAGGCCAGACGATGCCTGCACTGCCTGCTCACCACAGCCATGGAATACACCTCATCAACACACACTAACACTGTACTAGAGAAGGCGGAGGGAGACTAGGGGTCTTAGCACACCTCTGTTGTCACTTGGCTTCCCGGGTCTGGAGGCTAGGAGGGGGAGCTGGCCGTCATGTTGGGGTCTGGGGTGGTGGATTGCTGTGCTCAGCGTTGGGCGGGGGAGCCTGCTCATCATCACCCCCCAGCAGAAAGGGTCAAACTCTGGGAACCGGTGATTGTTGTAACCTTTGTGCAGCAGTACCAGGACCAGAGTGAATAGGGTGTGTATGGTGGGCGTGAGTGGGTGTCTAGCGTTCGTTTTTGTAAGTCTTAGGCTGTATGTTTATGTGTGAGCATGAGGGAGGGAGTGTGTGACTGTGTCTGTGTATGGCTGCATATGTCAGGTGGGGTCTTGGACTCCTCCCCTCTCCTGGGACATCTTGTGCTGCTACACATCTTCGCCTACCCTCCCCCTTCCACATTTGGTGTGGAGTGTGGTGCCTTGGTCTGCCTGAGTGTTCGCGACTCCCAGGCCAGATAGTTTAAGATTTTTGGAGTCTGCCTGATCGATCCCTGTGGCTGCCTGGTGGGATCTGAGTCCCTGGGCTCTGTTGGGTCCCCGGCGGGGCTAGTCGCCCCTGGGTCCCGGGTCGCTGGGTTTCGGGCTTGACCAGCTTGGGGGTGGGAGGCTGCGGGCAGGCCTGTGGGCTTGCCGCTGATATCTCCCGGTACTCTACCAGCTGCTGGTTGTGAACCCCCGGGGCAATCCTCTGCGCCTCTCGAGAGAAGGCTGGGGCTTTTCTAGTTACAGTCTCCCTGGGGTCCCTGCGCTCTGGGGCAGCTCCTGGATCTCTGGGACTTGGAGCTCCCTCCATCTCCTACACATCTTTGGGGGCCAGATTTGTGGCCCCTCACACTCTCTATTGGACGCTCCTATAGAGAAACCTTACATATACAAGCGCTTGAACATGCACAGGTGCTCACATGGTGCTCTCATAAGTATGGGCTTGGGCATTTTCAACACAATTTAAGGCTGTGGCTAAATGCACTGTGATTTATTATTGTGTGATTGTTCAATAAAACATTGTTAATTTTATATTTACTCATCAGGTTGACGCAGTGATAGTGTGCTCCTGCTGTATTGTCGTGTGTCCTCTTATTTATTTATTTTTGGTTTGTTTTTCTCTTTCTGCAGGTCTAGAAGCAGGTCTTGTTCATCATTGATTGTTTATTTTTGCGCCCCCCCCCCCCCCCCCCCTGTTTCTTCCTTTCTCTTTCACCTCTGTCTCCGTGTCTGGTCGAAATTATAAAGCATTCAAAAAACAATAACAATCAAGTTTTAAGTATCAGGCATGACATTAAAAGCACAAGCTTTGATGCTCTGCCTGAGAGTAAATCTGCAAGGCTTGTTACCAGCATTCAGACATCAATTCTGTTTGCTTCACAACCAGACAGGACACGAGGAAAAAATAAAAATAAAAATAAATGAAAAGTGGGCATGGATCTAAATTAAATTGATAATTGTTTCTATTAAATATCTGCTTTTATGTAACTTTCTGAAATATTTCAATTAGAGGTATATATAATGATCCATGAAAAGTATGCAGATTAAGTTAAAACAATAATAATTTTGTCATTATTTTGAATGTAATCTGTAAACAAAAGGATAAAAAAACATTAATAAAAGTCTACCTGCAAACAGCGACACACCGGCTCTCCTCTGTTGGTCGATACACACTCTCTACCTGCACCGCAGAAAGTCCTAGCACACACCCCCTCATCCTAAAACACACACACACACATGTAAGATATTTTCATAGCAGTGAAAAGCAATGCAAAGTGCTCCTAAGTATGTGAGGATGTTTCACGCACCAGATGGTGACCTTTAAACTCCTGCATGAATGACAATGTCTCTTAGAAGCCCAGCCTTTTGAGTGAAACAGCTGCAAGGCAGTTTAAGGCTGTTCTCACCAATTTTAAAAAAGACTTATGACTTTTATTAAAACATTTTGGTTCTGTCTCAGTTTTAGCCCCTAAAATAATTATTTTTGTATTTCAGGCTGGAATCCAAACACCAGTGTTAAGCTGTTGGGTCAACTTCATAACTTCTAATTTTCTTTATTTTATTGTCTTTAGTAATATCTGCTATGGGAATTAGAACAGATTTCCTTATAAAATATGTGGAATTTGTTTTACAGCAACAAAGTTTAGGAAAATAACTTGTTTATTAAAAACTTATTTTAGGTCTGTGTCTCATTGAGATACATGCTAAATTCATGTGCCCACGTGAGGTAAAAGTTTTGCAGTTTCACAATTCATCCGTCCATCATTCAATATGTCCATCAAATTCAAAATTAGCATCTAGGGAGGGAGATACACTGTAGAAAGAATCTTGGATGTTGAACTGTGGGGCAAGGGTGGGAGGTTGACTGTTGTGTGGTTGTTTTTAATCTTGTATAGCACTTTGAGTTGCACTTGTTGTATGAATAGCACTTCATAAATAAAGTTTGATTGATAAAAGAGCTTGTAACTCATGTTACTGACATTTTAACAAATACTGTTTTAAAGATATTGGCCAGAGGCAAAATTCCTTTGAGTGGCATCTGTAAAGAAGTATTAAAACTTCAAATAAAAAAGGTTTTGGATTTTCACGGCTGGAATTTAAAGAAAATTTGATGTCTTTGACTGGCTCAGGAAAAACAGAAACTAACTTCCGGTCTAAGACCTGAGCAGCTGGTGACGTTTCACAAGGAGATCTGCTGAAACAGCTACAGTAAACAACGCCTGACTCCGGTGTTTCTGCTTTAGCGTTATAGCAGAGAACATTGTGTCATCAATCAGATGTAGCTTCTGAAGCCTCTACTAGTCATTCAGATTTGTTTTTTCTCTGGGATACGGCGATGAGGACAGATACTGGATTACCGGAGTAGTTCAACTGAACTCCGACCCCACTGGATATCACTACCGGAGGTGCAGACATGTTTTGGACAGTTTTACTCAGAAGACCCGTGACCAGATTTGAACACTGGGGAGGATTCTGTTCATCTTCAGAACCAAAATCAATAGTTTGTTTACTTTTATATTTTATTTTTCATTTCTGTGCTCCACTGGGAGCTCTAAGCTAGCTCCACCACCTGTCCCAACATAAATCAATAATCTACAGACAAAATAAATAATGTTCTGCCAGAATTACTGCTGTGTGTATATATTTTGATATATACCTTCTTCTGCTTTTTCTACATATTCCGCCTTTAATGCGATCCACTGATTTCCCTCTTTCCTATTCATTTTCTCTCTCCCTTTCCTTACATTTTATTTACCCAATTTTAACTTTTTTCTCATTTTAAACATGATTTTATTCATTTTTTAATTGTTTTTATACTTCTTTTTTTAGTTTTTGTAAAGCACTTTGTGATTTTTATCTTGAGAGGCGCTATATAAAAGATTTCTTTCTTTCTTTCTCTGTTTCTCTTTCTCTGTTTCTCTTTCTCTGTTTTTCTTTCTTTCTTTCTTTCTTTCTTTCTTTCTTTCTTTCTTTCTTTCTTTCTCAGAATAAATCTTCCTGATGCTGGAGTAACTCTCTAGCTAAGCTCGTCTGCACTAGTCCAGGGTGATACAGAGGTTCTACCGGTCCCAGGAGGACCTATTGTTGAAATAAGGGGATCATCTTTTAGATCGTATCTGTCTGTGTGTGTGTGTGTGTGTGTGTGTGTGTGTGTGTGTGTGTGTGTGTGTGTGTGTGTGCCGTAGCTTTCCCAAAAGACTTGTTTTTTTCTTACTGGAGCTAACACGGTTAGCAGTGTTGCTGCAGTCATGCTAACGGAACTCGTCTGGCGTCCAGAAACAGTGGTGTGGTTACAGATGGATTTATAGATCAGACCTATGTTACTTAAAAATGCGTGTTGGACACGAACATATGGCTCAGACCTTTTGCTACAGCTTTAAACGCAATTTTCCATAATAATTAAGAGCACGAAAGTAAACAAAATGCAGTTATTCTCAATACTAGCAACAGCAGCTAGCTTGTTTTATGTTTTGGAGTGATGTATGAGAAACACAGTTTTTCACTCTCTGGAGGAAAGAATTTAGACTTTTTGTAATGATTTATCACAAAATTCTTTAACAAAAAGAAAAACTGAACCCAGTTCATATTTATATAGATGGTAACATATAGTTACACTGAATTTCTACAATTTTAATGCTGAGTCTGGCCAATACTTTTAACCCTCTCAGGCTCAAAATAAGTTTTGATAAAAGGATGAACAACTAAGTCCTTCAGGGGTACTTCTGAGTTAAAAAAACGCTCATGAAATACGTATGTGGAGTAACCAGGTAGGTAGGTTTTAATTGCTGCAAATCTGCAACACCTGCCACTTATTATTTTTGTAGAAGCACTGCCCCCACCATATTTTTATCTTGCCTGAACTTAAACACTCACCTGAAAACACTTCTTTACAGCAAACACAATACAAAGAATTACATCACTTGCCAAACACATTTGAATGTTTTCAAAATGATAGCAAACATTTTGGTTTTATTTTGGTTTTATTTTGGCATTAATTGGGCATTTTGGCATCCTTCTGGCACAAAAATGTTCGAAAAAGTATTTTGGTTTAAATGTGGCATAATTTTGGGTTCCCATTATAGACAATTACATCAGCAAGTGTTTCTGTTTTAACCGTGGCATAATTATGGTTTGCCATAATAGAAAATTAGGCGGCTGGCTATTATGGCATATTCTGGGTAGCCAGAAGAGAGCGGGACAGCGTCTGTGACTTCTGCAGGTGTGCTATGGGGTTATTTTGGCAAGCCATAAAAATCATCAAATGGCGGGAAAAATAGTGATCGAAGACCGGGAATCAGGACTAATTTGTTCATTTCTCCAGCATCACGACAGAGGTGAGTACTATTTCTTCTTGAATCTTACCTTTTTGTTTGCTATAGTTTTGTTTTAGGTCTGTATTGTTTGTTTTAGCAAAATGTAATATTCGGCCTCGTTCCGGGTTCCAGAACTAATGCCTTAGTTTCTGCTAGTAGATAGTAGCTGTGCCGCTGTTTAGATGACGGTACAGATGCTAACTGTGGCTAATCTACAGCTAACGGAACCAGCGTCTATATACGACCGAGTGGCTTCGCCAAAGGGTCACGCGGTTCGCTGCGGCTGCAGCAGACTGTAACGGGTGGTAGAGGGCTGCATCGGGATTGGGTCCCGCAGGATCCAACACAAATATTGCGGGGGAGGGCGGTATGAATTTTGCTGCGGGCAGGAACGGTCGGCTGGATTGGGATGAGTATGATGGAGTTGGCAACTGATGTTGAAAAGCTGAAACAAGGTCTTTATGACACAAAAACCAAAGCAAGGCAAGTCAGACATTTGGAGCAGTTTCTCCGATTGTGTTAATATTTCTCATTCAGGTCTCAGAAAAGTGACCTCGATCACTTCCTGATTACAGAGGAGAATGGAATATGAAACGGCCTTGATTTCATTATCCCTTTAAGCACCACACAGTAGCTCCTTTAGGTTTTTTTTTAAAGAATTTTATAGTTTAAGTAGCGAGTTGTTTGAAATAACTTGCGCCAATGCGTCACTGGTGATCCTGGTGACGCATCGGCGTTAAAGGGTTAAAAACTAAATGAAAACAAAGTGCATCAATCCTGACCAATGTGTTCAAAGACGTGCAGGATCCGATCAATTTGTTTTTCCCTCATTTCCAGTCACGGAGATAACGGCGCACTGGCTCTTGTTAATCAAGTTAAATTTAATCTCTTTCCAACAATTTTCACAAGAAAACAAAACAGTTAAAAGCAGGGCTTGTGTTGTGTTGACCGGATATTTCCCGTACTTGACCGTTTATTTTGACGGAGAAAGAATAGAAAGAATACGCATGCAGACGAACTGACATTTTATTGCAGATGTAGCTAAATCACCCGAGAAAAGATTCCCATCTGAACATCTGAGCTGGACACCGCTCAGCGCAGCTCGCTGTCAGCGCATACATAAGGTGCACAGCGAGCTGAAGATGTGGAGAGGGGCTTGGAGCGTGTCGCAGAACCAGGGCGCATGCGGGAAGGTCAGAAAATGTTCCCTGATTATGAAACTTTGGCTGAATAGTGCTTGTTCCTGTCTCCAATGTGGCAACGCATCCCTGAGCCTGTCTGAGGAGAAGCCCAGAATCTCATGTCCTCTTCAGCTCAGAAAATGCCAATTACGCACAAGCGTGACCCGTCATCCCGGTCTCACAGTAAGACTGGGTTGGAACTGTTCAGGTTTACGCAGACAATCTTTACATTTAGAATTGACTTACAGATAACATTAATTCAGTAAAATATAAAGCATTTTATTTAAATATCCATTATTTTACAAGCACAGGGAGCCGCACCAGATGGATGGAAGAGCCGCGGGTTGCCGACCCCTGGTATAGCCTATAAAATGACGTTTTCTCCAGGACCAGAGAGGACACAAACTCAATACATGTCTTTTATTGTGAGGTAATAATTTCTCAGAGTTTTGCGGTTGCGGGCGGGAGTAGACATGCACACAGCGGGTGCGGGAGTGTTACACACACGTTGCGGTTGCAGGCGGTAATGGTCAGAAATTCAGCGGGAGCGGGCAGGAGCCGTATATTTAATAAAGATAATTAAGAAAGTGACACAACATGAAAATGTACTCTGTTGTGAACACAGATGACTTAAGAGGCGAGGAGGAAGCTCCCTCTTGCTGAGTAGCAGACAGACCTCCAGTCTGAGGCGGAAGCCATTGAAAGGCCTCAAAGAAGAATTAAGTAAGAATTTTGTGAACTTTCCATTCCTCCACCTCTTGGGCCTGTGTTGAATTTGCACTCATTAACTTAAAATAAATGTTTAATTCAGAATAAATGTTGTCTTGTGTGTTCATTTCCAAAGGCCAAGCATATGTCCAGGACCGGGCCTCATCAGAGGATGAAGCCCAGACCCCTGGAAGAGGGCTTCCCCCACCCCCAGCCACCCCCCCAGTGAGGAGAAGGTTCATCCTCCCCAATAACCTGTACCTCTGCCTGACCTGACCAATTACCAGGTAATGGAAATCTCAACAAATACCACAGTAACATATGTATAGCAAATGGGTTTGAGTGTAGCTGATCAGGTAAGTGTGGTGTTTCAAATGTGATACATTAGGAAATTTACAAAGGTTAATGAGGCAGTTACAGGCAGTTTGGAGAAAAACAATTCTGGAGCCATTATGTCACTGTTGAGGTCATGGACGTAATTTTGGGGGGGACAGGGGGGACATGTCCCCCCCACTTTTTCCAAAGTCAAGTTTTGACCCCTGCGCTTTTTACCATCCAAAAACAATATTACTTTATATTAAATTGACACTGGTTGAGCTGTAGGACCAAGCAGAAAACAACCGTTTGTGTTGACGCCTGTTTCCCATTAGAACATACTGTAAAGATACCACCCCACCCCCACCCCCATGTCCCCCCCACTTCTAAAGTGAAAATTACGTCCATGGTTCAGGTCAATAATTGCATTTTGTAAACTGTTGTTCTTCTTCCTCTCCCTCTTCTACACACTCTTCCAGCATGTCATGACCCTGGGGACATCATTGCGGCAGGCCATTGACCTGCAGGGTCACCAGGGAACCCAGGGGGTTCCAGTTCCAACTCCCTCTTCATCTGGTGGGATGATGAGGGAGGAATCGGCTGTTCAGGTGCCTACAGTTTGCCCTAGCTCCTCTCCAGGGCAGTGGCAGCAGAGGGACGACACAACATGTAAGGTTTTTATGGTTTACACTCACCCAGTCCTCACATGCCAATTTCAGTATACAAACACACATGATCCACGCATACATACTAATATAAGATGGTTTATAAAGCTAAACACACACACACACACACACACACAGAGAGAGAGAGAGAGAGAGAGAGAGAGAGAGAGAGAGAGAGAGAGAAAGAGAGAGAGAGAGAGAGAGAGAGAGAGAGAGAGAGAGAGAGAGAGTGTGAGTCTGAATGGAAAAGAATTATGTTTATGTATTTAGCAGACACTTTTGTCCAAAGCGACTTACAAGTGATAATCGGCATGTTGCCCTTGAGGCTAACAACAACACAACTTGACATTAGTCATGGAGAGTAGGGAACAAGGAGTGGACGGTAGAGAGGAGGGACGGGTGTAGGAGGGTGCTAGTTTAGAAGATGCTCTCTGAAGAGCAGGGTCTTCAGGAGTTTCTTGAAAATTGAAAAGGAAGCCTCTGTTCTGGTAGTGCTTGGTAGATCATTCCACATTTGTGGAACGATGCATGAGAAGAGTCTGGATTGTCCTGAGCGTGGTGTAGACACTGCTAGCCGACAATCCTGTGATGACCGGAGTGACCGGGCCGAGACGTAAGCCTTTGCAAGAGGATTCAGGTAGATGGGAGCTGTACCATCTCGGACTTTGTATGCTAGTGTTAGCAATTTGAATTTGATGCGTGCTGCTAGCGGTAGCCAATGGAGCTCAATGAACAGAGGGGTGACGTGTGCTCTTTTTGGTTAATTAAAATGCCACACACACACACACACAACATGTAAATGCAAAAATGCTTAAACTATGTTGTTTCTTTGTGTCTGAAATGCTTTTCAGCTCTCCTGCATGAAGTCCTGGTGAAACAGGAAATAATCCTTCAGCAGCGGCGCGGCCTCACCAAAATGGTGCAGGACCTTTTTGTTGCTGTTGCTGCTCTTCAGGGCCTGACCACAGGGGGAAGTGTGGAGACCAGGCACCACGGCATCTTCCCCTTGGCAGATGTTCAGGCCCTGATGGTCCTGGAGAGGGAGCTTGGAATCAGTCCAACATTGGCCCATGAATTGGTGAGCTTTTTTCTGTTCTTTACAACAAAGTTTTGGACAATGCATTTTGGCATGCACATCCAATTTATGTGTTGTTCAATATCTTAAAGTGGTAGATATGCCAAAGGAGTTAAAGGACTGCTTGTGCAGTCAACGAGCTCCACCCAATTATTTGCCCCCCCCCCACACACACACACACATTTCAGGTCTCTGCCCTTCATCAGGCAACCACGAAACGCCAAATAAATAAATAGTGGAGCACAATGGCTATCCAGGCTTTTCTTTAAGTTTGTATAATATTTGTTTGAAAATTCAATGAAAATCAATCTTTGTTTAAAAAATTAATGAAGATCAATTTTTC
This sequence comes from Nothobranchius furzeri, assembly GCF_043380555.1. Taxonomy (NCBI): domain Eukaryota; kingdom Metazoa; phylum Chordata; class Actinopteri; order Cyprinodontiformes; family Nothobranchiidae; genus Nothobranchius; species Nothobranchius furzeri. Next base: position 40,151,824 of record NC_091752.1, read on the forward strand.
TAATTTTAGGGTTCAACACTCGGCCTTGCGGGGGGGGGGGGGGGGGGGGTCCACAGTTAAGGACACGGTGTGGCGGGTCCTCAAAGGAGCCATGACTAATGCCCTCACCGAGGGCAAAATGGGAAGGTGGCCTTGGAGAGGCTCCACCTAAAAGGCATTGTAATTGGTAAGTTTAATCACAACAGTAACACGACTGTTCTATCACACAGCTGATAAAACCATAGTTTAGGATAAAGTTATTAGCCACCCATGACAATCACATTTCTTTTCAAAGTCAAAATACTTATAGTCTTAACAACTCATTTGCGAAATGGCACGCATGCGCCTGTGAATATCTCGTAATTATAACACCACGCTATCGCTGGCTTCAAGACAGCTATTGCCACTTTGCCCGCAATGTGACGCGTTCTTCAGGGACAACTCTCGCTCGTGAAATTCTTGTTTGGTTTTAGTGTCAGGAAAGAACTGCTGGTTTGTGTTTGGTAAAGTAAACTGTGGCAGTGTAAGTACTAAGTGATTATGATGATTTAATATTGTAACTTTGGCTGTCACTTTCAACCCCATATGACGAGATGCATCCATTAACTAATGCAAAACTGACTTTTTAACTAGCCAGTTACTTAGCCCACCACAGGTCTCTTTTGCATGGACTGTTGCGTCGTCCTTTTCTAAGTCTTTCTCCATGTATATGCCTTTATTTTCAGCTGCAGTGAGAAGGAATCTGGTCTGTGTGGCATCTACGGAGGCAGAAATTATAAATACAATTAAAAAATGGTTCTACTGGGATGGGGACGGAAGGCGCAAAAGGAGAATGCCCGCCCAACCAACCCCTCAACCAGCCCAGGACTCAGTCCAGGACTGACCTTTACAAAAATAAATAAATAAAATATTCAAATTTTACTCTTGTTTGGTTTTATGCTTATGCACCTCGTACACACAGTAACCTAGGCTATTTCACAAGGCTATTTAACTGAGGCACAAAATCTGAATCTTCTGTACAAGGACATTTTATAGTCTATTAAAATGTTAAATTAAATTTAGCATAAGGTTCAGAATAAAATACAATCTTTTGGTAAACATATGGCTAATTATGGATAAGTTATGGTTCATATTTGGCTTTATTATGGGGTTTTGGGATGGTTATGGCTATGCTTTGGAAAGCCACATTTTATTTTGGGTGATCTTTTGGCAAACGTATGGTTACACTTTGATATCCTTTGGCCATTTTATGGTGTTTTGGGGTTCTTTTGGTATAGTTATGGTTGTGCTTTGGAATTCCACAATTTATTTTGGAAGAATTCTGGCAATCTTTTGACAATCCATAATTCTATTTTGGCGTGCCTTATTTGGGCCATATTTGGCCCATCATTCCATCCAAAAGAGTACCAAGACTGGCTTGCCAAACTAGGGCCAAAAAGAATTTGCTATCTGACTTGTGGCTTGAAAACACAACACAACACAAACACACACACACACACACACACACACACACACACACACACACACACGTCTTGCATTTATCGTGAGGGCCGTTATTGACTTGCATTTATTTTAGTGAATAGATTGTGCCTAACTCCAACCCTACCTAATACACACCAGACCTCTAAAACTAACGAGTAGAGCTCTGTAACATTGTACTAAAGTGAGGACCAGCAAAATGTCCTCACTTTGATGTATAGACGAGTGCACACACACACACACACACACACACACACACACACACACACACACACACACACACACACACACACACACACACACACACACACACACACACACACATCTGTTGCCTGCAGCTCTGCAGCTGACACCTGCTGCAGCGGTAACCTGCTGTTACCAACCAGCTGACACACTCTGCTGCTGCACTTTGGGTGTAATTATCATTTCATGTTCTTGAATGTAACAAACAATTTGTACTTCTCACAGAAAACTTTATTCTCTGCTCCAGTTTCACCTTTAATCCACTGTTTCCTTGTTCTTTTCTATTCTGATGTGTTTCGTCCAAACTCATTCCAGACCTAAAATTGTCTTATTTTATGATAATTAGCAGCTTTATTTTGATGTTTTTAAGGCTGTCTTGTAAAATAGAAGATTAAAAATTCAAGTGCATATAATGCAAGTATAGAATACTGAATTAAATAAATGAATAACTTAAACTTGAAATTGTTTAATGAAAAAATCAAGTATGATGAAAATAGACAAAACAAAGGCAGAAAGAACCAGGAGCAAAGAATAGATTAGTTGAGATCAGAAAACATGCAGGCTGGCCACCATGAGAAATGAACAGAAAACATGTTTTTCTTTTCCTAAAAAATCAAAAACAGATTGCTAAACAAATAAAAAAAGGGTTAAAGCATAAAACAGGAATTTATACAAAGTGTTACACGAGAGTTGAAAGAAAACCAACTAAAACCAGAAAGCAATGGACAGAGCAGACATTAAACTAAAAAGAGATCAGAAGTTTCAGGAAGAATGAACATTTGAACCAAAAATGACAAGTGTACTTAAACTGAAGTCATAATAAAAGGCCCAAGACATAAAAATCCATAAATCCTGACCGAAGTAATAACTCTACACACTTATAAGCCAGTAAAACCAGTAAAACCATTAATTAATCCATTACACTAACTTTGACCTCTAGTTTCGAACCTTTACAAGCATCATTTTATAGATAGACGAACTTTTGTGTGTGTGCGATGAAACAGCTGCAACAGAAACAGAAACAAGCAGATTGCTTTTAACCACAAACACAGCTAAAAGCTCCGCTCACAAACATACCTGAGAATCTGTTCACCTGGAGAATATAAACACTTTTAACACAGTTCAAGGTTCCACAACTCCATGTGACTTCATCTTTCTAAAACCATGCAAACACACTCCAGAGGTAAACACTCACTAAGCACAAATAATACATTTGAGAATCTAAAGAAAAGTGACAGATGACAGAGTTGGAAACCCAGCTTTACAGTCTGAGTGAATTCAGGCCAGAACTCATTAAATTTACTGATTTTTAACATCAGTTTTAAATTAATGTTGATTCAAATTTTGATTAAAATTGTGGAAAAGTTCAAACAACAGCAAGAGGGTCATTATGAAATTATATTTCATGAAATATTTTCTTTATCCCAATGATTTATCAAGTTAAAATGAAGTGTATGATAAAAAAATACAAATAAAGCTGATTTTACCTTCACTAGAGGAGAGGAGGATGCAGGAGAATAGAGGAGTAAAGGCACCAGGAGGACAGAGATGGTCAACATCTGGAAAGGAAATAGACCATCGGATCATTCAAATTTTATATTCTAACAGTAAAGTGTTATTGGACTATTTGCTGCTGTAATACAATGTAAATATTAATAATGACAACAAACGAGCCTTAAAACTGGAGTCCAAACACACGTAGTCACCGATCAGTATAAAAACAGATAAATCACACTTCCAATGATCTGAAGTATTAAATCATGTCAGCATGCATTCAGAAAGAGAGCAGAGAAGCTGCCTGATCAGCAGAGAAACAACATCTGAGCTGGGATTTAAAGAAGGAGCTGAGGGAAAGAAAAGATGATGATGAGGAGGAGGAGGAGGAGGAGGAGTGATGCAGGGCTGAGAGGAGCAGCTGTCCAGAGTTACACCCCCACCCCGGTTTTCCTCCAGCTGAATGATATGTTAAAGCACACAGACAGCTGGCATGTTCAAGCAGCTTCCAGCCATCACAAAAACACGTTTAAATCAAATGTTCTGATCTGACCCTATTCACCATATTACACAGGCTTTATGGTCAATAACGACTCAATAAGTTCAGTTAGTTTTCTTCCCTTTAAAATATTGTGTCATTTCCTTTCTGTTTAATTATATGTTTTAATTTTACTTTTTTCATACATATTTTAATCATGGATGCTGAACGTGGACATTTGGGAGCGGCCTGGAGTAGAGACGCTGCTTCGCCACATCAAGAGGTGCCAGATGAGGTGTTTCAAGCATTTGGTCAGAATGTCTTCTGGACACCTCCCAGGGGAGGTGTCTTTAGGCATGCCCTGCTGGTAGGAGGCCTCCACGTCAGCTCAGGACATGCTGAAAGGATAATTGACCAGAGAACCTCTTGGGGGTGGAGTTGGTGGAAGATGCTGGAGAGGAGAGGGGTTGGACATTTCTGTTGAGGCTGTTGCCTGTTGGGGGGTCCAAACTTCCTAAATATGGCACAACATAAAATTCCAGTGCAACAACTGAAGTACAGAAAAAGGTGAACATTTTTATCCTGCCTTTCAATATCACTGTCACATATAAATAACAACGCCACAAAACATGTTGGGACCCATTTTTTCCCGGTGTTTTGTCAGAACACCTAGCTTATAGCTAAAATTAATATCAGATTCTGCCAACAAAACGGCTCTAAAACAATTAACATGTAAATGTTTTGCATATTTATTGCAAAATCTAATTTTTCTGCTGCTTCAGTGCTGCAGCAACGGTATAACTTACATTTGCATAATATTTGCACAATGATCAATTAAGGGGTAATTAGATGGCAGGCTCTCTAAAGGAGCAGTTTTACACATACATGAATAATATCATTATTTTGTTTTTTACCTTAATGTCACCCAAAAATCATTATTTTGGGTTGTTCACCCAACATCAGCCAAAAATCTTTATTTGGCCTCTATAGCATGTGGCCAGTATCTTGACCTGTAATATTATTTTTTCGCGGAAGCTAATGTGGCTCAAACGGCAGCATGCACCCTCACAAATTATACGTCAAAACGAGTGTCGGCCATGGGACGTGTGCCATTACGTTTCTGAGCGTTTTGTTTTACCATGGTGAAATGATTAGATATTGATATTTTCTATCCACATTTAACCAGTTAATTAATTGTTGATATTTTGGGCTGATGCCTTCTTTTTGGTGTTCTTTGTAAAAAGAAAGAGTGAGTCTTCTTTCATCAAATGCATAGTCTGACATTACGGGTCTGACCCATTGGTCTGACCTTTATCTACTTCCACCCAATTTTTATTACAGCACGCATGGCACAATATGCATTCAGGAATGAAAAATGATAGAAAATGCATAAAACAACAGCCATACTCCAAAGAAAAATACAAAAATAAAACTCAGAAATGCCAAGTAAGGCCACTTTAACATGCTACAGGAAAGTCTGGCTGCTTGGAAGCGATAAAAACAAAATGATTCAACATTCATAAGTAGCTTAGTGTTGATAAAAAGCAAATGAAAAATGGTTGTGAAGTCCTCACATGGAGTTTTTCTAGTGAATGTTACCCTCTGCAGACCAGCTCAAAGCATCTCACCTGAGCAGGTGAAACATTTGCCCCAACCCTCTCATCCTTCATCATTCTGCTGAAAGACCCGCTCAAGTGATCTGACCTTTTTAATATCACAAACTAATATTTTAAAAAATCCTACAAATATCCTGATCTTGTTGAAAATCTGTTTAAAAAACAGCCCTAATTTGTTTTTCCTAATGTTAAAGAAACATTAGATTTTTTTATTTTGGTCTTTTTTTTATCAATCACGTTTGCTTATTTTTCGTTTTCTTTGTTTTGCGATCAACCGGTGCTCCTGCAGCTGTATGCAGTGAGATAAATGACCACAAGAGGGCAGCATTGCGCTTGTGATTGTCATTCCTAAAAAGTCAGTTTCACTCTACGTGACCCCTGTGATCTCTTTTCATTTTAAACATTTTCACAACAGTTTGAATAGTCTTGACAAAACATTTATACACACATAACTATAAACCTGCAAATGAAGAAATGACACAAAACCAAAGACTTAATCCACTTTAGAAACACACACACACACACACACACACACACACACACACACACACACACACACACACACACACACACACACACACACACACACACACACTTTTATGACAGTGATAATGAAAGAATCTTAATATTCAACAATCAGATTACGGAGACTTTGGGGTCATTACTCCTTTTCCATCTGATTTTTCTGTACATTAATTGTCAAAACTTTTTTATTAAAAAAATAACCACAAAAACTGCATTTATTGTCTTTAAGTTACCATTGAAAACACAAAAATTATGGTTTAAGTTTTAGTTTGATTTTTGTTATTGAGGCGCCATCTGGTGGCCTCAACTTATTACAGCAGAGCTAGGCTGCTACAGTTATGAAAAGGGTTGTTAGTGTTTTGGATACCTTTATGGAACAAGAGCCGATGCTAACAAAGACGTAAACAGAAACATTAGATTAATTTTGTATAATGTTTCAGGTAATCACTTTCATGGATCAACTATTCCAACATTTTACATCTATTCTTTTTATCCAAACTGTCCTCTGTCTCATCAGTCCACAGACATTTAGGAGAATATGAAAATGTTTTTCGTCAATGTACAATGGGTCTTTCTATTGTTTTTACTCAGCAGAGGTTTAGGTCTTGGAAATCTCCCAGGAAGACCCTTTTCTTTCTTGTTGTTGAACCTTTACCTCTGACTTGAACCAGGAAAAGCCAGCAGTGAGGAGCTTGAAATACCATTGTGGGAGAACAAACCCCCTGGTACAGAACAAGAGAGCTAAATTCCTGTGGGACTTCCAGATCCAGACTGACAAAATGGTGATGGTGAACCAACTGGACATTGTGGTTTTGGACAAACAACAGAGGACAGCCGTGGTTGACGTGGCAATACCAAGTGATGGCAAGATCAAGAAAAATGAACACAAGAAACTAGAGAAGTACCAGGGCCTCAAAGAAAGAGAGAAAGCCTCAGAGAAAGCCTGGAGAGTGAAGACATCAGTGTTCAATCAATCAATCAATCAATCAAAGCTTTATTTATAAAGCGCCTTCCGCAACCCTGTCAGGAAGCCCAAAGCGCTGAACATGATATAGTTGTAAGTAATTATACTGAATAAATCAACAATAAAAGAAATTCTAATTACAAAATACAAATTACAAAATACAAAATGGAAATTACAAGATAGATGAAACATTCCGGTAAAATACAAATGTGTGAGACACAATTGGATTGAGTGGATGGATTGAGTGTACCAATGAAAACTGTGGAATAGATTCAACATAATAGAGGGCCATAATCAAACATGTTCTGGAAACGCCAAGCGGAGGAGGTGTGTTTTTAGGTGATTCTTAAAGACTGGCAGAGAAGGGGACAGCCTAACTGAGGGTGGCAACTGGTTCCAGAGTAACGGTGCTAAGACTGAGAAAGCCTGGTCCCCACTGGTACGACACCTAGACCGAGGGACAGCGAGCAGGCCTTGGTCAGAGGAGCGCAGAGTGCGTGATGGGGAATGTCTGTTCAGGAGTGTGGCCAGATAGGGGGGAGCACCACCCTGGAAGAAATGATAAACAAAGACGAGTATTTTGAATTGTGAGCGATAGGAAATCGGAAGCCAGTGCAGGGAGGCCAGAACTGGACTGATGTGGTCCCGTTTCCTGGTCCCAGTCAGGAACCTGGCAGCGCTGTTCTGCACAACCTGTAGGCGACGCGGTGTTGACTGACACAACCCTACGTAGAGAGAGTTGCAGTAGTCAAGCCGAGAATTTACAAAGGCATGCAGTACCCGCTCCAGGTGGGCTCTCGACAGCATATGCTTGATTTTAGCAAGGCGTCTCAGGTGAAAGAAACTGGACCGGATCACAGAATTGATGTGAGCATCAAATTTAAGTCCTACATCAAGTTTCACCCCCAAACTGGTAACAACTGGTTTTGAGTATGGAGAAAGAGGGCCAAGATCAGCATAACGATCCACATTCCTGCTGTTGGGGTGAAAAACAATGAGCTCTGTCTTTCCCTCATTCAGATGTAGATAGTTGGACATTAGCCAAGACTTCACCTCATTAACACAGGAGACAAAGGACTGAATAGAGTGACCTTTCTCCTGACACAATGGAGAGTAAATCTGACAATCGTCAGCATACAGATGGAATGATAGGCCATGTTTACGAAAGATTGACCCTAGAGGTAGCAGATAAATGACAAACAAAAGTGGACCAAGGATCGACCCCTGCGGGACCCCCCACCGGAGCCCCTCCCAAGAAGAGAAAACATAACCCAGTTTAACACAGAATGTCCTGTTTTGGAGATACGATCTAAACCAGTCCAGAGCTGACCCTTTGATCCCAATCCATCGTTCCAAGCGATCGAGTAGAATCGCGTGGTCAACTGTGTCGAAGGCTGCTGTCAGGTCTAATAACAGAAGCAGCACAGATGTTCCGTGATCTAGTGATAGATAGATGTCATTTAGTACCCTCAGTAGAGCAGACTCTGTGCTATGGCCAGACCTGAACCCTGATTGGAAAACCTCAAACAGATCAGAGTCAGCTAAATGTGAGACCAGCTGCTGATAAACGACTTTCTCAAGCAGTTTAGATGTAAAGGGCAGGGTAGAGATAGGCCTGTAATTTTCGATCACAGAGACATCAGCACCAGGTTTCTTCAGGGTCGGCCGAATAACTGCTGCTTTCAAAGCAGCTGGGACCACACCTGTGCTGAGGCTCCCATTGATAATCTGACCAAGTGATGGGCCAAGGCACGGAAAGGCAGCCTTCCAGAGACGAGGCGGTAGAACATCAAGTGGAGAGCCAGATGACTTCTGCCTCGCAACTAGCTTATTCAGCTCAGAGTATGAAACTGTATTGAGGGAGCTCAGGGTGGGTGGTGATGGATGAACTGGAACAGGGTCAACAGAGTTACCAGAAATAGCTGCTCTAATGCCCGACACTTTATCAACAAAGAATTTGTGAAAAGCTTCAGAGTTTCCAGCAGCTGTAGGAGACATGGTGCTAGGCTCCTGATACACCAGAACTGAGTTTAGCGTTTTGAAGAGAATCTTAGGATTATTGGAGTTTGTCTCAATGATGTCTGCAAAATAGGCCATTCTGGCGGCCCTCACTGCATCCTGATAAGCAACCAGAGACGCTCTGAACAACTCACGCGAGACCTGTAGGCCATCCTTTTTCCACTTTCTCTCCGAGGATCTACATGCCCGCCTACAAGCCCGTGTGACATCAGAGAGCCATGAACATCGAGACACTCGAAGCTGTAACCCCCCCAAAATGGCTAAAGCAGAACCCAGGAAAACATCAGACATCTCAGTCCAGAAAAGTGCAGTTCTAGGAACAGCTAAGATACCGCAGAACCTGTTGTGTTGGGCTCTTGACTAAACTCCGCTCAAGCGATAACGTGGAGCAACAACCACCTTTTATTTTAGCCTCTTGAGCTGTTCACATACCACACATTTACTCTAGCCCAGTGGTTCCCAAACTTATTAAGCCGCGCACCCCCTTCTATGTCCCGACCATGTTGACGCACCCCCAGCCTCACATCAGGGCATGGCTCGCTAATCCAGAGGTCGGCAACCTGTTCCCATCAAAGAGCCATTATTACCCGTTTCCCACAGTAAAGAAAACACCGCAGCAGCCGCGGCGTTGTGGGCGGGCCTACCTTCAGACAGCAGAGCGCTGCTCACAACAGGTGACAGCAGCCAGTACCGGTCGCTCGTGTACCTCAAAGCTATCTTTCATAAGAAGATAATCAATAAAACGATTTATATAACATGGATCCAGAAGTTGTAGCCCGTCTCTACCTACAATATTTTGATATTTTTCACCCTGTTGGTGGTTTTACTGAGCAGGTGCCACTTTTGTCATACGTTTCTTTTTAAAACATGTTTAGACTGTTCAGAATACAAATCCAGGCTCTGTCACGTTTGATTGTTGTAATTAAACTTTGTAGGTGGGGAAGGTCAGAAAAGGATCCGATCATTTTGTTTTTCCCTCATTTACAGTGAAGGAGATAACGGCGCAGTGCGCCTGGCTCTGGTGTTAATCAAGTTTAATTTGTAACAATTTTCACAAGAAAACAGAACAGTTAAAAGCAGGGCTTGTGTTGACCGGGCAGTTCCCGTGTTTGGCCGTTTATTTTGACGGAGAAAGAATAGAAAGAATTACCCCGACGCATGGAGACGAACTGACACTGTATTCGTTTCGCAAATCGCAGATGTAGCTAAATCACTCAAGAAAAGATTTCCTTCTGAACAACTGAGCTGGAAACCGCTCAGTCAGCGCGTACATAAGGTGCACAGCGAGCTGAAGATGTGGAGAGGGGCTTGGAACGCGTTGCGGAACCAGAGCACATGCGGGAAGATTCCTTCCACTGAAGCAAGAGTTTTCCAAACCCGGTCTCTCAGAGAGACTTGTCACTTAGAAAATGTTCCCTGATTATGAAACTTTGGCTGAATTGTGATTGTTCCTGTCTCCAATGTGGCGTCTGAGGAGAATCCCAGAATCTCACATCCTCTTCAGCTCAGAACACGCATATGATTACGCACAAGCGTGATGCGTCAACCCGGTCACACAGTAGACCGGGTTGGAACTGTTCAGGTTTACGCAGACAATCTTTACATTTAGAATTGGCATACAGATGTAAAATTAATGCAGTAAAATATAAAGCTTTTTATTTAAATATCCATTCATTATTTTACAAGCACAGAGAGCCGCATCAGATGGATGGAAGAGCCGCATGCGGCTCCAGAGCCGCGGATTGCCGACCCCTGAGCTAGGGCATGTGCGGAAGACACACACACACACACACACACACAAGCAAAATATACTTGTTTTCAATTACGTTTATTGTGCCCACTTACATTTTCTTAGGCCCACCCACAAATGAGTTTCTGGCTACGCTAATGGTGACTTTTGACAGACTTCTCTGAGCTCTGCAGCCATTACACTTTTCACCTCGCGCACCCCCTAGCGGCAGCTCGCACCACACTTTGGGAATCCCTGCTATAGATGATCAGACATTTAGTCTTTTCAGAGTTTAACTGAAGGAAGTTATCTTCTAGCCAGCTGGTGATAGCTGATAGATTCAGACCGTATACAAAAGTCAGAATCCTTTTATCTAGAACAGATCTAGAGATCCTCACATGGTTCTGAACAGTGTCAAAAACTGCAGAAAGATTCAACAATACTAAGACTGTGAATGCCTGGTTGCCTGCAGCCACCATGATATCCTCAGAATTTTTCACCATCTCATTCAAAGATGTTATAAGCTCCTTAAAATGCTGCCTATGAACCTTTAACCTAGTGGATTTCACCTTTCAGCTTGGCGGCATGTCTTTCTGAAGCTGTAAATATTTGACCCAAAGACAGTTTCTTCTGTGAGACCTAACGCTTTGACAGAACCACAGTAAATAAAGATACACGAGGCTGATGGATAAAAGAGTTTGGGTCACCGCCATGAACTAAGCTGTTGTCAAATAATGCAGAAAATCTGTCCACTGCTGACGTATTAACCCTCTGGAGGCAGGCGTTGCAGATTTGCAGCAGTTAAAACTAGGGCCCGACTGATATATCGGCCGGCCGATATTGAGGTCATTAACACTATTGGCTATCGGCCAAAAAGACGGCCGATATTGCGCTACCTATCCAGCAGATGGCGCCAGCTTTATGAATACGTTTTGTGAATAAGTTCACCAAGTTAACTTCCACAGAGTGTTACTTTGTTACAAAGCACAACTATTACGTTTTATTTATCGCTGATTTTTATTATTTTAATATTCTTATAAGGATCTTCTGTCCCTAAATTTGTGCGTGTTGTTAGATTTCCCAGAATTAGCTAAGTCAGAAAAAACATTTTGTAACCAGTTGTTTTAGCATAAAGCAATGGAAGGGAAGGCTTGCATTCACCTACATTAAAAAAAAACACTACAATATATGTGAATTCACTTACATTGTTTTATGCTAAGCTAAGAAAACCAACTGCTGCCAGATCATATTGGGCTGGTTATAAAATGCTTTTTCTGACTTGTCTAACTCTGGGGATTCTTAACAAGACACAATTTTACTGAGTCGAGTCGAGTCGACGAAGAGACCCATCCTTTTTGGCCACAAAAAAAACCCCAGCTCCCAGGGGCGAGGTAGATGGTCTGATGGTGCCATTGGTCAGAGCTTCGGTGATGTAAGTCCGCATGCAGTCTTGTTCAGGTTTGGACAGGTTCTAGAGGCGGCTGGATGGGAGCAGAGCTCCTGGCAACAGGTCAATGCCACAATCGAAGGGGCGGTGAGGTGGTAATGTGGCTGCTTGGTCTCTACTGAACACCTGCTGTAAGGCATGGTATTCAGGGAGTACCTGGGTGAGATCGGGCGGCTCCTTCTGAGTTTCGAAAGAGTCCTTGGGTCCAGAAGATGCAGAGGTTAGACAGGTCAAATGGCACTCTGGACTCCAGGTCTCTACACGGTTGGCTCTCCAGTCCAACTGCGGGTTATGTGCCTTGAGTCAGGAATGGCCCAGCACTACTTGATTCTGCGGGGAGGGGAACACAAACAGTGAGAGCATCTCCGTGTTGTTACCTGAGACCTGGAGCTGGAGTGGTAGGGTCCGGTGTGTGATGGTAGACAGAGACCTCCCATCCAGAGAGGAAACTGACAATGGCTCCGGGAGCAGATCTGTGGTATTCCCCACTCACACACTAGTTGTGGATCCACCAGCGACTGCTCACTTCCCAAGTCCACTAAAGCAGTCGTCTGGTGACAACGGCTATTGAAAGTCACAAGGCAGTCTATGAGGAAACGGGAGGTTTTGTTACCTGAATAGCTGCCCACCAGAACTCCCGGACCTACTGGTGGGCACGCCCTTTTAACGCCGCCGGGCAGGTCTGCACAAAGTGTCCCGGTTGCCCACAGTGTAAGCACAGTCCTTTGTTGAGTCGGTGTCTACGTTCCTCAGGCGTCAGGTGAGTCCGTCCCAACTGCATAGGCTCCTCAGAAGAGTCCGGAGGAGGAGATCTATGGGCTGAGCGATGAAGAGGAGGTGGCGGTGACAGGTCCCTCGTTGAAGACCTCTGTAGCTCCCGATGTCTCTTGTCTATCGAGATGGACAACGAAATTAATCCATCCAAGGTGGATGGCTCGGGGCACAGAGCCAGGTGGTTCTTGACCCGGTCACTCAAAGCCTCAATGAAGGCCGACTTTAGTGCATCATCGTTCCATGACATCATAGCAGCCAAAGTCCTGAATTCCAGGGACAAATCCGCCACTGTCCTCCGTCCCTGCGAGAGGTGTAGGAGTCTCTTCCTGATATCAGTGGTGGTTTCAGAACTACAAAAAGTCAATTTAAAATCCTCCAGGAAATCAGAGTAGGAGCCTGACAGGAAATCAGGATTCCCGCTCTTGGCCTCCGCCCACCTAAGTGCCTTGCCTCTCAATAGTCCCACAATAAAAGAGATCTTCATAGAGTGTGTTGGAAAAGATCTCGGAGAGCGTTCAAAAGCGAGGTGGCACTGAAGCAAGAAGCCATAACAGTCTTCGAACTCACCGGAGAAAGTCAGACATGGCAGAGGTGGAGCCGAATGGAAGTGGGTGACTTCCGGAGGACCACGCACTTCCGGTCCGGGTGGAACCTTTCCTCCAGAGGCGTGAACTGGTGGTTCTGTTCTGGACGCCAGAGCGGTGGCTGACGCTGGAGCAAGGGCAGGAGCAGAGGCTGGAGCAGAGGCTGGAACAGGAAGTCGCTCATGAAGCTGCTGGATGACGATCTCCAAGTGCTGGTAACGCTGGTTAGCGATGTTAAGCTGCTCCATGAGGACGGGAAGAGTCTGCTCCTGCTGCGACAACTGGGTAGCCAGATCGGCGAGTGCAGATTCCGCTGGGTTAGTTTGATGGCCGGATGATTCTGTCATGACTCGAGGTAAGTGTCTAACCCAAGACATGCAGAATAAATACTCGTCGGGCAGATGGAGTAAAAGTAAAGTTCTTTATTATTAAACGGGAACAAAAATAGCACAGGGAAGTCCTGTGGGAGTGAGCGGTGTAGCTCGAGTCCAAGTAGCGCTCGGGATGAATGAGGGAGGCGGGGGAGCCGAGGTGAGCGCTGGGCAGAGGGTGAGCGATCCTGGATGAGTGAGGTCGCAGAGAGGGGCCAATAGGAACAACGGAGGAGGATGGGACGTGGTGTATGAATCCCGAGTACAAAACAGCGAGAGGGAAGCAGGTTGAGTGAGGATGCTGAAGGAAGGGAAACAAACACAAGGCGTAAGGGATAATCCAAAAACAGTCAGAGGTCAAAATCCAAGTATCCAATAACGAGACAAAGCGAGCAAACAAGAACGAGTACAAAGGGCTGGGGCTACTTAAACTGGTGCAATCATCCAACGTAGTGAAGTGTCTCCATCCTCCTTTTAAACCCGAGTTCCTGATTGGGATCTTCTGCAGCTGCCGCCCCCTCCGCTCCTCACCTGAGGGAAATCAGCTCAATCACAGTTAGAGTGGAGATGGTGTCACTCACCTCGGCTCGGGAACATGACATGCTTTTTTTGTACTTCATCTAAAACCTAACAAACTAATGATTTATCTATTGACTAACGAACTAAAAAACTCAAAAGTCGTAGCCGACCTTTCCAAGCTGAATGCTTTGACCACATTTGAGTAAACTGCTGAAAAATTGTAGCTCTACAGTAAAAAATGTACGGAAGAGTCATATAAACTGAAACAGAAAACTAACTAACTAACTAACTAACTAACTAACTAACTAACTAACTAACTAACTAAAAGAAACACCTTCAAAATATAAGGAAGTCCAGGCTTTTCCCCTATATATAATGGGTTTCCACTTTACAGGAGGAAGAACGTTCTTGGTGATTGGCTCAATAGGTTTCCCTCTAATTGGACGTAGAACGGTCCGTCTTGGTTTGGGGTTGAGACCAGATTGTGTGCGTGGTTCCTTCCTCAGTGGTCTCCTTTAAAAAGCAGCTGAAGACTCACTTGTTTAAGCTGGCTTTTGTATGACCTTCTTCACCACTCTCTCTATTCTGCTCTCCCCACCTATTCCACCTTCCTCAGGATCC